>NC_071466.1:90261103-90868603 GCF_028500815.1 Rissa tridactyla | reverse complement strand
ATCTGCCTCCTCATCCTGATTGGGCGGTCTATAACAGACTCCTACTACGATATCCGCCTTGTTAGCCCTGCCCCTGATTCTTACCCATAAACACTCAGTCTCATTATCACCATCATTAAGTTCAAAGCATTCATAACACTCCTTAATATACAGGGCCACACCCCCGCCTCTCCTTGCTTGCCTATCCTTCCTGAAGAGCCTATAGGCATCCATGGCGGCACTATAGCTATGTGAGTCATCCCACCACGTTTCTGTGATGGCGACTACATCATAATTATCCTGCTGCACAATGGCTTCCAGCTCCCCCTGTTTGTTGCCCATGCTACGTGCATTAGTGTATAAGCACTTCAGCTGGGCTATAGGTCCTTTCTCCTTTTTACTGGCGGGAGCCAAAATTCTGCCACCCCCAGACTTATTCCTAAGGAGCCTGGTAACGCTCCCTATCTTTTCCAAGTCTAGTGCCAGCATGCCACCTTCAGGCTTTTTGCTAGCAAGCTTGGATCTATTCCCATCCCCCTTTGAATCTAGTTTAAAGCCCTGTCAATGAGCCCCGCCAACTCCTGCCCTAAAACCCTTTTCCCCCTCTGAGACAGGCTTTTGCCGTCTGTTGCCAGCAGGCCTGGTGTCCTGAAAAGCAGCCCATAATCAAAGAACCCAAAGTCCTGCCGATGACACCATTCTCTGAGCCAGGCATTGAACAGTTGGCATTTCCTATTAATCTTCTCATCAATCCTCGCAACTGTTGGGATAGAAGCAAACACTATTTGTGCTCCTGATCCCCTAACCATCCGTCCCAGGGCCCTGAAGCCTTTCTTCATTGGCCTCAGGCTTCTTCCTGAAATTTCATCATTGCCTAACTGAAAAATCAATAAAGGGTAGTAGTCAGTAGGCCTAACTAGGGCAGGCAGTTTCTTCTGGACATCCTTAACTTTGGCCCCAGGGAGACAGCAGACTTCCCTACAGATTGGGTCTGGTCTACATATGGGACCTTCTACTCCCTTCAGAATCGAGTCCCCTACTACAAGGACCCGTCTTTCTTTCCTAACCGAGGATATTGTTATATGAGGCACAATCCGTCTTGGCCTCAGTGACAACTCCAAGTTCAGCAAGCAGTGTCTTGCAGTTTCTGCAGTGTCTAGCCAAAATTTTTTTGAAGCAAAGGTGCAGAGGACACACTTACCTGTATAGGAAAAGTCAATAATGGACTTAGCCTGGGGAATGACGGTGTTCCAGTCATGATCTCTCCAGTCCCTTGATGGTGAGCTCTAATTAGTGCACTAAGTGCCTGCTGACTCACCTGAACCTTTGATAGTATGGCAAGAAAAAAAATCTTTTGTGACTATCAAAACCACTGCTTGGGGCAAAGCTACTTGTGTTGCGTAAAGCTCTTCCTCTGTCCTCTAGCACTTGTAATTAAAGAACCTGATCCAGATCATTTGCACATTTGTTCTGTGCGTATTAGAATCACAGAATCATAGAATGTGTTGGGTTGGAAGGGACCTTTAAAGGTCATCTAGTCCAACCCCCCTGCAGTAAGCAGGGACATCTTCAACTAGATCAGGCTGCTCAGAGCGTTATCAAGCCTGGCCTGAATGTCTACAGGGATGGGGCCTCCACCACCTCTCTGGGCAACCTGTTCCAGCTTCTCGCCACCCTCATTGTAAAGAACTTCTTCCTAATGTCTCATCTAAACCTACTCTGCTCTTATTTAAAACCATTGCCCCTCGTCCTATTGCTACGTGCCCTTGCAAACAGCCCCTCCCCAGCTTTCCTGTAGGCCCCCATCAGGTACTGGAAGGCTGCTATAAGGTCTCCCTGGAGCCTTCTCTTCTCCAGGCTGAACAACCCCAGCTCTCTCAGCCCATCTTCGTAGGAGGGGTGCTCCGGCCCATTGATCATCTTCATGGCCCTCCTCTGGACCCACTCCAACAGGTCTATGTCTTTCTTGTGCTAAGGGTTCCAGAGCTGGATGCAGTACTCCAGGAGGGGTCTCATGAGAGCAGAGTAGAGGGGGAGAATCACCTCTCTTGATCTGCTAGTCACAGTTCTTTTGACGCAGCCCAGGATGCAACTGGCCTTCTGGGCTGCAAGTGCACATTGTTGGCTCATGTCCAGCTTTTCATCCACCAGTACCCCCAGGTCCTTTTCTGCAGGGCTGCTCTCTATCACATCATCCCCCAGCCTGTATTGATAACAATGATTGTCCCAACCCAAGTGTAGGACCTTGCACTTGGCCTTGTTGAACTTCATAAGGTTTGCTTGGGCCCACCTCTTTAGCTCGTCCAGGTCCCTCTGGATGACATCTCTAGCCTGTCAACTGCACCACTCAGCTTGGTGTCATTGGCAAACTTGCTGAAGGTGTACTTGATCCCACTGTCTAAATCATTGATGAAGATGTTGAACAGCACCGGTGCCAATACGGATCCCTGAGGGGCACCACTTGTCATCCCTCTCCATCTGGACATCGATCCATTGACTGCCACCCTCTGGATGCGACCATCCAGCCAGTCCCTTATCCACTGAACAGTCCACCCATCAAATATGTATCTCTCCAACTTAGAAGTATTCCAAGACCTGGTTTGATTCTATTCACTTATTCTTAAATATGTATGATAAGAGTTCAGATAACCAGACCCAGAGCATTTTTGCTTTTCCGGTACCGTTTTACTAAATCAATAAACCAAATAGACAAATACATATGTAAAGCAGTTCACTAATACGTGGAATTTAATTAAATACATTCATGGTCATAATCTCTTGACCAGAGTCAGTTTCCAATTACAAATAACCTTACTTCTGCAAATTAACTTGCATTGCTATGTTTTCTCATCAAGACAATAATTAAAGGATTAACAGTAGCTGATACTTCAATTATCCTTAAATATAGTCTTATATCTAATTTCCAAAACACGTGTGCTGCACTAGTACTCCAGACCACTATAAGTAACACAGAAATATCCGGTCTCTCCTATGAAGACTATCACCATCTTTTTCTTTTTTTAAAAAAAATGACTTCTAGTTATAATGATAACAAATTTTTAACATTTGAAAGAAAAAATCCCCAAATTAGAAAAAACAGTGCATTATTAGGTAGCAGCAACTAGGCAGGTCTATGTAATATGATAGCATGGCTTACATTCCACCTTATATTTCTTTAATGAGATCATACTCTATATGTGTCGATGAAAAAGAGAAAAATGACAGGAGAGAGCAGAGCATGTTCAAAAGTTATGATTCAACAAATTACATGCTGAACTTTAAGCATGCTGATGAATTTGAAAACAGAAATGCTGGAGAAATGTTACATTATGAGTTCACAATATAAGAAAATTGTCATACATAATTTAGGATTTTAAATTACTGTTTGTAATTATTATTAATTATATAAGTATGTATTAAAGTAATGACTATATGTTATTTATACATGCTGCATTTAAATTTAATTTGTTTGTTTGTAGTCAGCTGCCACAACAAAATCAAAAGAAGGATAAGATTGTTAGTGGACAGGATAAAGCAGACTGTAGCTAGGTAAAGCAAAGGAGAATCATTCCCTGCTCAAACCAAAACTGGAGCCACAACTTATAGCAAATGGAGAGATAATTTTAAGGGGTAAGCAGTCTCTGTCCCATCTCCAGCTGCGAATGATTCTACCTGGAAGCTACTTCAAAAAATGCTGCATGCAGCTCTTGCCAGCTGTCCAAATAACGAGTAGGAGGAGAGAATTTCTTAGATCACCGCAAGCTAAAAAAAATCTAGTTCTATAAGTTGAGATCACCACACTGATTTATTTTATTTTTTTTTATCTGAAGAGAAGTACAAAACTGGTATAATACAAGGAAATAAAATTGTAACAACTGTGTCATTAAGAAACAAAATACAGGAGACTAAAACTAATTCAGATATTGATAGGAGAAGATTAAGTCCCAATTTTGCATGAAAGATGTATAAATATATGTCTATGTACTACAGTAAAACTGAAGAAATCAATGTGGTGTTTTGCAAGAAGGAATATGCATCTATATTTGCATGGGTTATTCATGTTTGTTTAACAAGTGACATTCAGGATAGTTTACATGTGAGTTGGGCTTTCTCCTTTACGACCCCGTTTCTTCTTACTGGGAGAATGAGGTCTCTATATGATGACTTTTGTCCTAAAGCTTAGCTAATTCATAGTTATTCTGTGTTTTGACTTATCATGTGAATTCCAGAGTTTTGAAAACAAGAATAAAACAAAGACACTGCAGATTTCTGAAAACAACGATACTCAGGAATAGGTTTGCGATGATCTTGTCAAGCTCCCTCAGGACTTGTGGGAGCATCCCATCATGGCCATGGACTCACGTTTGTCCAGTTTGGTTCAATATTCCCCAACCTGATCCTCCTCTACTGAGGACCTCAGTACAGCAGGTTCCTTTACAGGTTATCTGCCTCCCTCAGCTAGGATTACAGTTGAAGACTTTCTCTAAGTACAAATACTGAATCATTACATCCTCTGCCTTAAGAAATGTTTCAAGTTATAGATTCTTATAAATCTTATTTACAGACCATATAGCACAAACAGAGCTAAGCAGAAAGACATATTACAAGAATCCCAATGAAGAGAAAAAGAATAAGAATAATGATTAATTCCTCTAGGTTCCATCAACCAATTTTATTCATCTCTTATCTAATAAAACAGAATAAAATATGTTAAATAATTGTTCTTACAGTGTTTCTTTGTACATAACATTTCTCCATGATACTCAGCACTGCTGTAGCAATTGAGGATTTAGAGTACTTTATTTGCATTGATTTTTGAGCCTGAAGGTACTGAATAAAACTCTGTGATATTACAATTAAGTATATAAACTATGCAATGTTATACATATGCATATTTATATATGGATATTTTTAATATTTATATATGCATGTATATATCACTCTACCTATAACTATATCTATACGTATATATGTGCCATACTCATGCTCAACTCCCATAAGCATTCATGCTGCTGTCACAGTCTAATTTTTCCAGTGCATACAAGCATTCACATAAAATTACAATGATGCATTCTTTAGTGAGTTTTTACCCTTAGCTCGCCAATTTCAAATAGAATTGACAGAAGAGGTAGAGTCCTGCGAGCACCTGTATGGATGGAAAAGTTGCAGACTATACTTAAAATTTTCTATGTGTCAGGAAATCCACATTACAATCCATTGCAGCCTTTCCTATTTTCATTGTTAATAGAATGATTCATTTCCACTGGTAAAGGTGTGTACACGCCTGTATATAGGGTAGGAATTTCCAGACTTCTATACAGAGAAGAATTGCTGATACGCTTTGTTTCTTCCTGGTATTTTGGTTTTGGTTTTTTTTTTATTGGTTGGTGTTTCTTTTGTTGTTGCTTGTTTCTTCTTCCTTTCTACTATTTAACTTTATTCCACATTGATTTTCATATAGTTCTTGTTCTCCGGGGATAGGTATGTAGTTAGCTAACCAGAGGACAGTACTGCATAGCAGAAGTCTCCTCTACCCTTGGTACCAGGACAACTTTCTGCAAGACAGTCATTGACAAACGCATCCTCTCCTGGTGCTGGCTATGAAGCTTTTGGCAGCTCCTCAGCCTGTTGCACGCTGGTTGCTGCTGCCTCCTTCAATCAGCCCCCTCCACTACTTCTATAAATGCTTTATGAATGTATTTCAGTCTAAAGAAACCAGATTAGCTTTAGACATTTTAACAAGTAATCTTTGCTAAACTGCCCCCGTTCATCTGAAATGAGGCTTATGAGTGTTCATATCTCTGCAGACAAACCTGAGAGCAAAGCTACTTCTTTGGAGGACACAAATGGAAAGGCAAAAGATGTATGTCTGTAGCCTTGTGTTAGGGGAGAGGTGCTTCCTCCACATGCTCCTTCTGTTCTGACACGTCTATTGTAAGTAATTTCTCCTGGGCTACCTTTTAGAGTTCTGTTAAGTCCTGATACCCTCTGCTTCCAGATTTACTTCTTTAAATTGAATTCTTTACACTTTTCCTCCACTCTAGTATTGCTTTCTTCTTGCTGTGTCCCCTGTGCCCCTAATCACTGAGTAACTTCCACCCGCTCACAGGTGTCCCATTTATGACTCATCTTGTTACTGTTCTGTTCTGTATCACTGATCATGGTGACACTCAAAGGCTCCAACGCTTCCAGCATACCCTGGTATGTAACAAGGCTGTGTTTTAATGCCAAACTCTGTTTTAATTGTGTCACAGTATTTTTGGCTAGCTGTGAAAACAGTAAGTCGTACTGAAACTACACTGTCTCTTACGGTAGATTCGTTTCTCAGACAGATATTAAAAAGAAAAGATGTGAATTAAACATTTATTTCTAAAGTTCATCTGTGTATGTATGTTTGCACAGTAAGTTAAGATTAATGTACTTTGTTCTTCAGGATAAATTAAATTTACAGATTTGATAAAAATAATTTCAGCCAAATTCAAAAGTGGTCTATCATGTGCTATGAGCTAGAATCCATTAATGCTAATGTGGATTCCATGAGGTTTGCTTGCAACAATTCAACCAATAGCAACAGCAACGAAACACCAGGAATTATAACTTTCATGTAATTAATTGGAAACGAGTAATTTCCCCATAAAAAAGTGGAAGGAATTATTTTCTGGAATATGCTAGTAACACTGAAACCATGTAAAAAATGTAAATGTAAAAGTTTGTGACTCCATCTTCCAAAACACATTCACTTGAAAATCTGCAAAAACACAACGTAGAAACCAGCATTAATATACATAGATGTGTGTACATATGTATATGTATATACACAAAAGCTTATATACATCTATACATATAGCATAAAAGCAACAATGAACATCTTTATATCACACACTGTAACCCTTTAGCTCTGCAGTATGCAAACCTTTATTGATCTGCCTGCAGCTTTGCCTCTTTCTAAGTTAGTGGCTATGGCTAATTTGTTTTACTTCTGCTTATGGCACCGTGGTATTATATGGATAGTATAAAGCTATTGTTCAGGGAAAGAAAAGCCAGGTACCATTGCAGAGGCTTAAGAAGTGGAGGCACAAGATGTGGCATAGAGGGGTACAGTCATGGGGTGATGGGAGAAGGGCCACAGATTTCGCACTGGTGGCCCCACAGCTTTAAACTCACTAATGACCAGTTAAAGAAATGCAGACCCGAAGCAGGATGAAAACAATTGTCAGGATAAATACCAGAGTAAAAAAGAAATATCCAACATATGTAAAATGCATCACATAATGAATCTGAATGTAATGTGGAGACACAGGCCAATGAAGAAAGAGCAAGATGTAAAAGCGTGTTAGCAAACAAATATGACCCCACATGTATCTCTGGTGTGAAGATAAAGAAACGATCAAGATGAACATCAAATTCCTACTAGCAAAGGACTGCAGGTGCCAAAAACTCCCTATAACACCCTATCACCACCACTAGAGTGAAACCACAAATATAAGGATCCAGAGGAGCAGTGGAAGGGTGAGCATTACGCCAGGAAAACAGTAGAAAGTGTGTGTATAACAATTTTGAGACTTTTCCTGTAAAGAAGGATTCTTTCTTTTTCTGTAATAAATAGATCTGGACTACTAATGACTCTTGGATTAGACTGTTAAGGCATCAATTATATCAACAATAAATTCTTGGCTTTACATATAAAGCGTGTTTCCTCTTTGCCAAGAAACAAGATCTTGACCACAACACAGAAATACAGACAGACAACAGACAGACATATATTCAGCAAATGTTCTAGGCTCTTAATTAATCTCCAGGCAATCTCAAGGTGTAACTCTGCTTGACTCACCCCTACCACTGCACGATCTGCTGATCTTTCCTGTCTCTACCTGCGTTCTCATTCTATATACCTTCTCCCCACCATCCCCCCGCAAGACTGTAAAGCTGCCCATGAGAAGAAACATTTAAATTTGCAATACATATTCCTTGGAACATGTAAAATACAGACCTGAAACTGTCACATCTCCCTCCAGTCACAATCACAGAGGTCACAGATGTCTGCTTTATTGTCATTAAATACAGGAATGAATTATGACAGTGGGTATTCACATAAATTTGTGATTTCAATTGAAATTCCTCCCTGAGGCTGAGCTGTGTGAGTGGGTTCTCTGTCCCTGGAGCATGGCCATTTACAATTTTCACTGTCAGCAACCTGAACTTACAGTCACAACAGTAAAAATTATTGGAATGGTAAAATATGCAAAGAATATGACTCAGAATATGAGGTAAGCATATGTACACTTTCAAATCTGGCACTGTATCACTATACCTACTCTGATCATTTGTACTTGCACTGAGTCTGAAAGCACTTGCATTGAGTCTAAAAGTGGTAGGAAATGAGGAACAGTATCAGTAACAGCCTGAGGAGCTTAAGCTGGAACAGGCTATTCTGTCATCTACCATTATCCCTGTTAATTGAGGATTGCTCCTGACATATGTATTTTTTTACATTTACTGTTTTACATTTCCCTTTTTAATAGTACTTTCACTGATTTTCTTCTATTAGTCAGTAAGCTGCAGGTATCTCTGTTTGGTGGTGATAAGCATGCTTTTGAGAAATGCTCACCTGTTTTCTTTATTCCATTATACCAGGCTTTCAAAAGGCATTATTGTGCTCCTGCATCATGTATTTCCAGGTCATACAGAGTAGCCAAATTACCTTTTCAATATCTTTTTTTAAATACATTTGCATCCTCTGTAGAACTTACACATGCCTTCTGCATCAAAAAGCCTGCCTAAAACACTTAGAACATCTAGCTGGTGAGAAATGTGCCTATGCAACCTGTGATGATGGTACTAATAGAGAAATGTCATATGAGATCCTTGAGGATTGCTTTAGCAGTGTGGTCACTAGTGGCTACAATGTGAAATGCTGACAGAATGATAATGCCAGACAGGACACGATTCCTTTGCAACTCATTTACTGTAAATGACCACAGTTTTATGACTCATCTAACTGTACACGACTACACTGCATGCCAGGCGGTAGACAATCAGCTCCATACATGTAAGGGGACTTTCCTCTCCGGTATGAATAGGAAGAGAAGGAATTGTGCAGCAGTAACTATAGTATGTGTCTCTGCAGCAGAGAATGACAAACACTGTTTTAGTACTCCAGGAAAATCCACATCAGTCTTAAAATATTTTTTAATAATTAAGCAGAGTGTTGTGCCATGACTTCCATCCTCCATCTAAGGTTATTATAATGGAACACACATTTTCAGGCAATGCTTCTTCAAGGGACTCTGCTGCTCATCCAGGCTGGGTCAGGCAAGAGCGTGGGCGATGCATCTCCTGCCTTTCTGCCCTGGGGCTCTTCCTGGGAGACAATCGTGCAAGAGGGATTGGGTATTCATCTAGTTTAATAACTCCTAATCCCCCTGGGGGAACAAAGTATGGGAGGAAAGGGATCAGCTAATTATAGTTAATTGTATTAGCTGGGAGCGAGTGATTAACATAATTAAGATAGCCTTGTGACTAGAAGCTCTATGGCAGGAAAGCGTTCTTGGATGTAGCAGATGAAAACAGAATTCAAAGTAGTATGAGCAAGATAACCTAGCTAAAGTCCTAAAAGGATTATTTTTTGACAAACACATGCCAGAGAAAGTGCTCAAGATTGTTGCAAGCGTGCAAGGACTGTAAGGGAGGCAGTTTTTACAGAAAGATGGAAGATTGCAGGTTAATGCACTAGAAAGTTTGCAGTGTATGAGTAATGTGAAAGAGGTAAGTATACACGAGTTGCCTGGAAACAGAGCCTGTGGGCTAGGAAACAGGTACTGGTGTAGGGTGAATATAAACACGGACTTGACAAGTGGTTTTGTTTGGTATTGTTGTTGTTAGGGAGTGGATTTTATCTTTCCCCAACACCACCCCTCCTCCTCCCACAGGAATGAATGTAAGCATATGTCATGACAGCCAAATATGTTTCATGGTATAATTTCTCCTTTTGGCAAGATGTGAGGTTTCTTGTTGTCCATGCATTTCCTGGGGTCTTTCATGTCGCTAGCGTAGTGTAATCTTAAACTTGGGAGGCCTGAAAAGGTGCATGCGTAGAAATATAGAACCGTAGCTTTTCAGTACTTTCAAGGGAGTAATAAGGTAGTAATCCTCACCTCCTGATTTTGTGACACCTGAGAATTTAAGAGCAATGTAAGGGGATTTGTAAAATTTAGTTAAGAATTTTTTTTTCCATTTCTGCATTTTTTTCCCAAAGCAATGGAGTCCTTCCACATTTAGAAATAATAAGAAGGGACCAAAACATTTGAGAAAGGCATGCTTCAGTTTCTCCAATAGCTAATAAGAGTTTGCCGGGTTGAACTTCCAGGGCTATGGCTTTCTTTTATATGTGTGTTGGTCTGAAATGTTTTTAAAGGAGCTTTTGTCTTAGCTATAATCCAAAACAATTCAGATTATTTGTACAAGAATTTTTTTTTTTTAAAAGGACGTAGCTCATGTTGCACAGTATAACTAAGAATTCATTGCGTTCTTAATTTTTGTTTGATTTGTGTAAATGAAGATCTTTGTCACAGAAAAATTACTTTAATTTCACCTCACCTAATTCTTATGTTGTGTCTCTGGTTTTCTTCCCTGAAAAAAATGGCTCAGTATAATTAGGAATCTTTCTATTCCTTCTCTAGTAGCTGAAAGGCAATGTAACAGCGATGTCTGTTTAAACCTCTTATAAAGAATTTTACTTTCTGGGCTGTTTGTGTTCCTCAGTTACAACAAAATAATTCAGATATCCTCAGAGCTTTACTCCTCTGTGGTCCTGCAGTACCACTGAAACAAAGCAAAAAGAACAGTTTACAAAGCGGAAAACATCCTTACTATCACAGAAGCAGCTACAGATAGCGATCACAGTAAATCTTCCACAAGAAGGCTAACCCACAATTTTTAAGCCTATTCAGGAACCATCATTGGAAAGGGTACAAGCATTGGAGTAGGACAATATGTCTTAAAATTTCCTTTCTAGACAGAAGTATATTACGTGCGTGCTGGAAACAGGCAGTGATTAGGGCCAAAATCTAAATCATATGTGTGGACTCAAAGCTTTCACCTGTTGCTGAATTAAATCTATACCTTGACTTTCATTACCAAACCCAGGAGTTTCTTGCTGCTCTAAATCCAGCATAGTTATATCTATTCAAAACAAGGAATGAAGTGGAAAAGCTTGCAAACTTTTTTCTACCTCTGTATCAATATAATCCCACAGAGAACATGCCCTGTGCTTTGTGAAGCGATTGCCTTAGGAGATACCCAAACAAATGTTTTACACAGTCTCAAGACAGAAATCTACAACACTATTGATGGAGAATAACTTCAAGTCGAAAGTCTGCCAGTCAGATAGGCTGATCCAGCAGCATAACAGTGTATGAGGTCGCCATTAGAACCAAGTTTATGTAAGTTTGATGAAGGTAAAATGCATATAGCTTTCAATTCACTTTTCATTAAGATTCTACAAAAAATTTGCATATGTATATATTCTGTTTATGATTTTGCTATTTCAGTGAGATTCTTGCAAACAAAAAAAAACGTAAAGCTTCTGTTAAAATGAATTATTGTAATGAAGCTTTAATTGTGGGGCAGGTTCAAAGAGATAGTAAATATGTAAAAAAAACCCCACCAAATCAACAAGAACCCTAAAAAGTGACTTGTCATTTGTTGTGATCTCAAAAATGGCTACAAAAATTACAGCTAGAATTCTAATGAGAAAGAATCTAATATTCAATTGATAATATAATATTATTAATGTGAACATTATAATTCTAAAATGTATATTATAATACTGTGTGTATATTATGAATACAGTTCTTAGTAATTCAATTTGTAATTCTTTCAGAGATGAAAAATAAACTCTGAAAGTATAACGAAGCACTCGACCGTTAAAAAGCTGTCATTGGCTTTTTCAGGTATTTTTATGTTTTGAAAAAACCCCTCTACTAATAGTTTTCAACGTAAGGCTTAGGAGAATCAACAATTTTTGATGTAAGTGTTTTAACATACACTACACTGTTTATGCATCTATATTGAGCATTTTGGATTAGCGTTATAATGCAAGCAAGAGTTAACACTTTTTTTTTCAAATTATAATGCATTATAACCATTAATATAAAGAAATATCAAACAAAAAGTTTGACATACAGAACAAGATATTCAATGATCTATTTGTCATTTCAATTTTTTTACATGTATTAATAAAAATGCATGTATTCATTGTTCCAGACATATGCACGTTCAATAAGGCAGTAATAATTAGATTTGGCAGCCAACAAGCTGGCTTTTCCTGAAGCTTGAACTCTTCTTGACATAGCTACCAGCTGTACCAAACTTCTCTCAAGAGTTCATCTGTTTTCCCTCAGGAAAAGCCTAGGAGAAGAAACAGATCCAACAGAATGACCTAAGGTCAACAGAACTGGTCTTCTGTAAACTGAACAATGCTGCATTTTGCTTTACTTCCTCATAATCAGGATATTTTTCCTCTTACCCCATTAGAAATTAAGAAAGAGAGGAGGAGAAAGTAAAAAAGACAGGACGTACGCATTTTACAGAAGGACTGACAACACTTATTCTAAGACAAGTGACGAGTTATCTCTTCAACCAGATATTTTGGACTTTGAGTTGATCGACTTCCCAATCAGTTTGAACTGTGTGAATGATTTTGCAAAGGTGAATATGCAGAAAGGCATATGTGGATGTTGGATAAGCAGTAAGGCTTGCTGTTTACTGAATAACTTATTTTAATTGGAGTTGTAACACCAAAAAATCTTTCTCTCTTGCAAATGAATAATGATGTGTGTGGAGTATGTGTGGAGTCTTAGCAGTACACTTTTTAAAGGAACTTAATTGGTAGTTGTAATGAAAGGTAGTACGGCTACTTCCTATGAACAATGCTCTTCCTCATATGGATTAACTGTATTTAGCATGGAAATATAGCATGCTAATTAGGATGGAAAGCAAAAAAACCCACAGTTAATCCTTTTCTAGTTGTAGTGCCTCCCTTCGTCTAATTCATTGACTTGGACTGTTAATGGGTAGCTTCACAACTCGCTTTCATTGGCAGTTTATGGATGTCCAGACCTGAACAGCAGTAACTCCAGGTGATATCTGGTACCTTCTGAGTTCTGTCCTTCTGCAAAAAGTTTCATCCTTTTTTTTTGTAAATAATGGCTGTATCATGAAATAATTTCTGCCTGCTAAGAAAGCACCTGAGAGCACCCTTTGCACTGGCAGTGCCCTATGTAGGCACAAGCAGCTGAACCAGCTGACTTTTTTTTTCAATGAAGGAAAAGAACTAAAACGTAATGTGCACTATGTGGGACACGGAAGTTTATGGTTTCCTTCTAATAAATACACTGATAGAAGCAACAAATTTGAGAAATGTAAACTTGAATTCTCTTTACAATCCTTTACAAATATTAGCTGTAACTTCTTTACTGAAAAAGGGGTAATAACTGGACTTTCAAAAGTGCTCAGTACTATGATATTTTTTTGTGCAATCAGAAGAAATTTCCCCTTGATTTGATAGGAATATTCTAAACTCAATCCCGTAAATTGAAATGGGAAAAGTATTACGATGTGAGTTCTCCCAAACCACAGATGATGTAGATTGGTACGTTAACGCAGCCGAAGGAAGGAGATGGACAATCAATACTGAATGAGAAAATATAGATAAGGAAGAAATTTTTGCCAAATACAATAACAGCAAAGCACAGATCATAGTTGACAATAGCACTGGTAATGAATCAAAATCCAATATACTTTCAGTATAAAGATTCTGTGTTTGTGAAGAAAAGAGAGTCTTCAGTTTTTAGCAAAATGCAACTTATGGATAGAGTCTCATGGATTTGAAAAAGAAGAATGAAATGACTGTACAGATTTTTACAGAAAAACTGTCACGAGGAAAGAATAAGTTACAAGTATAATTGAAAAATAAGAAAAATAATCCAAGAGCTTTATGTTAACCGCCAGTGAGTCACGTGAGTTGATTTGTTTATAACGAGATATAACCAAAGGAAGGACAAGTTGTGAGGGACTTATATTTGAAGATAAGTAGCTGGTGTTTGATATAACAGAAAATGGTGTAAAGAGAAAGGCAGGCCAGTTACAGAGTTGGAAAAACGCTAACTGCAGGAGAATTTTTTGAAGGCTTTGAAAGCCAGATGACAACTTTTGAAGCTGGAGAGAGAGGTACAGAAATGAGAAATGAGAGCCTAGTCCCTTTTCTTTCCCCTAAAAATAAAATAATAAAAAAACGAACACAAAACCCAAAACCAACACAAAAACAAACTACAATATCAGCGCTCTTGTTGGTTGTTACAAAGTATTAAATCCCTTTCAAGTTCCAAGTATCAAATCCCTTGAGATACTTTCCTCATCATAAATACATATCTATATTTTAGTGAAAAGCTTTTTGTTTTGTTTTCTGTAATCTTAACTGCAGCTATTAAAGCTGCTAGATGCACGCGTTTGGTTCTGCCACTAATGTTAATGAAGTAATTTGAAACTGTTTAGTCCTATCACTCTTTGCATGACTCTTCCATTAATCTAACTGTGAACTGAGACAGCAAATTATATCTCTCTGTTGCAGTTTCATTTGTTGATGCATTCATTTTCAGGTTTTAGGAATAATAAAAAATTAATTTGTTCATCATGCCACATTTATTGACCCTGAGACTCTGAAATCCTGAATTTGCTAACTCTGCTTCAACCCATATCATTGCTCAGATGCGTCTTCAAAACTGACTTGGCTCAGACCAAAGCATTTCTAGAAGAGCATTTCTTGTATGTGTGTGTATATATATACATATCTTCACACAAACGTGTGTGTTTATACATGGAAAAGATCATGTTTAAACAATGACACAGTCTCTAGTTTAAAGAAACGTTACTTTTAAAAGTGTTTAAATATTTTTCCTGTAAATTTTAGAAATTGGTAAAGGTGAAGAGTTGTATTTTCGTGTTTCTTGTGTCTCCAGAGAGAATTGTGCTGAGCATTTATGTGCTGGTTTGCTCTTTGACATGAACTGTCAGTTAAGTTTGTGTAATTGTGCCCAACTGATGTGTGCGGGAGGAGAAGAAGGGCTACTTGGAAAGACAGGGAACACGAGATGGCATAGCTGCCGGGAATGAAAATGTCTGTCCCACACATTTTAACAAAAATTTGTGTTGGGTTGTTAGAATAAATATACTTCTGGGACTTTTTAGTGGCCAGTGAAGCTTTTTGTGTGCTGGTTGCTACCATATGGTGCTGGGAAGCGTAGTCAATTATTTAAGCTGCTTGTCTTTCCAGTTGTAAGGATACTCTTCCCCATCATTGCACAGGATGCATTCAGCATGTTCTCCATCAGTGAGCTCTGGATTTCCACAGAACACTGCATTTGGGTCAGCTGGGCAGCACAGCAGAGCTGTGGTTTTTCACAGCAGATGCCGTACAGCCAAAGGGCTGCACCCTTGGCAGAGATGAGGCACGCAGTCCCCATTTCCTATGAAATCTCATGATTGCTCAGAAATGGATGATTGTCAGATAGACCAGATGAATGTTTGCTTTGTCAAATCAAGATGTTTCAGTGCAAATGACTCAACCTTAAACTGAGACGCTAACAACGGAGACATTCTTGTCCATATTTATGGCAAGGGAAAACACAGAAACACAAAGAATGTTCTCAGTCATTTGCGTGAAACTTAATTTTCGTGGAACTTCATTTTCTATTTGAAAGGATAGAGGATGAAAATTTCTTAATTGCTCTTCCCTGCATTTCCTGAACCACTGGTTTAGAGAAGTCCGTTCTTTTTTGTTGCTGAAGCCCTACTCTTTCCTCCTCTTCTCATAACATTAGTTGCACTACCGTTATTTTCAAGAGAAGGGAGGAAGTTTTGAGCTTTGGATTGGTACTTATTCCCATGCCTTTTCTGTGATAGCACACAGTTCCTTCCCTTTGCCTCAACAGGAATATATATTCTTTGCCATGGTAGTGGAAGCTGTACAAAGTAAGCTACATTGGTAACTGGTGATCAGGTGGCAAAATTAGGAGAAACTCCTGTGAAGATAAGTAGTACAATCTGAGTTCTCCTGAATGGAGAAGCAGCATCAGTCTCAGGCAACAGATAAAGACTCTCTGTAATTACCCATGTAATTTACATACCTAAACTAGGTGCAGAACTTGTCTCCCTTTTCGGCTTTTTACACCTTTCCTGACACCAGTTAGGAAAGCTTGTATGGTAAGGAAACGAGGGAGGGTTGTTAATCTTCAGACCAAATAATTTTAAATAAAAAATTGAGGGAGGAAGGAAGGAGGAGAAGCAGCTAGAAAGGCTGCTAAACAGTGTTTTATCTGAATCACACCCTGGTCCTCATGCTGGCACATCCTCGCAGTGAAGCTCTGCTCCAGGATGCTCCCTGAAGTCCTGGTACCCTCACCTTTCCCTGTTGAGACGTGTTTTGCAGCAGGAAGGGAGTTTAGGAACACCAGGAAAACAGAGCAGCCCTATGACCTCCTCCTGCTGCAGCAACCATGCTGAGGGAGCAGGAAGATTTGTAAGAAGAGCCCTGCCCATAGCATAGCTACAGTCTCCGAACACCACTGGAGATGATCAGCCAAAAAACTGATGATTGTTGCACAAAAAAGCAGCTATTGCTGCCTGCTGAAGCTACAGACATTAGGGAAACTGCAAGATAGAGATGTAGGGAAGAGAGCAAACCATGGACGTGTTGAAACCATTTACCACTGGATATCAAGCAATACTCAAATATTCCTGGAGCAACAGAATACATACAGGTCTATACTTTTATTGTATCAATTTCTGCATGTTTCTTGATGCCAATATAAGCAACTGTGCTCTGTCACAAGTCTTTGTTGAAATGCCTCAACTACTGTTTGTTTCTGGAGATGTAGCAAATAAATGCCCAAAGTCTTGGGATACTATCAGAGGCCTAACACCACTACATCTGCTCTTTAGAAAAGAAAAGAAGTCTGAATAATAAGAACTCAGAGCAAAAGGCAGAGTGCCACTTTAATTTGGGAGATTAAAAGTGCACTGGCCTAGCATAACTAACAGGTTTAACCAGAGAGAATGTATCTCAGTAATCTGTTCGTCGCCCGTTTCAATTATAGAGTTAAATTTCTTTATGTGCACTATCCAAGAATTCCTAATACCAACTTGACCTGAGTGTGTGAAGTCCTTGACTGTGTTCAGTTACCAAGCACTTTTGCATTGGCTTCATAAAAGCTCTCGTACCTTTTCTCTGTGGTTTGTTTGAATACGTTACAGGCTTACTGGTCCTGTCACACTGAGGCAATTCATCAGCATCACAAAAAATCCTACTAGCATTGGAAATGCATCTAATAATAAAATACAAAAAAAATCTTCCAAAGCTCTCTGAAGACTCTGGTGAACCTGCCATAAATCTCCTCTGGCATCCAAGGCTCCAGGGCATTTTACTTTTTGATCTGAAGGTGCAACTAACCATCTCCTTGCAGAAAGTTAAACCAAAGAGAAAGTGGGAGCAAGCTTTGAAATACCCATATTGCCATTGAGAAAGCTCATTATAAAAAACAGTTGATAGCTGCAAGCACATACTTTGCTCTGGTACAATATACTCTGTATAGCTATTCAATGCAGTAATGATTTAACTGATGCCACTGTAATTACTGTAACAGATTCCTTACCACACGCCTCTTTCAGAATTTTTAGAACTAGATTCCTTAGTCAGTTATTAATAGTCCTGGAAAAGCTTTGACTTTTTCTATTTGATCATATGAATAAATTGCAGTCCTTCTACTTGAGATGCACTTAACTGTGCATGTGTCCAAATCGGTGTCTTCCCTTACTCCCAATTTAGCATATCTGAACTAACTAATAATACACCTTATCTAACAACGTTATTATAGCTGGGAAGTAATTTTATAGCACCAGTAAATGAGTTTTCATCCATGCATCTAATTAAAAATTAACTTTCATATGGGAATTAATTTTTAGCATGAAAATAAAAATGCTGACAGTCTTCAATGCTTCTGAAATACAGTATTCTGTTAGCTATGTTTTAGCCGTCCATTTTCTCAGAGGAAACTCTGATAGTTAAACATAATCTGATAAGGAAAATTAAAGTTTTGTTATGTTTAAACACATTCTTCTTTTTCCTAGATGTATGCTAACCCCAGTATCCTACTTAACCTAGGATACCTCCCTCAAAACCGGTTTTTCCTCCTAGATAAGTGAAAAAACTTTAAGAAAATATATATTCTGGATGCATAAAGAGTGTTACTGTCAAAAGCACAACAGGCACAACTTTCTTAGGTAGGTAGGTTACCATTATGGACTAGTTCATTTCATATCAGATGTTCTACAGCAGGTAATATCCTCCATTAAAAATGAGAAGACAGAAGTTACACAATATAATCTTTAATATTAGGAAAAATTAACATTATTAATGTAAAATCGTTCCATTTGCTTGTAAAGAAATAGCAGTATTTGAAGAGTCAAGGATGGGTCACAAAGATAGTTCTCCCTGAGTATGTGTTAAAGGCCAAAATTGATCTTTTTAAAAATTGTTATTTGCAACCACCAAAAAATGTTAGAATACTATCTTGTCTCATAACTGTATCAAAGTTTCTGCAATATTATAGCAGAGAAAAGGCAGATAGAAGGACTTTAGAGTAAGTAGAATCAGTAGAAGAATTTTCAGGGTATTAAAAAAAGATTCAGATACTTCAGAGGAGTTGATAAATTTTAAGGAGTGTTACTTGTAATAACTTTTGCTGTTCCACTAATGTCGAGAGGATTTTTCTTCCCATGAATGTCAAGACTAAGTCAAAAGGTAAGAACATGGGCAAAAATAAGAACTCCAACAAGACTACAGAACTTAAACCAAATAAAATCTACCGTGGAGATGTGTAATATTTATGATATGTCAATACTTGTGAAGTACGTCAGCAGTTTAAATATTTTTCTATGTCACAAATCAGGTTGTTACCTAATATTAGAAAGTGCATTTCTGTCTCTTTTTTACTTCTTTTTTGATATGTAAATAAAGCCTTCCTTTGTATAGGACTCCTACTTTTGGAGCAGATTTTGCCCTGGCCTGTGCCAGAACAAGATTCTGGGATGTTTGACGCAAAGAATGCTGCTAAACTTCAAAAATCTTACCTGTAATTAAGCAATTTAGGTCAGCTTTGGATAGTGGAAGGGAAACAGGAAGGGTAAAAATTATTTTTCCATACAAAGGTGCTGAGAAAATAATTTGGATGTGTCCCTTTGAGGTCTACAGAAAAATGTTTAAAAAATATTGGGCTATTAGGGTTTTTATGTTAAAATCCATTTTGTTCTCAGACAACAAATTTTTTGGCAGCCAGACAGTATTTTTATTGAGAACACAAGACAATGTAAAAATGGCAAATTCATAGAGTTTAAATCAATTTGCTTGGTCAAAAACTTATCAGCTAACATCCTTATTGAATTCTAGATGATTTATTTAAGCAAAGAACACAGATCAGATTTCTCCATGGCATTGTTGAAGTGTATTTTTGAAACGCTAAGTATTTTAAAGTCTTACACATTTCATGTCACAGAAGAACAATAACAGTTAACAATAAATGTGACTGTTGACATGTGTTATATCCTGGCTGCTTCAAATATAGCAGTCACATTTTCCATCCAGTCTTCTACCTGGCTGGCCCAATAATTGACAGTTACTGTTCAGCTCTGATTCAACAGATAAGGGGTTTTTTTGCAAGCAGCAAGTTAGATTATCTTAAATTTGTAGTAATCTCATTCATATCTCAGTGCCCAAATTATTTTTGCTCATTTTAATCCAGAAAATTAAAATTCTTCTGAGAAGCAAAGGACTTTTAAGGGAGATAATAGGATATTACCACAATTCGTATTTCAATAATGTTTAAAAGCCATTCTAACGAGCACTGAATGATGTGATTTGGAAAACAACTTCATCCATAATATTATACTCTTATATGTTAATGGCATTTGACGATAGCCTTGTGAAAATGTGATGTTCATATTACCATGTTACCAGGAAAAATATGAAGTTTAAATAAAAATATTAGCAGAATTAAAATAATTTCTTCTTTTCTAGTACTTGTATATTTATTGAAATCTAAATGTTTTCCATAACACACACACATCCACACCATCTGCTCCTAGACTCATTACTATTTAGCACCCTCTCACCAGTTTGATCCACTTGGAAGTTTTCCAACAATAACTTTCTCCCTTTAGCAAGACACAAAAGTAATTGCAATATAACATAAGGATTAAGGCTTGATGAAAGGAGCTTATGATGAGCTACTTGTGCTGAAAAGCTTTGTAGAATTATATCTAACATGAATGAATGAACAAGTAGGAAAGTCAGATGTGAAGTTAAAGAATTTTTAATATTTCCTAATCATTAAGCGAGCAGACCAAAATGTGAAGAAATCTAAGAATTTTTCAGGGGAACTTAAAGAAACATGAAGGAAGGATGAAAGTGTTTGGGTACTGTTCAATGAACAGAAGGCGGACAATGGAAATACATTGATAGGGAATGGAGCATTGACATGCACCAGGAAGCATGAAAACTGAGAGAAGCTATGTAAGTTTGATGGAGGGCATGGAAACTGCAGCAGTCTTACAGGCGTAAAAGTAAATCACCTAAAAGGCTATGCTTCTGTACCTCCATTGTCAGTTTACGAATCAAACACATAGTGTACAAAAAATGATGGCTTCATTTGGCTTAATTATGTGAATGTCTGTGAGGTGGTGGACTATGCCTTCCTTGAGAAAGTGGCTTGATAGTCAAGAGAAAAATAAAAAGATATAAAACTGAAAGGAATGAGAAGCAGAAATGAGATTAAAGGTACAGAAAAAAATGCAATTAAGATGGCAAATGGGAAAACACAGATGATGTTTAAGGAACTGTGAACTGTTGGAAGATGATGGTAGGAGCAAAGGAAATTAGGACAGGGTCCTGCAGTTGAAAGCAGCAAAAATGTTTAGGAGCGTTGAGATAGGTGGGAGTGAAGGGAAAAGGGCCTTTGCTGTTGCTGTGCTTGTAGAAATCAATCTTTCCTTATATCCCTTGCCAGATACAACTCGAAGTAGGCTTTGGCTTTCCTAAGGCTATCCTTGCATACTCTGACAGTATGTCTGTGTTCTTCCTGGGTCACCCAGCACTGCTTACACCTCTTGTATGCTTGCTTTTTACATTTGAGTCTTGTTAGGAGCTCCTTATTCATATATGAAGGCCTCCTGCTGCCTTTGCTTGATTTCCTGCATGTTGGGATAGACCACTGGAGGTGGCTCTTGAAAATCAACCAGCTTTCCTGGACTCCTCTTTTTTCCTCTAGACTGTATTGCATTGGATTCTTCCCATCAGGCCTCTGAAATGTCTAAAGTCTGCTCTCATGAAGACCAAGGATGTGATCCTGCTTTTTACCTTGTTCCCTCCTCTGAGGATCCTGAACTCCACCATCTCATGTTCACTAGAGCCAAAGCTTCTGCTGAACTTCACATCCCTAACCAGTTCTTCTTGTTTTAAGAATCAGACCTACTAGAGCGCGCTCTCCTTGTTGGCTCCTACATCACCTGTTTTAGGAATTTATCATCACTGCATTCTCAAAACCTCCTATATTGCTAGTGCAACACAGCAGTGTTGTCCCTCCAGCAGGTATTGGGGTGGTTTAAGTTCCCGATGAGGACCAGAGCTGAAAAATGTGAGAATTCTCCTGGTTGCCTAAAGAAGGCTTTGTCTATTACTACATCCTGATCAGGTGCTGTGTAGCAGACACTCACCACAACATCACCCACATTAATCAGTCTACTCTTGACCCAGCTCACGACTGGCTCATTTTCCATGTCTAGGCAGAGCTTCATGCATTCCCGTTCTTCACATAAAAGGCAACTCCCCCTCCTTACCTACCCAGCCCATCCTTCCTAAAGAGTCTGTATCCATTCATCACAGTGCTCCAGGTGTATGAGCTATCCCACCATGTCTGTATGATCCCAATGAGATAGTACTCCTGTAACTTCAAGCAGACATCTGGTTCATCCTCTTGTTCCCCACAGGTGCTTCAGAGAGTACCCAGTCATGCTAATTTCCCAGAAAAGCTATGCGAGCTTTCCCCATAATAATGTCCTGTAGGCTGTCCCTTATTTATGTGCATACGCTTGAGGTGGACCCCTTCAGCCCTGTATTACCAATCACCAGGAGTCTCTAGTCCACACCACCTTAAACTTTTGCTTCCCATCCCAGTTCCCCTTTCCTGGTCTTTCCCAATTAGTGGAAGACCAGCAGGGGATAATAGTCTGAGGGCCAGAAAAATGACAGCAGCTTCACCATTAGAAGTTTGCTCTGGCAAGAAGGTGAAAGGCAAATGAAGCTGAAAGTCTATAGGATGTGTTAGAGGTAAAATACTCGGTGCTAACTGTAACAGAAAGGTCATGGGAGCAATCTGCAAGTAGAAGTGCATGGATCAGTCTGAGAAAACTGATAGAGTGTGGTTTTCTACCTCAGGGATCCTCAGAAGGGAGCCACTGGGAAAACAGTGGGGCTGGCAGCAGCCTGGAGAAACTCCTGCTTACACAGCTGCCTTCCAGCAGCCGAAGTGCCACTGGGGATGCAGTTAAGAGATGTGATTCATCTTCTCCTTGTAATTGGAGCCGACAGAAGTTGCATGTTTTCCTGACAGCGTTGGCAGAGTACTTGCTTGTTCTCCACTGGACTCTCTGGGCATCTGCGGGAACCTGCAGTGCAGACCCCGGGGGGCTCCCTGTGCCGGACAGAGACTGCATCACACACAGGCAGGGGGGTCACCTGCCTGCCTATAGCAGTCCTTTGCAGATGTGTATATGCAACCATGCCAAGAAAATCAAAATTACCTGCTTGGGTTGTAGGCCAATGCTGCTGTGTAAGCACTATAAATTCACCCCCCGATTTTTTTTTTTTTTTGGTAGTTCGCTAAAAAAAGAAGAGTGGCAGTTAGTTAAATGGTTCCAGACACCCTTAAAGGAGGTCTGCATGTAATAATGTATATTTTTCACACTGATGTTTTAAAAATAATTTTCTAATATTTTTCAGTAATTTTGTCACTGGTTTTGCATCTAAGGTAGAAATACAGTTTAAAAGGAGTCTATATTTTTTTGCTTAAGAAGTGTTTTAAAGTTAATTATCTTGCCCTGCTAGTTAGACTAAATAACAGTGCCATCTGCTGAAAGGTAGTAGTGACTTGCAGGAAGAGTTTATAGTCATTGTACTTTACTAAGTAGAAGCATAAAGAGAGAGATCAAAAAGTGAGACAGTGACAAAAGGGAAGAGAAAATAAAAGGAATGTGAAGAGGCAAAGATGTTGAGGTACAGGGAAAGATCTTCAGTAAAAGGAAGATGAAAACAAAAAGTAGTATTTGAAAATGAAAAAAAAAAAGTAGGCTGAAGGAGAAGAAGGTGTCTGTTTTTAACAGTATTGATTTGAGGTTTAAAAAACCAATATAGCTTGTATTCATTAAAGTGACCTTTCTTGTCAAAATCCTATGTAGTTCATCACCCCAATGGCAGTGGTCTGCTCATGTCAATAATTTTCAGCATCAGTCTTGTAAAAAAAGTGCTTGTTAAAGTCTTCTAATCAAGTGAGAATAATAGCAATTAATTGGGATGTAGCTGTGGCCGGTATAAAAAAATTATTTTCTACCTATCCATTCCAAGCAGTTTCTTGGCTTCTGATGTAAGAATTTTTTATTATTATTAGCTTTTAGAAAGGATAGTTAATGAAACAATTGTCCAGGCATGGGAGAGACAGTATTGTGTGAAAGAAGCGGCAAAAGGGTAGGGCATATGTTGCTAAAACCTCTGCCTGTTACATTAACTCTCATTTTCTGAAATTTCTATAGGAAACAGATAATTTATGCCCTTTCCATTTTTCAGTGGAAGATGGATATCTGGAAGGAACTTTGTCATACATTTCCTCTGCTTTCTATCTTGTTATCCGGAGGTGCCTTGGGGGGTTCCCCACCGATTTTCACTTTGTATGAATGCATTTCCGATATGGACTTCTGAGCATGAAAAGCCACATGGTTGTTGTAAGGAATTTAGTTACCCTTTTTGAATCCCAAGAAGTGACACGTGAAATTTTATTTCTTTAAAAGAAGCCGAATTAAGGCATTAAAATGGAAAGTGTTGTGATTTTATCATTAGCTATATGTCTTGGTGATAGCATTTCCTGGAGATGTAAAAATATACATATTATTTTAGCCAGAGTAAGCAAATTTATCATGTAGAATTTGAAGTGACTTTTTATATTTTCTATTGTGCTTTCAATGTACTGTAAACATGCCAACTAACGATTATCCTTAATAGTGTCTTGTGTTTGTTTACTTTTTACCCGGGAATGACACTCCTTTTTTTTTTACTATATTTAAAGAAACTCTGCATTTGCCATCAAGTCTTACACCCAAAGGCAAAATTGTGCTAAAAAACATGGTATGCATGATCTTCATAATAGTGCATGCTGTTTTAGTTTATTTCAACATTTTAAATATTGGACACTTTTGTAAAGCTTCAGCTCTTGGACTCCTGTGACTGTGAAAGTCCTAGCATGCTAGTGTTTGTCACTAGCCCTGTTTAGTGCCCTATTAATTCTGAGGAAAAAACTACAAAATTTTAGAAGTTTTAAGGATGAAGAAGGTGAAGACATGTAAAAAGATTCCCAATGTCTTTACTGATTTAAATTTTGTTTCCATTTTTTTAGGACAGACTGAAGTCACAGTATTATTTTAACTTGAATCAGTTAAAAAATTTACTGTTTCTAAATGTGCAAGACAGAAGATTAAAATACGTGTTTGTAGTAGACTGCTTATGGTTATCAATAAAATTTATTGGGTAGGTAAAACTTATCTTAGAAAGGAACTGGAATGAGTCAACAAAAGACAGAGACATAAATGTAGATATGCTGTTAAGCAAATAGATATTTGTTTTGTTGGGGGTTTGAGGGTTGACTGTTTTTTTTTTATTTCAGTTTCTCTCTGCTTCGAGCAAATCCTGCTTGAAGACTTTTCCCACTTTTTCAGCACTTCAAACAATTGTCTCAACCATCCCCTTGAAGGAGAGAAATTAACTGGAGAAGAAATAGGATCTAGACAAGCTTAGTCGTGTTGAAGGGCCATCATAGTTTTCCTTCTGTATTGCGATGCATTTTGAAAAAAACTTCATAAGATGACAGGCTAGGAATAGTGCTTACATTACCAATTAATTAAAAATTAATTACATCACATAATCACTGCAGAAATTCCAGGGGAAAGTTTTTGTGGGTTTTTTATTCTAGTTGCTGTTTTGTTTATATTTAATGATTAAAATACTGCAATGATTTGAGATGACAAAGTTATGATATAATGTGAAACCTTCTCAAAGGCCATTAGTGGTCTGGAGAAAGGCTTTCAAATATTCACAGAATCTATGAAATAACCACAGATTATTCTGGTTCTACATATGGAACATAAAATTAAGGAACAAAAGGAACTAAAAGGAAGTTTGAATATTGCACATGATAAAACAGGTCATTCCATGTACATTTTCCAGATCTTTCACAAGAATTGAAATTATGGAATTACAAAGTGAGCATAATAATGGATCAAAGAGTTAAGTGTGTCCAGAGCAATGGATTAGAGCTGTGAGAAACTCCAAAACTGAAAAAATACACCCCCTTGGGTGTTATTTTCGTAGTGATAGTGTTATTTGTATCCACAAGAATCTAAAGATAAATGCAAGGTAATGTTTGGTGGGAAGCAGCATTATTTTTGCATTTTTGTTGTCCTTCTTGTATTAGGCCAACTGGTATGTACTGCAGACTGTGTTCCCACCATCTTGTCTGATAAAGCTGGAGGAAGGTGAACTCTATTTAATAAAACATATTACCTCTTCTTGACAAACCTGGCCATCTCAGGTTATGGAAACTCAAGCCATCATAGGAGCCAGAAGCAGTCTTTTTAAAATTTGACCCAGAGCTGCTTAAAACGTGATACTGAAGGAAAAGTTTTGTGTCTTTCCCTTTCTTTACCCTACCACCCCAAAAAACGTGTTTTCCTTAAAGTGTGGAGAGTTTGTACTTGCACATAACCAGTTTAATTCTAGTTACACAGTTAACTGTGAGAATTTGCTTGAAGCTTCAGCTAGCCATGCACTCCCCTGCCTCCTGCAGTTCAGAAATCCATCTTTTACTATTGAAGATGACCTGCAGTCTCTGCAGGAGAAATCACATATCTGCACAGCAGTGACAAGTTCTTCCACAAAAAAAAACATGCTTGCAAAATTTTGAGCATCCACACATTTTAAGCTTCGCAATTACTTCAGTTCTTTTGTTGTCAACAGTCTTTGTTCTCAAGAGTAGAATTTGTAATTACGAGAATTTCAGAAGTGAATATTTCTCTTGGGTTGCATATCAATAGGGAAGGTAGCATTTTCTGAGAGCTGGTTCCAAGTTGAATGCAGGGATGTTGTAGAGGTTAATGGCTAATATTAAACTCCTGTTGTTATCAGCAGTTTGACTCCGCAGTTCATTACTACTGCCTTAGTCTGTTACTGATGCTTTTCTTCTTTTCTGTGTGTTTACAAGTTAGTGAAAGAGCCCTGCAAAGCACTGTAAGGATTTCAGATATATTGTGTAAAAGGATTTAGACAGTACATCTTGTGAGGAAGTAGGTAGAACTCTCTTTATCTAAACAGCAATTTTTACTGTGTGTTGATTTTCGTCCTTGTTTCTGTTCTGAATAAATAAATAAATATTTTCTTTTCTGGTGCTGTAAGGGAAAAAAAGAATTCCTGTGAAGAGAATTAGATTGGGACATATAAATCTATGCTGCTCTTCCCCTCTTCATTGCCTGATGAACCCCAGTCAGAAAAAATTAATTTAATAAATACTGAAATATTTTGGTTTTTTCTTTCCAAAATTAGAACCTGGATGAAATTCCTTTTCTCTGAGCCAAAATAAAATGTTCAATTTTGGAGTAGACATGAAAATTGAAGAAAATGAAGGGCTGGTTTCACAAAACTGCTGCAGGTGGTAGTATTTAAGCTGGAGTAACACAGAGGCTGGGCATCCTAGCAGGATAGGAGGAGCACCATTCAATTTTTTACTTTCCCTGAGGAAGTTTGAAATCAACATTTTTTAATTTCTAGGGACTCACCAAGCCATAATCACTAAATAATAAGCTAATTCAGTGTTTTCTCTTGATGTTTTTCCACTTCTAAAAATAAATAAATATATTCCAGAGCAGATGTTATACTCAGGTACTGCACTTCCCAGGAAGCCACTAATAACACATAATTTTATAGAAAGTAGATCAGCTCATGGAGAATATATGAAAAGACATAATTTCATGTTATCCAATAACTAGTAAATTAATATGCCCTGCTTTCTACCCTCCCAATAAGAGACCCCAAGCCCCCCGAAGATAAAAAAGCTACTCTGTCCTAATGGTAAGTCAATAACTCAGGAGATGACAGTGTTTCGGTCCTTCTACTAGTGAATATTCAGAAGAGAAAATAGTATTAATAGAGACTAAGAGTAGCCCATGTGGACTACTGTAATTACAGTGGATAGAACCCTATTCAGAGACTTCAAACACAGACTCCATCAAGAAGAGAAAGGGAATTGAAATCGGGTCTCCCAAACCCTGAATGCTTTCAGTTAGTAAAATGGAGGTACTCCTACAGGTGTTACTTCTTGCACATCGTGTGACTTCAGCATGTCAAAGTGTGCATACCTTTCCATCTTAAATTCTCTGGCTACCTCGGGAAACAGATAATTTCCAGATGGAAAAACAAGTGATTTTTCCGAACTTTAATAAGTAAAATAATTTGCTACATTTAAGGTGGTATTTTATGATCAAAATTTATAGGATCATATAATCGTAGCTTCGTTTAGGTTGGAAAAGTCCTTTAAGATCATCAGGTCCAACCATTACCCTAATACTATCAAAGTCCACCACTAAACCATGTCCCTCAACACCACATGTACAGATCTTTTAAACACCTCTGGGGGTGATGACTCAACAACTTCCCTGGGCAGCCTGTTCCAACTTTTGACAACCCTTTTGGTGAAGAAATTCTTCCTAATATCCAGTCTAAACATCCCCTGGTGCAACTTGAGGCCATTCCCTTGTGTTCTATCACTTGTTACTTGGGAGATCAGCCCCCGCCTCTCTACAACCTCCTTTCAGGTAGTTGTAGAGAGCAAAAAGGTCTCCCCTCAGCCTCCTTTTCTCCAGACTAAACAACTCCAGCTCCCTCAGCTGCTCTTCATAAGACTTGTGCTCTAGACCCTTCACCAGCTTTGTTGCCCTTCTTTGGACACTCTCCAACACCTCAGTGTCTTTCTTGTAGTGAGGGGCCCAAAACTGAACACAGTATTCAAGGTGAGGCGTCACCAGTGCTGTGTACAGGGGGACAATCACTTCCCTAGTCCTGCTGGCCACGCTATTTCTAATACATGCCAGATGTTATTGGCCCTCTTGGCCACCTGGGCACACTACTGGCTCATGTTCAGACAGCTCTCCACCAATACCCACAGGTTCTTTTCCACCCAGCAGCTTTCCAGCCACTCTTCCCCAAGCCTGTAGTGTTTCATGGCGTTGTTGTGACCCAAGTGCAAGACACAGCACTTGGCCTTGATTAATCTGATACCATTGGCCTTGGCCAATTGATCCAGCCTGTCCAGATCCCTCTGTAGAGCCTTCCTACCCTCAAGCAGATCAGCACTCCCACCTAGTTTGGTGTTGTCTGCAAACTTACTGAGGGTGCACTTGATCCCCTTGTCCAGATCATTGACAGATATTAAAAAGAACTGGCCCCAGTACTGAGCCCTGGGGAACACCACTTGTGACAGGCCATCAACTGGATTTCACTCTATTCACCAGGAGTTCTACATACTCCATCCACTAGAATACTAGGATGCACACTTATGTGTACATAAGTTGCATGTTTATTCACACCAGTTTACATCTTGGAGATTATCATTTCATACCTCTAGAATAACTTTCATCTGGATACTTCTAGCATGCTTTTAAAACAGTTCTGTAACTAAAGTTCACAATACATATGTGAGCTGGGAAGAGCTTGTATCACAAGCGTCACATTGTTTGCCATTTGTGCAGGAGCCTGACAGCAGTCTCCAGACAGGCTGTTAACAGGTTTGCACAGCAGTTTAGTGTTGCCAAGGAAAAGACAATTCTACAAACAGCATAAGGATGTGTGGGGAGGCAGAGTTAAATTTAATACTTTTAATACAATTTAATTCATTCCAGTGTCTGCAAGGAAAGATGGGGAAAACATGGGATTAAACCCCTTCATTGTAAGGATGCATTATGGGGATTTTAGCTACATGATCATAAACAATAATGATCCTTACAGTATCTCTAAAAGCTGCCTTTGTCAGTATTTCTTCTCCGGAGCTCATACTAGGACATGGGTTCAGCACTGGCTCCAAGGGAAACATTTCACATATGGATTTACAAACTGCATTTCTTCACCACCTTGATCCACCCTGGTATTGCCCCGCCTGTATACGAGCCAGGCTTCTCCTCTCTTATTTCTGAGTCATGCCAGCTCTGCTAACCTACGCTTGGGTTACTTCCCTCCACCTTCAGAGACCAGGAGCAATTCAGCATTTGTCCACCTGGCAATGCACCAAAATATCTGTTCCTGGCAGGCAGACAAGTCGTGCTGGTTCAGCACTTCCACTTGCTCATTTGGCACTGCTTTTTCATCGCTCTTCTGTCCTGTCCTGCAAGCCGTGACCTCTGTGTGCCTGTGTTTATCTCAGGAGGACATTTCTCCAAAGAACCAGTTTCCGTAGCAATTCCTCAGCTATCTGCCAATGAGCAAGCACATTTATTAGTGATATAGAACAAGTCGTCCCACCCTTCTACACTACTAAATAATTATTCCCTGTCTTAAACCTGCCTCTGATATAACACAGTTCTGATGAAGACTGAGCCTAAATCTGTCTAATACAATGAGAATCTGGAACAGTAGAGAAAATCTGAGCATATATATTTCCATCCATAAAACGGATGGATTGAAAGAAATGCATGATGGATCCCAACTGATTAAATTATTTTTGTTAAATTTGTTAAGGACTATAAGTGTTCTCATTTTGAAAGAATTAACAGTCAGAAAACTGAAACATATCAGCTTTGTTTCCTTTAAAAAATAGATATTGATACAGGCATATTTGAGGAGATCAAGTTCCACAGCTTTATAAGGCATAATACATCTTTTCACAGAAGATAAGTTGTCATCATAAGTTAATCATTATTAGCCTATACCTGAGGTACATTCAGCACCTGCACATTCCAGTGTCCATAACACTTCTAGATAACACTGTATTTCTTGCACAACTCCTATCGTGCACTGTGATCTCTGTTCTCTTTATGAAGTGTATGATTCTCATCTCTGGGCTTGTTAATACAACAATGTGTTAACATCCTCTGCCATTAATTTTTGTATTTAGCCAATTCACCTTAGTCGACAGGAGTTGCTCACACATATGTACATATCCATGTGCACAAACACACACATACAGATGTGATAACAATTCAATTTCTAAATCCTTTTTTTAAATGTAAAGAAGTACCACTGCTATTGGAAAACATAAATTCTCTAAAACTTGTTTTATTAATCTTTAAATTTTCATAACTTTTCTCTCAAACCTTCTGACAAAGGAATAGGAAAAGGAACCACTCTAAATTATACTTAAACCATGAATAATATTATTCAATAGACTAAGCACTGCACAAGTTCATTCTGGAAAAAAAAAGTTGAAAAAGATGTTTACTGAAAAAGAAATCAACAAAAACCTAAAAAATATTTCAGGCTAAGTGTATCTCTTTTCCAATTGCACAAAGCAGAAAAGAAGATACATTTGTACAATCAAGGAGAGTAAACTGTGACCATAACTACATAATTCAAGGGGAAGTGCAAATCTCACACATTTGGAAGTCAACCTAAAATAAACAATAGGGTCTACTGAATTGAATAAGGCAATTAATTAAAAGGTTGGTGACTACAAAATGAGATGTGGATGAATACATACTGCTACACACGTTTTAAGCATTGATTTCCAGTGTGCAGGTTTCCAAACGAGCTGAAATACACTGTCTACTGATGTGATATTAACAAGGTCATTCTGGACACTGCCAGATTGGGTGACTGAGATCTAAATAGACCGTCAAGGGAAAGATTTAACTTTAATTTTTTGCTTGTTTATGTAAAATTAATTTTATCCCATTTTACATATACTTCCTCAACAAAAGTACCAGCAACTCTAAAAGTCAATAAAAAGTAAGAGGAAACAAAGATGAGGTCTCACAGACTCATTGATTATCCTTGGTAACAAGTTCCTGCTTACCTTCACACAAAGAATTCTGAAGATGCTAAACTGCAGATCATAGCTGCATTACGGATTTGTAGCTAACGCTATGACATTAAAAGCCACTACTTTTAATTAAACACCAAAAAACCTGACCTAATCATGCAGTCTAAAAATAAAGCTTTTTCACCTGAGAAGACTTTTGTACTATTTGTTTAGCAAAACATGTATTAAATGGCATAAGCAAGCCTCATTTAGTAGTACTTGAAGCATACAGGAATCTTTAGTGCTAAAAATCCCGAAGATAAATGTGATTCCCTCCCCACCCCCAGTAGTTTTTGTGTTTCTAAATTATATTTTGATGGTAATAACATGTGCTTTAAGTGTTTTCTATTTAGGTAGAGGTCTGATAGTTCATGTTGTACTTGCAACAGCAGTTCTTGGTAGTTTTATATATTATTTTTTTCTATGAGCCAGCAGTGTGCTAGTTGGATCCCAGATCTAAGTTAACTATACTGAAGAGGAATACTTTGGCACAAGTGCCAGCCTTATCTCTTTTTTGAAAGTGCATAGTTGATGTACTTCTCCCACCTGCAAAAAAAAGTATCTCTGGTCTCAGTTTGACGCATGTACTTTTCCTTACCATACCAGCTCCTCTTTCACTACTTTCCTCTCTTTCTTTGATTCTCTCACTCCCAGATAATTTATATGGCTTTGTCATTAAAAAAAAGTCTGTATGTGGAAATGGGATTGGAACAAAGTATCCACTTCACGGTCAAGATGAGGTGTTATTCACTTTACTACTTCAACATAATTTATCAAATATACACCCCTCAATAAGACTAATACCTGGGTTTTATCAGATGTCAGCTGGGACGAAAATCAACTAGTGGGCTGTTTGAATCAGCTGGAAGAACTGCTCCATTGTGGAGTCTGGTGGTGTTTACAATTGGAATGACAGGTAAAATACACAACATAACAAGCAATTCAGACTATACATTCTCTTGTCCCCAAGGAAACCTTTGAATTCTGCTTTCAGATAACAGGCAGAGATTCACACCTACTAGATAGTCTATGAGTGCCCAAAGGTGACAGCTTGTCAGAAGTCTTCATCTATTTTATAACAACTGAGAAAAATTACCCTTTCATACTCACAGCTTCCTTGCCTTGCCTTGCCTTGCCTTGCCTTCCCTTGCCTTGCCTTCCCTTCCCTTCCCCATGTAACAGTAAGGGGAAAGACAGCATGAAATATTTTAGGAAGAACAAGTATAAACATACAAGAGCAAAATACCCGACTTCTTATTAATCTCTTCAGGTTCTTTCACCTCAACTTTTCGTTAATCTATATTTTTATGTGTGCTGTGATTTCTTCCTGTAGAGATGGTTATATATTGGTCACTTTGCTCTTGCACTATGGCATGTTCTGGAGTCATAATGTCCTGACCATCCCAATGCTTACTGGAACATGCTGTCCTTGCTCATAGGTTGGAAACAAAAATAGGACACTGTGGCAGGTTTGATAGCCTGGTTACACCAAAACAGTGAGGGCTAGCACTGCTTCCTTCCTTCCTTCCTTCCTTCCTTCTTTCCTTCCTTCCTTCCTTCCTTCCTTCCTTCCTTCCTTCCTTCCTTCCTTCCTTCCTTCCTTCCTTCCTTCCTCCCTTCCTCCCTTCCTCCCTTCCTCCCTCCCTTCCTCCCTTCCTCCCTTCCTCCCTTCCTTCCCTGTTTTGGGTCTTTACCCTCCTGGAGTCCTTTAGGGGTAGGACACATGTAATTCAGCAGCATTGTTTCAGCACTGGGGTGTTTGTTCCTTTCTACACACCCACGTGTTCACACAATTTCGCGGTGTGCCGCAATAAGAGGTGTAACAGCCTGCTCATGCTGTTACACCTAACCTATCACATACTTGAGCTGGTTCCAAGAACTGAGAAGGAACACATCGATGTGCTGATTTCATCCAAACAGCCTGGGCAAATTAAGGAAAACTCTGAAATGGTTTTGAGTGAGCATCTGCCAAAAAAAGCAGCCAGTTGGCAAACAGCTGTCATGGCTCATCTTCCCCACATATGTACAATTCTACAAATATATAATTTATGCAGGTTAGAAATTTGGGGCACAAGTTGCCTTTTGCCCTGTCCTTTCTTCATTGAGAAATTATAGTAATCATCTCTAGACCTTCTGAGATTAGGAAAATCCAAGAGCAACATGTCCTCTGTTTTAAAAACATTTTCAAATGAGTTGGCTTTTCAAAGGATTTTGTGTTCTGTTCCGTTAAGCATTCCTTTTGTAGCGTTGGAATGGGTCAAGGAGAGAGGAGATACTGTGAATAAAATCATTGTTAGCACAATGTGTTGAAGGGCACTGTCTCCTGCCATTATTTTTGATGGCATTAGAAAAGGAACTACTGTGAACTTGTACACATGTAGGTATAAGGATTCTCAAGGAGGGTTTCAGGGACAAGTTGTAAATACAAAAGTTATTCTGATAAGCATCTGTATAGCATTTTTCATAAATAATCTATTACAACAGTTCAGACTAGTAGGGTTGGATTTTTTTCTGGAAGCAGGCACTGATTCAGTATTCTGCTTGATGGACAATCAAAGGTACATACACAGTGGACAGAATATATGCTCCCATTTCACAGCCGAAAATATTTAGAAGGAATTTTTGCTTTTTATGCTAATATTTTGAACAATTCAATGAGGGAACAACTTGATTTAGACTGTCCTTAACTTTGATCTAATCTGTCAAAATATGATATCTAGGTTAGTAAAAGGAAAACTGAATAAAATAAAAAAAATAAAAAAATTAACCCAACCCAAAGCAAAACAGCAACTCTAGGGAATGATTAGGATTTAATGAGGTGCAAAATCCTTTCTATCTTAATTATTTCACCTGAGCAAGGAAAACAAAAACACTAATACAGATTTGGTATGGATTCGACATGTTTTTTCTCTGTTCACGGGAGGTATGATGCAAACTCACATTCACAAGCAGACTAGCAGGTAGGTACCTAGTTTGTAATGCATAAAGAGTATCATGCAAGCACTCCCTGGTCTAGTGGGAGGTGTCCCTGCCCATGGCAGGGGGTTGGAACTAGATGATCTTTAATGTCCCTTCCAACCCGAACCATTCTATGATTCTTTGATAATCAGATCTGAGCTAACAGACTGCATTTTTTCACAAAGGCCCAAATATTGTTTTAACATTTCTTTCAAGTTCCTTCAAGATGAAATAATCTACTTTTTCCTTTTCTACCAGCTACGTACATGTACAAAATTATTAATACCTGTGAGGAAATTGCTTTGTCTGTGACCTAACAGTAGCAGCTTTACTAAGCTGAGGTTGTTGAACTGCTGGTTCCTTAAACACTGTGGTGCTCCCAGCATTATTCTAGGGACTTGACTCTTGCCATGTTAGGGGGTGACTCCAGTGCTTTGAACAGAGAATGGTGGATTCTGGGTGAGTTCAGAAGTAAGTAAAGGTGGGAAAAGAGTGCTGTGGCTCTGGGCAAAAATGTTGTGGTTCCATTTGTTTAACTGAGTGAGTCTCTTTTAAGGATAAAAATGACAGTAACACTCCAAAATTCAGGACACATGCTATGAACAACCGGCATTTTTAAAACACTTCTTGTGCAGTTCCGGTTAAATATGTGGTTGGAAAAATATGTCATCCTGTCATTTTTGTAAGAGTTATAATTCCCCCTTCCCATTTGTATTTATCAGTATTTGTGTTGATTCAAACAGATTTCCATGAGTTTTGATTGACATTAGAAAATAAATTTTCTATTTTTAGTACCATTGACATTATAACTACCATAGTTCAATGCACATCAAACATAATTTCTGTTCAGATTGTATCTGAGCTCAACTATCAATTTATGCTAGAGATTTTAATTGTGCAGCTTTCACTGCTCAGAATGCAGCAAATGTAAGAAAAAAACAAAACAAAACAAAACAAAACAAAAAGATCTTTTACTGAATATTTACGATCAGCCTGCAGGGACTCTTTTTATATATATATAAGTGGAATTTAGAACTAGGCTACAATTAAGTGCTTTTCACTGTCTCTTGACATGTCAGTTGATTATCCAAACAATATGGAAAACATTAACATATCTCTTAGAATATGATAAAAGGACTACATCAAAAATGAAGGTTAGTAATAATATAGTATATAGCACCTATAGATTTAAGAGGGCTTCTGTCTAAGCACCGAAGACTTCAGAGCTGCTGGAATCCATTTTTGCAGAGTAGCTGTGCAGAAGAAATCAACTGCTTATCAATAGGTTGCCAAAGTAATACTATAATAGTATAAAAGAAGAAAGGAGGGAAAGGACATTTTTGATTCTTGAATAATGATTTTTTTTATTCTGAATGTCATATATTTACAGTTAAAAGGGTGGCTTACGATGCAGAGGTTTGCAAGAGGCTTAAAATTTAACTAATCATTAGCCAAAGTTGAGTTCACATTGATTCCCTCATCTTTCGTGGCAGAAGCTCCCCACTACAGACGAGAGTACGAACTCACAGTAAGACAGTGGCAGTTTGGCTAAAGAATTCACTGAAATTAATTTCCATAATCTGAGACTCTACTCTGATTTTTTTTCCATTCTGTTCTTATTTTATCTATCTATCTATCTATTGGTAAACTTACAGTAATTTAGAAGGAATGTATTTCGGAACATCTAAGTGTATTCCCGGGATCAGTGTCCCTTTCTCCAGTTTTTACTATACATGTCCCTTTGACTGTTAATTTTCAAATAAAAGCTTTGTGATATTAAGCAACAGTGATTGTGTTGTTAGCATAGTGGTACTTACTGGTATTTTCAAAGTAAAGTTTCTCCTTCCCCCTCACAAACAGAAGAGACTTGTTGGTTCTTTACTCAGCTGCAGAGTTTCCTGTCACTGTAGAAGCAGGGGAACAGTAAATTGTCTGAATTATGATGGAAAAGGAGTGGTTTGTAATTCTATGTGATCAAGAACATCTACGCATATGTCAAAACAAGAAGTGGTGGTGTAACTTTGTCCTTTTCTCAAAGGTTCTCCTTTCTGTGTCCCCTGGGATTTGTAAATGCTTCATTATTATAATTTCTCATGTTTCTCATGTTGTTTTTCCTATTCCACTCAAAATATTCAGCTGAGGCCCATGGAAGAGTATATAAACCAAGGAGCAGATTATGCAGTATGCAATGTAATCCCATCCAGTCATTGTTACATACACTATACATATTCATTAGTGACACATTTGTTTAAAGATATGTTTGATTTATTCTCATGTGTTTTGGTGTGTCTTTAATTGAATACCTCCTGGGTTAATTTCTGCATGTTCCCTGTGCAGATGGGCAAAATGTGCCAAGGACAGACCTGATAGCTGAGGGAGGAGAAGTTACACATAACCCAGCACGAAAACTTCATATTGATTTCAAAAGCTTTTGGATCAGTCATTTCCCAGAATGCTCTTTAATAACAAAAAGCATCCTTAACACAATGACATTTGGTGCCATCTGAAATACTTATCAAGAAACAGCAGCAAAAGGACAATAATCTTCTGAATTTTCCATTATGCCTTTCAACCTTACAATGCCATTTATTCTAAAACACATATCTGGGATTTAATCTAACGTGGTCATTAAACCAAAGGAATAGATTTTGTTGTCCATCGGATTATAATGACGCTGTATAATGCCCAATTAACACTTTCTGCTTCTGTAAGATTTTACTTCAGCCAACCATACTTAAGCTATTGTAGGAGTGCAATCAAGAGATAATTATTTTTTATTGCTTAAAAAACAAAACACTAAAAAGAAAAATTGGCTATCAGTTTGTTATCACCTTGGTGTTCATATTTATGTCATTGCCTCTGCCTCTGTTCAGCTTGCCAAAACATGGTGACCAACAGATCTTAAAGATATCACAGGGAGGACGGCTATGAAGAATTGTTCCTCAGGTAGGTCCCTTACAATTCAAGCTATTTATTTATTCATTTTTATATAATCTGTAATACTTTTGATCCTTTTTCTTCTTTACATTAGTGAGAAATAGAATCACTTTCAAATACCAGGACAACATTCTTAGTGTAAAAAATCTCAGCCTCAGAAATCTCTTATCAAAGTATCTTCATTACTGTCTCAGCAGATCTTAATATATAAAATTAACATATCACATACTTTAGTACCATTTTACACTTTAAGAAAAAGCACTTTGCTTTTCTGTCAAAGGCAAAATTCCAATACCCTGTTTAGATTAATTTATGGATTTTAACATAAATCCGCTCCCAATATGTTCAGTAACTGTCCTTTGTTTTCTAACTGATCACCCGCACTTATGTGGTTGAAATTTTTGCTGTTATGTTTGGTTTCCTGCCTTTCAGTAAGTGCTTCCTGCTCAGAGATATTATACATCTGATTGTTTTCTTCTCTGGACTCCTGCTATTTCCCTCAGACACTTAAATATTTCATCTCAGTGATGTCCACTTACACCATTGACCACTGACATCTCTTGACCACAATGATTCCGTTTCCCAAGGCTGAGAAAGACGTGTTACCTTGAAGAGAAGCACTGGTAATCCATTTACCCCCGCAGCATCTGTGGTCTAGCGCTTACTCTACTCATAAAAATTTTAAGAACTACCAGGTAATGTTGCATCTTGATTTTCAAGGAGTGATCATCAAAAACTAACCAGAAGTGTATTCTCTATTTTAAAAACAAACAAACAAACAAAAGCCCCAGTTTGCTAATCCATCCAATATTGACATCATATTCCCCATCTTTGTAGGGTCCCTGAGTAATAAACAACTGGCTTTTCATCAATATTTTTAAAACTTCTTCTGTAACTATATATGGTAATACCAGCTTTTTAACTAAGGTTAGTGGAATATTAATTTAGGAATAATACCCAAACACTTCCTAAGTTTCAAAAGGGCAGGTGGGAATTGTGTAAGAGAAAGAGGTCACTTAAGGCAGAATTTCTCTGATTTAAATCAGTTTCATAAAGAAACTGGGAAAAACTTCAGTAGCCTACTTCAAGTAAAGATTTAATTGAGCTTTCCAGATCTATTAGATATAACAAGACATCACTGGTGTAGTATGAATATTTAACTTAAATCACCCACTGGGATACCTTTTAATTTGATCGTTAATCCTAATTGCACAAGCCACTATCTATAAGGCTAAAATAAATAGGAAAGGAGAAAAGGACATATTTTGGGGTCAGGCGGGGGGGAGACTTGCATTAAGAAAGTAAAATTGGAGCATTAATAAGTATCTTTGAAGAGAGAAAGTGAAAAATGTTTTCTAAGTCCTGAGTGATGTCCAAAACACTCCGAATTAAAGCAAATAAAGGTCATTCCAAATGATTTATCATGTTTTCAGCTTCTAAGGAATTGATTTCAGCTCTAATTATGTATTATCAATGGTCCAGTGAAAGACACTGTTACATTTCCCTTTAGTATTTGAAGGCAATGAGCCTGGTTCTAATTGCTCACCATTTCTGCAGCGGAACAATTTCTCTGGTTGTCTCTGATCTAAATAACATTGGTGCAACTACTGTAGGGCACTTCACAGTGTTTAAAAGTAAGCAATGTTTAAAAAAGTGAGCTTTGTATAAAAATAGCAGGATGAGTCGTACTGTAAAAACTGTCAGGTCTGTATCAAATTGATGATAGATTTGACAATGCGTAGTAATCCTTCCAGATTTCTCTTTTTCATTTGTATTACAGTATATTGTCGGTGGAGAAGAAATAGATTATTTTTTAAGCACCAGAAAAAGACTGATAACTTTTCTGAAAAATTACTTAGTTGAGATCACTGAGGATAAATATAGTTGCTCATAGAATTGGTTTACCCTTCATATTTTTCACTCAAAATTATAATTATTTTTCTGTAATTATTAACACATACTAATGCAAAAATATTGACATTTATTTTACTGGTTTTCGCTGAGAGAGCAGCTGGTATGCTGCTGCATTTTGGATTTGTGACCAAAACAGTGTTGATAACACAGGGATGTTTTATCCATTGCTGAGCCATGCTTACACAGCATCAAGGCCTTTTTTGTTTCTCTTGCTGCCCAGCCACTGAGCGGGCCGGGGGTGCACAAGAAGCTGGGAGGGGACACATCCAGGACAGCTGACCCCAACTGGCCAAAGGGATATTCCATACCATATGACGTCATGCTCGGCAATAAAAGCTGGGAGAACAAGGAGAAAGGGGGAACAGGGGCAGTTAGGGTGTTTGACTTCCCAAGTCACTGTTATGTACGATGGGATATTCCATGCCATATGATGTCATGCTCAGTATATAAAGCTGAGGGAAGAAGAAGAAAGCGGGGGGACGTTCAAAGTTATGGCATTTGTCTTCCCAAGTAACCATTATACATAACGAAACCCTGCTTTCCTGGATATAGCTGAACACCTGCTTGCTGATGGGAAGCAGTGAATTAATTTCTTGTTTTGCTTTGCTTGCACATGCAGCTTTTGTTTTACCTGTTAAACTGTCTTTATCTCAACCTATGAGTTTTCTGAGTTGTATCTTTCTGATTCGCTCCCGCATCTCACTAGGGGAGGGGTGAGCGAGTGACTATGCAGGGTTTAGCTACCTATTGGGGTTAAACCACAATAAATTGTAACTTGCTACTATAAAATTTGCTGCTCCAAGAATTTTTCTATAAAAATGATGTTTTCTTTATTCTTCCAAATGTGACATTATCAAAATATTTGATTTTAGAAAATAAAATTAAAAATATCAATCCAAATTTCCATCATCTTGACGAATAGGCTGACATAGAAATCAACCACAGAAGCCCAAAGTGATAACTTCAGATCCTGGTGGGATGGTGGGTAGCCAGTGCTCTAAGAAAACCATAAAATGGATGCTCGCTGACCTTTCAAAGTTGAAGATTTTTTTTAAGTATGGGGTTTTTGATGTTTAGTACAAGACTTTTCATTACTCCAGTGCATGAAAACTCAGTCGTTGAAGGCAAGCCCATGCAGAATCATCTGCAGTGTGTCTCAATCTGTTAAAAGCTAAATCTCCTTAAGTCACCTTTTCAACCAGAAAAGAGGCAAAAGCCCAAGGAGGTACTGTTCCCAATGGAGTCTGCCTAGGACCTGCACCCTGTTTGGTTCATCACAGGCCTTAACTCCCATGTCAGAATCCATATGCCCAAGGCACATTTCAAAGTCACAATATAAGTCAATGGGTTAATGCCATTATTTTATGTAATTTTTTTAATTGTGTCTGGATTTGGGGTTTGTTTTGGTCTTTTTTTTTTTTTTTTTTCACCTGGGACATATGTGTAACATCTGGTTATTTGAAATTAACTTCCCCATCTTTTGTGTGAATTACTGAAGGGCCATTCTGGGATCAATCTGTAATTAAGAATAACCTTTAATATGAAAGAGGAAAATGAAAAAACTTTACAGTAGCAGTGAAAAGAAGAATCCCAGATCGCCTTGAGTCTAACAGTGCTCACAGTGAATAGAGGAATAGGCATTTTGCTCATGATTTCAGTGTAATTCACATTCAGCTCATCACCCATTCATCTTAGAAGCACTAAGAATCAAAAATCTTTGAGAACAGAATGGAAAATTAGCACGTTTTGTGACTCTGAAGAAGACGAGGAAACTCTGGTAGCTCTAACTTTCCTTCTTTAGGGAGCTATATTCATATAAGTATTCACCATGACCCAGGTACCAGCCCTTGGCTCATACTCTATGACGTATGAGCTCAGCATCATCTACTTTAAGGCAAAGATGGGAAATTAAGACCTTTCCCACGTGGATCATCATCCTCTTTACTTCAGTTACTTCTTTTACATCCAATATTCTGCAGTTAAACTTGTACTGAAACACACATTCTCTGGTGCTGATTAACTCTTCAGCTGGCAAAATAATTTTCAAAAAATTGGTACACACTTCCTCAAGTGACTTTTAGTTTAGAAGAGGTTAGTTTTTTCTCCAGTATGTATGAAAGCAAAAACTTATGCAACTGCAACAAGAACAAGATAATTTCAGGGTACAAAAAGTAGGTTAATTAAAATACTCTCATTTATGCCTGCATTGCTTTTGTTTCATTCACTGAAAACTATTCTACCCAACAGATGGGCAAATGTCTGCAGGTCATAAACCTAATGGTATTTTAGTAAAATTCAACATAAGGTTCTTATCTCTTGAAGCATAAAGCAACTTCATGCAAATGAAAGAACACAGTAAAATTCCCTTACTTATTTCACAGCTTCCTATTCCACATCTAAAAGTACAATTCAAGACCTTAGGATTTACTTTCTTAGAGGATCAAATAATTATTTTGTGAAATACATGGGTCTGGGGTTTTGCCTTTGCTCTTCCTTTCTTTCTCTCATTTGATTTCTTACACATTTATTTAATAAAATGGAAGAAAATATAGAGTTTGAGGGATAGGCTGGCTTTCTAGTTGAAAAACTGAGTTGATACTTAACAAATGCAAGCTGAATCTATTACAGATGTGAGAAATCTGTATGGCGTTGGACAAGCTTCTGGTTTTATTTATTTGTTTGTATATTTATATATACAATAATGAATGATTTTTTTTTCTTTTAATTTACCTAATTTCATAGAATTAGAAGCTGTTGGAAACAGTACTCGGTAAAAATAAATTGCAGTTTAGGCTTTGCAGCTTATGCATGTTTCTAAACCACATAAATACTTGAATGAGTTCACAGAAAATTTTATGCAGTGAGACACAAAAACTGTGAGCAGCATGGGAAAAATTAAGTGTAGAAACTTCTACGATAAAGGAGCTGCAAACACGAAGAAAACAAGAAAACCTGGGTCTAGGGCAACCAATGAAAAGGGGGCAGGACCCTCAAGCTGCATAAACAAAGCAAAACAAGAAGTTGTTGATGTTATGCCAACCCACCATTGTGTAGCCAAAATATATTTCCTACTGTAAGACATAGTAGTTATATTATGTATTTACTTATACCTATAACTAACTTGGATTTTTTTTGTCAAAATACATCAAAAAAATTTCATAAATGGCATCTAGCCTGGTATAACAAAACAGATGATTACCCCATATGACATAATGTGTTATCAAGCTAAAGTTCTCAAAAGGGTTACAGAAATGACATCTCAGGAACAAATATATGTGGAAATAAAAAATTACTGGAGACTTGCACTCCCTTCTTGTTTGATTTGGTCATTATTCAAATCTCACGTAGTGAATTTTACAATTTCACACAAAGAAAGGAGGACCATCTTTCTTCTCCTATGGGCAATCATCCTTTCACGGCAAACCTTCATATATCTATTTCTGCCTGTGTTATCCAAATTAAATAAGTTTGATATGAGAGCCTGGGAAAATGTTGACACATTCACATGCATAATCCTGGACACTGTTTCTTTTCTTACACTTCTTTTTTTCTTCCCCCCCCCAGTATAGCAGGAAGGATGTTTTTATTACTTTTTTCTCTGTATGACTTGAGAAAGAACGTTATAAAAATGAAATATTTGGAGGATTTGACCTCCAAAGAACAGTTTGTGAACATTTTAGGAAAAAAAAAATTAAATGCTATTTATGGATATAAGTGTTTCATTAAAGAAGCTGAAGAAAATATTTCTTTTAATCACTCACTCTATCTTCTCATTTAAACTGTAAAATGTATTCTGTGCCTCTGTGTTTCCTCACTTAGCTTGAATGCTTTCTTTCCCCCCTCAGAAGCATGTGAATTCGTCAAGCACAGCTTTGTTGGAGTTGTAGCAAAGATCATAGGATTTGGAAATGAAAGAAAGATTCCTTCATCTCCACTTGAAAAACAAATAGTCTCTGAGGGACAGTACCACGAAACATGAGCAAACTGAAAAAGAAACCCCAAGTGCTAGCCTGAACATGGCTGGGGAACAGAGGACAAGGGTTCTTACTTTTGGGAGAAAACTGGCTGAGAGAAGCCAAGTTACAGAAGCCAGAAAAATACTTCCAATGTGAGCCAGAGACCTCATTCTGGTGTCTCTCCCACATGACAGCTTTTGTGAGACGCGTGCTAGTACGCAGTCACGTACTGGCAGGCTGCGCGCAGGGCTGTGGACGCTGGGTGCTGGCCTGTGTATTGTAGCTCCGTATGTGGATGCTTGAGATCTGCAAGCTTCCCAATCTACCACTGCATCTGTCTTCTGCACAACAATAAAATCCTCCTTTAAGGAGCACCAGAAGTTATTACACTGGTTAGTATTATGTGGGTTTTGAGGTGCTTTGTTTCTTGGGAATGGAGACAGAGGAGTTCATGTATTTCTGACTCATATAAGGATCTCCCGTTTCCTGAAACAGACACAGATCATTTCCAGTGCTGATAATTGTAACAAAGAGTTCAAAGGGAACACTGACCAGTGATATTATGATCTTCCCAGATGGACTGTGCTAATCAAAGCTATGCTTTGAAATATGGTGTATTAAGGCTGATTTTATCAAACATGTCAAAGAAATATGATCATCATCAAGAATGAAATCTGGTCTCAGAAGTGCACTTTTTATTTTTTTAAATTAACACGGCCTTGCTACAATATATCTTCCACAAAACCTCTAAGGTCATACGTGGGGATGCATATGGGTCCTGCAGTCACATAAGGGCAGATGCATCTCCATCCACGTGACCATCAGAAAGCTTGAAAACAACAACAGACAACTTCATCTCCTTAGCAGCTACTAGCTGATACGTGATTGACATAATTTTTTGCTGCATCACCTCCTGCCATGGTTTGGGCTGGGCTGGCTGCTCAGACAAATGACAGATGCTCTTTTTTACTTCTCTCCCCTTGGGAGAAGGAAGAGCATCTCTCTTCAGAGGGGAGGAAATAAAATGAGAAGAAGACAGAAGTTATGGGTTGGAAAAAACCTAAACTACTTTAATTAAAATATTAATGATGAAATAATAAAATAATAATAATAAATTAATAAAAAAACCATAATAATATTAATAAGAAAATAAATAAATATATAAAATATATGCAAAACCACTATCAAGTTCCCAGGGTGACAATTATGTCACCATCAGGCACAGGGAAAGTCCCAGACTGGACTCAGCAACAGATGGGAGCTGAACTTAAGAACTGGGTTCAGAAATGCTCTTATCAGGATCAAAGGCAGACGAACAGACAGAGTTCTTCTCAGACGCAGGCCATTGAAGAAAGAGACTTGCCCCTTTGATCCCTCAGCTTTTATACTGAGAATGATACAGCTGGGATGGAATACCCCAGAGTCAGTTTTGTGTCACCTGTCCTGTCCACTCCTCCCCACAGGTGCAAGCCCTTTACACTTTTCCGCTTCTGAGCCTCCAATGTGGCAAATAGCAGTTAGCTGATCTTGGTTGTTATATAAGTATAAGCAGGCACCTCTCTGCATACCATTCTTTGGTATTCACTGCAAATATCAGATCTTATCAGCGAGAAGCAGACACAGTCCGAAAAATATGCCATTACTTTCAGACAGTTAGAGGAGGCTTAAAGGAAAAGTAAAATTACTGAAAAGAAAATTGGTTCTGTTTTACCTTAAACCAAGACACCACCTCAAATGGACACTCCTTTAATGCCAGTTACCTGACAGACCCTTAGAGTGATTGTGAAAAGCATGTTTCTCCCATAGATTCTTCATATCTGTAAAAGCCCCAGTTCCTGGAAACTCCAGGGTCAGCATGAGGCCTCACACCCACTCTCATGAGTGTAAACACATGCTAGGTGTGAAGGCTGTGTTGGATACTTTACACTAACATATTTCTACGCAGTCTTACAATTTCAATGAGTACTTCCAAAAAAGGACAAAAAGATGTGAATCCTGCATGTTCCTGATAATTTTTTTTCTTCAAAACAACAGCTGGTCTCAATGCACCAGGTATTTTATTAAAATTAAAATTAGAGGTTAAAATTACACCTTCAGGAAACTTGTTATCCAAGAAAATGGTGCCAGTGCAATAATGAGAATGTAATTAAAATTTCATTTATAACAAGTGGTGTTCAATTATTTTTTCTGTACAGAAAGAATTATTAACAGCATTCAGTGCTGAGATTCTGAATATAGATGATTTTTTCATTTGTTGAAAAATAAACAAGAGGTGGCCTTCACACTGAACAGGCTCATCTGATTCAGACAGGAAGATATATCTTCCATAGATCCAGTTATTTCCTTTTTTTTTTTCCCCCAACTGCTGTTATTTAACAGTTGCAATTAATTAGTCAAATTTTGTTTACTTGACTTGCTCCAGATTTTCACACACAAGGAGCCTGTAGGATTGTAGGGAGAGGAATAGAGACTAATAACAGAGAAACTGCAAAACAGACAGACCAGGTAACACAAGAAAAAGCATAAATACTGGTAAAATGTCATTGAAAAACACCCTCTGATAATGATGATGACTTTGTCAAACCAAAACCAAAGACACACCATACAGAGTAACATAATGATTTCAGAAAGGAAAGCACAATATAGCAGGATAAATCATAGAATCAATTAATGCGATGTGAGAGAACTGGGGAACATTAGTGATCCATCTCCAAGACCATAGCATTTTCTTGTTCAAACTCCTTTTATTTCTTCAGAGATAGGCCAGCTGGATTCTGCTGGCATTTTCTTTAAGTAGTCAGAGGCTATTTTTTCATATGTTTGTTGGTTTTTTTCCTCAAGGCCAGATGAAGAGAGTTAGGGCAGAAAGGCGAGTCAGGAAGGAACAGATATAAACAGCTCATGTGGACTTGAGAAACTGCACTGTATGGAAGAAGTTTGTTAAATTCTGAGCTTGAAATATTATTGTTGGTTTTTTTCTTTTCTTTTTTCCTTTCTTTTTTTTTTAATAGCGAAACATTTCTGAAGTTGGAAGCACTGAGTCTGCACAATCCAGAAACATAACTAGAAGAAGTCTTGTGAAATATTTAACACAGATATAAGACTGACGTGTGACTAGAGAATTGGAAATATCATAGAAACTGGCTACATTAGGAGATTTATTTTTTTCCAAGGTAGATGAGAAAGAGGTTATCAAAGACTTCTCTCATAGAGATTCATGTATCAGCAAGGCGTCAGGTGTAAGAAAGAAAGGATTACCTTGCAGAAAACAAAAAAATCTCACATACAAACATGACATTTGTAAAAGTCAATCCAAAAAACACGCCAGTTAGTTAAACTAAATTTTCGGAGAATGGGAGAAGGTTCTTGTAGGTAATACAGAACCTCTGTCTAACAACAGGGTACTGAAAGTAGACATCTCTGAAAAAGCTTCATAAGATGGATAAACTAAACCAAAGATGAGGAAGAATGACATTGAATCAAAATGAGTCTCAATGTCTACGGAGATAAGTTTTAAGTGGAGAGGAACATGTATTACTTCTATGGGTCTAAGTTCCAGCATTTAAGGATATAAATATAAAAGAGCTACTTCTACCTTCAAGGCATTAGTGAAATGGAATAAACAGAACAGAGGGAAGAGAAGTGACCTTAAGTGTCATTGTAAATCGTGCACTAGACACTGCTACTGACTTGATTTAAAGTACTGGAAAAAGAAATGAAAAACCCAACAGATAAATGGATAATAATGTAATAACAGTATGAAGTAATTCATTTCAAATGCCTGTGTATGTAATTTTGAGCACGAAGGTGAACATCAGTAACATAGCCTTTAAGAAAGTAAAAAATTTCATCAGGCTTAGACAATACAGTGGAAAGTACTAACATTCATATTTTCAGAGGTACTTACTGCTGGAACTCATAATACCAGATAATAAACTAAGCCAGTAACATCAAGCCATTGAATTTTGTAATTTTTTGTTAGGTCTTTCATAACAACCATGAGTAAAGGAGGATCGGGATTTGTGTTCATTTAAGTAACTATGTGTTGCGTGAAAAGGGGCAAAGCGGTTTTAGCAGAAGATAAACCCCCTTGCGTTCTAACACTCCTCACCAAGGTGGGAGGCTAGGTGCGGCTAGGTTTAAATTCTGAGTGATGCCCAATTCAGCACTATCAGTCCAATCGCGTTTAATATGTATTAAACTATTACGATTTGGATACACTAATAGTGGACTGCACCTTCAGTCTAGTCGTGCTCATGAACTAGCACGGCCACTCTCGAGTCTTTGGTCGCGTTCAGTGAGAAAGCGAAACGACTAGCTACTTAAAAAAGTGCAGTTTATTTAAACAACAGATATATAGGTTCTTAGGATTGCCGGTGATAAATACACTGTCTGCAAAGCACGTGCAAATGAAAGTATTGTTACATATACAAAACGCGCGACAAAGTTATAAACGATACAGCCTGGCTTTAAATGTAGAAAAAGAGAGTCTCTAGAGAAATTTCTAAGTTTCCCGAGGAAGCACTCGGTATAATCTAAGTCTTACCCAAAGACGTCCCTATGGGGGGGAAGAGAGGCTCAGCCCGTCGACTGATCCCAGAAGTCAGTGATGTAATTCTTTATGATGGTGTCTTCCCTGGGTATCCCCCCTCTCTTGGGCTATTTTTATACTATTTGTTATCTTCAAGGTGGAGTTTGAGTGACTTTAGTCATACATACTTTTATCATGATTGGTGTAAATTTCTCTCGCTTCACAATTAAAGGTATAGTTTACGAGAAATTCAGGGCGCAGACTCAAGAAGGAGTGGTCGCACCTTGGAGGCGGGTAGCCTTCGGGATGGAGGTGTGTTTTGGTATTATAATGACATTATAATGAGCAAAGTTCGCACAAAGGACAGCATTTCATCAAAATTTGACAAAATGTTGGCTCTGAGCATCTAGCGGGCAGCTAATTGGCAGCTTATCTGTTTCATGGTATCATCCCATTCCTGTATCCGCTATACATCATAAGGTAAAGCCACGGAATAATTGCATCCCGTCCCGTACCTCATGTAGCTTATCAGGGAACCACAGATGTTGTGTCCTTCATGCCAGCTGCGGCTATTTTCTACCTCAGAAGCCTCTTGATTTTATACTTTTCCTTAATGTGTGAACAATGCTGTACTTTTGTATTTTTTAGCCAATTTAGTATTTATTCCACACTATGAAGTACAGAATTTTACTTGGGTAAGTTAGGGTGAAAAATTCCATTCTGTAAATGTGAAGAAATTACTTTCTCCTGTGAGTCCTCTTCCCTTGATCTTCTGTGAATCTGAAAGTAGCTGGGGAGCATTTGTATTTGGGTTTTATTATTTTTGTTACGATGCCTTGCATCCTAGTTGCATTTTGGTAGAAATGATGAGACTAACTAACCGTAGTTAGGAAATGCAATTAGGTTCAAAAGTTGGAAGCTTCAATGCATAGAGCTTCAGTGAGTCTTCAGAGCACAAAATATTTTTAGTTGCAAAGAAAAACTTTATACAGCTGAAATTTGCTGATTGTCAGTGAGGAACTGCTTTTGCAGGAGGGAACTACAGGAACCTGACAGATACCATAGGATTTGTTTCTTGTGTGTATATAGGGAGGAAAAAGAGTAGGTACTCTTCCTGAGGCACCTGTAATGGACTTAAACCTTTTTCTGTGTCTCAGTGTTTAGCCAAAGGAAATCTCTAAAAGCAGAGATCAAACTGAGATTGCAGCCTCTGTCTGGGAACTTAATTTGGCCTATATAAACTGAGGCAGGGAGAAAGGAAGGGTGGCATGAGAAGGGGCAAGAAGGAGCGAGGCAGTGACTGCTGGAATAATATTAATCAACAGCAGATCCTCTCTCAGATGAGGAAGACTGTTACAGATTCTGGACTGCCTGTGCTGCAAAATAGACCTACTACTTTAGCTAGAGCACACTAGTTATTAATATCACTAGCACTATGGAGACAACTAAAATGATTACAAGAGCGTAGAACCAGTTGTTAAAAGGTAAAATCAAAGGTAATCAAGTAGAGTGTCAATTCTGGATAATATAAATCAGTTTGCAGTACCTAAGATGTAAAGTAATGGGTTTGTGAAAGATACTGCCAGAGATATTATGGATAACAAGCATCTTTCAAATGCCAACCAGAAGAATGGCACTAGAGATAACAACTTCTTGAGTCAGGCCTTATACCCCATTTTGAATACTCTAGTCCTTGCTGCAAATATTCATCAAGCAAAATCTACAAAAGAGTTACGAGACCATTTCCACATAAGCGTGATTTTACCATTTTTCAAGGATTTAGAGTCCCAACAAAGGATTTTGCCATGAAGGAACATCAAAGACTTTTTATTCTTCAGAACTGATCTTCTCCTGAAACTAATGGTAAGGCTGACATTCTGGTTGCTTTGAAGCTGATGGAAGTTTTACGGTTGATTTCAGCAGCCAAATTTTACTTAGGTAGTATTTGTGTGAAAGGTATTTTCACTTATAAATACCTTAAACCCAGATAGGTAACTGCTAGCTACACCACTTGGCTAGGTATTTGAGACTAGTCCAATAAGGAAAGGCTTATATCTGATCTTTTTGGATCTTTCTTAAAAGAAAACATGATAAATCAGTGCCAATTGTTGATAATTCCAGACAATTTCTATTATTTCTAATATTTCTACTATTGTCAATGTATAGCCCTCCACTAAAAAAGTGTTCTGCTTTTGAGCATATTAGCAGACTTGAATTTCCTTCACCCAAAAAGGGCATAATAAAGCAATGACAGAAAATCAAAGACACTCCCCCTCCCTTCTATAAATTGGCTGCCCTGAGATTTCAATAAAATAAAAACCGTCCATTAACATACCTCATTGATTCTTACTCATTTCTACTTTTAGTTGCTTTTAACTTCCCTGTTGAGGATAATGGGACCTGACGTGCACGTGTGAGAGGAAATGTCTCACAGCAACTAATCCATACAAGATTCTCCTGGATTGCACAGACACACACAATAATATCAGGTATTATAAAATGTTCATACTGATGAAGTAAACAAGGTTCAGTCTGACTGACTTGAGCAAAATTTGATCAGTGTCTTTTACAGCAGAGCAAGTGCCCTTCTTCTTGCTAATTTTTCTACCAAGTTTGACTCCTGCTGCCCTCACTGTCCATTTAAGGCTGAGTGCATTGACTCCTGGTGAACATCTGAAGAATAAGGGCTCAAGTTGCTCCTCTGCCTGGTAACCTCTTTGCTTCACCTTGTCTGTCTAATTCCTTTGCAACCATCACCCCCTAACCTCAGTCAGCACAAAATTACATGCTTGTCCTTACCTGCAGGTCTTAGCTGTCTTTGGTAGAGTCGGGGGTAGCGGTTCATCTGGTTTCAACAAGTCCCTTTCACTCAAAGCAGAGAGCCTGCAGGTCCTGCAAAATGCATTTCCCAAAATGGAGGGAAGAATACCCTGCAGTGACTATCCATCAAGTGCAAGCTCTTTGAGGGAATCCCATAAGTAGGTACATACAAGGATGTGATCTCCTCTTTTGCATGGCTCACTAGGCAGATTTGGTCGGGAGTATCATTCATTGCTTTCTGAGGATTGAATCCAAAGGAAATATAGATATGCATTTAATTTTTACCTGTTTCATGTCTCAAAAAAAAAGGGACAGAAATCATCCCTAAGTCCTTGTTTCCAGTTTCTGTACACCCATAGATCCTAAGAAATTTTAGAAGAAATGTTTTCCCACTTTCTAGACAATAAAGCTCTCCTAAAATACTTTAAACAAAGATTAAGGGAAATTAGGCAGAAGAAACAAGTGAGAGCTAATTTTCAGACAAATTGATGTCATTAAAGAAATCAATCATTGTGATCTCTCTACTGACTTACACATATCTAACAACTGTTCAACACTGTTGAAATCTGCTTGCAGCTAATAATTTGAAGTACACTTAGAAAGTGCTCAGACAATGTGCAGGAGTAGACAGGTGGAAAAACATGTCAGCATTTTCAAAACAAAGATTTTTAATCATATAAATATGGAGTGCATTCCTGACATGCAACTGGATTGATTTCAAGCACTGAATCCTCCTCTTCATTGATTCTCTGTTTTATAAGATGTTATCTAATTTTAAAACGATGCTCAGATCTATATATTTGAGTACTTTGTAGGCTTAATAAAACAGATTTTTACATATAGAGAGACATATAGTTTATAAATATTTTTATTTGTATTTATATTATTATGTATAAGGTTTTAATTTCTTGTGGACCTCCAAAACAGTAGCTCCAGCAATGGAGTTTTCTGAAGTCAGTGAAGTAAAATCATGCACCATTCTCTTTAAGCTGATTTTACTTAATAAAACTGTCAGAAATGAGCTAAGAGATCTGTGCCAATACACAGAGTACAGGTCAGGTTTCTCTGAGCTGCTGAGTACCCACTGCCAAAAGCTGCTTTCCCTTGTGTTGGAGAAAATCCAGAGCAATTCCATTGATTTAACCATGTTACTCCAGATTCACAGCAGGGCAGACCTCGTGTCTGTGGACACAGCACAGACAGGCAACATCAGACATTCTAGGGTATAGATCTTTCCGTCTTCTCATATGCTGCCACTCAGTTTCCTATAATGTTTTGTGTGCAGATACTTGCTTTTGTACATGCAGCTTTTCTAAAAAAGACAGAGACTGTGGCTAAACGCAGTAAAATATATATTGCTAAAGCCATTTGGCTATGTGGCCTAAAAGCAATATTTGATTTGGTTGATAGCACTGATGTCATGAACTGATATTATTACCAGTACCTCACTGACGATGAATTTCCAAAATGTTCCAGGAGAATACGATGCTAGTTGAAATGAAAGAATGTTTATCTCTTAGGGTGGCATGTTACTAGAGATACTGAGTTTGTTAAGAGGGTAGGAAGTACCTTAAAATGCTGAGAAAACATGCACCTATGAATAGCAGATACGTACAGTTTCACTGGCACATCTTGATGTTCTATACTTTCGGATTCCCATTGCACTGTTTATAGTTAAAAATCTCTCTACAATACTGGACCTATTGGCAAGTAATGGTGAGCTCAACCTACCAAAAGCTGGGTGACCTGTCAAAAAACTTCAGCACAGTACTTTATTCATTCTTTTTGCTAATAGACTCCTCCACTGTTCCATTTCTCTTTTAATGCCCCTGGACTGTTAAATTTCTCAAAAGGTATTATAACCCCACTATCTTTCTTATATACCCTCAACGATGTCTCAAATTTACAGATAAAATCTCTGGGTTTTTAGATGATTACATAAGATTTTAGTTAAACATTATGCTTCCAAGTTCCACAAAAAAATGCTTCAAACTTGTGGAAGTCATTAATAAAAATGAGTCAAAAGTATCTGAAAGCAAGTAGCACAATACTATTTTACATTAATTTTCCATCATTGCTACTGAAAGCACAAAAGATGTTTTACTGATAATCCCACATGAAAAGCACTAATACACAGCATACCAAGGTGCACAAGACATGAGTTACCTCAAGTCCATTTTACTACTGTTTCACAGAATCACAGAATCTTCATGGTTGGAAAGGACCCTTAAGATCATCGAGTCCAACCAAACACCCTACAATCTCTGCCACTAGAGCATGCCCTGAAGGACCAAATCTAGACGTTTCTTAAATACTTCTAGGAATGGTGACTCAACCACCTCCCTGGGCAGGCTGTTCCAGTGCCTGACCGCGCTTTCAGGAAAGTAATTCCTCCTAATATCTAATCTAAACCTCCCCTGACGCAACTTCAGACCATTTCCTCTGGTCCTGTCATTATTCACTTGGGAGAAGAGGCCAACACCCACCTCTCTCCAACCTCCTTTCAGGTAGCTGTAGAGGGCAATGAGGTCTCCCCTCAGCCTCCTCTTCTCCAAGCTAAACATGCCCAGCTCCCTCAGCCTCTCCTCATATGACCTGGTCTCCAGACCCCTCACCAGCCTGGTAGCTCTCCTCTGGACATGCTCCAGCACTTCAATGTCCCTCTTGTCCAGAGGGGCCCAGAACTGAACACAGGACTCGAGGTGAGGCCTCACCAGTGCCGAGTACAGAGGCACGATCACTTCTCTGCTCCTGCTGGCCACGCTATTAAGATATTAAAGAAAACTGGCCCCAAAACTGACCCCTGACCGGCCGCCAAGAGGAGTTCACCCCGTTAATCACAACTTCTTGGTTTCTTCACGGTTTCTTCAGCAAAAGAGTATTACAAGAGAACCAGGTCTACTTTCTGTATGCTTCTTTTACACAGATTGTTGAGTTGACCTCAAGATCCAAAGGCCACGTTTTCAAATTTATTTAGGCATTAAATAGCAAGCACAGGTCCAAAGGATTTTTTCAGAGGCGCCAGAGTTGATTCAATGTCTATTTCACACTGATTTCAGAGTTACAGGGCTATTCTTCTCGGTGTCCCACAAAATTTTCAAAAATGTCTGTCTGCATCTCTCACTGCTTAAATAATTTAGAGAGATTTTGGCCCAAGGTTGTTATCTTTGCAGTGTTTGGCAGTATATGAAAATTTGCCCAAAGTTCTAGGTTGAAGATCATGACCTGAAGGATAAATCTGTAGGCACAATGAAACTCTCTACAATAAGATTAAAGCTCTCCTGCAAGACAGAGAATTAACTTTCTTAAAGTCCCTTATAAAATTAGGTCATAGGTCATAAATTAGCCCAGAAAACAAGGCATTCATTTATTTAACTTAGCTTTCTTTAACTAATTCTTTCTGTATATATTTCCAAGAATAGAAGAGAATACACACTACCCTGTGAGTCTCATCTTTGAAAAAAAAAAGATGATGAGATATACCTCTTACTTAAAACTAAGAAATGTTCTGATATCCTGGAAATAATGTTACAGGAAAATTATAGGGGAAAGAAATTATTTAAACATTCTGCCAAAACTATTTCTTTGTTCTGTAAGTAAAGAATGAAGTTAAATTCCAACCAAGAGGAATATAAATCTGTTCCTTGAAAACTTCATTTGCAAATTAAATCATTCCAGGATTTCCATAGACAAATGTTTCTGGTGTGCTAAGAATAGAAGGAGAGCCATACTCAACTTTCAGATACCAGGTCACAGTTATCAATATACAAGAAGCATTTTGGGTTATCTGCCCAAAGTGTCACATGGACTGAACCAAATTCTCTGCAGACACAGGAACAATTAGAAGTCTCTGGTTCTTCTTTTACCTGTAGCCTGAAGGCTGTCCATACTTAGAAAAACACACACATACACACAGTCCTGCCATTAATAGTAGTCATATATTAATTTATAATACCTGGAATATAGTATATTTCAGCCATAGCTACTTCTTACTACTGCTGACCTATCTCTCCTCTGCAAAGGTTATGCTTATCTAGGGCCCACATTAATGGCCCTAAAACCAGAGATATACCAGTTGAAGAAGAGAAACTGAGGGAAGAGGGAGAAGAAACTCAGCAAGAAGGAGTACAAGACAGTAGAAAAAAAATCTTGTATCATTATATGATGGATAAACTCTGCTAAATCCAAAACCCAATTGTCATTTTTAGAGTGACAGCAAAACTTGGAAATGTGGGGGCAGTTCAGGGGGGATAAGTAAAGCTCAAGGCATTTCCAATTATTTAAAAAAAAAAATGAAAAAACAAACAAACAAATAAAAAAACAGAATTATTTTCCATGTTTTTTTCTTCACCATTTTTACAGCTTACTTTTTCTTTTGGTCACAGTACAAATACTTATCACTTTGATTACTTTTTCTAAGTTCAATTGAACAAATGAAGAAGAAATGTTTTAGCAAGCTGTATTGAGATTAATGACTTCTACATCTAAGGAATTCTGAAAGTTTTTAAAAGTTGTAGGTACACCCAGATTAGTTTGCATGCATTTTAAAAGCCTCCTTAAATGAAGAAAATTCTGTACATCAAACCCTCATCTTTTCAGTTCCATTTCTGTTATTTCAGAGTATAAGTTTCTATTCTGTTTCTGTATACACCAAAAGAAAAATCAGGATTAACTAATTTAACAAGTGGTAAATTGATTTCTTTAAGCACAAAATCAAAACCTTGTCTCACAGGTTGCCTAGATGTATATGCAGAACTGGTGAACATTCTGTGTGACATGTCACTTATGGAACTGGGATAGAAAGTAGCTATGGTTATAGCCAAGCAGATTTCTCAGACTTTGCTCACCAGCAGTCAGTCAGCTAAGGCTGTCATGTGGGTTTAGCGACCCTAATTTGAGGTCTCTGATCCTATAGCTAGACTGTTACCTATATGTGAGTCAGCTAGTTGACAGCTAGCTTGAGTGCATTTACGCTATGCTGCAGTCAGCACCTCCGAATCAATATGCCCCTTATCCTGAAGCTGTAAGTGTGGATGATCATTCTGCCACCCTTTCAGGTTGCATCATGCTTGATGTTATAAGGCTCTGATTTCAGTCAGTTGAGGTTTGTCAGCATTTTCACTGCAAACTACTAGAGAAAAAGTAAAAGACAATTTGTTGAAAAAGTGAGAAGACTTTTATGAAAAAGGATTAGTTTTTGAACTGCCTGGAAAAAGTTCAAAATTGGTTAAAAAACATGGTTTCAACTCTTCTCAAAAAAAATAAACCTCCTGCAGAGGGTTCCCTCTTGGGAAAAAAGACGAGGCTAAGGAGGAAAAGTGAAGATCAGCATTGTATAAAATGGAGCATGAGAAGTAAATTAAGACAAATCAAGGCTGAGCGAAAAAGAAGGAAAGCCTGACATTCACCAATAGGAGTGGGGAAAGGAGAAAATTTGTCCAAAATATTATTTATCCTAACCCCAGCCCCATCTCCAACTCCAGGTGACATCCCTGATAAATCACTGCTTCCTAGATTCAAGCATTTGTGAGCTGTGTGATTTTCTTCTTCAGTCAGTAAAGGTTGTGGAAACAGGCTTATTAAACATACGTCTTACTCTTTTCCAATGCAGGTTGTTAGTCTTTTCCCAGCTTTCCAGAGGTCAAGCACTTGGCACCAGTCCTGACAACATGATGATGCCAAACTGCGCTTCCTGCTGCTGCAATAGACGGATACCCAGAGGTGGGCTAGCTCCCTGAAAGCTAGTTTATGTACACTCACACTATGTTGCAGTCACCTCAGATTGGAAATCAGTCACTCAAAGTAGTCAGTAATGTACCACATTTATGCTCTGAAGTTACAATTTGAAACCCTGTAGTTCAATTTCCTAAAAGCCAGGCACTAACAATACAGCCAAGCTTGAACACACAGAACAGATATAATGCTAAGACTTTTGAAATCAGCCTAACCATAGTATACACAGCCACTAACAGCACAGAGCTGACCGCACATAGCCCATGCTTTTATTAAGAATGGGATTTGCCCAACATAACATTCTTCACAGATAAAGGAATTGTTTGTGAACTGCCTAAGGTTTTTCATTGTGTGTATTTCTGAACAAAGAACAGATTTTGATAGAATTTCATACATAACTGAAATAATTCAGCCATGCAAAAGAAAAATTAAAAAGTGGATGAAGGTGTTCCATTATTGCTCAAAAGATGAGTGCCATGCAGCCTGCCCAGTGAACAACAGAGAAAAAGTAGGAGCAATATGGTTGTGGAACTGAAGACTGAATGGTCAAGCTTTGTGACTAGAAGTGACTTTGACTTCTGAGTGTTAACCGACTCAAAAACTTAAGACAATCGGATAATTCAGTTGAGCAGGATTTGCAACCTATTTTGAAAACATGAAGGGGAAATGAAGACAAAAATGGAGATATCAAGTCTTAAGGCTCACAAGAGCAGCAAGGTAAAAGACAGTAAAAGAAAGGCACCATGAACGAATGTGTGCTATGAGGTCTTGAACTCCAGAAACAAATTTTCAAAAGATTATAAAATAAATAAATAAATAAATAAAATAAATGTGCAGCTACTTTAAAGACATTAAACATAATGGAATAAATAGGTTAGCTTGAGCAGCAGAATTTTGTTTGAATTACCAAGGCAAAATAGTTCTTCAAGTCAGACTGGAGGAAAATATACTAATTAGCTTATTGGAAAATTACTACTACACTTTCTGTTTCAGGAAGGAGTAGTATGGGTAGATTTTTTTAGAGAAACTTCTAAGGCAGAAACGAGCACTGACACTGAACTCAATTCATGCTTTTCCTTTATTAACGAAAAGAGCTGTAAGATATCCTGGGAACTTCCTGATGACATCATTGCTCAAATGTGGAAACAGATAATTTACTGAAAAAATATTTCAGGAAGATTTTATGAAAGCTGCCTTGCAAAACACCAATATCAAGAACTTCAAATGCTTCAAGTTTGGAGAATGCAATGATTTTTAAAAATCTCTGTGGAATCCCCAGTATAACATTGCATTTCATCTAGATTACACTTAAACCACTAAAGTATTCATGTATTAAGTATGAAATTTAATTCTCAATCTTGCTGAGAATGAAATAAAAGCATTCCATAGTTGCTTCATAACTTGGACTTAACTCAAAAAAGATGCAGCATTGTATGTGGCGCGTGGAGTGTTACATAGTCTGCATTTTAATGTTAGCAATGCTTCTATTAATAATGCTGTCAAGATATTTCTTTTCCAACACTTGGCCAAGAAAGACCAGAAAAGCAATCTAGCTTTAAAGCCATTTCCAGCTGGACCTATAATTGAGACAAGATTACCTTATGCTGGGTGTGAGATGATTAAGACTGTAGCATTAATTCAGTGCTGGATCCTGTAATTATTTTCCTCTAAAGCACTGAAGGAAACTCATTATTTTGTGTAGCTTCAATATACTCCAATGGTGAACACACACTGCAATTATTTTATAGATTGTTGCCATGCGATAGGATGTCTATAGATGCTCAGCAAAGAAGCCTATTTATTATTATATGCTATTCTTTATGTCCTCATGATTAAAATACAAAGCAAAAATCCATCTTGGGAATGGAAGGAAAAGAAGCAGAGAATAAGGAAGAAAAAATATACAAAGGGTATCCATAACTCAATCATTTTTTTCAAAACAGGGAAAGCAATTTTAGAAAAATATGTAGAATGAGGTATAAATATATCTTTTCTGTATCAGTGTCAGTTCTACGTTTCTAACATTTAAAATTTACCCATGTGATGAAATTGCAATGCATACTTAATTTATTAAAATATTTTTAATGATGATGGCTTTGTAACTTACCCAAAACACTATAAAGCTCCAAAAAATATTAATGTCACTAGGTTTTTTTCTAGTTTTCTTTTGGCTTTATTTTTTTTCCTACAGTAGCAAAACAACTTGACCAGTAAGACTAACATAATGAGATATGTGGCTTCTGAATGGAAGACATAGCAGTTGGATAAGACTATTGTTGGTTTGTTATTTCAATACCAAACATATAAAGGCAAATAAAGATGATCACAAAACAGATATAGAGAACTGACAGAATAAGTGCAATTGGCTAGACTATATTTAGTAAATTAGTTATTCCCAGATCCTTTAGACTTTTGTCAAATCAATTGTTACATGTGTGTAACGTACATATACACTGAAGAGGGGTATTGAATAATATTCAGAATATATCTTTTGTTTACCTTTTAAAATTTAATAGCTAAAAGACATTATTTACAGGGAAATGCGTAAAGGCTTTACTACATTGCCTTGTAAGCTATAGGGCATCTTAGTTCTCTGTAGCACCTGAATTCACCAAATATGTCTGCTTTTTGAGGCAATCACAGTATTTTCCTATCTTATTACTCACATTTTTGTTTCTCCATTATGAGAGCAATAAAGATTTGAGCTATTAGTCTGAATCAAAGCAAAACCTATGTATGAAACATAAAATAGAGAATAGAATTGAACATCTGTTTTACCAAGGCTTCAGTTGTACAAAGGTAAGGCAAGTGGTTTTTTTACCTGCTTAAACCCAGTAGTAAAACATTATTATGCTTTCCAATATTACTGCCCTGGAACTGAACTCAAGTGATTTAGCCTCTCTGGGAAAATTCCACAAATGCACAGGAAGTTGTTTTGTCATTGGTAATCACTGTAATCCACTCAAAAGACTATGGCCCAGATAATGGACAGTAACCTCCATAAAAATTCAGCTTTGCTAGAGAGCGCCAGTTGCCAGAATGCAATTGCCTCATCCCACTGAGTCTTGCAATAGCAAATTCCCAGCCTTGTAACATCTGTTTGCATGTAATTTAGCCCTTCTGTACCTCACAGTATTCATGAAAGATCAGATCAGAGTTCTATTAAGATTACTTTGGTTTAAGAGGTGCTGAAGAAAAATAAGACTGATCTAGACCAAGGCTGCTGAGAGGAATGCAGCCACAAAGGAGAAATCACAGCATATTAGCTAGTCATTATTTAGGTTAGGATACTGGGCTCTTACTAATCAATAATATAGATGTTACAAAAATAATTTATAAAGTGGTTTATGACATAGTTCTCCGCTGTTAGCTCAAATACACTGTTCATGTTTAGTTGCACTGCTAGTAAAGTAAGATATTGCAAGAGTACAGCAAGCTATGACTACGTCCTAGCGGTTGTTTACTTGTAGGAATATATCAGCCTGGATCCACAGGCATTGACTCTTCTCCAGAAACTTGCTGCAAATGAAAAATGGTTGGGGTTTTGAACACTTAACTGAAATAACATCTTGCTTCATTCACATTAAAGGAATGGCATGGGAAGTTATTTGAACTCTTCATCTCTCAGTTCTGCACTTGAAAGTGCACTTGGAAGTACTTGGTTAGGATGGAAGAAGGAGAAGGGAGGATACTTTCCTACCTCACAGAGCTATACTTTCAAGTGACTAATTCATAATATTTAATGCAATAATCCGTTAGAAATAGTGATAAAATACACATATAAATTATTGCCTGTCATGGCCCTTTGCTTTTCCATATAACTAGTTGCTAAACATAATTAGGTAAGAGGTGAGGGGACATTATAGCACAAAGATTTAGATGTATCTATGTTTTATATAGAGTGGTCACGGTAAACAAATAGCACCGTAGACTTATGCATTGATAAAGTACACGGTTTAATCCAAGGAGTTCTACTTATTTGCAAAGATATGTATACGTCCCCTTAAGAGACAGACTGCATTTTTAATTAAGTGAATCTTTTATTCCTTTTACATAAATAAAGGGAGTAACAAAGTCACCTTGTCCTCAAACACCATACTGTCTGGCATGATCTCCAGGGCAGGATTTGTAATAATTATATTTTTATCTTTAATCCAGGCGGTAAATATATTTCTGGAAGTGGCTGGACTCTGTGCCTGAGGTCTGCTGCACTTCTGGTTGAAGACAAAAAGCATTGGGAGGGAGGCAGGACTTTGCAAACAAATGGCCAATACTTCATGCTTTAGCTGTTCACAAGGAGAAATTTCACTGACAGCACTGCCAAAATGCTTGCTTTCCAGTCATTATTTTACCACAGCTCAGTGTAATGCCCGGTTACTCTCAAGTACTACTCGTTTTGTTTCCACCTGCGTGAAAATTTTTTGAAGTCTGAGTACCAACAGGCCCCGTCCCACCTGCTCCCCGTCTGAAGCAGTGCTCTGGGACCCCTTGTTTTCTTTACCCTTTCCTATCACAGGCTGGTTAAATTTCAGCTTGCCAATCATTTCCACTGATTTGACTCACGTGAAATATGGGCAGGATGGCAGTTCAGCTTCTGAGGGGAGCCCTAAACCACCTCCCACCCACAGCTATCTACAGAGCTGAACCTCAGGTCTGTTTGACCTGCAGCACTTGCCCAGCCCTGGCTCACCTGGCTCCCCACCCTCCCTCTTTGGTCTGCGGGTGCTGGTTTGTCCCCACTTCTGCTGGAGGAGGGCAAGGTCCCCGCTGCCTGTCACATACAAAGATGCTCAGAGGGCTGGAGCACCTCTCCTAAGAAGACAGGCTGAGAGAGGAGGGGTTGTTCATCCTGGAGAAGAGAAGGCTCCGGGGAGACCTTATAGCGGCCTTCCAGTATCTGAAGGGGACCTACAGGAAATATGGGGAGGGACTCCTTACCAGGGAGTGTAGTGATAGGACGAGGGGTAACAGTTTTAAACTGAAAGAAGGTAGATTTAGATTAGATATTGGGAAGAAATTCTTTACTGTGAGGGTGGTAAGACAGGTTGCCCAGAGAAGTTGTGGATGCCCCATCCCTGAAAGTGTTCAAGAATAGGCTGGATGAGGCTTTGAGCAGCCTGGTCTAGTGGGAGGTGTCCCTGCCCATGGCTGGGAAGTTGGAACTAGATGATCTTCGAGGTTCCTTCCAACTCTAACCATTCTATGATTCTATGATGAGGAAATCTGGAGACTATGTCTGCCATAAGGAAGCAATAAAGACAAAGTCTGTGAAGCATTAGTAGCAGCAGCGATCACAGTAAGCCCTTCTTATGGGAAAATAATGGAGGATGCCAGTATTCAGGCCATCACCACTCACATACACCAGCTAATGAGAGGCAGAGCAGAGATCCTGTGCAGAGAACAGCTTCCATTTCTCCTTCCTGTAGTGCAGCAGTTGTCCTCAGCCCACTGAAAAGTGGCTCGCTGCACCTCGGTGCTTCAATCATCTCTGCTATTATTGGTCTTGAAGGAGAAATAAATCCATAGACAATTTCGTGAAAGTATTAATTTACTTCCAATAGGCTTTCTATTCACTTAAAGGAATGTTTTTGTGTCCGAGAGTAATTTGTCTTATTTTGTCTTTAGAGGATTTTTTACAAAAAGATATTTCAGGGCAAATATCCCTTGCAGGATATATCCTGCAAGGGATATTTGTAGTCTTTTGGTACAGCAATAAGTCAGAACAACAGCTTGTGCCAGCCACTGGAACTGAAGAAGCAGTGCTGCTTAGGAAGAAATTCATGCATGACAAGACAGCGCTGCTGGCAAGGGACGATGAGAAGATATTAGAATTTTTTTTTTCATCTTTATTGCCCAAAAAACTTTCCAACGTAGCAGTAATGCGTGTAACTCAAACGTGTCCCACTACTGCCCCCACTACAGCCCCATTTCTGAAACCACATATCTCTAAGCACTAGAAGGGCAAAGATCTTGATTAACTCTAATGATTTTTGAGCACGTTGGCACTGCCCTTCCCAAACAATGGAAAAACAAGGAGTCTTTCTATGGGACCAACTTTATGGTCCAGGATGCTGGAGAATCGACTCTCCTGTGATTCCCATGTTCCTCAAAACGCTCTGTCTTGCAGTCTGCTCTTTTTCCTTCAAGTAGAGTAACTACTATTTATACATATATAAATAAGTGAGAAATGGGGTACTGAGGAAGAATAGGTTTTACAGGGAAAAGAAATAGAAAGCAGAAAAACAAGTTTGTTTTGGGAAAGCATGAATACACAAGCCAAAAAAAACCCCTAAAAAACAAAAAAAGAAAGACAAATTTCACTCAGGTGAAAGAACCTATAAACACTTAATCTTTTTTTTCTGTAAGAGAGAAAGAAAAGTGGAAATCCATGAAAACTTAACACTGCAGATTAGTGATTGCACTATTTGCTCCCCACATTTTTGAAGTTACAGTTCTGGAGAATACTCTCAAGGACAACCTGGAAGCTGCATTTTGATTTACCTAGCTGGTGGGGCTCCAAGAGCTCTGCTGTGGAAAAGAACGTCACTATTCACCTTTGCAATCAGATTACCTTGCAGCATCCCAGAATTTTTTTCCACTCTAAGCTTGTAGAAAAGCAAAGCTTGATACAATTGGTCTTGCAGTTCCTCTACCTTTCTTCCCAGCCTCTACATTTAGGGCTTGTTTCATGCATCAGGGCACCCCTGCAAGGAGTGAGACAGAAGAATGGGAAGATTTCAGACCTGGAATATGGTTATATGTGTGTTTGGTATTTTTGTTTGGCTGTCATGTGAAGTTTCTTGTCTTTTTTTTTTAAAGCATAAAGCAATCCTATTGGGGGGAGGGGTGGGCGGGGCAGGGGAGCATGTTCATGTAAGTGACACTTCAGACGTCCATCTGCCTCACCAAAAAGAATTCTTTTTCAAGAATAAAGTAGGAGCAGCCATATTGAATCACACCAAAAGCCATCCCACCTAGTCTCCCAAGAAAAGTGAACACTGGATGCTGAGGAATTTGGTTCACAGAGATCCTTGTCATTGCCTGGAACTAGAGGCATCCTGTGGACACTTAATTTAGAGGTGGTTGATAAATTGATGAATTTCATTTTCTCTGAGAAAAGTGCTACTGCTTTTCTATTAAGATGCTGAACGTTCCTGAGTTTTTATTTGGTTTAGACATTGCTCCAGCGGAAAAAATTTATACTGAAATTATTTCTGCCAGAAGCTTGGATCAAGGGAAAAGTACTCAGGCTTCACATGCTACAAGGTTTAGCTTTTACTGAATTGCCAGAATCATTTATAGACTCTTATGAAGTAAACAGAAATGGGTTGGGAAAGATGACAGAAATAAGCACGCAATCACTTAAGGAAAAATATATTTTAGTTACATCTTTACAACCATAGTTCTTAACTCAGCCCTTTAAAGTCATTTTACTTCAGCAATCTTCAGTAACCCTTAAGGTTTAAATGACACTCTTTACTCTTAATATTGTTTTCTTGCCTGCAGGCTATAACCATGAATCCTCGTGTAAGCACATCTCTTCATTAGCAGCAGGATTCTTTTTGGCTATTCCACATAACAGTATGGAGTATGATGCAGAACATGGTGCAGAGTTCACTGAGACTGGGTATGCTCATACATGCAGTGGAGAAGTGGAATTGGGTTCCCAAACAGAATATATGATCACAGTTATTGTATTAATGGAAAGAAATGCATCTTGCATTGTCAGCAAGTCTCTTTTTCTTGAGCGTCATATCAGATAAGAGGGCTCATTTCATTGTGTAACAAAGACAGTACTACGTAGCTTGTTGATCTTCTGTTCTCACACAGCTTTCAAGCTGCTTTCCTCAGGTATTTTGTTGGGAATCAGCAAAGCCTCAGGACACAGCTCAGATTTAACTTTATGTATTGGCACTCTAATCTGACAGTCAAAATTAAATAGTTGGGATTATCAGAAAATATGTGTTTATATTTTCCATTTTTGTTGACATATTACCACTCGTATAACTTCAGAAACTGACTGTCAACCAGATTTGACTAAAATATGAGGGTTTAGAGTTGTAGAAGAGTTACCTTAAGAAGATATGCTTATAGGTAGAGAGAGGCATTCACAGAAAGAAACGCTGCTTCTGTTTGCTTCAGAGAGACCACCTGCACGCAAAGGGGAGGAGACCATTTCCAAACAAGTAGAGAACGTCAATCGATCTTAAGAAACAAACCAAGCTGAGAAGCCAAATGGGATTTGCTACTTCATCTTAAACAGAAGCACAATCTCTCCTTTATTTGCACAATACGCAATAGTATTCCTGTATTGCTATATAGAAAAAGACAGTGTTCCACCATTCTAACAGGATTTGTAAATAAGATTTTATTCTCAAATATATACACCTAAATTTTGAAACTAGAAGTAAAGGTATCTTGCTTTCTAGATGACCGCCTGAGGTCCCTTCCAACCTGAATTATCCAATAATTTTATGATTCTCTTAATCTAAGTAACAGAAGATCCTTAAAATGTTGTCATTTATGAATGATGATTTTTAAAATGTGCGTAGTTGTTTAACTTGATCAGTACTTGGTAATTAATAATATAATCTTACCACATGTTACCTATCCTACTACGCTCCAAAAATGTTTATAGCAAGTTGCATTTAAAAAAAAGTATGAAAATAGAATCATTAACACATGTGAAACAGATACTTTTACTGTTATTGCTTTACACTTGGAATCAGAGGGCTGAATGTATGTGCATTAGCTCCTGCCTTTTAAGCTTTGTAGTATCTTTGTTAACAACCACATAATTTTAAGGCATCCACATATTAAAATGTTTTATAAAAAAATGTCAACTATTATGTTCCAACTGGAATATTCCCGTAGCACTAATGTTATGATTTTTTTATGTCTTGTTGCAGAAATATTAATTACACAGGCAAAGTACAAAATTAAAATTGAAAGGGAAATGTCTGATAAAATTGCAGAGGGAAAATATCTGCAAAATTCTGATGCTCATTCGAAATTGTGAACTCAAATTTTACATTAAAATGTGGGGTGTCATAGCAATAAATAAAATACTAGAGTAGGATATCCTACTCTTTGGATCAAAGAAGACCCATTGTATAAAAACTATTTTCATTTTAGAATGAACACTTCATTGTTTTTCTTTTAAACTGCTGTCCTTCGTGATCATACTCTGCTTCAATTTGCCAGGCAGGTGGAATGATAAATTTAGCCTGTCTAGACATCCTTTGGGATGCCACTTTAAACATTAAAAAATAATGTCTGTGTGTCATATCCAGGTGGCTAATTCATTGATCCAATTTCCCTGGAATATCCATACTAGGTGAATGTCATCTCTTTCTGGTGAGAGTATCATCATTGGAGTCCCCTTCTCTGGAGATTTTCAAGACTCGCCTGGATGCAGTCCTGAGTAATGTGCTCTAGGCAATCCTGCTTTAGCAGGGGAGTTGGACTAGATGATCTCTAGAGGTCCCTTCCAACTCTGAAGTTTCTGTGATTTCTGTGATCATTATGAGGATTCTTCTCAGGATACCTTTGTTTCTGTCCAAGGGGATAGCTACTTTCTTTTCTGAAAAGAGTCCTTGAAAAGTGTAAACATTGCCTATCAATGACTAGAAGTATATGCATTATTGACGTTCCCTTCACAGCAATCACTAGAAAGAAAATTAACTCTTTCCCAGCTGAAACTAGGACAATAGGAAAGATCTCAGATTTTCATTCCATAGAAAACAGATGGCAAAGTTGTATGTCCAAAAATAGCATGGGCTTTGTAAGTTAAGTAGGACAATCTTTCTTGTGGCGGTTCTCAAGAACCCACCTGGGTGACAGGAAGGGAGTCCGTGATTTGAAGGTAGTGACTGTTGTGTATGGAGCTGCAAGAACTGTTTCAATTGTCAAACTTTTTCACAAACATCCAACTATATGTATGTTAAAATGAAGACTATGATGTCTGTCTTCAACTTAGTGCTACCCGTGCAAGTGAGAGGGTTTTTCACACAGTTTGTGAAAGAAATATATGGAGGAAATTCATCCTTGAATTGATGAGAGGTTTAAGAATTGTTGATTAGAAACCTATGCCTGTTCACAAAAGATACCAAGATATACTAGGCTTGCAAATATTTCCTCATTTGTGAATATTGGAGTGTCCAAAAAAATGCTTAGGTCAGATTAGGAAGGTTGAATTATGCAGATCCTATTAAAAAGATTAAAAAAAAATAAAATAAAGCTTGTCCTTTCTCGTCTTCCCTGCAAAAGCATATGAACGACCTTGGCTTAAAGTTTCAAACTTAGTAAAAAGTTTTACTAGGTAAATATTCTAGAAAGGACGTGTATTTAGGATTTTTTGTTTTGTTTTGTTTTGTTTTAATTAGTTATTTTAGTGATAAAAGCAAGTAATGTCTGCTTTCCAAAAGTGTAATTTCTGCTCTCCTGGGTAAAACCTCGAGAATGCCAAGGGCGATGCAAAGGAATAAAAAAGTGAATTAGAACCTTTAAAGTTAAGGTGCTTTAAACTTAACCCTAACCCTGCTGTTGAGAGCCTTCTTTTCCTGAAGTATGAATTATGTTCATTCTAGGAGCAACAGAATTGAGTTCTTTGACAATTTTGTGTGAATGTCGGAAGCTACAAAATTGATAGCTGATGCAGCATGGTCTTCCCGTAAAACACTTCATTTGTTTGAAGAAATGTACACTTGCAGTAATGATTAGAGGGCAGCTGAATGGCAAACTGTTTCATAAAATATCAAACACCATACACTATAGTGAGATACCATATGAGGCTTATGTCTTCTTTGTGAAACATGTGGTTAGAAACTAATTGAGGGGGATGGGGGGGTGGGGACATACAAAGTATTCCCCTCTTCTATGCAATCCTCAGCATAGATGTATCTCTTTTTTTAATGCAAAGAAAAGATTTTTTCTTTCTCACTGATGCTTATTGAAAAACTCAGATGACAGAGTGGCCTTTGGATTCCTGAACCAGTGCTGGGGGCAGATAGGTAAACAATAATTATGTAGGTGTGAAACTTAGATGCATATATATTTCAATGCAGCTTTAGGATATTACTTGGGACAGCTGTATTGTTTATTTTTCATCACAGCCCATCCCAAGAGGATGGGAAGACTATCCAAGAGGAGAGAAAAACTGTGTGGACTAACCATGAACTTAATGTTCATGAAATAATTCCATTTAAATGAAAGACCAAATGAATGTGGATTTGTAATTGAACTTTTTGATTTCCAAAGGAGGGTGAGGAGGAAAGGGAAAAGAGGTTGGATGTCATTCCTTATCTTCAATATCCTTTCAGAATTATTTAACAGAGAGCCTACCATCAGTGAGGGAAAAATACATTTGGTAATTTTCTATGTTTAAGGATCAGGAAGCAAAAGCCATCTTAAATTTGAAATTGGGAAGGACAGTAAAACAAAAAACATCAAAGGTGTCCCTAGCCAAAAAGATAAGAGAAAAGGAAAAGAAGGCTCTCAACAGCAGGGTTAGGGTTAAGTTTAAAGCACCTCTGCTTTAAACTTAGAGGATAGAGGATGACTAAAAATGAAATTGGAATGTACCTCAGATTCAATAGCTTCTCCATTGTTGTTGAAGAAAATCACAGGAAAGAAAAATTATTATTGCACCTAGGACAAGAAAGAAAGACTGAGAATATGGAAATGGAAATTATCACAAAAGACATAGAAAGAAGCTCAAAGACTATAATGCTCTTGAGTGAGGGAAGGGACTAAGTAATCTCCATTTCAGAAATCTGAAACAATTGGTGCATGAAATTGCAGACTCAGGAACATCTATACTTTAAAAAGACAGTGAAGTGATCTTGGCTCTTTCAAGGCTCGTTATTCTGACATCAGTAATATACAGTTCTGTGCAGGGGCAAATGCAACCCTGACCTGAATGAAGGGCTGAGCATCTGTGCAACCACGATGCATGTGACGTCCAGAAGCATTTTCCGTGCCAGCCAGTGCTGATGGAGTGAGGAAATGAAAGAAATAGAAGGAAATAGAAAGACATATTAGCAGCCTAGATGTAATATTTTTATTTGGATAACTGTTTGGACTTTTTTTCTTAGGAGGAAATGCAGTGAATCTCATTATTTGGACAACAGTAAAACTTTATAAAAGCTCCCATTAGAAAACTTGTTAATTAAGAAGGAAATGGTGAAAATCACTGAAAGAATTATGACACAGGAAAGGGCCTGACTAAAAGGTCAGCATTCAAGGGTACTGAAAGAAAAAATATTACGTTGAAATGAAGTTATTAGTGATGTTTCTCAAGAACTGCTCTTCAATTCAGCAAAGCTTGGTTGATATTTTTATTAATGACCTTGGCACAGGAATCAGGGAAGTACTAGAGCAGCCTGGTGGCACTGTTTGGCACAGTGTAGGCATACATTTGTTAGTCTTATTTATAGATATCCAGGCTTTCAGATACCTGGAACCAAACATATTAATAGCTGAAACTGACTGACATTATCAGTAGAGAAAACTGCAGTAAAAAATTATGTGTTTTGTGGACATCCAAATACATCAGAAAGCTGTGGAAGATGGTAGTACAGAATTTATTTGGAGAACTTCAGTCTAGAGTTCACATCATGTTTGCACACATTAACACCTCAGATTACCTTGCAGTATCTCAAAAGATCACGTTTGCTGTCATACATCACTAAATCTACAGAACCTGAAACATCTAGTCTGTATGTTGTGTGTGGGTTTTTTCACTTTTTTGGCAGGAATAGGAAAATAGCTCAGTTTCTAGATTGTATCAGTTGTAATAAGTGTTTGAAGAAGGATAGAATTTTTAAAAATCTGCAGAAAACCAATAGTATTTCACTTCTTCTATAATATTTTAACAACAAAAGGCATGATATTCCAGTTTTTCTCTTCTGAATGTTTTAACATTGACCTTTGAGAAGGTTCCTGGTCTCTCTCACAGACAGAAATCACAGCTTTTCGGGTTTGATTTTCCTGAAAATCTTACTGTACGGAAGGCTCAATCTAAACTGCAGAGATCCTTCTGTGCTCGGTGGAAATAAACTTCTTTGTGATACTTTTCTTTAGAAAAAACTTCAGCTTTAACTTGTGATTCCAGTGAAATACACCAATTATTTACATTTCAAGTTCCAAAGTTTATTTTAAAAGTTGCTTCCTGGTACATGGAAACCATGTGATTTAGTGCCTACAATTTCAAAAGAAAATTTGGGAAACATGGGGTTTATCTTAACATTGTACTGAGATATTTGAACTTTGGGTTTCTTCGAAGTTTTTGAAAACTTCGAATTAACGTTATGTATTTTAATTAATTTTTACAGAGAAACTGACTTACCTTAACTTCAAAATACATGTTCAAGTTGCTATTCAAGCAGCCAACAGGTAATCGAAGCCAGTGCATCATGGACTCCGAATGGCGCAGCTGATGAACACACAGCCCCAGGTGTGCTGGAGGCCATGTATCAGAGCCTGGCGAGCTGCATGGCCTTGGCACAACCAGTAAAGCACCATTATGATAAACATATCAAAACACGTGTTAGGAATGCCTGCTGTGAATAGGGAGACAGGTACATGCAACTCTCTGAGACAGGGAATAGTAAGTGTTGCTGTTTCAGAAAATCACAGGGAAAGGGGAGCCAGGAGCAGCAAGGTCGTTGCTGCTGCATCCTGCCTCCATTGCGAGACCTGACTCTCAGTTCTTACCCATCTAGTTCTGTGAAGAGCAGAAGCTGAGGTGCTGCCAAAGAAGACAAGGCCTTCATTTACACTCCCACCTGTCTCAGTATCCTTCATCACCTTTCCATACACTAAATTTGTTATTCTTAGCTTTTCTCTTTCATAATCTAGTTATTTACTTACAGTCATTTCATACAATTCAGAAATTTTTAGATATTTATGCTATTCTCACTTAGATGCCAGCAACAACAATGGAATGTAATTGGATATACCAGCAAGTATCCCCTCTCACTATCTACTCTTTCGGTGTTTATCAATCAAAGCTGTTCATATTCATTACTTTTTACATTAATCTCTCTCACTCCTTCCCTCTAGCCCTTTATCTGGTTTTTTTTGTTTGTTTGTTTGTTTGTTTTCTCAGGTGCCTCACGTTTTTGTTGATAATGATGTTCTGACTTCATGGAGTATATTTGCATCCAAGACAGGAATTCCAAATGTGTCTTGGGGAATGCAGCATGTAGTAGTTGTGGAATTCCAGGAGTATTTCAATACCAACACCTGTGAAAATCCTAATTTAGGGCTTTGGGGAATGACTCTCAATTCCATTGAGATAATCTGATTGATTTATGGATGTCTCGGTAGGTGCAACTCAGATTGACTGCAGCATATTTCTTTTCCTCTAAATGGCTCTAAAAACAAAATTTCCAATTTGACTGGTTGGTTAGTTTGTTTGTTTCCTGATGTTTCCCCCTGAAAGAATGAGGTCACAGTTATCCAAGTTGAAAATCACATTATTACTTCTGATACACATCTTTAACCCTTTACTTTTTCCATATATTCTCTCACAGCCCAAAACACCCCTTCGTATATTAGCTTCCATGAATCTGTTACTGCAATATTTAGTGATTTCTCACCTTTACCTCAAAAAACAAACCCTGTAGACCCATGTGTTAAGGAAAACCAACATTTGTCTTTATGTTCAATCCAAGATTATTGACAGCCACAGAGATCATGGTATAGGTTCAAACCTGCTGCTAACAGGCACAGTATGTTGGTATTAATCCAATAAGCAGTTTAGCGCCCAGTAGCACACAATTTAAAATTGTTTCGCTGGTGAGCCAAATCCTGAAATCCTTCCTGTGCTGCCATTCAGTCTTTTCTCAGGCAAAATGTTATGATTTTTTTTTTTTATTATTTTCCTTTATTGCCGAAACTGAGACCTTGTGTAAACAGAAGTTTCATGCAACGCATAGCTACACCAACCTGGATGTACCTCTGCAAACTACTGTTGGAGACTCTCAGTGTAAAAAGTCAGTTGCTTCAGCATAGCTTGCCATCTTTCTAAGCTAAAATGGGGTATTTAACATAAGTATTCTGTTACTTTGGAAGTAGTGCCACTTTAAACTGCTGATCTTTTATTTTAGTTATCTTGATCACTGGTGTGGTTTGGGCCAGGTTGGCCCATGATGAGATGACAAATGGTCTCCCCCACCCCTCACTCCAGGGAGAGGAGGATGAGAGATAAAGTTCTTTGTAATGGCTTCACAGAGAGTCTGGTAATGTCTCACAGGACAGTAACATCCCAGGCATGGAGTGTCTGGGTGCTCAGGCAGGTCCCACCAGATGTGCCTGAAGTCTCCTCTGCAAGGGAGGAGATTAGGGACAGCCACAGTTTTCTGTGCACAGCCGCTCCCAGACAAACCAGCCCATTCAAACCCCTCTGATAAGACACTTCTGTCAGCATCTCAGGTCACAGCTCCTGTTTACAATATGATTAGCTGTGTGTAAAGGGTATGAAGCGGATCAAATTATAAACACACTTTTTTTCTTACACCGTACCTAGGCATGCGGCTTGTAAGCCAATCTTTCCAGATGTTATCTAAAATAGCCAACTTACAAACCCTTGAAAACTGAGGTTTGTAATACAAATGTTGACAGCTTCCTAACTAGAGCAGAACACCAGTTCATTTGGTGTACATATACTGTCATTTTCAATACTGCTGTGCCATCTGTTCACTCTGTGAATTGTGAAAGATTTTTCATCTATTGGTTTTAAAATCTGGTGGATAAATTGAGTTGTAAAAGGTGAAATCATAAATTGATGGCACCCTCTCTTTCTATACCCCTTAATTACACTATCTTTCTTGCCAGTGTCCAAATGCTGAGAATGGAAAGATTATTGAAAATTGTCATGTTATCTTGCAGTAAATCATTATTATAGCTGTCACTTCGAAGGAAATGCTATCGTTAGGCTTGCAAAATATATTTAATAATCACACCCTGTTTTCTCACAGTGATAACTTTCTGATAGTTTTCCTTCTGGACTGAAAATTTCCGTATTGCTTCCTGGACAAAGATGTTTTCTTCAAAGGAATTTAAATTAAGTGCTTTCAGTAGTTGTGGAGTTTTCCAAGTGTGAGGGAACTGCATGTCTCTGTATATTAATAAAAAAAAAGGCTATAACTTAGGCAGTAAAAGCAGAGTAACTCAAAAACGGCAGAGCTTTGAAACCTGAAGCATTTCTTCTTAAGAATGGCTTTATATTAACAAAATAAACATTAAATGAAGATGTCATATATACATATGTTGGGAAATCTGTCAAAGGTTAACACTGAGATGTTACCTTTAAACTGCCTCATTGGATTTAATCAGTTTCATGGTTGTCATTAGTCTAGTATATCTGGTAATGGAAGGATTCTCGTGACAAGAGAGAAGCACGGTCTTGTAGGGCAGCAGTATGTATTGCCGTATTCATCCTCCTTTCTCTCTTCTTATATACAGTCTGATGTGTGGGATGTGGCTAGAAAAACTGAGCAAACTGGAATTTGGAACTTGAGAAACCAGAATATGAACAAGCATGAGTTTAGCACAGTCATTCAGATGGCTGAACCTGTGCCCTGGGGGTGGAGGAGGAGTACCTTAGGAAAGGCAAGACACAAAGGTAGCTGAACATCTGATTAGTAATAGAATGTGTGAAACCATAACTTAAAAGTTTTTGTAGATGTAATTACTAGTGAAACATATATACTCCAAGTCCTTTTGTTATTTATTTTTTTTTGGGGGGGGGGGGCAGTAAGTCCCATAATATGTGCTGCATGAGTTTGCCTGGAAAACTCTTGAATAATACCCACATTTTTAGGTCACTAACAGGCTGGTTTGTACTGATTCATGATGATGATATCTAGGGCAAGTCCAGTTAATCTCTCTCTTTTTTTGTGGCATACATCACTGAGCTTTGCCAATGAATTTGTATGCCTCCAAACTACGCAGAACTGATTTACAGATATGACCTGTCTTTTAGTAGGGAAACTTATCAATAACATCATGTGAGTCTTTCTTGTAATACTAGAAAGTATTACTGTGGATTTAATTTTTTTGTTTGTTAGACGGAAAAAACCCCCACAAACTATGGTAACCAGCAAGTTTCGTTTTTCAGCATTCTAAACTCAGAAGACAAAAACAAAACACCAATAAAGAGAACAAGAATCTGCTCTTCTCTTTGCTAAGGGATTATTCTGACATTTTTTTCTCTACTTTCTTTTGTTCATGCTGCATGGCTGGGTTTATTAAATATCCTGAGGGTAATTCTCTTTGTACATTTGTTATTGCAGCCCAGAGTTTGTTTTCTAGCAAAATCTGAGCAAAATTGTTATAAACATTGTTATCCAGGGATAACCAGTTACATAAAAGGAAAAGGTACAAAACAGGACCTCCTGCAGTAATTGTTAGATGGCAGATAAGTATGAGAGCGCATAGCTTGACATTAACATTTTTTTTCTTGCACCTATATTTTTTGCCACGGCTTCAGGCAAGACCCTCAGACTTTAAAGAGAATTTAAAGATAAGCCTCCCTATGCAAAGCTGATGGGAGGCTTGTTTTTAAGTATCTATTATTTGTCTATTGTCTATCTACTATTTATCTTGTTTTTAAGTATCTATTTGTTCACATTACATCTCCAAACATGTTATGATGGGGTAACTGAGAGTAATGACACTAAATTAGGATAAGGAAAATTTAGGTTAAACAGCAGACTGATAATCTTCTTGACAGTGAGATCTCTGAAATCACTGAAAAATCTCCCATGAGAATACATAGGAGCTACACTGCTTGATGCTTTTGAAAAGCAACTGATAAAGCACTAGATGTGTACCTTAGGGAACAGTCTTTCACTGGCAAGCGATGAATAAGGTGGCTGAACAGGTGTCTCTCTTTCCACCGTTCTATAATTTCACCTGTGTTTTTGGTTCAGTGTTTTCAATAATATCCTTTTTAAAAGGATATTTTTAATAGCATTTTGTATTGCGTGACATAATTATTTCACATACTGAACGCAATTTTTTATGATTGCGTGTTTTTGCAGGGGAAAGTGTTATTTAAAGCAGAAAATACTGCTTTCCTCAAGAAGTTAGAAAACAATGTTGGGTTAGTTCTTCAAGCTACCTTATTAATATTTAGCATGAAATGGACTTTTACTCAAGAAGAAACTGAATAACTCCAAATGTTTACAGTATAATTTGTCATTTACAATTTGCACAGAGATTGGAAACTTCCAGAACTCTTCCAGGCTGGAAGAATGGTTAAAGAAGTTTTGGTGTTTTTTCATAGTATCTACTAGTATGTTGAAGAGCTTGGACAGCATGGCAATTACTGCAACTATCGTTTCTTACTGGAAAGTAAGTTTTAGTTTTTTGAATGGTTTGGGGTTTTTTTTCTATTATAAAAGGAAACTAAACTTAGCATGGAGGTGGTTTTTTTGGTTGGCTGCTTTTTGTTTTATTTTTTTCCTACAGAGTTTAATTCTTCTGTATGTTTTGTTTAAAATACACCATATTATTTTTGGCTTCCACAATTAAAAGTCTGTTCCCAGGAATTCTACAGGAATTTCCCCGGAAAATTCCACAGTTTACACTGCCACAGATTTCTATAAAGTATGAAAAATCCCTCCACTGCTTATTGAGATTAACATAACTCCTACAGGTGTTCGCTGTTGTCTTCTGCTGGATGCTACTCTTCGATCAGTAACAAGGGTCTGATGATGAGAGTTAGTAGTAAGATGACAAGGCCCTTTATATTACCTTTTTGGAGGGCATGATTAAAACTGAAAAACATACCTATTGTCAGTGTTTTCCCATGTTTCTAAGGTCCTGATAGTATGGCCAGATCTGACAGTATGGAAAGAGACTCAGGATCGTTGCAGCCTTTGTTCTATTACTGCCATTTTTTGTGGGTGGATGGGAATAGTAAATCTAAAATGTTTCTCCCAAGACTGAAGAATCTTTGGCCTGGCAGAAAACCAGGTAAGACTCTTAAAGGTAATCTCCAAAATTCACTTGTCTTCATAAAGCATTTTCATTGTGTCCAAGTGGTAAATCCTAACTCCTCCAGAATCATGCTCAGAACTGTGTCCAATCTTTCCTCAGAGGAGACTCTTGACAGCTTTTAACCTAAGAATAAAGTGCAGGATGGAGAAACCATGAGGGAAAACCCAAATGCAAATATTGCACATTTTCAGCTAGAATTGAAGCCCTCAATTTTACCTTCTTAGTTAAGTCACAGGAAAACTGTGTGGGTTTGCTCCAGTTCAGAAGCAATGTATTAATTTGTTTAGAGATAAAATTAGCCATGCTGGGTCAGATCAAAGCTCCAGCTAGCCCAGGATTTGATCTCTAAAAGAACTTAGAATGCATTTAGGAAGAAGATCAGGACAAGTATGCATATTTTCCCTATATCTTCCCAGTTTCCAGCTGTTTTTATTTCAGGAACCAAGATGGATATGTTTTCTCTTGCAACCCAGCAAATACAACTTTTTCTAGAAGAAGACCATAAGCATTGTACTGACCCGATAATGCAAGGTCTCAGCGCTGGTCTGAGCTTGCCTACACATGAGCTAATTTTAATTTGTTTCAACAGTGTGTTAACCTAAGCTCTACAAATACCATACGTGGTATGAGGTCTGAAAACCCTGGCTACTCACTGCATAACAAATAGTAGCACTTTCTATTAATAAAGATTGTAGAATGCTACTGCACAACTTTCAAACTTTACCCGGGAACTAGTGAAAGGGGAGCAGACTGTGCTAAACATAAAAACAGGTCTAAGGCTGAGGAGAAAGTGACTCGCCACCAGCACGTGTCTTACTGCAGCAAAGAACTGGGAACACCACTGCTGTTCTGCCTCAGGAAGCTTGTTGCTGTCATCCCAAAGATCCACAGGTATGCTGGAAGGATGATCAAAATGCAAAAGACAACGGGTAAATGTCAGTAAGTTTTCTCATATAACAGTTTTAGGGATATTATTAGTAATGCAGCTTTTCTGTATTAATTTGATCCATCAGTATTAGCATTATTGTAACTGAACTAATAACACCTTTTTGTTGTGTTTTGATGATATTGTTAAGTTTTAATTAGGCTCCAGTAAATTCTTGGCTTCACATAAATGGTGTATTGCCTTTTACTGTAGCAACATTCCGAGTGTAAGTTTGCACATTAGGTAACCATCACTAAATCATTTCAAAACATTTGTGCAGTTTTCCTTCAAGCCCCAAATTTAGCAGTCACAAAGCCCTGAGACAAGAAGTGCCACCAGTCTGCTCTCAGTAAAGCCAGATCCTTGGGATTTGAAACTGTCTCCTACTGGTATCTTCTCTCTTGCTATTAATCTTTGTGCTGGCAGAAAAAGCGAACAATAGTTTGTTTACCATGCCACTTATGGTTCACCATGCCACCCTGTTTAAAGCATACCTTTTCCATGCTGAGAATTCCTAGTTTAACTGCTTATATCCCATACACAGGCTGTTCCACGTATTTGATCAACTTTGTCTTTGAATCTTTTTGTGATCAAACATATCTTCCTTGAGACAATGGTTACAGGACAACATTTCACACACAAAATGCAAATTAATCATGGCTTTGTACAGTGTCATGATAATAAAGTTCTACATTTATTTCTCTATTCCCTACCTAGCAGTTTCATGAAAACATCCACTTAATTCTGAGCAGCAGTTAGCAAAAAAAAGCATGTCTTAGGAATCATCCATCATAAAACCCAAGAAGTTATACCTGCATGATAATATCAGCTGAGTGATAGTATCAGCTGAAGTATTCCCTGAGCACATTATTTATGTGTGGAAGGAGTTTTTTTTCTCACCTGACCACCTGCATATGCATTGCTCTATGCTGAATTTCTTCTGCCATTTTAATTAAGCGACTACCATGAGATCCTTCTCCTGCTCTCTAGAATTGCCCTTGTCCTTAAAACAAGAGGTTAATGTCAGCAGTAAAAAACTTTCACCCTGTTAGATATTCTTTTCTAAGGTAGTGTATGAATACTGAGTAAGTCCCAGCACGAGATGCCTGTAGAATTCTGGTTTTCCCTACTTTGTGAGAACTCATTATTTACTATTTTAACCATGATTGCTTCATTTCATTAAAAGCCTTGGCCTTGGTGTTGCTACGTCAAAATCTTTTCAGGAATTCAAGGAGACTGCAGAAACCAAAACACCCCTGTTCACCTGCTCAAGTCCTACGAATTTCACTAGGCTTATAGAACAGGACTTATTTCTGTAAAAGTCATGTTGAACCTTTCATACAGATTATATTTAAGCCAGTATCTACTAATTCTTTTCTATCCTTAGAGTTTCCACTAATTTACACTGAATAACAGGATTACAGGGCTGTAGCTCCAGGAGAAATCCAGGAACAATTCTTTAAACAAGTGGATTGTATTACCAGCATTCAATCACAACTACCAAGGCAGGTTAAAAGAGAAGTTGTGTACACCATTATTGCAGACCTCTTGGATTAATACTGTTTGGCCTGAGCAATTTTTTACTGTCAGTTTTGTGTCACATCTTCTATAGATGTTTCAATTTCAGACAAATCTCCTGCTTCATCCACAGACAAGTCTGGTATGGGAAGGTCCTGAAGTGAACAGTGATGAAAAGAATTAATTTAGTTTATATTAATGCTGGTTTTATGCAGTTATAAAAGATTCCCTGGCAGGTTTTCTGCTCTGAGTGTGTTTGAAAGCAGATTTATTATTGGTTTTGACTCATTTTTCTATTCTCAGACTGTCTTTTGGCCTGCCATATTGCTTTTGCACAGAATTATTTCATTTAGAGAAACTCTTCTTGCTTCTAACAACATCTTTACACTTACTGTTTAGTCGTGGTGGCTGCATTTCATCTCTTCTCTAGCCTTTTTAGTTGGTGGTGTGCCCAGTGAGTAGTATTACTTATAGACTGATATTTAAATAATAAATATTCCTCAAGGAACTCTATTAGACTCTTGTTCAATACTATTGGTACTCAAGTTTGAACACAAGAGTGGTCCCATTACTTCATTAAAAGTATTTCTGTTTAAGTTATGCTCATGCTGAAATGCAGCAAGAATGAAGATTATTTCAACATCTTTTATCAACATGGAGTATTGTAGTAGTAAACAATTTTTTGGGTTTTTTTTTTCATAACATGGTAAAAAGGATGTCATTATTGTAACCTCTATACATTGTTTGCTGGTTTATTTTAGAAATTTTTGCCCCAAAATAAATGTTTGTTCATTGCATTACATCTTTGACATTATGAAGTTCAAATAAAGTTCTTTCTTGTTTAATAGAAAAGCTACCAAAACTCATTTCAAGTGAAAGTTAGCTTCTGCTCAACAGCTGTTTTTGTGGAGGTTTTCTGCAATGGAAAAGCATATAAACACTTCTAGGATTGACTTTGCAATTTTACATTTAATAATATTAAATGAACTATGAAAATTTATACAAAATATTAACTTGAATGAAAAAGAGCAGCTGAGACTATGTGCCTGGCTTCTCATTCTCTGACTATAGAGGAATACCAGTCATTTTAGTTAAAAGTGTTAAATGACAGATGTCCTGAACCATGACAAATCCAGTAAATTATCCACAGATCATTCTAAAAAAAGCTTTTTTGGTTTCTGTTATATAATTATAATAAAGAAATAGGTGCATGCCTTCTCTTGCTTTCCTGAATAAAGAATAACAGGGTGAAGCGGAAATATACCGAGAACTGTATGTAACCCCCATAAGACTTTTCTAAGAACTCTTTTTCTAGTCTCCTAACGCTGTGGAGATTTACAGGCTTGTGAAGATGTAAGTACAATTTTACAGATTAGATTGGCTGCACTCCCGGTATGATATTCCAAAATCTTCTCACTGTTAGGATACGCAACTAGAAATGAATTCAGGTTACAGAAAACTTTGCATTATTATTTCCTAACTATAATAATAAAGCCAGTTTACGGGGACCACTGTTGTCAACGATCAGATATAGATTAATACCTTAGTACATCACAGCCTCTTTTAGTAAAACACTCCGGTCAAAGAAGCATGTAGAAATCCCCCTGTGCCCTTTTTTGAGTGATTAAGTCTTGGTGTCATCTTCAAACAAATTAAAAATTTTAAATTATTGATGCTTCTGAATTAAGAAATGGGCTATTTTTTGATTTTGGAATCTTTTCAAACTCTCAAGCAGTTTTTTTGTCCTGTTTATCAATTAATATTTCTTCCAACCTAAACTGGCAAAGTCAGTTTGGGCAGAAATACATATCATTAGGTGACCTAAAATTGGTTTATAAGCATTTTTTGAGATAACAACAAACTGTCATCATAGATTACAGTAAAATTCTCATTGCACAGATTAAATACCCACAAACCTTCCTTCTGATAATGAGGTTGCTAGCTTATCAGTTCAAGGCTCTGCTTCCACGCTTTCTGTCCTAAAAGATGTTTATCAAAGTTCTGAATAATTGAAGATGTCTGACTACGTTGCCTGACCTGTGAAATCCAGGTCTGGAAAACAGCCTGAGAAACTCCTGTTGCCAAAAGGTGTACAGTGTAGGCTTGATCACTTGAAATGAAGTATTTAAACAGTACCAATACAATAAATATTTTGACTACTCCTTATTTCATCTCTTGTTTTTCTATTCTGTGCAGTTTCACTTAAATGTCTCTATTATTTCTGCTCTCCAACTATCAGGTTCTATGGTAGATGTGATATCCTTGCCTGTTTGTTTTGGAATACCTCTGTATTGAGGTAGCAATGGCATTTAAGATTGCTTTCTGCAGTAATTTGCATGTACTCCTGTATTCACAACAAACTACTGTGAGGTATTTTCTCTTAAGGTTGTGAAAATTTCTTTTCCAAGAAGAACAGAAGAATAGATTGCTGATTTGCATTTTCTGCGCATGTGCATTGATGTGCATGGACATGCATGTGTGCATATATATATATAAGAATCAAGAACTTATTTCTTGGACTGTTAAAATAGCATTTGCCTCTTCTGTGTAGTAAAACGTCTGGTTTGAATGAATTTCTCATTTATGCTAAGGGAAAAGCTACAAAATCTAAAGCATAGCAAGAGACTAATGCTTTCTTTTTGCAATGTTCATATTACAGACACAGAGAACAAAAAGCAGGATAAGAAGACCTTATTTGCCTGTGTAATTAGTGTCCAACTGCTCCTGCTAGAGGCATAGCTTCTTCTATTTCACTCTGGGAAGCTTTTTCTAAGAGCATACACACTCAAAATGTGTCCTTATTTGCTACTGGTATGCAAGGTTTTAAAAGGAAGAAGGGTAAAGAATCTAAAATTTATGTTTGGAAGTCTTCTAGACAGGTAATGGAGTTGATGGTACTCATGAAAACTGAGTCAATTATATCAAATGTTTTTACCAACATTGATTACCTATACATTACTATTGAATCACTAACATAAATAATATCTTTTATCAAGATATACATTTATTTCCACAATTCAAAAAAAAGTATTTTACATGTAGCTTAAAGGTATCACATATTAATACTTTTCAATGAGTTCATCAATCAAGTATTAAAATAATTGTTCTTCAAAAGATATCAGAGCAAAATGAAAAAATAAATAAAAGCTATTCAACCTGTCACACCACCTTTAAAAAAGGAGTCTATGGCTTTACTAGAGGTGGACTTTTCCACTAGTATTTTTCATGCAGTTTTGTCACAGTTGGATATATTTTTGCACATTATGATGTGTGGAAGAAGCCTAGTTCTAAACCAACATGGGAAATATACTATAACACCATGTGAAAAAAAACACATGCCTTAATTTTGCAGATGAGTAGCTTAATTCTTCTGAAAAGTGCTGTAAAATACCAGTGCAGAATCCTGCAAATATCGTTTTGAGATGAAACCTACCTTGGCATCTTGTCTCCAGTAATAACTACTCTGTCAACCATGATTTCTTCATATAGATTCTTGTTCATAAATGAAGTGTTAGTCAATCAAAAATATCAAACAGAAATAATAATAAATGTTAGAAATACTTCAAGTTATGAAGAAAATCCTTTATGACAATAAAAACTCTTTTCTATATTACTTACTGTCAGTCAGAATTAGTTTCAGGAGTGATTCACTCTTGGTCTGTCTCAGGGCAGCCAAACAGTTCTTGTTTTGGCCATGGGCTTAGGGGATATAAAAGACATGCCACAGTCATTTAGACATGCATTTAGAATGTAGGAAGCAGTTTCTTTCCTCTGATGAACATGAGGATTTCAAGTTTTGTGTAGTCCATTGCAGCTGGCCCAGAAAGTAATGATTCCACATAGACTTTAAATCTCCTAAGGAGATGGTCACTTTTTAGTCCATCGCTAGCTATTTCCCTCTCTTTAGCTTCTGCTAGTACTTCATTTGTGCTGCGGAAGTACAAAAGAAGAAATGAGAGAAGAAATGGTTTTAAAGAAACATCTAAATGCACCTCACTGCATATTTTCTTTTGAACTGGGCCGATTTGTCTCTGATGGGTTTTAGCTTTTACAATCAGTAGTCAGGAAGGTTCACCGAAAGTGACTTTTTTTCTTGTAGTGCCATGAGTTGCTTCAGTGAGGGAACACCTTGGTTTAACCTTTTTTTTCATATGTAATACTTATTTGAAGCTTTACTCTAATTACAGCATTTTTGCTCTTTCAGATGTGATCTCAGGTAACAGTAGCTCTGCAATTTCTTGGCTCTCTGTCAAGTCATTTGACAGCTAAGTTCCTAATATATCCGGGCTGGAAAATAGGAAATACACTCCTCCTTATCTTTAATATGAGAATAACATTCTTTAATCAAGTTAGTTCAGCACAAATCAAATTTTAATGCCAACAAGTTATGATTATGCTACCTTAACAGAAGAGAATATTGAGCCTTTACAGTACTCTTCATGCATAGTGTGTATATCTTTCTTTCAGCTCTTTTTTCCCAACTCAGTTAGCAGGTAAACTTTATCTCTGACCTGCTATGCCATTCTCAGAAATCAGGTACTTATTGTTCTCAAAAGTATTTGAAAGACAAAAATGTAAAACATTTTGGAATCTCCATTTTTGTGCATATTCAAAACTTGAGTGGCCACAGCTCTGAGGAACATGATCTTTCTCTAAGCAGGGGGTTGGACTGGATAATCTTCAGAAGTGCCTTCCCATCTCAGCCATTCTGTGAGCCTGTGGTATCATTAAACTCTAAAAAGCTACTGAATTGCTAAGAGGAGCTTGTATAGATACAATGTGTGTGTGTGTGTGTGTATGTATATATGTATGTGTGTGTGTATACATTTATATGCATTAACTTCCAGCTACTAAAGAAGACAATTCTATAAACACCTAAGATTCAGCTGTAAAGCTGAACCCCATTCAGTAGACTATTTGACATTTACTTCCATTAAAAAAAGAAATTAAACTAGAGAAGAAAAATAAGGTAGATTTTTCTTTAATAGATTTTATTACTCAAATCTTTTAATTCAGCTGTGGTAAATCCAAGTGACAAACCATATCACAAGGAAAATAAAGAATAGAAGAAAATTAAGCACAGTCAAAATATCTTTTCAAATTAACAAGTTACCAACCTTGGAATTACTTTTTCTTCTAAGACTCCTGCTAGCTTACACTGCAGCTCCTTCCAGTAGTTATACACACTTCAGAATAGGGATGGAGAGTGTCAATGTTATTGCAGAATTGATCACAAGCAGATCATGGTCGTTCTCATCACTGTTGGAACAGATCCTGCTCTGCGCAGCTAGATATCTGCGTTTTCATACTTGGGATTTTACACTAAATTCTCAGTGCTGCTCAAGTGTCACAGTGGACAGGGTATTTTTAAGGAAAACACTGGTAGAGTGATTCCAGTCCACGTGGCTTTTTTCCCATGATGGGATGGGGCTGAGGAGACAGAAGGGTGAATAACCTTTTTCCAATACAGTTTAGTGTCCCTAAGTTTCCTATCTATCTCAGCTGCAATTGTTCAGAACCCGGATAAGCTTTTGAATAATGCTCTTGCTCTTTGGGGGAAACTAGAGAGAAAGAAATCCTACAGAGAAGAAAAGGTCTGCCCTGCCCTGAACTCCTGAACAGGCTATGTGGGTTGTGTATAAACAGAGCTCAGTTACTGCCAAATCTTCATTAAGAGTTAAAGAATATGTACATTTTAAAAACAGCTTCTTAGGCTCTGTTACTGTAGTCACTAATATCCTCACTTCTGTGACTCACGAAGATTAGTAGTATCTCTGTAAGGCTGTGATCATTTCTTCACAAGTTAAATCTTTAGTCATTGTTTCTGTACTTAATGTATTGGAGGTACTGGTCTTCTGCATTCTTCCCCCACTGTTTTCCCCTTATTTATGGATATTGCTGAAGGGAAACATGGACTGTAATTAATAGAAATATACCAATTTATATCAGTTTTACATGGGTTTTACTTTTATTTTATTTTCTCAAACCCCTTTTTTTCTTCAGCTTTAAAATCTGGTATCTCTTATACTCACCTCTTACAAACTTTTATACTCTGTCTTAACAGTTAACGTGTCAGAAACACACTGTGGAAGATTTTCAAAATTGTGCAACTCAAAAGATTTCAATAGTAAAGCATGCTTTCTCTAAGGAATGTTAAGCTTTTCGTGTTAAGCTTTAATTGGTTCTGGATGGCTCTTCCAACCAATCTTTTAAAAACCCTTTTGAGCTTCAGATGCCCTCTGAATTTATAGTACCAGTAAGTCACATAACAAGTTTTCAGAATATGACCATGGTTCTGCAGTACAAATATGCAAGGTGTTAATCACCAAAGCAGTTTCTGAGCTCCCAAATGAAATATTGCTGAAGGATGGAACAAACACAGATTACCGATACTTTTGAGCAAGGCTTAATTTATAAATTTCATCTCTTTCCCCCAACTTGGTCACTTCTTTTTTTTTTCTGGGCTCCCATCCAGACTTCACGTAGACTGCACCATCCCTATAAGGATTCCTGGTCCTGTCAGTTTAGTGAATATACTTAACCAAGGACATGTAATTCACCACAATTTACAAGGGATTTTTTTTCCTGGTATTTGAAGTAATTTTGCAATCCTACAACCTGTCTCATTTACAAGGTAATGCTACAGTCTAAAAAATATAGATCTACGATGTACTTTATCAAATGTGGGAAGAGCCTGCAAGAAGCCTTGCTATGATGCCACAGACACTATCTGCATCTGAAACTGAGGTGTTTGGGGAAACAGGTCACCAGGGTCTGTTGGTTCTTACTCTGATCGAATCACCAGATTTCAATACTTGTAATGTATTTATATTTAAATACTTTCAGTAACTTGAGAAGTTTTCTTGAGAAGACTGCAAAATAACATTGTTATTTTGCAACATATTTGTTGTTTCCTTATTAACCCAACAAGTTTTGGTTTTTTATTAATAAATAGTGCAGAAACTGTAATGTGGATTTTTACAAAAGCTTACCTTAGAAGTCAAATTGTTACACAAATAAATGGGCGGGACATACTATAAGGTTGTATTTTTAATGTGACATTCCAATTTCTTCAGCAAATCATAATTTTCAGTCCTTTTAAGTAAAGATGACCTAATTATCAAGTAAGAGCAAATACTAAGATGATGACCGATGCCAAGTTTTATTGAAATACATTATTTTAATCAATAATGAGAGAGAGAAACAGAACAATTAAACCTCTTCCAAAATCACTGCCATTAAGTACATAATATTGTCATACTTTTATCATATTGTGCTTTCAGATATTTAATTAACCATCTGGAGAAAGGATAAAATGTGCAGCCTATTGTGCATTTTGTATTAATACACATTTTGCTAATGACCCATAGATCACTAATTTATCATGGTAGAACTTGGAGCTTTATTCATATGACTGAAAAATTATTGAGAGTCATGATGCATATTGTAGATGGTTTATCTCTGTAAAACTAAAAACTAAAAAAGCCATAGAAATCAAGATCTGTAATGATTTTTATGAAGTGGTTGTAAGATTAGTAGTTTTTGTGCATATTAGTAACATCCAGATGCTGAAGAATGTTGAGAGTATAAAGTAGCTGATATACCATGTTTATAAAAAAACTAAAGAGATGAAAATAGAAACAACTTGGAAACTAACTGAAATAAAAGGAAAATACATGGCTTTTAAACAGGAAACAAAATCTCTTGATTTCCATTTGAAATTCAGGATTTTGGTTCATATTTCAGTGTGAGAGCTGCGATATGGTAAGACATGTTAACAGCTTTTATTTCTCATATGAAATAAGAATGCAGATATATATTTTAGTGCCTATTAACACCAAGTTCCTTTCTTATTTTTTTATGTCCTCATAATGGGAACTATTATTTTCTGTCCAGTTTGTAATTGGGCAATGTATTCCAAAGTCTACTTTACAAGAAAAAATCTGTACTAAATGCCGTTCACACTACAAGCCAAGCAAAGAAAGCATTCAGGTGATGGTAGTATTGCTTCTCGTTCCCCCTTCACTATCAGTGGGAAAGATTATCAGCTCCTCAAGGTCCTAAAGCATAGTGAGGGCTCAGTTTTATCATTAAAATTTAATCCTTTACCAACACCAGTGATAGACACCTTAGATGCAGCCAGCGGGCAGCCCAGCGCTGCCAGTCATCCCCTGAAATCCCCAACTGATGACATGGAAGTGGTACTCCCACAATCTCTGGACAACCTGTGACAGGGCTCAATTACTCTCACAGGAAAAAAGTTTTTCCTGATATTTAGATGGACCCTCCTGTGTTTCAGTTTGAGTCCATTGCCTCTGTTCCTGTCACTGGCCACCACTGAGAAGAGCCTGGCTCTGTCCTCTTTTCAACTTTCCTTCATGCACTTATATTCATTAACAAAATTCCCTCTGAGCATTCTCTTCTCTAGGCTGAACAGTCACAGCTTTCTCAGCCTTTCTTCATACAAGAGATGCTCCAGTCCCTCCATCATCTTCATGGTCTCCACCTAGTAGCTTCTTAACTCTTGTTCTGGGGAGCTGGACACACTACTCCAGGTGTGACCTCACCAGTGCTAAGTAGAGGGGAAGGATCACCTGCCTTAACGTTCTGGCAATGCTTTGCCTAGTGCAACCCAGGATACCATTAGACTTCTTTGACACAAGGGAACTTTGTTGGCTCATGTTCACCTTGGTGTTCACCAGGACCCCGCACTGCCTTTTCAGCAAAGCATCACTAGGGTTGTCCCCAGCATGTGCTGGTGCATGGGGTTGTTCTTCTTCAGGTGCAGAACTTTGAACTTCCCTTAGCTGAACTGCATGAGGTTCCTTTCATCTGACTTCTCCAGCCTGTTAAAGTCCCTCTGGATGGCAGCGTGACCCTATGGCATATCAGCCACTCCTCCCAGTTTTGTGTCCTCAGAAAACTTGTTGAGGGTACGCTCTGACCTGTCATCCAGATTGTTAAGGAAGACGTTTAACAGGATTGGACTCAGTACTGACCCCTGGAGTACACTGTTAGTTACTGGTCTACAACTAGACTTCATGTCACTGATCACTTCATGCCACTTCGTGCCATGCTCTGGGCCCATCCATTCAGCCAGTTTCCAATCCACCTAATTGTCTGCTCATCCAGCCCATATTTCATCAGCTCCTCTGTGAGGATCTTATGGAAGAATGTGCCAAAAGTCTTACTGAAGTCAAGGTAGGTAATGTCCCCTGCTCTTCCTTCATCCACCAAGCCAGTCATTTCACCACAGAAGGTGATTGGCTTGATTAAGCACAACTTCCCCTTTGTGAATCCACACTGACTACTGCTGATCTCTTTCTTGTCCTTCATGTTTCTGGAAATGGTCTCCAGGATTAGTTGCTCCATCGCATTCCCAGAGGAATCCTCATAGTTTCCTGGTCCCTCCTTGTTCCCCTTCTTGAAGATAAAAGTGACTTTTTTTCCTCCAGTCCTCAGATTTCTCTCCCATCAGCCAGATCATTTGAACATGATCGAGAGTGGCCTCACACTGACATCTGCGAGGTCCCCCAGCACTCATGGGTACATCATCATGGACTTACTTATGTGCAGTTTGCTGAAATATTCCCTGATCTGATCCTCTTCCACCAAGGAGTCCTTATTCCAGACTTTTCCCCCTGGTCTCCATGGCCTGGGATTCCTGAAGGTTGGTCTTACTAGCAAAGACTGCAATGAAGAAAGCATTCAGTACCTCATCTTTTTCCATGTCCTGTGCCTTTGGGCCCTTGTTTCATTAAGCAGTCTTTGTTTCCTCAGCCTTATTCCATAGTCTTCATTGTTCTGCTTATGGACTTGTAGAAGCCCTTCCTGTTGCCCTTGTCATGCCTCGCCAGATTCCACTCCAGGTGGGCTTTGGCTTTCCTAACCGCATCTTTGCATGCTCAGATAGTGCCTCTGTATAGTCTTGCCAGGCTATCTATCCCTGCTTCCACCTTCTGTATATGTCCTTTTTATGTTTCTGTTTTGCCAGGAGCTCCCTGTTCATCCATGCAGGCCTCCTGGCACTTTTGCCTGACTTCCTGCTTGTTGAGATGGACTGTTCTTGAGGTTGGAGTAAATGATCCTTGAATATCAACTAGTTTTCTTGACTGCTCTTCCTTCTAGGACCCAAATGCTCCTGGGCACTGGAACCTCAATTATCTCTGCTGTGAAATTGAGAGAATGCTCCCTGCCCTTCTTTTGTCGCTCTCAAAAACTCTTACCCATGTTTTGTGAATTGTGTCAGGGAGCATTCCCAATACACAGAATGGAAATGATTGACATATTTTGGAGGTCAACAGATTATGGATATGTGCTCTTTCATGACAGGTGACTTCCATTTTGTCCACACCACATTTCCTAGTCTAAGCACAGCAAATTAGAACTGCAAGTCAGGACCTAACATTCAGCTTGTAATATAATTACAAGTGAACTAATGAACCAGAGAGGAAAGAGCTAGAGAGACATGGGAAAACTATGTCTGCAGTCGTACTGACAAACTGTTAGTCCCCTTCAGTTTGTCCCAGACGTTGTCATATTTCTTAAAAGCCTCTCAGAAGAGCTACTTACTTTTATAGTAAAGAACAAACTTCAACCTCAGCCAGTGCATATCTTCTGACATATTTATTAGCACTGTGCTTTTGATCTTCTGCTCCATCCACAGGTCAAGTTCAGTCGATTCATATTGGGAGTGACTGCAAATTCTGTAAGTGACTATTTGAGTGCTTTCAGCTGCCTGGGTTCTGCAACTGGACAGAAGATGCTGCATATTTCTCTGTTGCTCCCACTCTGACAAAGGCTGTCAGCACCCTTCATGTATGTGGACAGGAGGTCTCCACTGAGCTCCTAAATGGAAAGGATGCCAGCTAACTGATGCACTTAATAGACCATATAGATTCAACTTCTGTATGTTTTCTGTGACACAGCAGATTTTTTTTAAATAAAATTTCATAATTTTTCTCCTACATTCATCAAAGCATTTAATATTTTCATTTAATATTATGCCACTACCTATCCTTGTGTGAAAAATTAAGGATGCTTGGCCTCAGGTAGCATACGCTATATTGATCTGTTTCTGCATTGAAAAACACTTCTGACATCCAGAGAACAGGGAAGGACCTATGGATATTCTAGAGCAGATCACGGCTTACCTTCCAACCCTGTAAGAGAAAAGGTTAATAGAGCTGTGTCTACCATGCTAACATGTAATTTATTTTTAATTTTTATATCTTTGAATGCAAATACACTTTCCACTTACCACTGTAACAAGTAATCGGAGCAACAGATAAACTCATTGTCTTGTAACACTTAGAGCTGTGTTACTTAATTAAACAGATTACTTTGTTTTGAACATAAGTCCTAGTCAAACAACACAGAGCAGAGCAATTATTGAAAACTACATGCAATTTATAAGGTGATCAGCGAGGGGACTTAGGAGTGCTCATATCCAGACCAAGCTTTCTGTATACTGCAATCAAATTTTTGAAGTGAAATTTTTATTCTTGATGATTATCAGACTACATGGGCAAATTAATCTTATTACTCTGCAGGGTTAATTTCTTCTCTGTCATATTTGAAGTATCAAGAGTCACATACACACAAGACAAAATATAAAAGATAAGTTAGTGTTCAGCATTGAAATTAAACTGTCTCCCATCCACACACAAAAGGAGAACAATAAATATTAATTTATATTTGTACCAAGTAATAAACTAGAAATTGTGATAAGAAGTAAATATTATTCCACGGAAACACCATTAAGCGTACTATTCTTATGTTACTTATTCCCAAGGATTTCCTAAAAGCTACTCAATTAATAGAGTCAGGTATCTAATTCTTAATGACTGCACAAATCACTCATTTACATTTACATCAAATATATAAAATAAACACTATGTATCTCCTTCACACATTCACATTTAACAGGCATCTTTATGATCCATTGACCGTTAAAGACTGTCAGCTCCTTGAGTAAAAGAAGGCTATATCATAATTCATCTATGTATATCAAACAGTAAAGTTCTTAATCAGGTGCTTTATTTTCCTTGTTTGTATTTCTGCAAAACTGATGAAGGTTTTCAGTATGCTGGGGAACACCACTGAATTCAAAGGAGCAAAAGAATTCATTTAATCCAGCAATCAATTTGGCGCAAAACTGATTTAATTGAAGTCCTAAGTGATATTGATGACTTTCAATTCCCATTAAATAAGTTTATTAAAATCCCTCAAGATTGTGCTTGTCCTACTCTCTCCCTTCATAATCTGTTAGCACTAATCTGTTTTTTTTTAAAGCTATACCTGGCTTGCACAATGTGAAACCCACCCACGTATGTGTTCCATAGGTATGGAAGCTGCAAAACCAACATTAACAAAAGCAGTATCTTATAAGTACACAATCTGTGAGCAGAAAAAACATCTGACGCTCCTGGGCTACAGGAGCAGAACTTTCACCTTAAATTATTCTCCATCTCCAGCTCTCGTTAGCTGTACATCTTATAGCATGTTATTACACTGGTGCAATTTCAGGGACTTCTGCCTGTTGTTACGGAAGTGTGTTATGACATGTCAACACTATTTGATTATATTACAGGACTGCAACGTGCTGGAAGTCTAGTCTTTCATTGATTCTCACAGTAGTTGCCTAATTGGTGGGAAGACCTACGTGTGAATTCTGCCCCTGATCAGTAAAGGTCAGAATAAACATCCCCACTGTCACATCTCCATTACCTTATTAGCATTGTCATGCATGAGTCTAAACTAATTTTAATAAGCTCCTTAACATGACCAAGGGTATTGAAAGAGCTGGCGGAGGTGCTCGCCAGGCCACTTTGCATCATTTATGAGCAGTCCTGGACAACCGGGGAGGTCCCAGCTGACTGGAGGTTAGCAAACGTGACACCCATCCACAAGAAGGGCCGGAAGGAGGATCCGGGCAACTACAGGCCAGTCAGTCTGACCTCGGTGCCTGGGAAGGTCATGGAACAAATCCTCCTCAGTGCCATTACACGGCACATGCAGGAGAACAGGGTGATCAGGCCCAGTCAGCATGGGTTTGTGAAGGGCAGGTCATGCCTATCAAACCTAATATCCTTCTATGATAAGGTGACCCACTTAGTGGATGAGGGAAAAGCTGTGGATATTATCTACTTGGATTTTTGCAAAGCTTTTGACACTGTTTCCCACAGCATTCTCCTGGAGAAACTGGCTGCTCATGGCCTGGACAGGTGTACTCTTTGCTGGGTAAAAAACTGGTTGGATGGCCGTGCCCAGAGAGTGGTGGTAAATGGAGTTAAATCCAGTTGGTGTCCAGTCACAAGTGGTGTCCCCCAGGGCTCGGTGCTGGGGCCGGTTCTCTTTAATATCTTTATCGATGATCTGGATGAAGGGATCGAATGCACCCTCAGTAAGTTCGCAGATGACACTAAGCTGGGCGGGCGTGTTGATCTGCTTGAGGGTAGGTTGGCTCTGCAGAGGGATCTGGACAGGCTGGACCGATGGGCTGAGACCAATGGTATGAGGTTCAACAAGGCCAAGTGCCGGGTCCTGCACTTGGGTCACAACAACCCCATGCAGCGCTACAGGATTGGGGCAGAGTGGCTCGAAAGCAGCCCGGCAGAAAAGGACCTGGGGGTGTTGGTTGACAGCCTGCTGAATATGAGCCAGCAGTGTGCCCAGGTGGCCAAGAAGGCCAACAGCATCCTGGCCTGTATCAGGAATAGTGTGGTGAGCCGGACTAGGGAAGTGATCATCCCCCTGTACTCGGCACTGGTGAGGCCCCACCTCGAGTACTGCGTTCAGTTTGGGGCCCCTCGCTACAAGAGGGACATTGAGGTGTTGGAGCGTGTCCAGAGAAGGGCTACAAAGCTGGTGAGGGGTCTGGAGGACAAACCTTATGAAGAACGACTGAGGGAGCTGGGCATGTTTAGCTTGGAGAAGAGGAGGCTGAGGGGAGACCTTATCACCCTCTACAACTACCTGAAAGGAGGTTGTAGAGAGATGGGGGCTGACCTCTTCTTCCTGGTGACAAGTGATAGGACGAGAGGAAATGGGTTCAAGTTACGTCAGGGGAGGTTTAGATTGGGTATTAGGAAACATTTTTTCACTGAAAGGGTTATTAAACATTGGAACAGGCTGCCCAGGGAGGTGGTGGATTCAGCATCCCTGGAGGTGTTTAAAAAAAGGGTAGATGGGGCACTTAGGGACATGGTTTAGAAGTGGCTTTTGTCAGGGTAGGTTAAAGGTTGGACTCGATGATCTTAAAGGTCCCTTCCAACCTCAGCGATTCTTTGATTCTATGATTCTATGACAGGAATTTATTCATGCTTCTGCAGCTTTCAGGTCAACCTACTAATTTGAAGTTACCTGAGATTATTTTAACAAACTCAGGTGAGACCAACCCTTCTCACAACTTTTAGGACCAAACCACCAAAATGCTTTTGAGACTTATCACTGTACAGTGTAATTAGGCTCTGAAAGGATCTCTTTTCCAAATATCTGATCTCAAACATTTGTATCAGTATAAGCTATAACTAAACAACTTTCAAGTACAATAATTCTGATCTTCCCTTTTCTCATGTATGTTTTACTTAAAAAAGAATTCACTAGATTTTTATGTTAACAGAAACAGATCTATCAGCTGTCATTTCAAGCACTGATTGCAATCAGACGGAAAAATTTGCATTGACTTCAAACAGACTAGATGACTCTCCAAATCTGGGACAGGTTAAATACAAATGATGGGTGTACCTCCTAGTGTTTTGTTTGGTTTTCATATTTAAATTACCTTGTATTACCATCAAGCCTTCACCTCTCTCTTTTTTTCCATTTTTTTTTTTAATAGGGAAAACAGTGTCTTCATCTTCATTCCAGAGTCTGATCCCATGAGATATGAGTGAGTGCCCATTTATTAGATTCCTGCTACAAGTGTATCCAGTAACTTTTCTTTGAATCTCACTCTTCTGGCTTAATATGTAGATCCGGACCATTCAGTGAGCTAGTTGTGGGCTGAATGTCTTCATATAAGAAACCCTGTGAGTCTCATATATGTTCATGCATTCATTTGCAGGATTTCCTGATATAAAATTTCCATTAGACACTAAGCACACAATTTGAGGAAATAAGTTGGTTCAAACCACCGAGGGAAGCTGCATAATGCTGGTCAGCGCTGGTCCATTGTCTCGTATGACACTAATTAATTTTGCATTTTCCCTTCCTGGAAAACTGCAGTTGTTCTCGAAATATGAGGAAGTCAGAAATTCGAAGTGGTAAAAAGAGAATGGGCTACAAATAAGACAAGAGAGAAGGAAACAAGAAAAAAAATAATTAAAATATCTGTTCTTTAGTGAGGCAACTCAGAATGTGAAGGGGCCGGTTTCCAACAACAGTTGTTTCTCCTATACTGCCAATCAATGCCAAAATGGGATACAAGTCACAAAGCGGAGAATTCAAGGCAAATTACTTTGAATGCTCATTTAGCATCATTTAGTCATTTATTGATAGGAATGATAGAATGGAATTAACAGAGCCACTGAAATGGAAGATGAAATACAAATTATGTTCCAGTCAACCGTGGGTTTTGATATCAAGGAGCAATTACAAACTGTATACTCAAGAACCAGCAACCTAAACCAATTAAGACACTATAAACTTGTACTGTATTACTAGATATAGTAAGCAGATGATAAAATCAACTCCTATGCAAATCAGTCACACAACCCAGATTCAGATGTATTCATCTCCAGTTTTTTTACCTACTGTCATTATGCGTGCTAGTAAATAAACTGTAACTCTATACATGATTTACTTCCAGCCTATTAAGTGGTCACTGTGAGTTTTTCATTGCTCATAAAAGCTTTTATTTGTAATAAAAACTAGCTTGTTTTGGCATAACTCCTTTACGTTTCCAATATGCAGAGGAGGTGGGGGACGAATATTTTTTTAAAAGCTGGATTTACACTGATCTGATTTGCAAAGGTCAAATTCTGCTACCATAATTTATGCTGAATGCATCTCCTTTTCAGAGTGCTAAGTTGTTTACTAAAGCACTTTTTCCACATGTCCTGGGTTCAGAAATTTTCACCTGTTCAATAAAACAGATAAGCACATGGTTAATGCTATATGTACATCTAAAACCACCAGTTTGCGTGGACTCCAACTTTAAGAAATAGCCTAAATTTTTTGCTGAATAAAAATAACTAAAAATATATTTAGGTATTTTCTTTTATTTTGTCATATGTAAGAGTGAGAAAAACATAAAAATATTTTAACATTTAGCCACATATGTATAATTATTTCAACTGCACACTGTGCTAATTATTCCTTACATGGGAGTGGGATTGAATCACTAAAATCAATAAACCAAATTGCAATCTGCTATAACTCCGTTGACTTCAACAGAATTAAAACAGGGTTCAGTCTGGCCTTTATATCCACATAGGATATTAAAAGCAGAGAAAAATTATGCGAACAGTAGCTACATAGATGGAAACGAGAAAATGAAATCCTAAAGTTCTAACATCTACTCCATAGTATTTCAAGTGTGCGTGTGTGAGCATGTATGTGAATGTCTCTGTGTGCCTGTGTGTATAATTACAGAGCTTATTGAAATATTCTATATCACAGGTGTCCAATCAAATTTCTGGGTAGACTGTCAAGCATTTCAGTTTATCAGCAGTAAGTTACAAATAAATGCACTTACACCCTCTATCTCCTCCTACCAAAGTGTAACGTGCTCTTCCACTTTTCCGTACAAACTCCTATAGCAACAACTCCAGGTTTTCTGCACATGCCACTTTGGTAGCTGGATTTGCAGAATATGACACGTACAGTAGCTAGAAAAAGGGACTGGCTGATGAGCTCAGACTTACCTGAGTTTTGACTGAAGAACATGCTCCGTAAATGAAAAATCATGTGAGATGGAGGTTGTGCCTTGCTCAAGACTGATCTAGATTTTCAAAGGCATAATTAGGTTAGACTATACCTGAAACTCCTGAAGGAATGTACATTTAACTTTCCCTGTATATTAACTTTACCCCTGTGTATTCTACTTAATGCTTTTTTGTTAACACATTTTGTTAAAGAACCATAAATATAAAATAAAAAAATAAGTGCTTTTGCCCTTTTAGGTCTTGAGAAATCAGGCTATGAGATTGCACTCTGCGTACATGTGTATGTGCATAAACATCTTTCTTCCCTAATACTATTTTAACACCTAGGGCAATGTCAGGCAAACTTGGAAGAGATAAAGGCTAAAAGGATATCAGACATTACACATAGTAAGATACAAGCGGGAGATCCTATTAATGCCACTCTGCAGCAAAGCCTTCATTGTGAAACTAGATCTCTATTAGAAATCAGAGACCCTAAAAAGCCCTCCAGAACCCAACTCACCGGACACATTAATTCCATTGTTCACTAGTGGACCATGTGGCCTTTTTCTCTATGTAGCTTGCTGTTCCATTACTTTCTGATTGCTTTAACATTTTTTGTTTTGAGGGGAAGCAAAGAAAGTATAAAAGTTCCCTGAAGTCTATAGGTTGCTTTTGCTGAACTTTGAAATTCACACTTTACCAAAATCAGTAAAGTAAAGTGGTAGTATCTCTTTGTTTTTCCTGATATTTTTTGTGGGTTTTATGCAACACCAGGTTAGCAGGGAAGATACACATCTTACTTTTAATACTTCTAGGCAGGAAATGGGGATAAACAGAATTTTTCAAATTTGACTCATGGGAGTATGGATTCATGGATTCATTCCTTCTTTTGTTGAATTATGCTGTTGTTCATTTTTAATAGCTTTTCAACAGTCTAGTGCAACTGTAACTTGATTCAAGATCTTTTTTGAAACCTCTCAATCTCTACTTGACATAGAAAATCTGTATGGCTGCCACTTCTTGAAATAATTGGGTTGAAAAGTCCCAAAACTAACTTACAATGAAGGAACCAAGTGTGTTTTTCTACTAAAACATTCATTTTAAAAGGAGGGAAAAAAAGAAAAAAAAGCCATTCCCTTCAGTTCACATCAAATTATTTGCTGAATTGTTAGTTCTGGAAACATAGAAGCAACATTTGAAAAAACTGATGAAGGTGTTTCAGAGAAATTCTGATTTGAATGATCTATTGAGTTCCTCAAGGATTCGAAATTGTAGGTTTACCAACAAAAACAAATGGAAAATTTTTGAATCACTATTTTTTTCCCTATATTTGACTCAATGATTTTTAAAAAGGCTTAAAGAAAATTGTGTTGTGTTGACCTTGGCTGGCCATGAGATGCCCACCATGTGACCCTCTCACTCCTCCCCCCTCCCCCCACAGGACATGGGGAGAAAATAAGATGAAAAATGCGTGGGTTAAGATAAGGACATTTTAATGAAGAACGTTACACATGGAAGCAAAGGAAAGCAAAAAGATTTATTCTCTACTTTCCATCAGCAGGCATTGTCCAGCCACTTCCTGTGAAGTAGGGCCCCATTGCACGTAGCAGTTGCTTCGCAAGACAAAATTCTCATTATCTAATGCTCCCCTTCCTCCTTTCTCATATCTTTTATTGATGAGAATGATGTTATATGCTATGGAATATCTCTTTGGTCAGTTTGGGTCAGCTGTCCTGGCTATGTCCCCTCCCAATCCCTTGCCCCCCCAAGACTACTGGCGTTTGTGGGGGATTGGAGAGACAGCCTTGATGCTGTGAGAGCACTGCTCAGCAATAGCCAAAACGGCGGCATGTTATCAACACCACTCTAGCTACAAGTACAAAGCACAGCACTGTATGGGCTGTTGCAGGGAAAGTTAACTCCATTCCAGCTAGATCCAATACAAAAATTTTATCAGAAACAAACTGAAATAAATAATTATGAAATATTTCCACTAACAGACTATTTCAGAAAAAAAAACATATTGAAGAAAATTAATATTTAGAACTGTAATTACACATTAGAATGTGCAATTTCAAGCCTTCTTCTAAATATTACTGCCAGCAATAAAAACTGTTACCTAAAAATATGATATCTTCAAATGCATCAATTACCACATAATGTCTGCATGACTTTTTAGAGGTCCTTTAAGTAGAATGGACTTCTTGCTCATAAGCACTGATCTGCATATCATTCAAGCAAGGAAATATTCATTATGGAGGAGAAACGAATACTTTCTCCAGAAAAACAAAAAACAAACAAACCTCTAAACAATACAGTATTAAAATATATTGCAGTATTTTCTATTTATATGCACTTATTTTCTATTTATACCTAGATGAATACATATAGACAAGCTATTTTTCTCCCAAACACCTCATCCAATGTTTGCACTAACTACAACACTAAATGTAGCATAGGTGCAGAGTCCTGAGATTTATTTCTGATGCCCCTGTGCTGAGGAATGCTGAGTAATATGCCACTAGTACAGTACAGTAATCTCAAATTTTTAAATAATTAGAGAGGGAGATTTACAAAATTTCATTCTTCTCTGATGGTTTCATCTTTATTTATAGTCAGCAAATCATCTTTATGGGATTTCTCATACCCAAGTTTCTTCAATTTCATGGAATTCTTTTATGTAATGGAAACCAGCAGCACATACGGGTTTAACTCTGATATTCTTATTATCAGCAAATTGTGTCCCTTAAAAGTTACGATAGTTCTGAGAAGGTCATCAGAAAAAATTCTAGGGTGAAAGTTTCTGCAGCTTAAGCATATTTTGCCATTCGACTTCCTACTGATCATTAATACACACAAGAAGTCACTTTCCTCTTTTCAGTCTCACACTGATTTACCATTTCACCAAGAGACCAGAGGAAAGAACTTTTTATCCTGTAAAGCTTAAAGCCATAAAATCATACAGTGGACTGTTTTAGCTGCTGTACTTTGTAACAGCTATAGTAGAATGTATTGGTTTTGCAATATTAGATCCGTTATTTTTTTTATAAAGACAGACTACATTTACTGTATATTCAATATTTTGTGTTAGCTGCAAGAGTTAAATAAATTTAAACAGCCCAAAGGTTCTTCATCAGATATTTTACTGAAATTAAACTCACTGAACTGAGAAAAGATTCTAAACTAACCATCTCTGTTGTTTTCTGACATAAATAAATGGGTGCAGCCGTAGGAGTCTTTTGAGAATCAGGAATTGCATTGTCATTGCACAGAGAAAAAGTTGAGTGTCTGAGCCCACATTTGCACCTGTGGACTGAATTTTGTGCTTCTTATTCTGGTACCATGTCATCAAGACACCTTTCAATTCTGTATGCAGAAGGGAAAAAGAAAAAAATAATAACATGGTGCTAACTATTCCCCACATAATCACAAATCTTCATCCTCCTTGGAAAGCATCCATCCTGCTATCTTCTATTACTTCTCCACCCCAGAACCAGGTCCTGTGAGCAGGGACCAACTCAAATGTGCTTTTGCAAATATTTTGCATCTGCAACTTAGTAATTTTATTCTTCGCCATTGTCTCCCTCGGAGCATCAGGCAGGATCCAGATGCCTGAATGGAGGCAAGTCTGATCATTTCTGGAGTCCCAAAACAGTATCAGTTTGCTAGGCTGGGCAAGGTATGACATTTTGCCTAACTGTTGGATCTGTGTGGAAGTAGTGGGGGGGATTGATGCTACACAATTTAGGTATTAACACAACCTCCCAAATTTCCCAGCTAATTTCCCTGGGTGTCCATGTGAGCAATAGGGAAATAGTCTTTTCAGGTGAACAATTTCAGACTGTTTAAGCTTCTGCTCCAAATTGCCCTCTGGGAAAATTCTTTGGAGAGAGACAATTCAGACCAGAGACATTAGCTACATAATATTGATATCACACATGCCAAAATAGAGTGGGAAGACAGCTATGACAGAAATAAATGGGACATAACTGTAAGTCTCACTTCCTTTCACTAGCAAAAGTCCCAGCTCAGCTCAGCTCTTTCCAATGAGCAGGTAAAGGAACTAAAGCAAACTGTATTTCCTCCTCTTATTCTTCTCTTGTCCCCCTGGTTTAGTGTCCTGCTTTATCTAAGTTTTTGGCTTTTTTTAAAAAAAAAGAAAAAAGAAGTCTTTTTTGTGGTCACAGAGAGAGACAAAATTAAAAGAGTGAAATTAAGGCGAAGCACATTCATGATCTGGGGTGTTTGTCTTCTATTGACCTCTATGTGTTATGTAGGACTGAAGGTATCTTGTGGACACCTTGAATATGAAGCTGGTAAGGAAATGGATGGTTGAAGACTAATGGAAGGTGTTGACAGAGTGAAGCAAGTAATGGCAGAGTAAGAACTGGATATTGCAGTCAAGGATCAATGATGTGTAATTTGGAGATGAAAGAACAACTGCAGAGCTGAAAATCAGCCTACAATGTTTCAGTCTTTCCTGTGGTGAGGCAATACACCACAGATGTCTCTGACCCTGACACAGCCCTCACATTTCTATTCAGAGAAAAATATCTAAATGCCAGTTTCTGTCATTAGTCTTTTTTATGGAGCAATACTGTGGATTAAAGGATACATGGATGCATTAACCATACATAAACCATTGTTAGTTTGCCATAGGTCTTTCATCCAAAAGCATAAGATGCTCTTTTCTCCCCATGGAAACTTCCTGTTCCCTGAAGAGTCATTTTAACCTCAGAAATGCCACAGATCAAAACTTTCATCTCAGATATATTACATTGGACAAGGATTCTGGGTATCAGTAGGAACAGACAGCTGGTCTAAGGGCACATTATATTGTACAATTCCTTTAATAATCATGTCAGTGTTGCAAAACTTTCAATCTAATAGCTTATGCATTGATGCTTCATGGTCTGTGTGAAGGTAGCATTTGTTGCCATAGGAATATATCAGGTCCCTCATCTAGCTTTTCATTTTCAGTACAGAGTGCGTTGTTTGTTTGAGGGGATTTTTTGTGCAACTATGACAAAAACACAGGTATATAACAGTGAAAACTACTTTACTTTCAAAACAAACAAACAACAAAACCTTTGAAAAATATTTACTTAACTCTGTAAACTTGGTAAACCTATTTTGCTTTTCTGAGTCACATTCTCTCAGAACAATAGGGGATGATGTAAATTAAAAGGATGATTTCACAGTCAATAGACCTGTATGAAAATACAGGAATTAATGAAGATAACAGTTTCTCTTCCTCAAATTATTCAGTCATAATAAAAACGTCTGTTTACCTTTTGGACAGAGCTAAAAACCCTGAAATTTATTAAACACCAAATTAAAAGGAGTCATCAATAGAAGTAAGAATAACGGTAACAGAACAATTATTTTTTGACTGATTCCTTAAGACTTTGAAAGTACGCTATTAGTGCTCATTTCGTGAAACAATTTGATTAATTTTATTAGGTGAAATCACTCATAGAATCTTTTATTAAAATATTTCCTACAAAATTGTGTGAGGAAACTAAAGATTATTCATTTGTGAAAATGTGAAAGTAATAAATTATTACTTAGGAAGTTGCTGACAAGGTCAAAAATACACCTCTGTTTTGACATGAACACATAATGATACTGACTCCAAGTAAGCGAGCCAGAAAGCACAGCACAATCATGCCGTTTGTATCAAAATAATTAATTCCACACAGCAGTTTTCATCATAGTTTACGTTGGGAGTTTAAGCACTGCAGGGTCATAACTCTCTACATACACCTAAAAGTGGATGGAAGTGACCCATGGGATCCTCCCTGCCCAGAATCATCTCACACCTCCTCTCCTTTACTGAAAAGCATTGTCCCTTTGCCCAGATCCATTCCCCTACACCCAAACAGCTGCAGAGTCCTTCACAAGGGTCTGGCCAAGATACAACCAACCTCTTCAAACAACTGACATCCAAAAGCCCCAATCCAGGACCAAAATTCTTATGAAGGAGAAGAGGTGTCCCTGTTGCCCATATTACACCAGCTCTGTGTTAGCCAGGTGGAGGGTGGAGAGTGACAGAGGTGAGTGGTGAGATGTGGGGTGGACTGAGGTTACTTACTGTGGCAGAGTCACATGGGATGGATTGAGTCTGCCTGAACTGCAGCAGAGAGGACACTGCAGGGTTGTAAAGGATGATTCAATGGGAGATTGAGCATTTAAAGAGGCAGCCTGGAGAGCTAAACAGGGATGGGCAGGAGGCCAAGGTGAGGCGAGGTTGGTGTTAAAGCTGAGGACTGAAGCAGCAGACTGCTGTGAAGTAGTTGAAGAAAGTCTCAGCAAATAGCAGATTTAAAAAACAGAACTTGTCCTATTGTAGGTCAAAAAAGTAGGAAGAGGTGTGGGGAGAGGTTATGTATGTCCAGGAGTCCCATTCAATTGACCATGCTCCTATTTGAATAACTTCACAGAGAAAAGTCTTCACTCTAGTATCTCAAGCATCCTGTTCCCCAGAGAGGCCTGTGCCAAGTCCTGCTATAGTGTCTCAGTGTGATTTTTAGTCCTTCCAGTGAACGAAGTGCGAACTCAAAGATTTGTTATTTCTTATAATACATATACTGTAGAGACAGCTGAATAAACTGATATATAAATTCTGTCTCTTAGGATTTTCTTCCAAGTTCAGCCAAAGGGACATAAGTATCTACAAATTCTGTAAAACTCTGTATTTGGCTCATAAGAAACACAGTTTGAATGTCCTCTTATAACGATTTTGGTTTTGAGGGGTAAGGGTCAACTGGCTGTCCTGGAGGTGGATTTTATTATTTTTTGGATGACTATTGTATGAAATCCAAATATTAATAAGAAGTTTAAGCTTCTTTCTTATGGAAAAGAGGTTCTTAAAATTGGTTTTTTGACGTCCACAAGTTATCTTGCAAGTAGTGCGTATTATGCATACCACACTTTTTTAAGATTTTTAATGTTCTGTGAGTCAGTCTTCTTCGTTAGGAACACAAACTATATTAATATTTTCCAATTTATTGGAAAGTCCCACCAAAGTTTCTATTTTTCACCCTTTTTTTTTACAAGTAGATTTACATGAGATCACCATGATCTTACAAACTCAACAGAGTTTACAGGCTGATTGGTTTTTTTCTGTAAGACTTATCTCATCTGAAGTTCTTGATAGATATTAAAATTTCAGTTATTTCTATACTATCAATCTCTCTCCCAGATTTTCCATGATATGTGTTAGCAGATTTCCTCCAGGTACCTAACAGGTACTCCAAACTTTTGGGTATTCTTATGAATACACCAAAAAGTTTCTAACAAAATAATTTCCTGGTCCCTTCTGTTTTGTAAGGACAGAGAGGGTTTTGTTATATTTACTTCTGGAAGTAAGCATGGCAAACTAACAGGTAAATCATGATCTTCTCAGATAATTTATTTTGGTTTGGGCAAGTTTTATGAATAGTCTACTGCTATGAAGTACATTTTTCAGTTCAGAGAGAATATGAATTTGACCTCTGTTCTGAAAAGTAATACCCTCCCTATTCTGTTAATATTCCAGTGAGCCTGAAGATTTTATTTCTCTGCTTGTGTGTTTATTTTGAACAAGTCTCTTTGATCCAACAGGATTAGTATTTTTAGCTCATATAAGTGCAAAATTACACATAGTTTTCACACTCCTTTATATGATGTAAAGGTCTAGCAGCAGTACCTGAGAGTTCAACAAAGTAAAAAAACCTAAGAGCAACTAGCTTTCAAGGGATATTGCCAGTGGCTTAATTCATGGAGAAAAGTTGCACTTTTTTTTTTCTTTAATGTTTTGAGACAGCACTTCTCTGAGAATTTCAGTTCCCAAAGGCAGGCTGTACTGTGGTGGAGTTCAAATTATTTTAAAACTTTCCTGTGCATTTTTAAATATGTGTAGGCAATGTTTACACTGTCCTATTGTACTGGGTTTGGCTGGCATAGAGTTAAACTTCTTCATACCGACTGGTATGGGGCTATGTTTTGAATTTGTGACCAAAATAGTGTTGATAACACAGGGATATTTTAGTTACTGCTGAGCACTGTTTACAGAGCATCAAGGTCTTTTCTGCTCCTCACACCACCCCACCAGTGAGTGGGCTGAGGGTGCACAAGAAGTTGGGAGGGGACGCAGCCGGGACAGCTGAACCCGACTGGCCAAAGGGATATCCCACACTGTATGACGTCATCCTCAGCAATAAAAGGTGCGTACTGAAGGTTGGCCAGGGCTGCCATTGTTCAGAAATTGGCTGAGCATTGGTTGGTTGGTAATGAGCAATTGGGTTTGGTTTTTTTCATCCCTTGTTCCTGTTTTCATTGTTGGGGTTTTGATGAGGTTGCTGTTTTCTTTTTTTCTTTTTTTTTTTTTAATTGCTAAACTGTCTTTATCTCAACACACAAGTTTTGACACTTTTATCCTTCCAATTCTCTCCCCTCTCCCACTGGAGGTGTGCATGAGTGGCTGTGTGTGGCTTACTTGCCTACCAGGATTAAACCACAAGATGCCCGTTAACAAAAAAGTTGACCACACAGACTAATTTTGAGGCTGAATCCATAGGTATACAGAGGGTAATTTTCAGGGCCTTGTCTGGAAAAAGCAATTAGCTTTTTACAGCGGGAAATACTATATTGTAACCTATGCAACACATTCACATCTGAGGAAGAAAGATGCAGCTTCAGAGAAGAATGTTTTAGCTCCTAAAAGGCTTGCCATTGCACAGTGGGGTAAAATGCAGACCTTATTAAACAGAAAAAAAGGTCTGGAAAGCTATTACCCTCTTCTTCCCATGTGAACCTCTGAGATTTTCTAAGTTATCCTGGGCCGGTAAGGACACCAGTTCCTAAGTCACAGACAAGGAGAAGTTTGGCTGATGCATCTTCTTCTTTTCTCTACTAGAAGCAGAATATATCATAGCATTAACTCTCCAGTCACTGTAGGTTTAGTCTTTCTTTGGGTGATTCTTTTCCAGACTCAAAAAATGGCCTTGATGGAGAGGTCATGTTGACAGTACAGCAAAAACAGGCAAGAGAAATGAAGTATCTGGACCCTTGTGTTGAAGGTGAACATAACTTTAGGTGATGTGTGGAATTCAAAACTTGGAAACAAACTGCTGTTCACATTATTTCGTTTTTTTAACTAGTCTGAGCAGATGCAACTGTGTTGTGATTCATTACTTTCTCAAAGGATACCTTTCGTCCCTGTGACTGCCTTGGAGCTAAAAGAAAAATGTCTACTGTTGGTTTCAGAAGCTTTGTCACTACCTGTAACAACAACAACAGTGTCTCATAGATGCAAGATTAATACAGGAGTCATAAATCTCAAAAGATGGTATTTGGTTTAAATGACATTTCCAGAGATTGGTATTCAAACCATGTTTCTCAAGGCTTTCTCTTCCCTGCTCCGCTTCCCTTTCTCCCAGTCTTCCTACCGGTTACAGTCACCTCTTTTCCATCTTCTGGCCTTTTACAGGATAGCTGCTCCTTCCAAGCCATAGGTAAGCCATGGCAATATATCATGTTAAAGTAGCTGTGTCACGAGAGAGTTTTAGTACTCACTTTTCTACTCTATAGTTACACAGTGTGTTTATTTAGCTGTCTCTTGTCTGGAAATACATATGTAGCTGTGCACCCATGATCCATTTGGAAACATTTTGAATTCAGAACAGAAGACAATACCTAGTGGTCCGTAATGGTGAATTCTTCCCTTACAGAACAGCAGCTGACGAAGGATGTTTCAGGATGATTTAAAAAAAAAAAAAAAATTAGTTTCAGCATTCAAACTTACTGCCAACTTAATGTAAATGAATGCATACTACTGTACATATATATACTACTCTCTACTATGACTAGTATCAGGGGAAAATTCACTTATTTGGCAGTTTCCTCCATGGAGTTTCAGTATTCTGGCTCAGCACTGAGAAGGAACAGGTCGAGGAGGATTCTCATTTCTGTTAGTATTTGAGTATTTGAACAGTTGCTTTTGATCCAGAATTTTGTTCACATTACTGATCATCTCTTGAGGAGAAAAGACAAGATTAGGTGAGTTACTTGTATTTGGAAACAAAAGGTTCTCCTAACTGGGTTGCAGAGTCTATATAAAGAAACCTGCTAAAACATTTGGGAGATCCTGAGCCTGGCTGTCTGCTCCAGGCTCTGCTGGAGCCTCATTATTCCAGCACAGGATAAGACTTGGGATTTCAGCAACAGACCCACCCACACCATGGTTCACACAAAAGAGGTACTCCCTCAAACACACTCTGCAACTAAACTAAGGGTAGTAATAGGCACAGAGCTTGACCAATGCAACTAAGAGAAACTGGGAAGGGTTACAGAGAATGTATGCTCATGCCCTTTCCATCTCTCAGCAGAATTATCCAGTTGCATGACGACAAGAGGAAGGGTCACTACACACCTTTCAGCTCTCTACACTTTTTTAAATTTAAAAAGATGTGAAATTTCTGTGTTGTCCTTTGCACAGTGATATTGAAAATCTGGAATGTATATTAGCTGGCTTGACACTTCCCTCACGATATCTGAGTTTTCCTGATAATACGTACACTCAAATGTATCTACTTTGATTCAGCAATTTATGTGGGCTTTTGCATTAAGCAATGTGGAGTAGCCATGCAAGTCCGTTCACGTCTACTTCAAGATCTTTTCATCCAGGCTTTTAATTCCTTCCATTCAGAGAAAGATCTCTAATTTATGGTAGCCATATATTTGTCAGAAAGCCAAGAAAATCTCATCTATTTTAGATGTAATATCTGTACAATACACCTTATTCATTGCAAGTTGAATTCAAACTAAGAAAAGAGAAAGGATAAATTATAAATCTAAGTGGAATGTGACATCAAACCCAGAAGCTTATTTCCTTATACCTTTATAATTAATGCTCAATTCTGTGACTCTTTTCAATTCAAAAACTCTCAATTGTTAAGAGATTTAATGATGCCTCATAATTTACAGCATGCTACACTGTTAATGTTCACTGATTATTTTACTGGAAAAAGCACATCTTTAATTTATATGATTTATCACCATCATTTTTTAAAATAAGCATTCATAATTGATCTTTCTTCTGTTTCCCATAAAACCATTATAGGATACTAAAACTACTGAACAGTATGGATATTTTAAAGAGTGCCGTGTTTATAAAATATCTGTCTTTCTATCTGAATGACCAAAAAGTTTTATGATTCGTGTCTAAGATGAGTATCTTCAAAGGTGCCATGAATATTTATGGTGAGAGAGAGCTAGCAATAGTAGCACTCATATAGAGAGAAATTTTTTTTGTGATGTATAAAAAAAAAAGTCCACAAGAAAAATTGTGCAACATGGTGGACTCTATCCTGTGTCATGAAGGCTGAGAGCAGAAGAGCTTGAAAAAGCTCACCCAACAACTCTTGTCTCTCTCCTCACTAAGCTGGATTCAAACCAGATTAAATTCCTAAATTGAATCTCCAAATCCTGTTGAAATCAGTACAAAAAACTTCACATCAAACTCATGACCTCTTCTTAGCCATTCACTTCCTTAGATCCCTTAAGGCATGTTTGTGCTAGATATCTAAAATAGATTTTAAAACACGAGTCTACCATGGTCAAAGGAGCTATGAAGCAAGATGCCATTTGCCTCCCTGGGCTAGGGACCTGCTGCTGTATTATGTGTGTACAGATGCACACCAGTAGAAGTGCAACGAGAAGAGCTTGGCCTCCTCAGTGCACAGAATCTATGCAGCCACACCAAAATGCCTTGTTGGGAAGGTCTCCCTAGCAAGGACTTACATCTCAATTTGCATATCCCACACTCATCTAGTTCTTATGAGTTTGAAGCCCCTTCCTCTACTGATTTTAAATTAATCATGCTGTTTAAATGCTATCCATGCCACACCAAGCTTTTATTAACACCAAATTTTGAAGCCGCAGGCATAAATTCCCATGATTTTCTGGAGATTTGAAATTTTTTTCTGTGATTACAGGGGGTTACTAATTCACAGATGTAAGTTTTGGCACAGCTTCTCAAGAACTATTCAGTAATGCATGGCAGTTAGGTGTATCTCTTTCTGAAACCTAAGACATGCGAGAAGAGCTGCTCATGAACAGAGCAGTCCCTGTGCTACAGAGGTCCAGGAGGAGCACATGTGGGGAGACTGCGCGGAGACTGCAGTGCTGGATGGCAAACAGGGGGAGCAGAACTGACCAAGACGAAGGGCAGCTTTCAAAGCTCTGTGCCAAGAACCTGCAATGCAGCTACAGTGGCAAAGGATCAGATCCCAAGAGTCTGACCCCTTAAAATATGGCAAGTACAGTGGTCTCTGGAGTTGGACAGTACCTGGGTCATCCAGGACTATAAGAAAACAAATTGATGTGGGAAATACTACAGTGGAGAATAATGTGTTCTCTCAGTGGGCAAAGAAGGGACTGATTTTTCTGGTGTTTTCAAGCAGAAAATACCCAACTAGTTAACTTGTACACGTGATAGGACAGTAAAGAGGCAGAAGTTGCTACAATTGCCTGAGACAAAGGGAAAGAAAAAGCCATTCACAAAATCCACTGCATAAGCCCACCAGCACTATCTAACCTAAAAGCTTCATTATCTAGAAGAGGTCCTAAAAGTCGGTGAACTCTTCCCTTCAGAATTTGATAACCACTTGTCCTTACCAAGCTTGCAAAACAAGAAAAAGTACAGAGAAGAAGTCTCCTGAGTTTAGAGGAAAGAAGATCACAGCCACATAAAAAAGCAGGAACTTAGAAACTGTTTGTGGAAGCATGGAATGAAAGGTCAGAGGTCTGTATGGCAGCAAAGAGGACCGGGCTCTGAGTTAAGCACGGAACAAAGGGCAGTCAGCAGCTACTGTAAGGCAAGAAATTGTCCGGAGAGGGGAGCACATTGCTGATTGAATCCACACAGGGAAAGATTCAATAGCTATATTTCAAAAGTTAATTTGTCAAAATGGGAGTGAAAAAAGGAGAGCAACTAGCAGGAGAACAGAGCAAGAAGATGGGAAGAGTTTCAACAGTCTCTGTACAAAGGCATACTGTACTAAGTCTGTGGAAGAAGTTTGTGCTGGTGATGCACGGTATTCAGTGTTGTCATCCAGCAGTGGGTACTAGAGTTAGAAAATATAGGCATGAAAGAACACAGCAGAAGCACAGGTCATGAGATGTTTTACAACATTCTGGTTTTATGAAGGGTGGGAGGATGTGGCCATGTATAGAGAAAAGCAGCAAGCAAGAAAAGGCAAATGTGAAGTTAATAGTTAGAATATGGCAGAGGAAGAAGAAATTGTCTGTCCTCTTGGCAAAGTGGAAAGCCAGTGCAGGACAGACCCTGGAAAGTCTGCTACAGGAAGGAATAGGGGCAGTGAAGGGAAGGGAGGGAAAGACCTGCTGTACAAGAGCAAAAATGGCATTAGCAAACTCTGTCAAAGGAAATAATAGAAACATACCTAGTGGTGATAAAGCAAAGTAAAACATGAAAAGCAATTTGATACATCTATGGCAAAAGAAAAGGAATCGTGCTTGTGATAAGCTCAGCAACACCATACTGAGAACGGTGCAAAAGCCCAGGGCAGAGGCATGTCAACAAGAACAAAGGGAACCCTGTGCCTTCCTTTGGGAAGTGGCAACCGAAAGGCATGTGTTTTTCTGTCCCTGTGAACTTTGGCCATTGCAAAGGGACCATTGCCGAAAATCTGGAAGTACGAGACACACAGACAGCTGGAGAGAACATAAGGAAGAGAAAGAAGCTGCTACTGTCACTTTGGAAGGGCAGCAGCGTCACTTAAAAGAGCAATAGTGTCACTTAGAAAACGAGCACTGTCAGTGTCGGAGGTGGCGGGGGAAAGATCAATAGAGTTTCTGCTCTGAAAACTAACTGGACTGTTGTAACCTGTAACTTTCCTAGGTTGGGGGGAGAGCATGCTGCTACTAAGATAAAATAGTCTACACTTGCTGCTGTTCTTTGAAGAACAGAGCTCTGCTGAGCAAGGAGGGGTAGTGGTTACTGAGGATCATCAGTAATAAAAAGATAACTGCCCTTAATTTCCCAAAATTTCAGCATATAAATTTTCTGACAACCCTATTCCTTGCCAAATCAGGAGTGATGTTCTCAAGGTCTAGGGGATAAGATAATCCCCTTTATCAGGCCCTTTGGTGGTCTCATCCCACCCCTCAGCACCTGAAGGATGCATTACACGTATGCCTCTTGAATCCACTGTCTCCTTGCAGAGGCAAATGGTGGAGGAGAAACTGCAGCTGCAACAGTTGTCCGATCATGTATTTTTGATCTCCTCTTCCATAGGGACTCTGAGAAGGAAAGAAAATCGTAATTTAACAGTTCTAGACTACCAGAGAGAGGACATAATGTGGGGGTCTGTAGCTGGGTGCTATTTCCCAGGCATTTAGAAGAATCTCAAGGATGAAGATCTCAGTGGGGCAGTGGGAATGCTGGATTAGCTTGTTCAAAAGGACATGAGAAGTTCAACTCTGAGCAGAGCAAGGCTTCAGATCCTCATAAGAAAATTGAATGAACTGCTATCAGTAGTGAGCTGCACTGCTAGCTGCAGGCTAAGCGTGACAGACAGCAAAGGCTGAGGTTGGTGTCAGATGCCATGCTGAACCAACTCTTTGTGCAACACAGTTCTTCTTTCAACTGGGCATATGCAAAACTTCAAAAAAAGAAGTCTAAACATAACAATATAGCATCCCACCAAAAAATGATGAGAGTCTCTTGAAAATCGTTCATTGCTCAGAACCTGAAGCAATGACAGCAACATCTCTAAAAGACACTATCACCAATACCTCCGTCTCAGCTCAAGAGCCCGGAGACAGTGCTGGAGTACCTGAAAATTCTTATGACCTTTTAAACTCTTGACATGAGGACAAACCCACAGATTGTATTTCTGTACATGTGCTCCCTAGAACAGGGGCGAAGTGGGGCTCAACCAACTTCAAAACCTGACATACCTCTTAAGGCAGTAGTGCTCTACACGGTACTCCCATGTACAAGTTCTCCTTGGCTTCACCAAGAGACAAGCTGTTTCACACATGCCAATGGAGTATGTCAGAGTGCTGCTGCAGAGAGATGTGAGCAGGGATGCAAGATACCATGTAAAAATCACCTATGCTGAGCCATAAACCACTAATACGTTTTCAGTGTGTTTAGACTATAAAGCCAGGGTCAGATTTTCAAAAAGGTTGACCCTATTTAAGTCCTAAGAGAAGGTATACTTACAACTGTTTGTCACCTGACAGCTGCCTCTGTGGTGCTTAGAGAAGAATTTGGAAAGAGAGCATTATTAAAGCTAAAACTTTATGATTAAACTCTTCCCTTTGAGAAAATTTTCCCTTCACCTTTCTGATGGAGAAGTTGAAAGAACTTGTGAATCTTAGCTTTCATCTCTCCCTGATTTCTGTCCGTTTATTGGACAGAAATCACCTATAGAACTGTATTCAATATGAAAGGTTTCCAAAAATGAACAAACACTATTTCTCAAATACTTCAGGGTTTTGGTATTTGTGTCTTCCATTTTTTTTCCTGAATTTGAATTACTGAAAACTTCAATGTGAAGTGTTCCAATGCAATTCACATACCCAGTATTTATCCCTACATTCAGCATGGTGGTTCTTCAGGTGAAGGAGACTTCTCCTCTCTCTTATCCTCAAAATAAATGGATAAATAAAAGCTGAAATGTGTCCATTTCATAAACATGTAGATTGAGACTAAATTCTACGATTATTATTTTTTCTAACACTAGTTCACCCAAAACATTCCCTTTAACAAATAGCGTTCACAATATAATGCAAAAAAAAGCCCTCAATTTAATTTTGTGTTATCATTATGAAAGCTGCACTACTTCCTAAGATTTGTCTAGAAGAGATAAAATATGACATTGGTAACACCTGAAATGTCACTGATAAAAACTTAAATGCAACAGTGGGTGGTTTTTTAAGTTCACATGTATCCAGGGAACAATAAGAGATAAATCAGTATGATCCTACACATATTTTATTCAGCCTTTATCAACAACATTACATATTTTTTTACAGTAAAGAAATAGATTACACAAGAGTAGCCTTTCTAGTCTGTCATCCCCAAGCAGGCAATTGTTTAATATAATTCTTTCTGGAAATTAATTGATCTTCATTGCACTGCTCTTTAGGGGTTTTATTATTATTTTGGTTTGGTTTTCCTTTTCAAATCCAATACAGGATTTGTATATTTAATTTTGAGGGAGACATTTGAGAACACTGATATGAATGAATCCAGAAGGCTAAGGAAATAATTTTCCTGGAACTTTTATGTTCCATCTTCTCATTCAAATTTGAAAAATAGTTTGCAGAAACTTGGCTCATGGGAACAGACGTGGGACCCACCACAGAAATTAAATTCATTACTAATCACAGCAGGGAGCCTGAAAACCAGGAGGTACTGCCCTTTATTCATTACTCTGGGCAGAGGATGACAGTTTGGTGGAAGTTACAAAATTATTTCAGTCACATGATTTGAAAAGTGAAATATCCCAGGGAAAACTGCATGTATCTTAAAAAAGGTCTGTTCTGGACAGCTGTGTGAATCTGAGGTTCGAAAGGAACTGACAAGTTTTGATCTGGAATGGTGAGGTTCCACACAAATATGTATTTACACTCTTAATACTACTACTCCTATCAGTTTAGTGGTGGGTAAGTAATTTGCCAAGATAAGTGAAGTCATATCCTTCTACTTATTCTTGTGCAATATTCCTGTGCATTCTTGTGTAATTCAAACACAATTCCAGCTCAGAAATTAATATCTCATCCCTGATACCTCCTCTCAAGAGGTGGTTCTCACAGTGTATTTAAGAATTCAAAAAGATGCTAAAAAGAAGCTTTTGGTAGACTTGGAGGTGTCAGAATTGCACATCATGACCGTGCAAATGCAAGTTTTGTAGTTCATAAAAACTGGAAAGCAAGACTGTTGAAATGATAAAACCCTGAATAAGTCAAAATGGCAAATCATGCCTTTTAATATTGCCATCAAAGTGATTTAATTTTCAATATTAAAAATATATTTATAGTCTAGCAAATAATATTTATTATTATTTTATTTGTTTCATATTTATTAAAAAACATTTCTCTCTTTGTTATTCCATCAGTCTTGGCAAAAAGAAATACGTGTAATTCTTTGAATATGGTGGAGGAGTACAGCTCAAGTGACAAGTTTCCATAACCCAAATCAGAAGAGGTTTTGAGTGTTTCAGACATACTATGAAATTCTATTTGTTGGTTTCCAAAGATAAATCAAAGGCCTCACACCAAAAGCCCAAACCTATCGCCATATCTTCATAATACAGCTTCAGGTGTTTCCTCCTGTGGTGCATCCTCCTTTGGGAGACAAGATAAATTACTCTGCTCATCATGAAATCAAACCAATTCCTTCTGGCAGCTTCTCTGACCCTTATGTATTCTCAGCTGGGAGTCTGCTACGCATTGAACTGGACTGACGCAATCTCTAAGCATTCTGTGAAACTACTCTTTTCTCTGGGATTTTGGCATATTCTTTATTGCCCTCCCAATAACTTGTCTCACTGGAACCAGAACTAGGAGGTGGTTGCAAGATAAATACAGTAAGCTAAATACATTCTTGTGAGATGAATGGCATAGAGTAACACAGAGTCTTTAGAAATTCCAAGCATTGTGCTTCATCTTAATCAATTTCAGAGTGACTTTTTCTTATCAAATTTGAGATCCAAGGGGAAAAATTGTTGTGATTTAGTTCTAAATAAAAAATGTCATGAGTTATTTTATTGTTAGTGTTTGTATGGAAAAAGACTTACATGGTCACAATCTGTGCAGCTCTCTATCAGGCCCGATAAGAACCTAGGAGACAAGTTAACTAAATTTGACAAAAAATAAGTCATCATCATGTGCAATATCAAATCAGCATATAATTTTACTACTGTGCCTTTCTAAGTATTTTAAAAATGTGTTGGTTTGAATGGATTTGGCCAGTTTCTTCTCCTGGTGCAGAATGTCTATATAAGGTGACTTTTCTTATCAAATAAAATATCAATTTCTACCTGAGGACTTTGAAAGTAAGCCTTATCAACATACATGTGTCCACATTTCATTTGTTGTTAAATGCCCAACTCTTCTCCAGTTAGATAGTTTGATAGTTAGACAGCCTAGGTGTTTATATTTCCTTCTAGTTTCCTCCATGACAAGCAGAAATCACCAACTGCACACTAGGTAAAAACAAGTTGAAGTAATAACTGTTATAATGCTCAATGGGAAAAGATATCAGCTTATGTATGGTCAGTAATGGTTAATCCTTGACTATACAGGAATAAAGCATTTCATAACATAGATAAGAAAATTTGTCATTTTGTCACTGACTGGAAACGTAAAAAATCGCTCTATCTTAAATACCAGTTTGACAAAATGTAGTATTCATCTGATATTTATTCTATTATTGTTTCATGGCCATTCTTTAAAGATTGGTTTTAAAACTATGTATTACATGATCAGATTTTTCCTTTTTAAAGCAGCCAAGTGTGATATGAATACCTACACCTCTGCAGATTCTTGGTCATGTTTACCCAATAAAAGAAAACATTAAGTAAATCCTCTGTCTTAAGCCTACATATTATAGACCTTAGGAGCTGCTTTCTTTAATCACTGGTTACAGGAAGATGAAAACTAGGCATAGTTGGGCTTGGTCTGTCATACCATCCCTTACCTAAAGGGTCACACTCCTTATTCTCCATTGCCATCCTCTTCCCCCAAAAGGAGCATCATGAAAACAATTTTTTCAAATGTCCATCTTGAGCTCTAGAAACATTTTTGTTTATAAATAGGTACAGCTTGCTCCTTGCCTCTGTTATTAGTGTAACTAGAACTCAGAAAATATAAACCTTAGCCTTGGCTATATCATAAGTTTGGGTGCCTTTCAAAATCTTCCCTGCCTGCTCATAAGTCTCTCAGCTTCTGAAAGAAGCCGATAACTCATCTGACTTATATGATCTGGCTCTAGGAGTGAATCAATAGCTGTCTCCCTTTGCAGTTTCTTATGTTATTGCTGTAAGAGGCAAAGGAAGACATAGAGAGCTACCCAAGGTCCCTTCGGACATGCTAGCTCCAGTGCTAGACACAACATCTGCATCGGCATGCTGCCATGCATGTCCAGGCTAATTTGTCTTCGTCGAGAAGCAAAGATAGATGGGGCTTCTGGGTCCCAAATTAGCATTGTTTGGCAGCAAAAATATATCTACGCATATGTAGACATATTGAACCAGTTATAGTTATCCTGGAAATCCCTACTACATCACTATTACTTGGTATCTTATATCCTCTCTTGCTTTCAGACACTAACAGTGAGTCATAATGGGAAAAGAAACAGAATGCTAAAACCCACATCCTTAAATCCTACGTTAAACATATAATATTTTAACAGAGAATTTTTTATTTCAGAACCCTCAATATTAGTGGGAAAGCACAGACTACTTTTCACTACCTTCTTTGCTCAAACCAAAGGTTATACAATGAGAAATCCAGAAACAAAATTCAGTAACTGCCAATCACAAACTTAATGGCCAGCAGGTGTTTGTCATGAATGCACAGTTGGACTATTTCTTTTCGAGATTAAAAAGATATTTTTATGTACTAATGTAAAATGGAGACTGTGAATAAAATGAACACTTCTTTATTTCTTATTCCTCTAAATATCTCGAATTCAGTGAGCACTGCAGTGAGTTCTGTACTTTACCATAGTAACAGTAAATGCTGCTTTTTTGATGCCACCCACTTTATAGACTCAGGAAAAAAAAAAAAAAAGAAAAAAAGAAAAAAAGAAAAAAAGAAAAAAAGAAAAAAAAAGAAGAAAAAAAGAAAAAAAAAAGAAGGAAAAAACCTCAAGGCAATTCAACTGAGAAATTTCATACATGAAATGAAAAGATTTCCTACTCCTGTTTCTGTTAGACGAACTAATGCGCCAACTGGTTAGAGGCAGAAGGAGAGAGAGAAGGGAAGAGAAGAATTACAGCTTTCTAGGTCCTTACAATGTTACTAAAGAAACTATCGTATCATAAAGTACTGTGCTTGTCTCTTTATGAAAGGCAAGGACCTGAACTCTGCTTTCTGACAACGTGTTCAATAATCAGGGTCCAAAGTGATCTGCAAGCAAAGGTCGAATGGGCTATAAAATGGAATTTCCATTCCATAAGAATTTTAACACTTTTAACCACCATATGAACCAGAAAAAATATATATTCCTACTAGGAGGAAGGTTTCTGAAATGTTATCTGTGCTTTACAAGACCAAAAAAAACATTTTAGCAAAATTGACTAAGATTGTCAGTTTTCCTTCTACCCCACCATGGAAACTAAGATAAAACTGACTAAGCAAAAAACCCACTTGAAAACAACAGCTTTGTATTTAACACAGTGGACATCTTCTAACGTCTAACCTCATTTGCATCAGCTACTACCAGCCCTGTGTACATATAGAAAAACAAATACCATTTGAAGAATTTACAGAAAGATATTGATGTCCCAGTGACACTTGAACTATAATTATTTAAAAGAAAGACGATAATTCAAAACACAGTGCCCTTTTAAAGCAAGTCCTTCTACATGGAGTATTTTCAATGATACAGGGCAGATAGGAAGTTTGACTTTTGATTGCACCATAAAAAGACATTACAAAGGGAGTCAAAGGCAAGAGTGCACTGACCATCCTAACTATGTTCAAGTAACTAGATTTAGACATTACAAGAATGAAGTCCTAAATTCTAACAGTAATACTGTCAATGGAAAGTATTTGATTTTGTTTCAGCAACCTTAGCTTTTCCTATCATTCAGCGTATTTGCATCTTTTGCCCTCCAGGCATTTCTCTAAACGGTCATTGCAAACCCAGAATTCTGCCTGTGTGTAAAGGGTCTCTTCATGCACGTTCTGTAAACCTTTGTGGTCCTTCCTTCTTTCCCTCATGCAGCACATGCTGCCTACTCCAACCAGGTGTGACAGGATTTTACCTCTAAAACCATAAATCACTACAAATGAAATGAAATGAAATGAAATGAAATGAAATGAAATTAAATTAAATTAAATTAAATTAAATTAAATTAAAGGAAGGAGAGGAGAGGAGAGGAGAGGAGAGGAGAGGAGAGGAGAGGAGAGGAGAGGAGAGGAGAGGAGAGGAGAGGAGAAGAAAAAGTCACTGTACCATATTGTTGGACCAGAAGGTGTGCAAGAATCCTTGAGGAGAAACTGCTTTTGGCAGCTACAAAACAGCTTTTCAGATTAATGTTAGAGAGGTACTTCTAGAAGGTACAATGAAATTACACAACCTTTCAAATTTTCAGTCCATTTAACAAAGTGCTTCCAGTTTCCATTTTATATGAGGTGAAACAATGAATATAGAACAAAATGTTAATCTCTATCATGAGCTTTTTATTAATCTCTGTATTCAGAGCAGAGCATTTATTAAATAAAGGAGTTAGAAGAATGAAAAGCAAAGTAGAGCCATTGGCTTTTGGCATTTCTTGTTCATTTAATTATTTTTCTCTTCTGGGCATAGTTCAAGATGCTGCTGGACATTAAGAAAACAAGTTTTTATCTTCCACTTCCCAATTTTCTCATTTTAGTAAACACTCTGCTAACGTTCCTCTTTTATGACTAATATCTTTTTATCCTGTCATACAGTATAGCTCTGCAGCTGTTTTCATAAAAAGGTCAAGTAGAATTAAACCAAGGAAGATACAGAAGGGCTGGTGAAAACCAGGGTGGAGGAATCACTGTGGATCTGATTCTGATGGGAGAGGGGTGGAAAAGTCTGCATATCCCATAACAGTTAGTTTTGCTTTTTCTGCAGTCGTCTGTGTTTCAGTCTGTGGGCTTTTTGTAGCAGAAAGCATAACCAGTCAGTAAACCTGATGGTACCTTGTAGCCAGGATGTAGCCCATAATCCAGTCTGACATGTGGGACCAGACCGCCTGCTGGTATGAAGCAGCACTGCTTTAATGGAGCTATGCTATCTCTCCACTTCAGCGTTTTCTTAAAATTTGTGATTAGAAATATTTGAGCTATGAGCAAAAATTCAACTAGATGTAACGAAGGCAGTGTTTCTACCTTTGCAAAAGAATGCAAAATAGCACCACTTGCGGTCCCATAAAGACGACATCCATACAAGAGGTCTGACTACATGACTTAACTTTTCTCACATTGGCCTCTCTCCTTGTCCGCAGCCTGATTTCAATGCAATGGAAGTCCAGGCAGGGTAGATGTGGCCTATAGACAAGCCAGCTCCCTAGTCTGGACAACTGGGGGAAATCAGGAAGCGCTGTAAGACAAATCTTGCCAGAGGTTTAGCTTTATCTTTAATGAACCTATTCTCTCATACAGTTTAAAGAAACATGCAGACTTACTGCAAATTGGGTGTACCAGGTAGGCCAAGAGATCATGAGATATCATCTGCTAAGTTTTGTTTATTATCACCATCTCAGAGTATTTGTGGATTTGCTCTCGTTTGCTGTTCACTTGTCAATTAAAGTTATAAAACCAAAGAAACGTTCAGTCTGACCAGGCATCTTCAGCCAACTATTAGTAACTCATACATCTGGAAAACAGACAGTGTATCCAAATGCTAAAGTGCAAGACACTGTGCGTTAAAGCATGCCCACAGAACAAAGCATCAGATTACAAAGCAAGTAAGCAGCTTTTTTTTTTTTTATTTTCTATTAAGAACAATAAACCTAACCAGGGAGATAAAGCCGTTTTCTCCAACTGCCAGTACATATGCACTAGCACAATGAAACAAGACAGATCACATGCACAAACATCTGAGCTAATTAGATAGCAGTGGAATATCTGAAAATAACATGTATGTAATTGTAGTGCAGGTTCAGACTTAACATGCACACACATGCACATGTGCATACTCAAACACAGAAAAAAGAAATTAGCAAGTTATTATAAATGGGATTCCTTATTTGTGAAAATGTGCTGTCTGCATTTGCCTACTTATGGTTTTGATTCAGATAATAGGTTACAGTTCTTTACATTTCTGCTAGTAGGGTACTGCTGATTTAAGGAGAGGGAATAGGATAAAACTGAAACAATGGAGAAGAACGTCCCTATGTAGCTTTGTCCCATACTGGCTTTGTTCAGTATGAAAGATTTCTCCATATAAACTACTCCCCATTATAAAATCTACAGCACAGATCTCAGGAAACATTTTGTCACAAATTCCCATTTTCTGTTCTTCAATTTCTGGTTAATATTGCAGAATAATTTAGTCATAAGCTAACTGTTTCTGACAGCTGTCCATAAAGCTCTCCTTTTTTTTTTTTTTCTAGACTCATTTTACAGCAGTTTTAAATGCCAAGCACAATAAGGAGTTATTCTTCATTGTTCTTCAAAGTCACTATAAATAATAAGAATCGTAAATACAATCATATGCATAACTCAAGCCTATAAGCACAGTAACTGTGGTGCCTTGCTGAAGCATGTGTCAATAAACATATTTCTCAGGTTTAAAACCTATTGAAAAGGTAAATGCTGAAAAATATCCCATATTTGGCAGTTTAGATAATAATTTAATTTTCAGAGTCTCCCTCTGGCACTCATGAAGTCCATTTTGACTCTCCCCAGTTAATGCTTACTCATTTTTATATCACTACCCAAATGATCAAAGCTAGAGGAAAAGCTTTTAGTCCTACAGAAGATAAGGAAGCTCGTATGTTATCTGACTCTTCATGATGGGACTCCATGCTCCAAATGATCTAATTTGCTCGGATATAGCAAGAAGGAAAAGACCTCAGAATCAGAGCTAAGAAGCTGCTGGCATCACTGGAAAAGATGAACAGGGAAAGTATGTTAAGTATGAACACAGAAAAACTATTTATGCGTGTATGTATTTATTTATTTATTTGTATTGTCTCTTTGACGTTTCATAAGAATACGGTGCTAATGGGAAACATTTAAGCAAAGAAAACATTCTACCTTTTTCAAAGTATTGGGGCAAAGTCAAGTGGGTTTTAATAGTGCTTATATATGGGAGCTTCCTTTTTAAACTTCACATTGTTAAGGTAAATTTCTGGAAGTGGAAATAGAGAGTTCGGATGTAATTTGGAAATATTTTTTTAAAAAATATTCCATGATAATTTACCAAAAAAGATTGAAAAACATTTATGCTACCAGATGTCATTCGTTCAAATGAGAACACATTGTTGCTTACAAGCACTACTAAGTATACCACATGTACCTCTTTCATCACATCCACACAGACAGGTTTTTCCACCGAAGGTCAGCAGTTCGGACAAGCGGGAATTTCCATTGGTAAATCTGAGTTAACTGTTTCCAATTATCTCCCTGTCCTTCATGTTTAGAAACTAATTCTGTGAAAAAGTGCTTTATGATCTTTCCAGAAACTTAGGTAAGGCTGACTGTCCTTCCTGATTTCACCCCAAAGTGTCTCAGCAATGCTGACATCTTCCTCTTTGATGGCCCTTGTTTCCAGCTCCTATATCCTCCCATTTTCCTCTTCAATTCAGAACCCTCTGCCAAAATTCCCAGTCCTCCTCCACAATGGGATGATTTGTTCCTAATCTTCAAATAAGTTTTTTCTCAAAAAAACCCTCACCTCTCCTCAGTACTTCTCCCCTTGGGTCAGCTTCCCCCAAGGATTCTTTCTAGCAGCTTTCAGAATAGCCCAGAATCCAATATCTCACAGCACAGAGCCTTAACTGTGCTATTCACCTGCTCAGTTTTCCTTTGGGTCCTGAACTTCATCATTTTCTGGTTGCTGCAGCCATCCCTTGACATATATCAGGTTCGTGACCACCTGAGGAACCTGAACATACAGAAGTCTAGGGGACCTGACAAGATGCATCCCAGAGTCGTGGAAGGAACTGGCTGATGGAGTTGCCAAGCCACTCTCCGTGATATCTGAAAACTCATGGCAGTCAGGAGAAGTCTCTGGTGCCTGGAAAAAGGGAAATATTGCACCCATTTTTAAAAAGGGTAGAAACGAGGACCCGGGGAACTACTGACCTGTCAGCCTCACCTGGGAAGATCATGGAACATGTGTGATTTGAGACAGCCAGCATGGCTTCACCAAGAGCAAGTCCTGCCTGATCAACCTAGTGACCTGTTATGATGGAGTGACTACATCAATGAGCAAAGGAAGAGCTATGGATGTCGTCCATCTGGACTTCTGTAAGGCCTTTGACATGGGTTACAAAAACATCCTTCTCTTTAAATTGGAGAAATATGCATTTTATGGGTGGACTGTTCAGTGGATGAGGAACTGGTTGTACTGTTGTTTCCAGAGGGTAGTGGTCATTGGCTCAATGCCCAGACCAGCGACATGTCCCTCAGGGGTCCATAGTGGGACCAGTACTTTGTTTAATATCTTCATCCATGACATAGACAGTGTGATCAAGTGCACCCTCAGCAAGTTTGCAGGTGACACTAAGTTGAGTGGTGCGGTTAACACACTTGAGGGAATGGATACCATCCATAGGGACCTGGACAAGCTCGAGAATTGGGCCTGTGTGAACCTCATGAAGTTCAAGAAGGTCAAGTGCGGGGTCCTGCACCTGGGTGAGGGCAACCCCTAGTAGCAAGAGAGTCTGGGGGATGAAGGGATTGATAGCAGCCCTGCCAAGAAGGGCTTGGGGGTACTGGTGGATGGAAAGCTGGGGATAAGCTGGCAATGTGTATTCGCAGACCAGAAAGCCAACCATACCCTGGGCTGCATCAAAAGAAGTGTGGCCAGCAGGTCGATGGAGGTGATTCTGCCCTTTTACACCACTCTTGTGAGACCCCACCTGGAGTACTGTGTTCAGCTGTGGAGCCCCCAACATAAGAAGGACATGGACCTGTTGGAGCAGGTCCAGAGGAGGACTATAAAAATGGTCCTTCTATGAGGACAGGCTAAGAGTGTTGGAGTTCTTCAGCCTGGAGAAGAGAAGGCTCTGAGGAGACCTTATTGTGGCCTTTCAGTAATTAAAGGGGGCCCACAGGAAAGATGGGGACAAACTTGTTAACAGGACATGTTGCAATAGGACAATGCATAACGTCTTTAAACTAAAAGAGGGTAGATTTAGACTAGATATAAGGAAGAAATTTTTTTTACAATAAGGGCGTTTCCCAGAGAGGTGGTAGATGCCTAGTAATGTTCAAGGCCAGTCTGGACGGGGCTCTGAGCAACCTGATCTAGTTGAAGATGTCCCTGCTCATCACAGAGCAGGTTGGACTAGATGACCTTTAAAGGTCCCTTCCAACCCAAACTGTTCTATGATTCTATGATTCTATAATTTTCGTTCTTCCCTGTTTGCACGCACTAGGCAAACAGAGCATTACTCCTGCTCACCCTGTCTAGCACTTTCATTTAGGAAATTGTCGCCAACACAATTTAGAAACTTCTTGAATTGCTGCTGAAAGTCCTGCTGCACTTTTAGAAGATAGCTGTGTGGGTGTCGTCTCCCTTGAAGACTAGAGCCCATGATCAGGATCCTTCCACTAATTCATGGTGGGAGTCCAAACCCACTTCAAGCAGTTTGTAGCATATCCCAGTGATGATACCATGAAACTATTTCCCTCTGACCTTTTTCAGGACTTTACAGACATTTCTCCAGTTTGGCACCAGAGCTCATTGCAGTCAAGTTATGCCTTTCCACATATCACAACTCCCCTTCCTCTTTTCAGTGGGCTGAGGAAAACACCACTTGGACTCTTCCACTTCCTCCTAGCACCCCTCCAGAGCTCACCTGATCCACCTGAGGTACACCACCACCACCTGCCCTTCCATTAGTTCCCACATGGATGACCAGCAGGGAGAAAAACTCCAAGCCTATACGAGCCTTGCAGTCTCTGCAGCATCACAGAACCAGACCCCAGGCCAGCAGCAACTCCTCCTGGACAACAGGTCTGGCCCATGAACAGGTGCCTCTGTCCCACAGAGAAGAGCCTCACCGTTGACTCTTCTTAACACTGCTCAGTCCAACAGCCTCTGTGGTCTGATGTGAAATCTTCTCCTAGCAGAATTTATTCCTCCTCCTAATGCGAGGCCCCTGTTCATTTGCTCCAAGAACAGTTGCAGATGAGGATGGAGCCATTCCCTCCTCACAGAGCTCACAAGCTTCCATTTCTCCTCTTTTCTGGAAGACCACGTCTTCCATGTATAAATGCCACCACTCTGCTCAAAGAGCAAGGCACTATTCTTCTACCTCTTCATCATTAACAAAGATTCAAACAAAGAAGATGTGAATGTCTCAAACCACATTCTAGCCTAGTAGTTCTAGTAGTTCTCTAGTAGCCTAGAAGTTCTACTAGTAACCTAGTAGTTCTCTACTACACATATCTCTCTGCAGAGGGATTCAGAACAAGCTACATAAGATGTTAACAGAATTTCATGAAAAATTGCAAGATGCACAAAGATTCAAAGACTAGAGTGTTGAGAATAGGAGAAGATACACTCTCCTAAGGTGTCTCTTACCATCTCTGTTATAAAAATCAAACAGTACAAAAATATTTGAAGCAAAAACTTTAAGCTGTACCATAAAGGTTATAGCAGGCCCACAGGCAGGCCTTAAAGATGACGTACTTTGTTTTCTTGTTCGGAACAGGAAGAACAATGGCCAATAGGGGCATTTTCATCCTGTTCTTTTTGCAGAATCTATATTTCCAGAGAGGAAAGAGTTGTTAATTCTAGTTAGTGTTACCTCTTCTCCTATTTTTCTTCACTTTGCAAAAATGGTTCTTCTCTATGCTGTCAGGCAAAAAGTGAGAGAGAGAAAAAAAGTACATGAGCTCATATGGAGTGGGAACTTACAGGCTCATATGAATTGGAAACTGCCACACAGATACTTCCTTAATGGATTGGAAATTGTGTGAAAGTATTTTTTCACAGCAAGAGACCAAACCATTTGGAACAAGAACTAAAAGCAAGTTGCCAGCCAGGAGCACGGATCCGCAGACCCCCAGAGCAGTGGCTATAAAGAGTCATCAGTCTCTAGTGTATCTGAAACTTGGCAAAGAGATCTATTCATCTCTACAACCTCAGTGAATGAGGTTTTTTTAGTTGTGCAAATAATCAGGTTCTTCTCTTGTGTGGGTGATAAGAGCAAAGCTTAATTCTGTGCACACCAGGGGAATTTTCGATTAGTCCTAGCCTGAGATCCTGTAGAAGTGACAAAGGGTACCATCTGCTTCACAGGCAATTTGTTATCCAAACCAGATTACAGCAATGAAGACCACAGAATTACTGACAACAGAACAGCAGTGAGGATAAAAAATGTTTTGCCGAAAAAGTGTTATAACTCTTCAAGGATCTTATGTCGCTGGTCACTTCAGCAACATATTAGTCAACAAACAGATCAAAAAATGTATAAAATAATAACAGATTCCAGTGTCAGATGCACCATCATATCCTTGAAAGGGAAGAGACATGTTACTTGCATTTCACAGATTTGTTGAGAATAGGTCCACACATTGCTCTCTGGTATGAAGGCCCACCTGCTCACCATCCAGGTGCTCTAACTCTCCCAGAGAAGGTAAGAGGCAGAAGAATATAAACATTATCAGGACAGTGCTCAGTGACTAGACTCCCAAAGTGGCTGCTGTAACCACGTTTAATGTTCTGTGCCCTCCTGCCATCCTGTTTTCTGCACCAGGAAGCCATCTGTGTTCCCTACTCCCCACTCCCCTCTCTCCCTTTAAGCACACCTAGCTGCATCTACCACCACCAGTGCTCGCTCAAGATCTCTCACTATGCTCTCATCTCACCTTGCACCATTTATCAGTAGTCTAGACCCAATCCCAGGGAATACTCATGTTCTCCACTTCCGTCTGCACTCATTCATGCTTGATTGATGCAATCCACAGTTTCTCGCCCTGAATCTTCCTTCAACATCCGACCAACGTATTCTGATTTCTGAAAAATTGCTGGCCAGAGAGTCTGTGCCCTTCCAATAGTCTGGATTCTCCACAGGTCAGACAATCTTCTCTATAGCAGAACAGTCAGGATTTATTTAGCAGCTGACTGCAGATACTATCACCCTCGAGGTGGGGGGAGACCTGTAATGTACTTAATTAAAAGTGTTACCTGTGTTTAAATTTAGCTTTTAACACTTCCCACACAAGTCCTTTTGGCCTTTCTTGTAGCCTGTCTAAAGCAAGTACTAAGGAAACTGCATCAGGCAGAAAAAGGAAATTAACAGATGTTCACATCAAAGCATTGGAATAGCTTTGTCTCAGAAACACCCTTTTGTCAGTCACTACAGAGAAACCAAGTGGGCTGCAATAGTTGCAGGGATTCTGCTACCCCATAATCTCCTCAAACCACGTAAACTCAGGTGGTTTGAGAGGGCTTCTTAGCATTGCTACCTGGCTTTAAATAGAGACCATGTAATCCATTCAAATCAGTGTCTTTTTTGGTATATACATTTTGTGCACACGCATGTACACGTGTGTGCAAGCAGGCACACACGTACAGGAGGTAAAAATTGAGAGAAAAAGAGAAAGAGTGTTTTTTGGTGAGCTGAGTGGTTATCTGAGGCAACTTGTGAAGCAGAAATGTAGAATCCTTACCCTACTTCAGTCTGTCATATTAATAAACTTCACATTTTTACTAATACCAGCAAAATCCCATACCTTTTACAGAAAACTAAACACAATAAACCTGATTTAAACTGGAAAGATGCTTAAAGAAGTTAGTTACATTTCTTTAATTTTAATTCTCTTTTAGAATTTCATTTCTATGTGAAGCTGAAACTTAGATTCAACATTGTCTTGGTTAACTTATTCATTTAAAATATGGTGAGTCCCATGGTTATCTTAAAGTAGGAAATGAATAACGAATGGATATCAATCTGATGGCTGCTATCAATGTCACTGATGGAGGTAACAAAATATTGTACCTTTGAGAAGCAGTCTTTTAGATAACTGTTAATTTTTGCATTTTAATTTTGTAAAAGTGCTTAAAAATCACAGTTTGGTGACTTTAAGTATAACTGCTTTCCACACATACAGTTTTTTCAAATGTCCTCCAATCTCTTTCCTGGAGGTTAAGGGCTTATATTTTCATGCTATAAAGCTGAACAATCTGTTAGCAGTGGTGGAGATAATCAGCTGCTTCTCAGATAGCCAGCAACATGCACTGAATTTTATTAATATGCCAATGAAAAGGCACCTCCCTTTTATGGGGAAATGAGGCCAGTCTACTGATATGTTAAATTTGACTCCTGGAGCCTAACCTCTTCGACACAGATGTCAGCACAATTGCCTAGTTTTCTGGTCAAAATAAAATCTCTATTTCATAATAGAAAATTTCGTTGTATTGGGGAATCATGACATTGCACACTAGATTTTACAGCAGCAAGTCCAGAGTGCCAATGGTCTGTTGGAGGAAAAACAAATAGCCATTGAATTTAATAATCACACCATCTGTAGTTCAGACATTCACTATGAAATGAAATGAAGATATATAGCAAAGAAGAGTGAATGGCATCGAAGACTAAAAAAAGAGCAGACCTCATATGGGCAAGAGACTGATACAATAAAGTTAATCTAAACAAAACCTTTCAGTTTGGATAGCAAGTTATATTAAATAAGACATCTATTTCCTTCATGTTAGCCTATAATCTCTGAACAGTTTTTTCCTTTTTTTTTTTTACAATCCAAATGACCGATTATTGTCAAGAGACCAGTTTCAGCAGCATTTACTTTGTAGTGTTTATTGAGTTTCTTTTCGTATTCCATTTTTAAAATCCCTCCTCCATCTGAGGAAACATAAACTCAGTGCTCCTTCCATGTATTCAGAATAGGATTTTGTTTAAAGCAACACTTGGGTGCAAACTGACATAGAAGTCTGGCACTCTGCATACATCATCTTTATTTTTTTGTTTATTCAGGTTAATTGACTGATTTTCTGTCCAATATCAGATTTCTTCCTCTTCACTTAGAAGTTCTTTCTCTAATACAGGAATTCAGCCTTCACTGAACCATCTTTAAGTACTAAAGTTCTTCATTACAGCAGTCCATGTCCACTGCAGTATAGAATAAAATCTTGTAAATAACAATGTACAAGGTAGACAAAACTACCTTAAAGCAAGACAGTGAATATTAGTTTTATTCTTACCTTCTCAGGGAGGATCTCTGGCTCATTTGTGGCTTGTATGGCCACAAAAGTGCATGTGTTGAGGAGGAGTCTCTCCTCTCCTCTCCTCTCCTCTCCTCTCCTCTCCTCTCCTCTCCTCTCCTCTCCTCTCCTCTCCTCTCCTCTCCTCTCCTCTCCTCTCCTCTAGATTAAGTAATAAACATGGGATTAGCCACATTAGTCAACTATCCCTAATGCATTAACAAGCTCTTCCACTCTACAGTAGCCTTTTTGTATTCCACAGAGACCGAAGATTTACTCTCAACTACATGATCGGAGATCAGAACTGATAGCAGTAATTCACTTTTTTTCTGACAACTTTGCGGCCTATTTTCCAAGAAGACAATGGTGGAAAACTCCCACTGCCTCCAGATGCAACACAGCTTCACAGGACAACCTGCCTGCTCACCTGGCTTGAAAGAGCTGATCTCAAATATTAGTTTTAAGCCTTTACCCTTAAACCTCACTCACAGTGATATCAGTGGGATTTCTGTGCTGAAAGGGATAATTATGGTGATTGTTTATAAAACCAAAAAGTCTAAAAAGAACAAATGAAATTACTATGATGATTTTAATTTTCCAAAGACAGAAATCATACCTTTTCTTAGAAAGCATACAATTCCACACATATTTTCGACATTTTTACTTTAAGTCTGTTAATGCATTTTTTGGTTTATTTTTTTTTATGTTAATGTCCATATACCAGGTAGCATTAATGATGTTTCATCCATTTAAAACTTATAAGGATATGATAAGGTTAACATAACGTAGCATAACATAATGTAGCATAACGTAACATAGCATAACGTAACATAGCACAGCATAACATAACGTAGCATAACATAATGTAACATAAAGTAACATAACATATAGTATAGTATAGTGTAGTGTAGTGTAGTATAGTATAGTATAGTATAGTATAGTATAGTATAGTATAGTATAGTATAAGCAAGGTTTGTAAGAAAGAAGTAACAGTACCTTTGGGGGTGGGGAGAAGATTTATATTTTGGAAAAATGTTAGAACAAGGTTTTTTTTAGCTGGTAAAGAGATTTTACAAACCTTACATCTTATGTGACCAGTTCATATTAAAAGGACAACTAATATATATTTGAAGTTAAAGGACTAAAGGACTTTCAGATACACAGTCCTTCCTAAAGGTGAAGAACATGTGGAAGGGCCTTTACCTTTTTTCTTTCCCAGCTTCATTAATTGATCAAATAGAAGTGATTGACCCTTCTTCCAAATCTCACTTTAAATGCATTTGAAAATGCTTTTCGTGTTATAAAAATAACTGCTACAGACAGCAAAGAATAGAGATCCAAACAAATTTTGTGAAAGGGAGATTTTAAACGTGTAATAAGCTTCTTAATCTTAAATTAAGCCTTCTCTTTTAATTTTGTGAGCAAGGAAAATCCATGTAGTCAAATGTCTAGTATAATAAAATTCTTTTCTCACTTTAAAACTTGAGAAAAGTGTGATCAAATTGAAAACAAAACCAAAATTCTACAGCAGCCAAAATAAGCAAACAATAGCAAAAATACAGTGACATGATTCTTTCTCCTTATAACATAAGGAATACATTATCAAAGCTCTTTTAAAATGTGTTTGTGTTGTGTATTTCTCCAAGTTTTCCAGTTATTTCTTGCTTTCAGGAGTTACCATTTCTTAACGGAGCAGAGGTATGTGATGTATGTGGTCAAGGTAGAGAAAATGAAACCCTGACAAGCCTAAAACTTGACAACCAGACTTAACAGAATTCACAGCACCCCAAAAGTGGCATTTGTGTTATCTGGGGGGGGGGGGGGGGAAGATGATGCTTGTTAAGTAGAAATATTTCAAGATTTATGCCACAACTGTAGTTAATAAACTGCAGTATATCAATATAATGAATGTGCATGTATACTTTGGGTTGACTAGGAAAACTAAGATAACAATGTGTTAAAGAGGTATAGGTTAGAAAATGGCTGAAAAAATGCAAAGAATTGAACATAAATTTTATGTTTAGACTGCAATTTTTGAGGGATGTCTCTGCAGAATGTGAGGGGGCATTTTAAATATTTTTATATCACAGTTTAGTGTATTCAAAAGATAAATAAGGTTTATATTTATGGACACAGCGCAATGAGACAAGAGCTTCAGCTTGTTCACTTTTAATGACAAGGGACTGTCAGCATCTGCTTCTCAGTTTCTGCTGAAATCAGGCCATGGCCTTCCTGTTACAATTTTAAAGCAATTTTAGATGGGTGAACCTAGCAAATTAAGTGTTAAAACCTAGTCTTATCTGTCATTCAACACCATTCTGCTCTTTTCCTCTATCTTTTCAGCAAATAAAGCTTAATGTCACCACTTAGCCCAAGACAAATCCTAAAACAGAGCACAATTGTTAGACCCTAAAAAATTCTAATAGCTCAATATTACTCCTACCAATTTTAGTTTATAATAACGTATGAAAATGAATTGGAATTATCCATGAGGATTCAAAAGCCAAAACATTAAACCACTGTGAAATTTTAGAACCTGTTAAGTGGCTGAGGAGAAAATACAAGGAAATTTATTTATTTTCCAAGACATAATGAGAGAAAACAGGAGGAAATAATCAGTTATGAGAGGAAGAGAACTGAATTGTAGAAGAGGAAAAGAAACATCAAAAAGGTGAAATACTAAAAGCTACCTGAAAATTTGTTTTTAACTTGTTAACCGCAATAATCTAATGGCCAAGGTACAATTGCCTACTTCGTTTTATCTTTTCCTTGTACAATTATGTGGTGTAAATTCTAATATTATATATAGTTTTGTCAACTACTAGTAATAACACAGAGCTACTCTGCATCTAATGAGTTATCTATGACCCTAGAATAAAATGCCTCATAGAGTAGTAAAGGCAGGGGATGATAGCAGAAATCTTCAAAGTCCACATGCAGAACAACACAGGAGACCCCTGGTCTCTAAGTAACACTACTGATAGTGTGGTCTTGAGAGCTGGGTAAAACTAGCAATTGGGTTTCTAAAGAGAACAAAGAACAAGTATCTAGTCTGCATAAAGCACTCCATGTATAGAAAAATTGGTTGTAATGTGGACTAGCAGACACGTGAACAAAGTGCAAGTTGCAAAGAGTGTTCTCAAACATACAGAAATGACCCTAACAAAACCCCAGACAGTGCGACAAGAAACAGTCAGCATCAGCAGCATACTCCTTGCAGAGAATGATTTGGGTTGCTGATGACTCAATGAAGATTCCCTTCCAGGATGAAACTGTCAATCTTAGGACACAGGGGAGCACTAAAAGGATGAGCATAACACCAGAGAAAGGGGTAGATACTGGCAAGTTTGTGAATATATCATTTTAACTGCATATAATTTGAACTAGAACTGTTAACATCACTGCAACTGAAAGAATAATCGTTCTTTAATTAGATTGTTAAGACTTCATTAGGCTAATAGTAAATTATTACCTTTGCAAAAACAGTGTGTTCCTTTTGTTGACAACTAGATTTCTAGTGTAACAAATTGGTGAAAAGTCAAGAAACCTCTTATGTAAATTGGTTGCAATAAATTGGTAAAACACCTCTGGGGAGAGGAGGGAGATCATGTCAAATTATTGATCAGAAAGTTCCTTCTCTTGCTCGCACCAATTTACTATGTCTATGGGAGTGTTTCTGTAGTCACCTGGTTCTTGTGCAGGGGTTGATGCACTTTTCATGAGGAAATACAAGAAGAGATGTGAAGCTTATACACATCATGCTTATGCAATATGGATGCCACCATGACAGAGACAGCTTTCATTAGTTACATATACCATAAATATGGGAATACCAAGGAGCAAGCTTTAGCCTACAACTCTCAACTGTCAGCATAAGTATTACTTCAACTCAGCAGAAGAGGAGCAGTAAGTCAAAGCAGTTTGTTTTGAGTTCCCTCTGTCTAAACTATGCAAGGTTTGGGATCTTATTTCAAGCTATTTCAAAGCTGCCCAAAACTCCTAAGTGTTCTGAAGGCGAGAGCAATGGAGGAGTACCAGCCACACAGGCTTTTGGACACTACCACCTGAAAGCATACAGGTCATATTTATGATTCAGGCTGCTGAAGAAAGAACAAACTTTCATTTTCTAACTTTGGTTCTTAGTGCCTTATTGTCCCATAGCAAATCAACAGATACTTTCATTAATTCAAAGACAAACATGAAAATGTTCTCCAAATCACAGAAGGGTTAAATTTTTTCATTTTTATTTTCAGAAGAGTTCTGAATTACTGATTTAATAATGGGTCCGTTTTCATTTGTAAAACACTAAGTTCATTGATCTAATCAAATTATGGTTAGAGACAAAAACAAGTTCTAACCAACAGTGAGAAAAAAATTTTGAAATATGGAATTATCATGTGATCAACCATTTAAAAAAAAAAAAAACAAACAACATATGTAAGCCACTAAAAAAGCAGTACGAAGAGGAATGATGGTCTTCTCTTCACCAGCAGAGATTACTACAAAACATTGTTATGTTTCTGACATGACCGAAGGATCCATGGATTTATTCAGGGATGTACTTCTTACTCTGCTGGCTTCGTAAGTTTAGGTTACCCCCACATCTCTGTCCTCTTTTGTATACTTTGGACACATGCATACCCTTCAAAATTGAAATGTTCCCTGTAGTGGCACAGCATTTAGTGATATTCATAGCAAAATACATGCAGATAAGACAGTATTTTGTTTAGTATACTTGTGTCTCATTTCAACCATGCAGTGCAAAAATGAGTGCATCTGGATGAAGATTCTACGCCAATCGTTAGGCACATAAGAACCTGTTGAAAAAAATCTGTGAGTTCCCAGATTTGAACTTTTTAACCCTACTCTCCTTACTCTATTCAGATTAAAACTGTTGGTTCATACTCTCCTTTTTTCCATTTCCTTGTTCTGCTGTCATCCACAACGTCTGTCAGCCAAGCAAAAGCTAATAACCATGTGCCAGCCTCAAATGAGACAAGATTCATGATCAAACTATGGGATTATCTTTGCATTCTGCGCAAGAGCACTTGGAGGGTCACATAATCACTAGGATATTACCAAAAAATTATCACCGTTGCCTGTTACGTGAGTGTGAAAACAGTTACCATCCTATCACCGGCCAGAGGCAATAAATGACATGCACATTAAAGCAAGTGCCTATACATCACAACTCTGCTTATCAGCCTTAAGTGGGAACGGCAACATCAGACAGTACCTGTTCTTTGGAGGCTGGCATGTCTAAGACTGATTCTAAGTCCAAGGCAGACATTTTCCAGATACTTCAAAGATGTTTACAATTCATTTCAAATGCCACTTATCGGCATCTGAATTATACATCTAGCATGCCTAATTATTACACGGGCCATGCCATAATTCTATTTATCTCTTAGCTGTAATTAATTTTAAATCAGGTCACCTTATTTACGGATTAGCCAAAATAATTGTGTCTTGAAAACTATTATTCACTGAAATCATCTTCTGCCATTATTTCTGTGCTCATACTCTTGGCCTTTTCTAGCCTCTCTTAGACTCCACACCGGTACATAATTCTGCTTTTCTGAAGGGCTGGAGGTTGCAGCATTTCTTATATTTAGGAGCCTATCAAGGATTTTAAATTATGAAACCTCTAAATAGTGGGGAGTTTCTTCTGATGTCTTTGGAAATCTTAATGTTTCACACATAGAATTGCATTAATGTTTTAAGTAAATCAAAACTTTGCAAATATCCATTAACTCTTTTTATACCTCTGACCCTTATATTTACTTAATTTTAACTTAGTTTTCATCAGCTAATGAGCATCATGTTAAAATCATAAGAATAAGAGATTTATAAGAAATGTTTATTCTAAATAAAATACGTCAGTCGCTGGCAATGCAAATTTGCTGAACAGCTGCAGAACAATCCACTTTTTATGTTACATGGTCTTTGGACTTCTTCAGAGCTTCCCCACCTCTGTAAGGCAGAAACACTTCTTTCTTCCAGGCCAGATGTTCGCTGTAAACCTTGTGAAAGCATGCCACCTAAATCTGGGTTGTAGTCCCTTGAACCATATCCCCCCTCCCTACCAAACTCTGTCTGAGGTCTGTTTGATAGACACAGAAGGCAGGACTAAATTTGCTTAGTCCTGATAGCCAAGATAAATGGTATTTGGCAGCTGGAACTTCTCTTTCTGCCTAAGATCATATAGCTTGACAAAATTCGCGACTGACGCTAAGTCGTATGTACCATGATGTCACATCTTTTTACTCAGAGTTGAAGTAATTTTACGTACCAAGATAGTAATAACTTTCACTAACAACATCATTTCTTTTACAGTCTGTGGCTGAAAATATTAGTAATGAGTTTATTTGACATGTATAGTTACGGTGTCGGGGAACCAGACTTGATGACTCAGGAGCTCCATTCCTGGCCTATGTCCCTCTCCACTAATACCAGACAAACCATAGCTGACTTGCAAACAGTAAGGTCAGTACCTAATTATAATTCTGCAGACTTTCTATTTCTTTAATTACACATGTGCTTAAAACATTAGCCCTCTTACCCACATTCAGTCAGCATACAGTTCAGAACCTTCAGGTGAATAGAAGTTGGGATAATTGGGTTCCCAGTTTTAGGGTCTGTCAGAGACTCCTCATTTCAAAGAAGAAATTTAATTCATTTGCTTGTTAATTCCATATCTTTACCACAGTTCAAGGATACTTCAAAATTCATGCAAATAGAATTGTAATCTTAACAGTATATGAAGTTGTTAATGCTATTTGTACTGGGGATAGACAGACTGAATGTGAGCAAGCCACAGAAAACAAAACTCTTTCTCCACCCCCCACCCCCCAATCCAATTTAAAAAATTAAAAAAAAAGGGGGGGAAGGAAAAGATGATAGCTTATAGCTCCTGAAACTTAATAAACAGCTCTAGCGGCGTATTAGCATCAGCTTGTTGTGGCAGTAGGATCCCTGACATGATCAGACTGGGAAACTGACAAATCTATGGAGTTCTGCATGCTTATTCTTTGAAATGTAGAGCCCACAGAGGTAAGCTGTGGCTCCCGCAATGCGAGTTACAATGGGCCTCTCATTGTATTGCTGTGAGACAATTAAAAAGAAAAACGACTCTTCCTTTTTTTTTTTTTTTAAATTGCAAGTTAGTCAATCTTAGCAGCTGCTATGATTAAAAATCTTTCATAATTGGCTGGTAGGCTGGTATTTTTAAAAAAGGAAAGACCACTCCAGAAGACACATAACTCTTTTGTCTTATTCCATTACTACCTATTTGCTTTTATAACATGTACTCAGTTTTCCTTAGAACAAGTAGGAATCCAACAGAGCTGTAACACAATAATACAAAAAAATGCATCAAAAACCATTTAGATAAGGTGAACATAGTGCTGCAGTCTAAAAGGGTAGTGACTATGTGCTGTAAAGTGGTGGGGTTTTGCATGCTTGAGCACCTGCTACCTAGAGCATTGAATGCTATCACGTACCACACGGTACAATCTACATGCAGCGTTTACATTGCGTTTTATTAAAGAAACAGTTGCATTTTGTATTGCACATTTAAACAGGGCCAGAATATGCAGAATTTTTTTATCTGGGTTTGGAATTAACTTTTCTATATTTCTGTTACTGACAGGGAGCCACAGTGGCTGGGGAAGGGGAGCAGGGGAGTGCGAGTACCAGCAGGGCAACTGGCCTCACCTCCCGCAGTGCCCAGCAAAGCCAGCAGAGATGGTGGCTGCTGGGGTCAGCCCAGAGGCCAGGGCAAGTCCACGGTGGTGAGGCAGGTCCCAGGTCAAGCCAGGATGGAACATCTGCAGGTCACCTCTGCGGCCCAAATAAACGGGGTGCCTGGCCGGGCAAGGCACAGCTGCAACACAACTGCAATGGGGCTCTGGTGGCATCTGAAGGGAGACCGGCAGCTAAAAAGCTGTCCCCAAGTGAAGCTGGAGGAGCCCTGCCAAGGCCTTTCATCAGAGCTTTCTTGAAGAGCCTTCTTCACAAAGTGGGACCCCCTCTTCACAAAGTGGGACCCCCTCATCATCGTCTAGGTGAGCCCTGAAACTCCTGGAGGGGGAATGTGCTCAGGGCCCTGACATCTACCTCTGCTCTGCACAATTGTGATAGACAAACCTTCAGCAAGCGCTTCTTATTTCTGTCAGCTTTCAAGGTCCTTAAGCTTTTACACAATGGAGCATGAACTTCAGAAGATGTTGTTTTTCAGTGTACAGAAATAAAGGGAAGATGGAGAAGCAATGTAAAAAATTCTTCAGTATTTTTCTGCATTAGTAGCTTTTATCACACATTCTTTTTCATAGGGAAAATATCGGTTCTCTAAAAGAATACATCCCTGAGTATTTGGGCAGGCTCTGTAACAGTATTAATTGACTTCTTTTTCCCTTTGCCACAAGTCCCCGTTAATAAACTTCATGTGATCCCTTAAATTAGGAAAAAGAAAAAAAAGCAAGACTTGGCACCTTCCCACAAAGACAGCAATCTCTCTGATAAGGGATATGAAATATTTGGAAAGAAGACAGGAGAGAAATAGATTCTTGGGAGAGATTGTTTGGGAAATCCTTCCTAAAGAAGTTTGTCACTAGGTTAGATGAGTTTGGTAAAGGCCGGGGATGGGATAAAGATCTGAGGCGTAACTAAAGTGGTCTACAGAAAATATTTGAAGTTAAATAGTGAAAAGTGTAGGGTAGGCAACAAAGGCAACAAAAGCACATGGGCTGTTATGCTGTCTGCTTTCTTGGGTCATATGGGGAAAACTGGCTAAGGAGGAGGAATGACAGCAAGCAGTGTGATTCTTCAACCTCAGTGGTGAAGCACCAGAACCTCCAGTGTATGCAAGGAGGCTTGCACACAGACTGGCCTGCAAATAATGTTTCTTTACAACACCAACAAAAATCTCAAATACCTTCAAGTGAAGGAAGACATCTGTGGACAACGCAGACCCTCAAGCAATGGTAGTAAGAAAAATTAATTGTATAGTTAAGCTAACATCTTGAAAAGTAAAATAATAATAATAATTAATAATAATAATAATATAATGGGTCTATAGGCTGCTTCTGAGGCACTTAAATGACTCTTGTGTCAGCAGGACCTATGGCGTGATTTTTTTATAAGTAACTTCTTTAGGAAGCTTTATTGTGGACTCCAGGCAATCAAGTCTAGCACCTCTCAGTTGGAAGGTGTATTATCCAGCCTTTAAGCAGATCAACTGCTTTTGGAAAGCTTTTCAGGAAGTACAAATACAGGGCCAATAAATCTTTTTTTCCCTCAAATACAGGACGTTCATTTCTGATTCATAAAGTTTGTATACAGTAGCATAGCTTCTGATCTCATAAGACTTAAAGAAACTCCAGGCTCTTTAATGGGGCTAATTCAGATTGAAATTGCTGGCAGTAAGATTGAGAGGAAACCATGTTATCTATATTCCTTCCTTCATACCAAGAATGTAAAATATGAAACCATACTTACACCAAAGTTTGCTTGTTCTGTTACAGAACCTGAAGACAAGATTGTGTGTCTATTATTCCAGTATTATCCCTTTTACTGTTGGGGTTTTTTCTAGTTCACAAGGAAGCTAGCCATGCTGAGCTATGTGATCATAAGACATACTCCTTCATAATTTTCTTCTATTATATGCAAAAGTGTAAAGGGCTTAATTTTATCACAGTATATTGCTACACAGGAAATGAAGATCTTTTCTCTCCAGATTTTGTCTGAACATCTTCATTAGGCTAGCGTTCTGAAAACTCAGCAGGCAGTGTATTTTATTGAGAAAGGGACTAAAATAATGTTAACAGAATTTAGTATAGCTGCAAGACAAGTTATTAAAGTGCCTAGAACATAGTAGAAGTATGCAAATGTTTTAAAGCATTTTAAATATTAGAATATTAAAATATATATTAAAAGGCAAAAAAAAATTAATTCCTTTTTCCTGTCTATGGATAATGGTGTTGAAGTCTTCTATCAAAAAATTCCTAATCCAAGTCTTCAGATATGGTGTCAGTAGCAACTTTTCAAGGAAAAGGTAGGGTATAGGTATGAGACAGGTGGTTATTTGCCAGAAACTATTTTAAACCCATTTTATCATATGTGTCTGAGAGTTACATCAGATCAATTCTCCTTCAGTAAGGGCTAGGGTTCCCCTATGTCTCTTTTGAGGCAGTGTACACACTTCAGTGCTCAGGTCTTGTGACTTTATTCATTGTGACTTGAAGTCCTATAAGTGCATGCATTAGTTAAGTGGGCCAGGGACTCTGCTGTGCATGCCGGTTCCAATCCTTAATAATCCCTTAAGAGTCATTTAGATGTGGTGTTAGGGGATACAGTGTAGGGGAGAACTTTGTAGAGTGGGGTTGATGGTTGGACTCAGTGATCCCGAGGGTCATTTCCAACATAAATGATTCTATGATTCTATGATTCTGTGATTCTATGCCCACCCTTTTTATCCAACAGGTCTGACTGAGAGGGACACCTGTGGTTCTTCCCATCAGATGTGTTATGCTTGATTGCACACACCCATCATACAGCCAAAATACCTGGATGGACAGCACTTTTGGTTATATTCAAACTTAGTTTGGACAGCAATTTATCAACTGTAGCCCCTTGCTTTGGGACTTATTGGCTATGTTGTGCCTTTTCTGCTAAGCCATGAAGGATTTTAACTATTTACTTCTCACTTTAATCCAACCTGACAAGAAGTTATGTCCTGTGTAACAAACATTCAATTTGCAGCATACTGACCAAAGTCAATAGCACCAAAACACTGAGCACAAGATACATAAAACAAATTCACATTTTGACCCTGACCATTTTTGGTGGATGACCTTAGATAGATGAGGAGACATTCTTGGACCACTGCATAGATCCTTATGGCTCACAAATCCTTATATCAGCTCTCTTCATGCAGAATAACTAATCTTCATCAATTGTTAATGCACAGAAAGAACAAAATCCACAGGTTACTGGAAAGAAGGCTTTTTAAGGGATAGAAAAGAACTATACACTGACAGGATTCATGACTGAGCACCCCAAACTGTTTTCTATCAAGAACAGCATTTGCATTAATGAGATATTTTACCATCAGCAAAAGAGCATCAGCTGTTGCCACAGCAGCCTGCCTTTACCCGCTCCAAGGGCAATTCAGATGTTCCTGTGACACCCCTGCACCAGTCTCCGGTGCTTAGCTCCCAGCAAGAACAGAAAGAAATGCAGCAATTGCTCACTATGCCAGCAGCCTCTCTGCTTGCCCCTTAATGTTAGGTTAAAATGAACCGTGATTACCATATGGGAATCCTTTGGCTTATGGATTCAAATAATACTTAATGAGAATAAAAGTAAATAGTGTTAGGTGCAAAACAAGGAAAAGAACAGAAGGCTGCATGATATGTGAAGATATTTTTCTTTCTTTAGAAAATCACTGCGAGGCATGAATAGGAAAACCAGTGGGATCCACAAAACCCATTTCTTGTTTCAAGGTAAGGACCAGTTACTTTGGTTTATTATATCACAGCAAACATCCACTAGCTCAAAAATTGTTGTAAATGCTAGGAAAATGTCCTATCACACAAAGGAATTAAATGCATAATAACCTGTACATCATGGACGTAAAAGTAACAGCTGCCCCCGAAAAGTGAGCTTTATGGTGTGTCCCTGCTAAAGCAGTCAAGATCATCTCATATGTGTACGCAAATGTAAGTTTGTGACATGTAGATTTATAAATTCTGATTTACACAAGAACAGTGTAATTTCTGTGTAATTAAGGAATAATAACAAGTCACACTAATTGTTGCAAAAAGTAGTATCATATACCTCGCAAGCTGTTCCATAGCTTTGATTGAAAACCTATTTTGTAGAAAAACCTGAAACCGAGTTGTTACTTTGAAACAATTTCTCTCCTCTTCCCCAGCATTCCCCCACAAATAAGGTATCCAAAGAAATATCTAAGATCTTAGCAACCAAGTAGGAATTACAATTCCATCACAGTACCTCTGTAGTAGTACACAGCAGTTTTTCAGATGAACTCTAACTAGGAGAATCAGAATAGATATAACATCCAAATTAATTTTACTAATTCAGTTCATAATTAGTATGTCCAATTTGATTATGGTACCATATCATCAAGATAAACAGATATGCAATTCTACATTCACATAACGCTAGACTCAATTTTAATATATTTATATTTTTAGGTTTCACTCACAGTAAATCAGTGGGATACTGAAGAAATGTTTTTGATCTGACGCCCAGTATTAAATTAGATCAAATACTTACTCTCTAAATTTATTGCAGCAGATGACATCGTCAGCTATCCAATTATTTTAGTACTATTTGACACAATGTAATTTAAAAAGACCTTGTATGAAGGCAAAGCACTTAATAATTCCCCAACAAATTAATCCCTTTGGTGCAATACTCAAAGGCATGAGGATAAAGAAAAAAAAAAAAAACCAGCCTCTTCCAGATCAGCATGATGTTGCAGCAAGTACCAAGTACTTTTTGCTCTGTTAATACAAGCAACTTGTTTTAACTTGACATTTACCTGACTGCATAGGAAATGGATTACATTCCTTCTGTATGATACTGTTTGATAACGCTTAACATCAGTTGTTTGGCAAACCAGGCATCACTTGCCTGTTAAAAAGTATATATGTAAGCTACAGAGCTGCCTGCACAGTAAGGGTAAAATCCAGGAGCCATTCAAAAAGCGTGTACTAATATGGTCAAAATTTGTACAATTTACCATGCTTCTCGCGTAGCAGGAAGTAAGGTGGCCGAGGCAGCGTTTGTGTGATAAATCTTAAAAGCTGTGCAGCTTAACTAAGAGGCTTTATGAAACAGAATATCTAAGAGAGAAAAGCCTAGAAGACAGCAACCCCCACGGAAGAATCCTTGTTTGAATAACGTTGAGTCAGAGCTGACTAAGCCTGCTTAATCTACCATATAAGTAACCAAATGCCTAGCAAGGAAAATAAGTGGAAGAAGAACTGAGTGTCCTGGGATTTCTATTAAAACAGATCAATATAGGATTATGGACATAAAATAAGCATTTGCCATTTCAGCATGAAAGCAGAGATTTCTTAGATGCCTACTGAATAAGAAGGCAAGCAATCACCAGAAATAATTTTGCTTGAAGAAGTCTGCATGTTTAAAAACATGAACCAAAAATAATTAGGAAGACAAATGACCAGATTCCAGTAATATCTAGATAACCTGCAGTTGTGGCCTCTGCTGTGGATGCAGGGTGTGATTCTCCTCTGGCATATCCAAAATTATGTGTCTCAGTTATAAGCATGAAGATGGTATCCAAATGCTAGTCACCACAAGATATAGGACAGTGGTGTCTTCAAAATATATCTCTGAAAATTGTGTTTAATCATTTCAGTCTACAAGAGTTCCATCAGCATTTGGGCAGGGGCAAGGTAGGATATAACTTTATCAGTCATTTCCTATAGTTGAGTTGTATTTGCTTTACCAACTGTAACCGGGAACCACAGACAAAGCTCAGAGCTTGTGACAAAAATGAATATCTGTTGATAAGTATCACAGGCTTTTCCTCCTGGGTGATGACCCAATTAGCTTCCTAATCATTTCCTAACAGTACATTCTTAATTTGCTGGGAGATGTGAACACGCATGCATGATTACTGATAGTCACTGAAGCACGTGACTGATACCAGACAGGTTCTAGCCAGCAAGTCAAGAAAGCTGCAGTTAGGAATAGGCTGAAAATCAGTATATTTTGTACTGTCAAAGTAGGAATATTTTGTATTTATGTCCTACTATTCAGCAGAAGGTCAGGACTTTGATTCCTGCATTTAGTAGAGATGGCAGTTCACACCATCAATTTGGTTGCACGCCATGCTGGTTACCTGTAAAGAAACACACATTTAGAAGGATCAGGGAATTCTCAGTATGCTCCAGTTATTTCCATGATCGTCTGTCCCATTTTCTTTCCACTACCCCTATTACTGAAGGGTGTGAGTACTGTGTTTATGGTGTCCAGAATCAGTGGTGACCTCTATGCTTGTCTGTGCAATGTGTACGCAATGGCTGGGTAGACATTCCAGCCTGCTCCGTGAGAACCAGCTCACATCCCCAAATGGCACTCTGCCATGCCATCCAAGTGGCATGGGTTTGTACTAGCTCACTGACATTTCTATCTTTTAACCTGTCATCGTTATACATCAGAGATACTGATTTTGAGAAATCAAATTGCTCCTTAGTGTAATATTAATAACAATCCCAAATCCCTTTCTTTCCTGCAAGTGTTTCACAACTGCAACTGATTACAAGGAGTAAATCAAATAACATTTCACCAAAGTCTCTTTTCTTTAGTCAAATGGTAAAATTCCTCAGGAGAAGTCTTAGTTAAAAATGTAGTTACCCATTATGTTTTACAGCCTTGCTGTTCTCCCAGGGGAGAATTGGGAAGTAAAAGTAAAGCACTAGAAAAATTTAACTTCACATTAGTGAAATCTCAAATAGCACTAAATTAACAGGAGTTGCAAAAGGCAATGAAAACTGACAAACAGAGAAGTACGTGTTACTGAAACTAAGTACATTATTCTTTTTTGATTTATACTCTCTTTGGCTAAATGTGAGTTACTGCAATGCAATGTGAGTATTTTCAACTGATGTTACTCTGTTATATTTTATTGCAGATATGAAGGGAACAGCAATATATTGTACCACAGTACAGAAAGTGATGATCTATGCATACTACCTAAAATAGTCTTACTTTGGACTTAGAAATTTTGAAAGCTGCTGGACTCAAGGGGACCTAGGAATGACATTGAACAAAAAATTACGCATTAGTTTGCAATGCACTGTGGCTGCCAGAGGAGCCACTTTGGGGCCACTTATGTAAATGTTTCATGCCAGAAACCACGGAGCTAATATTCTCTTTCTAAATGACTCTGTTATGTGGATTCTCAGCCTGATGGTTATGAACAGGCATGAGAGTCACAGCCTCTTTGACCTTCCCTTTACTATAAATAGAAGGGAGATAACAATTAAATGTATGTATGTGGGATGGGGGTTCAATATTGAAATGTCAACAGTGATACAGAAAAAAGTGAGTATTGTTTCTCAGAGAAGTTTGTATGGAATATTAGCAAAATCACATTGCCCAAACCAAGAAAGAAAATGCAAAGAGCAAAAGTAACTGCAGATACTCTAAAATTTGGTATATTATTGCATAACAATGCAACAAAAGTTAAAACTAAACTGATCTACTGAGGGGAACAAGATCGTTCTAGGATTTCTGGAGAGAAGCCCAAGTTCAAAACATTTTTCACAGAAAGGGATATTCCTGTACTGAGGATTTTTGTTGCAGTGAAAGTGAATTTTCACTTTCTTGACTTTTTCCTGCTTCATCTTTGTGAGTAGCTGTTTAATTTTATAATTTTTGCAATATGCATTTGCATTTTTGCAATTGCAAAATTTAAAAGTTTTGCAGTTTTTGAAAATGATCAAGAGTCTCTTCCAGTCATGCTCAGATTCCCATACAGGTAAGCAGAGTCCATTTCTTGTCTACAGGTCAGTTACCACTTATATAAAAGGGGTGATGATGCAACCTCTCTACAGAGCATAGGCTAGAAAACTAGTAAAGGGCTGACATTGCCTCAGGAGAAAACAGTTCAATTTAACGCAGCAAGAATAGTATCATTACAGCTGAGGAAGTTCAGTGCAGTACTCCTGCTGGGCACAGAGAGAATGGGACAGCTCTAACAGTTGTGGGGCTGCAGCCAGGTCACTGGATCATTCTCACTCCTCCTCCAGTAGCGGCCGTCTAGGCAGCAGCTTCCTGGGGTCTACCTGACACTGGGAAAGGGCTGACAGCGCCAGCAGCAACCACAGCCTCCTGGGTCCTTCCCAAGGAGGGCTGAAGGAAAGCATCCCCTAGGCTTGGGCTAGCCTGTGGGCCTCCTGCCCAACCAGACTGCTTAAGTAATAAAAAACTAATTTCAATAAAAAAGTTAAATTAAAGCGTCTTTAAATATTGTGACCTGTTGTCTGTAAAAACTCTCCAAACCACAGAAGACAACAAAAACACTTGATAGGTAGTGCAGGGACTCACATTAAATCTACAGGACTCTCTTTTCACAGGGAACTTTACACTACAAAAATGTCTATTAGGGGAAGAGGCCTTTGATTGCCTGAAGTCAGCCTGAATCGAGTTCGGGGACCTAGCTACTCAAACATTATTTTTCTGCCTGCTTTAAGTAGGCAAGGATGATTAACATTCTGCTGTTATTTACTTGACTTTTACTAAGGTTATATGTCTATGCCAAAGGTTATCTCAACTTATTTCTTCTGCTGACTGCTTTTATTGAGGACTACGTCTCATGACATTAAGTGAAAAGCCGTGCAGTAGAAGGAACGTAAGCAATTGCACAGAGTATTAACTTCTAATATGGCATAAAGCAGCTTTGATGAAATGTGGACAGTTGAATCCAGAGCGCTAATTATTCTTGTTTCAGATAAAATTAAAACTACTTAAGTAACTATGTCATTTTCTAGCTGTAACAAGCACCATGAAAAGATCATTCTTTCATAAACGATAACAAAAAAAGTGATCAGCTTAGTGCAGCAGCCAAACAGCACTGTCAAAGGAAACCCATTTAATCAATTTTCTTTAAAAGTCACCTTTCATCTACTCCTACTTCACAGTGTTTAGATTTCTTTTTAGTCTGGCATGTATGTGTTATTTTGATTTTCTTTACATTCTCCATTCCTATTGCCACAAGTTCATTGTTAGTAAAGTAGAAAAGTAGTAAAGTATGTAGAAAATCTGCCTTTTGTAAATGCACAGGATCATAGAATCATACAATGGTTTGGGTTGGAAGGTACCTTAAAGATCATCTAGTTCCAACCCCCCTGCCATGGGCAGGGACACCTCCCACTAGACCAGGTTACTCAAAGCCTAATCCACCCTGGCCTTGAACACTTCCAGGGATGGGGCATCCACAACTTCCCTGGGCAACCTGTTCCAGTGTCTCACTATAGTGAAGAATTTCTTCCTGATATCGAATCTAAATCTGCCCTCTTCCATTACCCTTTGTTCTATCACTACATGCCCTTTTAAAAAGTCCCTTCCCAGCTTTCCTGCAGCCCCCCTTTAGGTACTGAAAGGCCATTATGAGGTCTCCCCAGAGCCTCCTCTTCTCCAGGCTGAACAACCCCAACTCTCTCAGCCTGTCTGACCATCTTCATGGCCCTCCTCTGGATTTGGACCAACAGGACCATGTTCTTCTTCTGTTGGGGGGTCCACAGCTGGACACAATACTCCAGGTGGGGTCTCACAAGAGTGGAGTAGAGGGGCAGAATCACCTCCCTCGACCTGCTGGCCACACTTCTTTTGATGCAGCCCAGGATGCGATTGGCTTTCTGGGCTGCAAGCACACATTGGTGGCTTGTCTTGAGCTTCTCATCCACCAGTACCTCCAAGCCCTTCTTGGCAGGGCTGCTCTCTATCCGTTCTCTGCCCAGCCCATATTTGTGCTTGGGACTGCCCAGACCCATGGGCAGGACCTTGTACTTGACTTTGTTGAACTTCATGAGTTTGGCATGGGCCCACCTCTCAAGCCTGTCAAGGTGCCTCTGGGCAGCATCCCTTCCCTCCAATGTGTAGACCGCACTGCAAACCTTGGTGTTACCAGCAAACTTGTTGAGGTTGCACTCAATCTCACTGTCTATGTCGCTGACAAAGACATTGAACAGCACTGACCCCAATACTGACCCCTGAGGAACGCCACTTGTCACTGGTCTCTACTTGGACATCGAGCCATTGACTGCAACTCTTTGAGTGCAACCATCCAGCCAACTCCTTATCCACTGAGTGGTCCATCTGTCAAATCTGTGTCTCTCCAATTTAGAGTTATTATATAGGATTATTACATAAATCCTGTCCTATCCACATATAAAATAACCTTGCATTTTTATTAATTAATATTTATTATTAATTTATTTATTTTTAATGTTTAAATTTTTTATTAATATTTATTATTAATTTATTAATATTTATTATTTTATTTATTAATATTTATTATTTATTTATATTAACCTAGTCGGAGAGGCTGTACAATACTCTGCTATTCAGGTGGGTGTGAATTCCTGAAGTAATGTTTCTTGTGGAAGGGGAGTTTGCAATGCTTTACAGGGAATGCCCTGTACAAATGGAACAGTCACATATCACCATTTTTTTAAATTATTTTACCTTTTTTTCACAGTTAATGGTGCAAAACAGATCAACGAAATATGGCAGAATTCAGCTTCAATCACATGAGTTGTTACAGTTCTACTGGCTCCATGTCCTCACAGTAATCACTGAAATATTCTGTGAATGTGGAAGAGACCAGACTAACTATGCTACATGGAGCAGGAGGGGAGAAAAAAGAAAGAAAAGAAAAGAGAATGGCACATGCTAAATTTTACAGAAAAATACTTTGTTTAATGACCCAAGTCCAGAATATATGAACTTGAATTAAAGTTTACGGCAAAAAAAATAGAGTACTCTACTTAAAATATCTAATATTTATGAATTACATTGATTTCCGTTATATGGTACTAATTTAATTGGAAATTAATCTGAATATAGCACATGTAATGCAATTTAGACTATCCTGCTGTAAGCTGGCATTTGCTGAATATGCCTTGTTGGGTGCTAATTTTCAGAAACTATTAATTTGTGATTCCAATGAAAAGGTATTGCATCCTGAACGTATTCTTACCATGAAATGTTTTGTTGAGTATTTTCCCCTGTTGGAAGCTTTCAGTATTCAAACTAAAACAAAATATTGTTTCTAAATTGTAAAAGTTTTGGGAAAAGCTAGTGTCCTTAGTTTTGATATAATTGGAATAGAGTGCCTTGTTCTAAGTGACCATAGACGCTAAAGCTAGCTTTTGCAGCTACAGTGACAGACGCAAATCATGACAATGTATAAACACAGGGAATCACAGACACCGCTGTTTAATTTTCAAAAAAAATAATGAGTACTGCAGAAACAAATACGTACTACATCAACTGTAATATATGACTTTTTCTTCCAGTTTTAATGTGCTGTCACAAACCCCGCTACTTACACTAGGTACCACCAGTATTTCAGGTGTTTTCTAAACTATGTGGTTGTGGTTTACGGATTGCCCTTTTAAAAATTCAATTTTGGAAACTTGAGTCTGCAGCTTTAAAATCTTTAGGCAGATGACAAGAAAAAAAAAAAAGTCCATGTCATTTTAGTCAGTGAATTTGGGCAGTATCCAAAATGATAATATAATATATCATATACAAACTAAAAAATCATTAGCTGACGGGAAGCGTTCGATAGCTTTCAAGAACTAACTATACAATAGTCAGTGAAATAACAAATCTAACTATGAATGACAGAATCTGGTACCACATGATAAAATCCTCATGAAAAAAGAAAAGAAAATATCAGATTTAGGGCTTTAGGAGATCTTTTATGGTATATAGTATGCCACATAATGAGTACACATTAACATTACTGCTATAAATTAAATTTTAGTGAATTCTAAAATGCTGCATGGAGATTTAAATAGTCAAAAAGGAATAAAATGGTTTGTGGAGGGCATTTCCTGATCACTTTGAGATCTGATCTAAATATTTTTTTTGCAATAACATATTTTCATGGAACAAGGGTTCCAGTCTCTTGCTATTAATTTTTATTCTTACCTTCTTTTAGTCTGTGGGATCTTTATTGAAAAGCTTGGTTTCATGATCTAGGCTTATAATATTTTATTTATGAACAACCATGAGATGGAACACATAAAAAATTGATATAACAGTTTCATTTTAAAATACTGTGACTATGTGTTAGCTAACTAGACTATATCTTTTGGGGTTGCATTTGCTCATCTAATACAAAGCAGGATCTGCCTTAAATATTAGGGCAGGGAAATCAACATCCACAATAATTTGAAGCTTTATTTGACTTTTTATGATCTGGTGCAGCAGACTTTAGGTACTTTAAGACTCCTCCTGATCTCAGTGGAGGTATCATAGGAGTGGAGTTAAGTATAGAGCTAGATTTTCTCCATCGTAAATCATGAATTAGTTAGAAATGCATTGGAAGTGCCTAACAAAGGAAAGTCCAAGCTCAGCAAAGATGTTATCAGTCTCTTTGATATATTAGTCTAACAACATTTTCGGAGGGAAAGAGAAGCAGCTAATTCAGCTATTGGAAGTTATGGGAAATTACTTCATGTAACTTTAAGGTATACTCTTTTGGCCTGAATACTGTTTTTCATTTTTTTTCTTTCTTTTTTTCCTTTTTTTTTTTTTTTACATTTTAGTTAAGTGACAATTCAACCCTTCTTGCTGTGTGTATGTCCTTGAAAAGGAACATAATTCTTCCTTTTTACGTTGCTATCAGCAATTATATAATACAATTATGTACAATAATTACATATTCCTATCAAAATTGCACATCATTTTTGTATGTTTTTAGAGGATCTTAAGATTCTTTTCTTGCATCCTTCCATATTTTGAAGAAAATGCAATAAGTCCCTTACATATCTCCAGGGTAAAAAAAGAATTAAAATTTGTCCAGTAACAGAACACATGGCAGTCCAGTTAATCTTAGTCACTTCTGTTCCCAGGATAGCCACTGGGAGCTTTAATTCTCCATAGCAGCTTTTGGGACAAGTCAGACTTCACTTCTGTCGTTTTCCTACCTTGGTTAAGCAGCTTAGGCAAAAATATATGTCATTGCTATTAATTTTGGGCAAACCTTCTGTCATCTTTCTGTCTCATGGTTGCATGCAGTTTAGAACACATTTTTGCCCTAAAGCGGAGCGTCACTGATGTTATGAATCTGCCATGAATCACATTGGCATTATACTTCCTTCTACAGACCTGAAAACCAAACTTTAAATTTTACTGAAAGGAATCATAGAATCATAGAATTGCCTAGGTTGGAAGGGACCTTTCGGATCATCTAGTCCAACCATCAACCTAACTCTGACAAAAACCATCACTAAACTATATCTCTAAGCACTATGTCTACCCGTCTTTGAACTACCTCCAGGGATGATGCCTCAACCACTTCCCTGGGCAGCCTGTTCCAAGGCTTAATAAACCTTCCGGTGTAAAATTTTTTCCTAATATCCTGTCTAAACCTCTCCTGCTACAACTTGAGGCCATTTCCTCTTGTCCTGTCGCCTGTTACTTGGGAGAAGAGACCGACCCCCACCTCTCTATAACCTCCTGTCAGGTAGTTGAAGAGAGCGATAAGGTCTCCCCTCAGTCTCCTTTTCTCCAGGCTAAACAACTCCAGCTCCCTCAGCTGCTCCTGATAAGACTTGTTCTCCAGACCCCTCACCAGCTTTGTTGCCCTCCTCTGGACCCGCTCCAGCACCTCAATGTCCTCTTTGTGGTGAGGGGCCCAAAACTGGACACAGTGGTCGAGGTGAGGCCTCGCCAGTGCCGAGTGGAGGGGGATGGTCACTTCCCTAGTCCTACTTGCCACACTGTTCCTGATACAGGCCACAATGCTATTGCCCTTCTTGGCCACCTGGGCACGCTGCTGGCTCGTGTTCAGCCGGCTGTCAACCAACACCCCCAGGTCCTTTTTTGTCAGGCAACTTTCCAGCCACTTTTCCCCAAGGTTGTAACGCTGGTTGGGGTTGTTGTGACCCAAGTGCAAGACCCGGCACTTGGCCTCATACCTTTGGCCTTGGCCCATCAATCCAGCATGTCCAGATCCCTCTGTAAAGCCTTTCTACCCTCAAGCAGGTAGACACTCCCACCTAACTTTGTGTCATCTGCAAACTTACTGAGGGTGCACTCGATCCCCAAATATCACTAGGATATGCAATGACACGAGTTCATACCTAATGAGCTCACTGAAAACAATGTCCCTTTTTTTACCTAATGCATGCACTAGGGAATTGTTATACTTCCCAAAACCCTGGCTCAGAATTCCATAGGGAGAAAGTCTCCCAAGCACTGGAGATCAGCAACAAAAAACTCTAGAGACACATTAAAACCAGCGTGCCATAGAGAAGATCAGTGTGGGTCCATCTTTGTGGACTATAAGAAAAAATTATAACTGCCACCAAACCTGCATACAAGCTGAGCACTACATGGGTTGCTATTGTTTTCAGGCCAATTAATGTGGCTATTTTTTGCATTGTCATTGCTGTCTACTTATTCAAAGTTCCACTCCTAAAATTGACATCCCTTTCTTCATGAAACAGGCAGTTGATAACTAGAGGAAAAGGTGTCACGATTCTTCTATGTAACTAATTAGAATTTGGGGAATAATTAAAATTTTAATTAGAGACAGTCTCAGGTGCTGCAATGTCTTTGCTTCTTTAGGGTAAGAAAAAAAAAAGAGAAAGAGAAGTTTCTAATAGCTAAAAACTAGGAAAATGGTTTGGGGGGAAAGAAACTTCAAAGTGTGTAATCTAGCACAGAAACCCAGTTCTGATTTGTCAAATTAATGTTAGCAGAGAACATGTTACATTTACATGTAATTCTTTTCAGGGGCAACATTTCCAAATTTCCCTCTGCAACAAGCAAGCACCAGTGGCATTCCTATCAGGGCTGAACACCCTGCTTTTTATCTATCCATCTTTCTAGAAATGTTTTCACATGAAAGAAAGCTTTAAAATATATTTGCACTAATACAACCTACACATGATTTTTATGTCTGCAGTTGCCTTTTTTATAGATTACCAGTCCTCCAGGGTAATCTTTCTACATGATATTGCAGTCAAATCCAATGTTGTATCTCTAATATCACTGCCTCTTTCACAGCTATTCTAGGTTCTCCCATGCCCCTTCCATTATTGCTCAGCCTTAAAGCTGCTTCAACACTAGAATGAATTTATCATTGAATTACTAGACAAAACTGCTGCTATTCTTTCCATTATTTGAATAGCTATTGAGCTGCACAGATGTCATTGACTATGGTTCATCCAATAAATCACAAACTTTAAAATATTAAGCACTGCTAAATATACTCTGGTATATTTGAAAGTAATGTTTCAATAGTTCTGCCTTAGTAAGCCAGCTAGCGCCCTTTTATTGTCTTATCATTCCTAACAAGGCCTGTCTTGCCTCAAATTTCTAGCAAATGTATAATCTTCTCAGTCCATCCAAGACTCGTCATTTGGGATTTATTTCTAGAAAATCTTCAGAGCTGAGTTCATCTAAATGAGAATCAGTGCTTATTTAATTTTGTTACCCATTGACTGTTTTAAAACCTACACTTTCCAATTTCTTAAGCATATGCAAAAATGCTAAAGTAGTCATTTAGAAATATCAATCAATGGCCTTGTGCTGAAAGGTGACCTTTTCTACATGAGTCCAAATTGGACTCTCTTCCAGTCCACTCTCCATCACATCCCTGCCTTGGATGACTAAAAAGTTTAAGAAAAGCAGCAGAATAGGACAGAATACCTTGAAAGGATTATTCCTGACCTTAAACTAAATCTGAGCATCTTTATTTATTTTTAGTGACATTCTCCACCCTTTCCTAACTTCCCTGTATTTTCCATTCAGTAAATTCAGTATCTTTGGGAGAAATAGCAGTTTGCCTATTACAACCTGTGGAGGGGGTTTAGACAAGGTGTTTAGTTTAGCTGTTTCAGAACCATCAGTGAACATGATACGCCACTTATCAAAGACCAAATTTAGATCTTCTCTAAGGACAATTCTTATTAAAGGATACATGAATAAGAGGCTTAATACAAAAATAGAGGTGTTCTTTTTTACACTTCAGATAAATAAACAAATAAATAAATAACACAGAAAAAACACATTAGAAGCAACTTGTATCGCTGTTAGTTCTTACTTCAGTCTTCTGAATTTGGGCATATTGTAGAAGTAGTTAGTGCTACGCACACACAAACGTGTTTACACAGACCTGTGGACGTGTGGGTAGAAGTGGTGGTGGGTATGGACAGCACAGGCAGTACAGGCAGCTAAGGCAGCCACAGTCCCAGGGCAGCCTCAGCTGCTGCTGCCATTTGAACACTCAGCTTTATTCAACCTTCCTCGCATCTCTCCTTTCTGCTGGCAGCAGGTCCATCGCCCAGCTGGGGAGCTGGGGAAACGAGTCCAATTATCCTGGGTGATGCTTCAGGTAAGTCTAGTACTTCAGAGAACAGGAAAAGAAGTGGAGTTCTTAGAGGGGGAAGTTTACAGAATTTAAGTTGGAGAGAGAGGTCTCCACTCACAGTCCCTCTGGTCTGCTCACCACTCTGCCACAGATCCACTCTCCGCTACCACACCACAAGTGAACTTTGCTCTTGCCAGTCAAGAAAACAAAATAAAGCATTTTGTTTCTCCTCCTTAGCTTCTTTAACAGCAAAATCTGGGACGGGTCATTTCAGTTTTGTCTGGCCTTTTTGAGAGGCTCCATGTACCTTATGTTCTCTACATTGCCTTTCTCCATAGAATACTTTGATATAAAAGGTCAGCAATAACATTACCAATCAAGTTTAATTCATGTGATCTCAGTTTGGAATTGTAAACACTTGAACAAACTCTGTGTGTTCCTACAAGGAGGCACAATGATCACTGACTTGAAGGCCCCAGTGTCAACTACTTCTTTAGGTATAAACTTGTTTAAAAGCCCAAAAGTTCATTCCCATCCCAAACCTAATCTTTTATATCCAGTTTATAAAAAGTTTCTATGTATTATTAGAAGGTCAAGCTTAACAGCAAAGAATTAGTTCCCAAGCCAAACAAGCATGAAACAAGAAGACCATAAATTTTCATACTAAAGTTTAAGTGTAAGTTGACATTTAAGTATTTTCAGTTTATTGCTGCTGAACAAGAAAGGACAAAATTGTATTCAACATCAAACATAAGTTTTGATCTTCCAGACACCATAAATTATATCAGCTATGAACAGTTCATTTGTCATTAACAACTGATCATACCAAAATACCTCTTTCTTTTATGTAAAGCATTTTAAAAGGACTGCACTGAGCAATCAATGTATTTAATATTTAAAATGAAATTTGCTGTACACAGACACTCAGACCCAATTAGTTAACACAGCTGCTTTCAGTCATCTGTCATGTTCTGTAGGTCTGGGTGTCATAGTGATGTAGCACTATAAGAACTGCAGTATGGTAATACTTTCCTGTTCTGTTCCTCATCCAAAGGAATTTCATCTCTCCTTCTCATGAATAATCTGATCTAAGCTATATGGCTTTTCTTCTTCCAGTTATAATGATAAGCTGAGAATGCTGGACTGTCAGCAAATCTTTGATGTAAATCAATGGTCACAAGAGACTTAACTAGGAAGCAGAGGAAGAATATAATAATGGAGCAATCAGCTTATGAAAAAGAAAACTTTTCCTTTTCAAAAATAGCTAACTTTTAGCAAAGCACCTTCTAATTCAATTATGTTGTGAGTCAGCATTTGTCAAAGGATACAGAAGAAACTTTGAAATTGCCATATGTGATAATTAATATATATTTGAGATGGAAAGGTATCATTATTAGATAACTATTATTTCAAGATCACTAAAAATCATTTAGGAAGGAAATTTGTACAGTACATTGCCAAATGGACTTAATATCTTTAAAAGAATGTGTCTGTCTTTCATTTTGGGTTGTACCAAGAAAAGAATAGAATCCAAGTTTTCTGATCTTCACATTAGACGATTTTACATGGACTATGGCCAAATCCTGAGGTGTGTTTACATGTACAAGTTTACCCAAAGGAGAAGAAATGAAGGGAAATGTTTTAATAATCTTATTAATTTTTGAGTCCTCATTTTCTTAGCTCATATGATCTCAGATACTTTGGATGCAAAGGAATATAAAACGACTGCAAGTTCAGTTATAAATGTTATATGATAATACTTTTTACAACATATGTTACAAAATATTGAAACTGATAATGATTGGCAAACATTGACAAACAAAAATACTTTTTGTACTCCCAAAATTGTCGTTAAGCATTTCAAAGCTTTATGAATACCTCAGCTACATGGCGTCTTATACTATGAGCAGAAAATGAAAAAGAAATCTTTCAATGAGTATTCCAAATTCTTTCGTATTTATGTGTATGCATGTACTGAAGATTAAGTATGTTTTGTGCATTCTAGATTTTATGCAGATTATATATCTGACATTTCAATATTATAGTAGTAGAGGTCAACAAAGTATTTAAATAAAGGGCAATGTATTTCTTTCCTATATTAATTAGAAACAACTATTAATTACAAATTAAGCCCCACTTCTGCCCTTCTTAAATATCATGATCTGAGCATGTGCTAATCTGTGTTTTCAGAAGAGTTCTCTCACACCTTTGTATTAGTTAATCAGTAGTTGCAAAATCTTATTAATCACATCATCTACCTGGACTTCTGATCCAGGTGAAAGATGTCCCTGTTCATGTCAGGGGGTTTGGACTAGAGAACCTTTAAAGATCTCTTCCAACCCAAATCATTCTATGATTCTATGATACTGTAAGGCCTTTGATACATGCCCCACCCACCCGCCTTCTCTCCCAGCATTCTTTACTCTATATTGGAGAGATATGGATTTGATGGCTAATGAATTGGCTGGATGGCCATGTCCAAAGAGTTACAGTCAACAGCTCAATATCCAAACAGAAACCAGTAATGGGTGGTGTCCCTCAAGGGTCAGTACTGGGACCAGTACAATTTAATATCTTCATTAATGGCATAGATAGGAGGATTGAGTGAACCCTCAGCAACTTTCTGGATGACACCAAGCTGAGAGATGGAGCTGATATGCCTGAGGGAAGGGATGCTGTCCAGAGGGACCTTGAAAGGCTTGAGGAGTGGGCCCACGCGAACCTCATGAAGTTCAACAAGACCAAGTGCAAGGTCCTGCACCTAGGTCATAGCAATACCCAGTATCGGTACTGACTGGGAGATGAATTAATTGAAAGCAGCCCTGCAGAGAAGGACTTTGGGAGACTGGAGGATGGAAAATAAGATATCAGACAGCAGTGTGTGCTTGCAGCCCAGAAAACCATTCTTACCCTTGGCTGCATCAAAAGAAATTTGGCCAGCAGGTTGAGGGAGGTGATATGTCCCCTCTACTCTGCTCTTGTGTGACCTCACCTGGAGTACTGCATCCAGCTCTGGGGTTCCCAGCACAAGAAAGACATGGACCTGTTGGAGTGGATACAGTGGAGGACCACAAAAATGGCCAGAGGGCTGGTACACCTCTCCTATGAAGAAAGACTGAGAGAAGTGAGGGTGTTCAGTCTGGAGAAGAGAAGGCACCGGGGAGATCTTATAACAGCCTTTAAATATATAAGGGAGGCTCATTAGAAAGATGGAGAAAGACTTTTTACCAGTACCTGTAGTGACAGTACAAAGGCCAATGGTTTTAAACTGAAAAAGGGTAGATTTATATTGGATATAAGGAAGAATTTGTTTACAATGAGGGTAGTGAGGCACTGGAACAGGTTGCCCAGAGAAGCTGTGGGTGCCCCATTATTGGATGTATTCAAGATCAGGTTGGATGGAGCTTAGAGCAACCTGATCTAGTGGAAGGTGTCCCTGCCCGTGCATGACAGGAGGGTTGAACTAGATGATCTCTGAAGGTCCCTTCCAATCCAAATCTTTCTATGATTCTATGATCTCCATGTCCCATTTCTTCTTATTCTTGTCTTCCATTAAATATGCCCTAGATAATGCAGGTTAAAAAACAAGTTTTTAACCTTGGATTCATCTTTGGCAAGAATGCGCTTTTGCTTTCTGAGCAGTTGTCTTTGTACTCAAGAATGTATGTATTCACGTTTGAAGCACTATGCCCAGTAACATCTACAAAAGCATTTATTATAAACTCATTGATCTGTGAAGTCTGATTAATTTTGAGAGGATTTTCCCTTCTCATATTCAGATTCTTCTTTCTGAAAGCAAAAAGAAATTGACTAATGTCACGGAGCTCTGACTTCCTTGGTATGAAGTCTCTACCATGATTTCAAATATCACTTCTGGCCTATTAGCAATAAGTTTGTATTTACTATGGGCATTTGTGCCAAAGATTTGGAGACTGTCATGTGTGTTTCAGCATAGTTCAACAAAGACAAGTTTTTCTTGTGCAGTTTCAGGAGCTTGTATAGTGCAGTCTGAGCCCTTAACATCAGATTAAAGTTCATCTATAGCATTCAAAATATTTTCTTCTACTTTCTGCAAAAAAGCTTTGGATACATATCAGGAAACTCATTAAAAAACACAATTACTTTCCCCTCACCCTGCACCCCCACAGGTACATAAGATATATGTACCTTTCTAAATACCTAGGGAATGAGGTAGGTTATCTGATAAAATTGGGAAGTTTTTATGTGAGCCGTGCCAGTGTTCTGGCTAAAGCCAGGCTGGTATCCAATTGGATTAGTTCTCATGAGAATCTATAATCTACAGAGATTCCTCGAGGAAAGGAAATTAGAGAGCTGTGCAACCACTCAAACTGATTGATGATGTATTTAAAACTTAAATTTCTAATAGTACCTTTTGTCATGAATCCCAGTCTCCTTCCAACCAAGGGAACATACCAGGTGTTATGGTTTGAGAAAACCCATATAATTTATTGTCATTTAGACAATTATTCTATCACCCGATGACCCCTCCCCACCCAGAAAGGGGAATCAGGGAAAGCAGGGAAACATGATGGCTGAAATATAAATAGATAAATAGATAAGACTAAATAATTAACAATAATACTAAAGAACCAGTATTAATCCCAATATTAATATAAGATATACAAGTATTATACTCAGCCAATTCTATCAGCAGGAAGCTGTGCACCCCCGGCCATGGACAGCAAGTGTCGGACAGTGTGAGTGCTACAGCTTTGGGAGGAAGGGAAGGGCTCAGGGGTCTGGCACCAGGACAAGGATATTCTCTGGACAACCGCCATCAAGGCAGAGAGAAAGTATGCAGCAAACTTTCTAATTTATATTGAATGTGACGTTCATGGTATGAAATAATCTGGTTGGCCAGCCTGGGTCAAGTGCCCAGGCCTCGCTCCTCCTCATCCCTGCACCTGACAAGGCTTGAAAACACTGAGACCTTGGATCCCACATAGCCTAGCTGGATAAAAGTAAATATTTTCCCAAATTCAGACAGTAGAGTCTTCCAAAAGTGGAGTTTTACCCAGCATTAGAAAAGAAATTATTCCTGTGTTGCTCAACACAGGACACCAGGAAAAATAGAAAAAAAAAAAAAGGACTTGTATTTTGGGTTTTTTTTCTAGGTAGGTATTTTTCATTTATTCATTCAAAGTGTTCCATATTTATTGCACCTTGATATATGATCTAAAACTCACAAGTAAAACCGAGTAACTTTATTTCATGACCATGATCTTTCCTTGTCAAGAGGAGACAATCAAAATTGACTCAGTTTCAGAATTAATGTCAATCCCATCCCTAGCTGTCACATACACACTGACTCTGAGAAAGCATGCTCAACACCAGACTAGAAATGTGATTAGGGAAATACAGAATATTCTGCTTTTCTCATATATTTGTCTTCTATCGTTTTCAGAAGGTTCAGTGAAGCATGCCAAATACTCTGTGAAACAAGCAGCTTTTACTTTTTGAAACTTACATCCTTTATATTTTATGCCTGTTCCCTGTATAATCATGCTGGAACAAGTTTTGAAAACAAATTTCATTTGGTAGGAGGTAGATGACTCATAATTTGCAGAGTATATTTTAATGAACTATAAAAGACTGTATTATTGTATGACATAGTAGATGCATCCCAACCCACACTGCCAGCTACCCTAACTACGCAAATATGTGTTTTAAAATTATTGTTGCTCTAATAAAAGTAAAACTTCTATATAACATTAACAGCAAATATTAAATTGCATGCAGTTGTACAATAAGTCTGGTGTGTTGGGTTATAAAAACATCATACAACCTGCAGTGAAAAAAAGCTTCATTGCACTAGCCTATTTGCAAAATGGATCAATGACATAATTGAATTTAGAGAAAAAATTAGCAGTGGACCAGGTAATACTAGATTAAAAATATATGCAATGCTCATAATGGAGGAAGCCTTTGGAGACAGCTAAAGAGTGCAGTGTTGTGAAGTGTTGTTCTTGCAGTTTGCAATAGCTGCATTGGCTTTGGCATAGAGTCATCTCATGAGATTTCCTATTCCTGCTCTTCACATGAAAGTACCATTACCTTTCTACTTCTACCAAAAAAATATAAAATAGTAAAGCACACAATACTTTACCAATTTAAGCACTGCATGTTAGATGTGACATCACACTAATTCCTTGTCCTCCTTCCCTGAGATCATAACAGCTCGTTGAAATTCACATCTGAAACAAGGTCCTCACCAAACTTGTCCACCTTCATCCACTGAGCTCTCAGGGCCACGTACTTATCTGTATGATTCTGGTAAAGTGCATCAGAAGTGGCACTTGTGCAAGAAGTAAAACAAGTGTCACACCTTGAACACAGACACAGGAGCTTTCTTTGGTTTAGCTAAATAAACCCAAAATTAAGTTCTTTTGCTATCATGGATCAACTACTTGTGGAATAATTACTAAATTGTCCAAGAATACAAAAGTACAGCATTGTTCACACATTAAGGGAAGTCATAAAATCAAGAGGCTTCTGAGGTAGAATACAGCCACAGCTGGCACACGAAGAATGCAACATCTGCGATTCCCTGTACAAGGTTGTTTGCGAAAACTACACGAGAGATGGAATGGAAGGCGATTGTTCCGTGGCCTTCTCTTGTGACGAATAGCAGATACGGGAATAAGATGGTACTACAGAACAGATAAGCTACCTACTCGCTACCCGAGCCAACATTTCATCAAATTTTGATGAAATGCTGTCCTTGGTGGGAACTTTGCTCATTACAACGTACCAAAAACACACCTCCATCCCGGAGGCTACCCGCCCCCAAGGTACGACCACTCCTCCTTGAGTACACCAAGCATAATAAAAGTACTTATGACTAAAGTCACTCAAACTCCACTTTGAAGATAAAAAAATAGTATAAAAATAGCCAGAGAGAGAGGGGATATCAGGGAAAACACCATCGCAAACAAGTCAGGAGAACTCCATCACTGACTTCCGGAATCAGCCGACGGGCTGAGCCTTTCTTCCCCTGCATAGGGACACCTTTGGGTAAGACTTAGATTACACCGAGTGTTTCCTCAGGGAACTTAGAAATTCTCTAGAGAATCTCTATCCTACATTTATAGCCAGGCTGTATCGTTTATAACTTTGTCACGTTTTTTGTATACTTAACAATATCTTTATTTGCACTTGCTTTGCAGACAGTGTATTTATCACCGGCAAACCTAAGAACCTATGTATCTGTTGTTTAAATAAGCTGCACTGTTTAAGTAGCTAGTTGTTTCGGTTTCTCACTGAATGCGACCAAAGACTCGAGAGTGGCCGGGCTAGTTCATGAGCACGACTAGACTGAAGGTGCAGTCCACTACTAGCGTATCCAAATCGTAATAGTTTAATACATATTAAATGCGATTGGACTGATAGTGCTGAATTGGGCATCACTCAGAATTTAAACCTAGCTGCACCTAGCCTCCCACCTCGGTGAGGAGTGTTAGAACGCAAGGGGGTTTATCTTCTGCCAAAACCGCTTTGCACCTTTTCATGCAACATTACTCTACAACAATTTTTATTTTTTTTTTTTCACATAGCATCCCCTAACCTGTCCCTGAAGCTGTCTGTCCCACAGCATCTCCAGTAGGTGCCATTTCCTTTCATCTTCCATTCACATCAAGATATGACAGATAAGTACAACAGCTCTTTGCTGGGACACCGAGGGAAAACTCCAGTTTCTGTGAATAAGTTAAAAAAATCTGACAAGATGCAATTTACTAATCCTGCTGTACCATCTACTTTAATATAAAGGCTTTTCAAGAGCCTCTAAAACTTGTGTAAATCATGCTCTAATGACAATCTTATGCCTAAATCACATGATCTGATAGATTTTACCTATTTTTTTCCTATATGAGAAATATAGATAATCCTGCCCTTCTATCAAAACACGTTGCTACTATTCTTGGTGGCATGAACAACGCTGAGCTAAAGAGTAGCCAGATATGTTTTTCCTGAAGACTAACTCATTTTTTCTTCAGCAATATTCAGACAATAATTGCTTGAGAGATCCCTCAAGTGCCAATTTTAGAAGGCTAATCATGAACTGCACAATGGTATAAATATCAAGAACACAAATTTATAGCTGCAGCAATATGTCTGAAGTGCTCCTTTTCTTTCTATTTTCATTTCCCACAGTGTTTTCCATTTCCTAGGGGGGATTTTAGCTTTTTAAAAATCTGTCTGAGTTGAAAGAAGCAGCGACATCTCTGATAAAGGAATGTGCTATTGGGAGCTACTCGACAAGCAAAGCCTGAGTAAGAGCTCCGATCATCCTCTGCTGCCTGCAAGCAGTATCATTTCTAATTCCCACCTCCCAAACCCTTTTGAATTCCTCGTTTCTTACTTATACAGGAAAATCTATATGTTCCTCACAATGTTATTCTTCCATAAACAAGCTCATAAAATCATAGACAATAATTTCTTTTGCTCTTTCCATACTTTAAGCTTTCTGTAACCAAGCATGTCTTTATAAACAGCTTCCTCTAATCTTTCTTTCTACTTTTTTTTAAATTAATTTCAGGTGTCACCACACCCAATTTAATCACAGGTGTTTGGGGGGTATATTGCTATATCACAGGGAAAATAAGCTTATTATATGAAGGGGTTAAGGTAGCTAATGCATGTATCTTGTAGGGATATTTTTTTTCTGTTAAACATTTGTTGTGTTAGAAATTTTTCTGCTTTTTAGTGTTCTATTTTTTTCTGCCTTCTTGTTAGACCTTACCAGCTTTTCCGTGTAATTGCCTTGTATACTATATGTTACAGAAAAATGCTCTGAATTATGGCTTTACAGACATCATAAATTGTACTAGTTGTACGCAGTTTCATTGCACCCATATATTTTGTTTCAACTTTGTGGCAGGGTCTTGTTAATCTTTGTTCTGATTTTTTCAGAAATAATCAAAGACCAGACCGACTGGAGACTATCATCTGCCACACATACACATATTTACTGAATGCAGAATAAAAACAATAGCCTAGCTTCCTGCCTTAGGTAGGTGGGGAAAGAGGCTCTGGAGTTCTTCTCCCCCTAGGCTCTATCGACCCAACTATGCCTCCTCCTTCCGTGCCTCCCCCACAGAGCCCGAATTACCTTCCTATTCCAAGAGTTCTCCTCCCCCTTTTCACACCAGACCTTCTCATAGAGTAGTTATGAGTAAAAGCTCCCAAAAAGAGGAACGCCCAAGCTTCAGTGGAGACATTTAAAAGCATTTACTCAGGCTGCAAAAGGCCAAGTGTCAAATGCTTTAGAAAGTCTAGATTTAGAAGACCTAGAGGTGTGAGTCCAACTTACTTTTGTGAACAAAGCTCCTTTTGTGTGTGTGTGTGAGAGAGAGAGTGAACCGCAAAGACAGACAGAGCACAGAACAGTATGAAACACAATTCTTAATGGGGGCTTTTTTTTTTTTAATGTGTATGTCAACTGTGAGTCATAGGACAGGAAAATGAAGACTGTTTCACAGAGATTGAGTATATTAGCTTTGCTGAGAAGGGAAGAAGGGTTTTGGATGAGGAATTTAGCCTTTCAATGTAGATTTCAGAACTGAAATGAAAAGGCCATGGCCTGGAGATGTACCCATTTCCTGCCACAGACCACAGCTGGTTTCTGATGGCCATAAAATGGACAATTAGACTGGGGAGAGGAGTTCCAGGAAGCTAGTCAACAATGTCAGGTATTTTGTGACAAAGCATGTAAGGTAACTACCTTCAAGTTTAGAAAAACAAGGTAAATCAAACAAAAAATGATAGTACCTAGGCTACTTTAGGTCAGAAACTTCTCACTGGTGAATAATTTATGAGATAGGGGCTTGCTGTTTCCTGATTCATGTTATTTGACCTTCCACACTGTTTAAAGGTATTTCATAGAAGTGTATTAAAAGAAAAAAGAGTAGGCTAGTGATGGCTTAAATGCACTATTTTGTAAAAGAAACTGTATTTCTGAACTTGCTATGTTTTTCCAAAACCCTGGAACCTGTAACATAAGAATGCGAGGAATGGAAAATGTCTGATTAAGAAATTTAAAAGTATATGTTGAATTTTTTGACCCCAATAATACTTAAATTTTAATTTCTAATCCAGGCTAGCTCTAACTTCAGGCCCAGCCATGTTGGTCATTGGCATCAAAGCCAGATGGTCCTCCAGAGTCAGTAACATGTCATCACAGTGGGTCAGATTTCTCCTTGACTCTTAGGGTAGTTCATTCAAAATAAAAAGCTTTCAGTTGCTTTTAAAATGGGAGGTGGGCGTTATATTTTCTGGTCACATACAATTATGCTTGGGCAATACATTGTTCTCAAACCTGTAAATACCCATCTGCTACTTCAGAAGCCGTCAGAAACAGCTATCTCTGTAGAGTGACAGAAAGTAACTCAAAATTAGCACCAGTAAGACTATCTGTGATTTTGCTAGAGCCAAAAAGAATTATCACTGCTAATGAATAAATAGCTATAAAATTATTATTATTATAAATAATAAATAATCTAAATAATTTCTAGCTTTCTTACCTGTCCTCTGCTATGTCCATCATTTCTACTGCTGCCTGGAAATCTCTTTCTTACAGTCTGTCAGTAGTCCTAAGTCTTCTGACATGTGTCTGTGTATGTGTCTGTGTGCATGCACAGGTGGTGCCTGTTTGTTTATGTAAAGAATAACTCCATATCTTAAGACTTTCCAGGAGTTTTTATAGCACTGTAGCTCAAAATTCTAGTTCTGTTTGGCAGGAACACCACAGTAATGAACAGAGTGTAGTGTTTTCAGTAATAGTTTGTGCGGTGTACTAATTTAAATTACGGTTAGTCCTCCGCTATGTGAGAAAGGAATGAATGTAAATTTTACTCTCACCCCATCCTCACTTGGAATAAATTATAGCTTTTTCACTGATTCTGCCTCTAACAAAAACCAGCATCAGCCCACAATTACAGCAGACAGGGATCGGCAATTGTTGACTTTTTTCCTTTTGTTTATTCTCTTCGAGGTAAAGGTCCAAGGATCAAGAGGGTGGTCACTTCAGTCATACGCTGTCTCAGTGTTCTCAAACACCGAAGGTAAACTAACCAAAGGCTACTCTGCTGAGTGGAAAGAGTAATCTAGTTACGGTGTGACAAGGACTCATCCATGAGGTTTAGAAAGTAACAGCACAACCCTATTTTACTAGTCACAGTAAAAAAAATATTTCTGGAGGAGTTACATTGAGCCCTCCATCCTTTCTGTTTTTTAAAGGCTTATTCCAATGGAGTTAGGATAAGTGCCCCAGCCCTCCTTTGATTTTTTTAAGGCTTGTTCTGAAAACTAAGTATTATGATGCATGCCATGAAGACTTAAATCATATATTTGTCCTCACTTTGAGACCTTGTGACAGAAAAATACATTTTATGAAATATTTCAAGTGATTTTAAAAATGTATTGAGGATGCAATTGGTAAAAGATGCAAAGTATGTAGAAAGAGGCATCTAGTTATTTCTGCGAAGTCAGGTCTGAATGCAAGTAATTACAGTCTTAAAAAATACACAGGAGGGGCTAAACTACTGGATGTCTCCTTACTGTCTCTTAAGAATTAATGTGCAAAAGAAATATGTAATTTTATTTTAGTAGTGTGTTTTGGATAATTTCCTATAAAACATATAAGGCCCACACACTGCAATATATCATTAAGCTGTAGTATTTTATACAGCAAACATATTTTCACAAAAGCCAACCTGAAATTTAAACATAACTACGGTATTTCATTCTTAGTATATAAATATATTCTTTATGAAACCTGAAATACTAATTTAGAATTTATAAGGACTGATCAAGTGCCCGCTGAAGTCAACAGATAAAATTCATTGGCTGTAGGCACTGGGCTTCACTAGTTGAGGCCAAAATGTTTAAATCAGATAAAATTGTTTATTTAAGACCACTCCACATCTTCTGAAACAATGCCATAGAAAAGATACCACATTTTTCGAAAGAGTGAGTATGCATCTGGGAGGGTCTCTTATGACACAGCTTTAGATGAATTGCTTGGAAAATAAAATGACAGTCCATAAATAGAAGCTGGTATGCTGCAGCAGAATAATGATTCTTCCATTTGGTATTCTGGACAAAGAAGACAAAGCCAATTCAATCTGCACTGCACTACATTATGGCATATTACATCCATTATTTCAAACAAGCAGGATTAGAATATAATTTAGGTGATGTCAGCTTGCTATTAATGTCTCATGAATATGATGTTTTATGTTGTTTACTAGTATATTGTTGTTGTCTGTAATCTGTATCAGAGATATGTTTGATCAGTCTTTTTGTATTTATTTAAATTTGTTCCACTTCCTACTTTTAGTGGTAAGTATATTTTATGTACTAATCTACATCATTTGAGATCCATCCTCCCTGACCAGGCCCAGAAAAAAGATGAGGTTTCCTTAGCAACACACGCTATCACAAAATTTGAAAATGCCCTTCTAAATACTCAGGTCTTCCTTCAATTTATTATGTTTGTTCTTACCAAATGGAAAGTATTGCTGCAAGGGAGGCACATCTGAACCTTAGGCACCACTGAAGACTTATTCAAATTAAGCCACGGTGGCATTTCCCTTGTATAGATAGATGTGTTTGTACAAGTGTTATATGGTAAATTCAATAGTCATGGTTTTGTTTGAGACCTTTTAGAATGTGATTTTTCTGTTTAGCTGAATAAAAAACAAGGGTGTGTAGCAATAAGAGACCACAGGTTTTTTCCAGCAACATTGGCTCACGATGTTGAGTAGAACTGCCTTCTCGACAGAGAACTGATCTTTTATCCTCGCTTGGGACAAGGCATCTCTTTTGTCCTTTAAAAATTCAAAGTCTGCAAGATTTTATACGATTACACCCAAAATTTAGAGGGCAGTTAATATAGGAATATAAAACTTAGTACAAAAATGTCTACTATTAATATTCCCTCTATTTACAGTCAGTATGGCTTCAAGAAGGTGCTTTGTAAGAGGAAGGATGTCACCTTACCTAAATATTAAGCACCAAAGAAAAGGAGACTAACTGGTTTCTGGAAACTTTCCTCTAAAGCACATATCCTGGGGAATACTTTGCTCTGCAAGAGTTTGGTATGGTGCTCTGACTCCACTACTCATTGCCTTGAATGGGTGTTGAGCTGTAACAGCTCTTTCCATTGTGTGCGGAGTCACCTCAGGACACAATCGTAGATGCCATTTACAAAATATTTTAATGCTACAACCTGGAAAAAATACAATTCCTCCATTTTTGTCTACTTCATCTTGTTTGCACAGTAGCTAATTTCACCATTTTAATTATGTGCAACACCAGTAATCTCAGCATCAACTGTGACTCTTTCTTTTCTTATTTTTATACCCAAATAAGCTGTCAGGTTGACATAGTTTCTCTGAGCTTTCAACAATTATCTTGATAGAATCAAATAATTGAAAAATACATCACTTTCTGCATAATATTGCATATGATTAATCAATGTGATGAACTATTACAGTGTTTTCGTTGATTTATGTTAGAACGACTCATCACGTTATGGATACACAAAATATGGTTGCTCTTAATGCATCAAAAGATAAGTTTACTGACAGTATCTTACATAACATAACTACCCCTACATAGAGAACAGGAAAATGTTAGCATAAATAGAATATCTCCTGGCAAATACTGACTACTTATTGCAGATTTTAAATGGAAGGTCTTAATTTTGCTATTCTGAAGCCTTCGTCTTTTGTTTCAAAGGAAAACTTCTTTTTTTTTGTCTTTTCTTTGTTATTTTTGCCAATATTTCACTGGGTATACGGGTCCTTTGCTCTTTTCTTTTTTCCCTTTACTCTTTTTTCCAGGATTAACTGAATGCTTAGTGTATGATTACACTTGACTGGTGTTAATATATGGCTGATAAGCTTAAGTACAGTTAGTATATAAATATTAATAAAGCTATGAAAAAAACAAGGCATTGCAGCTGTTTGGCATCAATATCCCAGTAACTTGATAAGCTTTATTCCAGCTGCCATCAGTAGGAAATGGAACTGAGCGATTCAATGAGGAAATTTCAAGCAATGACTACAAATCCTTCGGGAACTGATTACAAGTTCCCGATCATGAATCAGGAGTATTGCTACCAGTATTATCTGTGCGGGCTTTACTCCCAATGGACAAGAGTCTAGGAGGAACCCCTTTGCCCTCTGTCATAATTTCATTGTTTTGCTGGTTACTCATACACTTGATCCTGCAGGACTGAGCTCACTGCAGATCTATCTCATTGAAATAAAAGCAGTGAAACTCATCTGCATCTGCACTCATAAAAATGAGACTGAAAGCAAGGTCAAATATGCACAGCCAGCAAAGCTGGAATATACAAATTTTCCCTTCCACATTTCCCTTCATTTTGGTATCTTAAAAGTATGTTATTTTCCCACTGTCAAGTGCGATTAAATGTGTGGAGTTTTTTAATTATTTTATTTTTGCAGTTTAATACCCTTAAGTCCCATATCCCAACCCATTCTCATTTTATTCACAAGGATAGGAGGGTTTGGTGGGAGGGAAAAGGTATAGACTCTGACACAGGGCAGGAAGACCCGCCTTCCCCTCCAGCATCCCTTTACAAAGCCACATAATTGACTGACGCTCCACAAAACCAGGCAGGGCCCAGGAACGTTCATCATGAACATGATATATGGTGTTGATGCACAGCATAGATTCGTTAGTTCCCAGCACAGCACAATGATGCACTGCCTGCCTGCCATTACAATGTCAATGAGTACTAAGAATAGCACACACTCTGTGCAGCAGGGCACTTATTGTCATACATTAAGGCCTGTTGAAATAAAGGATATTTGTCAGATCGGTTTCATAATGGGAAATAGATGGAATTTAAATGTTATAAATGGTAAAACTTAACCTTTTGGAAACACATGGGGTGGAGAAAAGGAAAGGGCAGGAGGGAAAGGAGAAGTTAAACATTAGTTTCTACACTGGATTCATAGACTGGATATCTTTCCAATTATTTAGTACTCTGCCAAGCCTGAGAGAAGAATTTACATGTATTAGGAGGCACTAGATAAAAGAAGCTAAGAATTACCTATGATTTGCTAGAATTATTCTACTCTGCTCTCATGAGACCTCACCTGGAGTATTGTATCCAGCTCTGGAGCCCTCAGCACAAGAAGGACACGGACCTGTTAGAGTGGGTCCAGAGGAGGGCCAGGAAGATGATCAGAGGGCTGGAGCACCTCTCCTATGAGGACAGGCTGAGAGAGTTGAGGTTGTTCGGTTGTTCAGCCTGGAGAAGAGAAGGCTCCGGGGCGACCTTATAGCAGCCTTCCAGTACCTGAAGGAGGCCTACAAGAAAGCTAGGGAGAGGCTGTTTGCAATGGCATGTAGCGATAGGACAAGGAGCAATGGTTATAAACTAGAGCAGAGTAGATTTAGATTAGACATTAGGCTGAAGTTCTTTACAATGAGGGTGGTGAGACACTGGAACAGGTTGCCCAGAGAGGTAGTGGAGGCTCCATCCCTGGAGACATTCAAGGCCAGGCTTGATGAGGCTCTGAGCAACCTGATCTAGTTAAAAATGTTCCTGCTCACTGCAGGGGAGTTGGACTAGATGACCTTTAAAGGTCCCTTCCAACCCAACACATTCTATGATTCTATGATTCCATAATTGTTCCTTCCAAATATGGCTATATAAGTTCTGTTATTTTAAATTTCTTCAATGATCTATATCATGTCTGTAAAAAGACCTAATGGAGTTTGAATTCCCCGCTTCCACATGCTATTTCTGATGCCATGCCTCAGGAAGGCACACCATTACATTACATTGCTCTTCTATGACTAAAACTTCTGTCCGCAGTGTGTGCGCCTTTATAGCAGTAACAATGTGATTTTGTCAAATATAAATATATCATGATGTGAAGTGTTCTGTAAAAATGCAACTTTTATTCTACATGCAATTTTAACAGAAGACCCATGGTTATTATAGAAGGCAACCTATAGAAAAGAAGTTGTTCCTCATGTACCCTAATTTTTTGTGCTTGAAAATCCCTGAACATGTGGACACCCTTTGATAGAGTCTAGAAGAAAGAAAATATGTCATTCATTCATGCTATGATCATTCAGATGGAATGAACAGGTACAAGATAGTAGTGGTGTTAATATGTCTCTGCTGCTGTATGAAACAGTTGAAAAAAGCTAAATAATCTGAAATTGTGAGGAACTTGGTTTACATAATCCTGTGGTCATTGCTATTGGAAAAGAACAACAAAAATACTTGAAGTGATAAAGGACAAAAAGAAAATAAAGCATTCATTGTTCTTTACTGCTGCTGTAAAACATTGTACTAAGAAAATTTAGTCATTAGCCAAGCTATTTAGAAAGCATTAAAGACAGCACTAGCTACCCCTTTGAACACAGGCCAGGATGTACTGGATTTAGGATATAGGGTGGATTTAAGATTCTGATTTATAGTATAATTACTGAATATAAAATAAGTTAAAACCATCTAGATGTAGAAAGTAGGAAAGCAAAGACTGAAAATGAATTTTCTACTATCCTACAAGCAGCCTCTCCTGGCTCATTTTGGCTGTTGGTGAGAGCACAGACGGTAGCAGTTTTAAGTATCGCCTTCCAGATCCAAGCACGTAAGCCTGGACCTGCTTCCTATCTCCCGTGGAAAGGCCCAAGTGCAAAGTAAACACCTGGTCACTGAAGCTGAAGAATCACTGAGTAGGATGTGATCCTCCTGTGTTCTCTTCTATGTAATTTCCGAAACACTTAGGCCTTTGCCGAGCCAGTAAAACAGGCCACTTGAGGCTGCAAGTGGTACCTTCACCTTCTGCATCAGTGTGAGGATGAATGATTTAATTAAATTTTATGTTACTTGAATTTTTATAATTGTATGCAATGCGGGATACACATACTAAAGATTTGTATCAATGTTCTCAGAAAGAAAGATAATCTTATAGGACTTTTCTGGTACTACTCCTCTTGAGTGTTACCTTCATTCAAAAATCCCACCCTAATGTTTACAATAAGATATGCAGAAGATATTTATTTCTTGTCCACTTCAGGAATATCATTAACAACTAGCATCCAACACCTGCATAAAAGTACAACAGTATCAGGCATTTTGCTCTTAACTTTGAGTCATGGGATGGTAGTTATTTACTTTACATTTGCTTCAGCTAAAAGTTGAAAGCCTAAATAACAAGCGTCTGGTAGGTAGTTCTGTTCACTGTTCTTTTTGCTGAGTCTGGGTTTTTGTATCAACTCAGATTTAATAACTCTACGTTGATGAGACCTGTGCTAATTCTCCCTTTTCCTGTTCCCAGCTGCACAATAAGGATGAAATAGGCGGAATAGAAGGAAGAATCTAAATGGGGGGACAAATCTTTCTCCCAAACTGAACTACACTGGGGATTGGGAGTTAGAGGAGAAAGTGTGTGTGTGTGTGTGTAGGTGTTCTCAACTCTGCCTTTATACAAGCCTTTAGTCACCCAACCCATTCCTCTAAGCTGCAAAGAAATAACCAAATTTCTTTCACAAAATCACAATATTTTTTCTGTTTAAACATCATTCGGAGAGACAGACAGGGTGACTGCCCCTATCTTCCTCTTTTTTGTGCTTCATCTGACAGTTATAGTCTCTTCAACCATGTCTGCAAGCAAAACACATCACTTCGCATTTCCAGAGGGTCTCATGTCATTGTAATGATGCATGGCATCCTGTTAAGTCCTACACATTAAATACCTAACTGAAAGCAATCTGCGTTGTATTCCTGGGGTGACTACAAAGATTGAAATACTGAAGTTTACTGAAAGCAATGAATCAAAATGGCTAAAAGCTGGCTGAGCAGAAGAAGAGACATGAATGAAAGCAACTTGCCAGATCTTCTACTTTGTGTGCTCTATAGACATTTACACTATTTCAAAATGGGGTACAGCCATTTCTATTCAGATATAACAGCATTTGGACAATCTGGCCCACTGAAATCACTCTGTTCAAAAACAGACACTAAAAATTACTCACCACTTGCCCAATTAGAGACATTATTGTCCAGTTGCATACCAGCAACATCAGCTATCGGTAGATCTATTTGGTGTACATGTCTTTGCATTCGTATAACATGAAGAAAATACAATATTTTACAGAATGACCCATTTTACCACATTTGTCTCATTATATGCCTGCTTTAGGATAGAATGAATTGGATTTTAGATGTACTTGTTTTTATTAAAAGAATTAAGAGGTTTTTGCACCAGCAAAGTCATCAATATTTGGCCAGATCCATTGTCACATTGACAGAATTAGCCAATACTCTTGTCAAAAACAAGTGGTTAATCAAATGTCAGTGCTAGGTTTAACAGATTCTTCATAAACGTTCTGTGGCCTGAAATACCTCATGTAAATTAATCAGTGAGTACTTTTAAAGAAAAAGCACTTTTACACAAGCTGGATTGACTCATATTTTAAAGGAGAGATGCGGGAGAATCCTAACATTTACTAGAAAAAAAGTATGATAATTCAGCTATATTTAGAAATTAGGAAGTTCTGAGGAAAAAATCTCCCTTTTTGAAGAAAATAGAACTCATTAATACTGTCTTTTTTATAAATAAGTATTCAGGTTAAATATGTGCTGGGGTTTATATTTGACTCTGACCAATAAGAAGTGCTATAGAATATAAAAGAGCCTTGGACATCAGGCATTTAGCAACCTGAAGAATGGTTTAGCATGATTATCAGTTCTTTGAGAAAGAAAGAAAAGCCTGTGGCTCTGCATATGTTTGTAATTATAGGATTTTCCTTATGTTTCTCAGGAATACTAGATATTAAAATGACGGGGAAAATTCCTTTCCTTTTTTTGTTTGTTTGAAAATGGCAAGAATAAAGCCATCTTCTTTATGCATCTGAATCATAGAATTATAGAGTCATAGAATCATTTAGATTGGAAAAGACCTTTAAGATCATCGAGTCCAACTGTAAACATAACACTGCCACATCCAGTACTAAACCATGTCCCTAAGTGCCACATCTACATGTGACATATCCAGTAGCATTCCGTTAGCCTAGGGAGATATATTTTCGCAGGTCTTTTGATGAATATCTTTAAGGACCTAAACCTTGAAATTTTGCAGGAGATTTAAAAAAATGTCATAATTTTTCCCTTTTCCTAAAGCTCAGTCACCTTGGGCAGTGCCTGTTGGTGCGTAAAGTAGTGAGCACTGCTTCCAAAGGCAAAATGAAGTGCATTACGGTTGTGTCATTTTCCCAACAGTCGTGACTCAGTACCAGGTCATCAGCTTACTGCTTCCTCCTCATCCATGAACAGCAAAAAGGAACAGTCTTCTACTGCCTGCATTTCAAATTCAGCCACTCACAGCAGATTAACAAGTCAGTATTTCTCTCTGGCAGCTGTCTTTTCAGCTTCAACATTAAGATTCTGAATGCAGATTCAGACTTGTTCTTCCGTTTCAAAACTATTCAAAAGCTGTAATATCTAGGTCCAAGACAATAATGTCATGTAATAGGTGGGTACTGGATCAACATTAGAAAAGCTTCTTCTATGTCACCAGTCCTTCCTGAAACCAACGTGAAGGGTATACTTGGGAATACCCTGAACTCCTACGATCCCTTAGGGCAAGAGGAACAGGGTATAGCTTATAGCGGTCATTACCTTGTGCCACAAAGTTATGGTCACAGAGATTGGTCTTAGGTTGACAGAAGCTGATCTGGTGCTCCCCAGGTGTTCACTGGTACAGTGAGTGCACTCTCCCACTCCACATCTGTCTTCCCAGGTGGCCATCACCATTCCTCAAGAGCATCTTTAATACAAGAAACAGATGAAATCTGGGGTCTGATTGTGTTGGCAGCTTGACATATGTGGGTTATGAAACACTGTTCTTTGCTGCAGGAATTACAAGCTCTTAAGTCAAGCCAGGAAACTGTAAGCATAAATATGTGAGTTGTTATGCAGGTGTTCATAGCGTTCATGGAAGATGTAACAATCATGAGTATCTCTGCTTCTCACTTTTATTATCAAATATAGTAAGAGTTTGTGGTGACACTCCCATTTATTTCTTTATTCCTCTACTACTGCTGCTGCTATCTTGTGATGAGGCAGCAAAGTTAATAAATCACAAATGAGCTTTCCCATTTTTTCCCTTCCGCTGCATTTAGCCATTGCAGATGTACGCCATTGCAGATGTACCCTGGTTACATTTTACTCCTAAAAAACAGGCAGTTTGTACCACCATGATGTTTCTGTAGTCGTTATATACATGTGAGAACAGGAAATTATAGGGAACTGAGTCATTTTGTTAAGCAAAATGTGTTTGACTAAGCCACACAACAAGGACAAAGACATAGCAGTGTTTCACCAGATACAGATTTCCCCAGGGAAGGTGTTACAGGTAAGAAATAAATGTTCCTTCCTAGTCTTCATTTGTTCTGGGAGGTAGCACTTAGATGATGGTGCATAACGCATTGATTGGCAAGTTATCAGACCCTGCCTTCATCTATCGCTGGTCTATGTACTTGTGCCCACCCAAGTGCAGCTTTGCATCCTTATGTGAGTGAGCACTCAGGGTTGAGAAATCACACAATGGTTATATGTAAATAGAATACAAACACAGTCTCAATGAATAGGGCACATTGACTGTTGTGCTCCTGAAACACAGGGTACACGTTATACTGCTTCAGAGTAAAATGAAATACAATTTGATTTTCTAAGAGAGATGAAGTGAACATCAGAGCAAGTTAAACAGTACAGGCTGTGAGTCTCTACAGAGGAAAAATAGTGTCAAAAACCTTAGCCAGAGGTTAATTGATAATCAGTTGAATTATTCATTTGTTATTAATGATTACTAATGAGAAACATTAGAATAATCAATGTTCCAGCCCAGTGCTTTCACAGATGTCATGTTAATTGCAACTGAAGATAGCAGTAGCTTAGCAAAATACGGAAACAATTAGCATGATTGACTCAAAGCCACCTCATGCCTCTCTGGAGCATTGTTCTAGCAGTACTGCAGAACAGTATAAAATTCTCTGGGTTTGCAGAGTGGGAAAACAGAATTCTTAATAGCCTTTGATATAACCCTGTTTTGTCTCATAAAAGGTAAAAATTACAGTAAAACTGACATAAGCAAATAGATTTGCTTGGAGAGATTACAATCACAGGCTAATAAGAAAGGAACTACAAAATAACCTACAGTGAATAAAATGCTAACACCAGCAGTGGTAATGGTTAATTGAAATTAAAATCTACTCTTTCCCCAGGGAAAATTTTTTAGTTTTAATATCCCCAATAAAATTTCACTTTTAAATTATGTTTTATGACCTCAAAGAACAATAAAGCACTAAACTGCCGTGCTGTTATTCAAAATATGCAAAGTAGGTTCTTAAACTGCAGGTATTGTAAAATGCCAAGGAGTTAAATTTTATTCAATACAGAGAAGAGATTTCATTCTGTAGTTGGAACAGGAGCTTTCAGCTGGTTTAGACTGATGAAGCTGCAGGACTGGATGCAACCAGGGAAATTAAGGTAGGGGAATGTGGAGGAGGATATAGGCATCCAGTACAACATCTCCCCATCACGTAACATGGATCATTTCTCTATCTTTCCCTGCCCAGTTTGATCCTCAGCTGCAAGCTGAAAGCTAGGACACCTCTCTCCACAGCAGGGACTCCAGGTAGCTCCACTCTAACCTTACAATTGCTCCTATCACTCAGTGGCTCAGAGAAGTGGTCTTTAGGAGCAGAAGGTCCAGAGCAGTACTGCCACCACCCACCAAAGAAAGAATTGGGACGGGCATGTGTAACACCAGCACATGAACATCTGAACAGGGTTCCTGAAAGTTAAGCATACACTGGGTCTACTTAATGAATGTGGCCGAGCTGCCTGTCAGTTTTTTAATCGGCCATGAACAGTCGGGTACTGTATAACCTGGTGTAATCGTATGATAATCTTAGGTGACTGGGATGTATATAATACAACACTAGTCTTTAATTGACTCTGAAACTGAAACTAGGATAATTTTTTTTAATTCTCATTGGAAAAGTTTGTTAAAAGCACACCCACCGTGGTCAGTCTGTCCAGTCTTGTGTGTGAACCACAGTTCCTAATTGCAGAATCCTGTACAACAATTAAAAATCAGCAGTGATCCTGTCTGATTTATTTTATCTGCATATGATGAGGGTAAGAAGAAGTTTCCTCACTGAAGGTTGGCTTGTGCTTGAGGTGTCTATGCTAGACCCCCGGCATGCTCTCGCAAGAGCGAGGTCTTCCATAACGTGCCCTGCACTGAAGCTGGAAGGAATGAAGGACATCAATCAAAGGGAAGATTCTGCTACGAACGCGTATTTCTGTGGTGTCCTGAGTGACCTAAAGTTAAGTTTAGTGCTTAAGATTTAAATTATAATCCTTTATTTAGCTAGGCACATTTAAGGTTTGATTGTGCCTAATCCATGTATCAGACCTTGCTGTGTTGCTTTCAGCAGAGGAACATGGGAAATGCTACAGTGATCTAGAAAAAAAGATTCTGACGGATCTTTCTCCATGAGGTTTCTGAGTTTTGGAATTGTGACATGTAGCGGAATTGTGACACATAGCTTTAGTGAAAACCGCCCTAAAGGTTCGTTCAGCTGAGCTGGTAAAGACAGTAGAGGGGCAGGAGTTTGCAAGAGTTTCATTGTGAGCAGAAAAATAGTTTTGTGGTTGTTTCTTTTTCTGATATATGTATAGATAGATATAGATATATACACATGCAGTTTGTTGTTTTGGATGTTTTTTCTGCAATAACTAGGGATTACTTTTTATAATCAGTCAGGATATCTGCCGTGTGGGATAGACACATTCTGCGCTTTTAAAATAACAAAATTAAATTGGTGAGTGGAGTCTTGAAATAATAGAGAAGCTGTTCTTCAAGCACTAACAGAGATCCCTTCAGGCATTTCATTCTACCCCAGAGAGCAAAGAAGCACTCAGTCTAAGAAATAAAATAGAGTGGGTTTACTTTTTGACTCTTACTTTGGCTTTTCTTCCATGATACATCATCTTCTGGAACCTTCTGTACTACACTTTATGTAAAGAGTTGATTTTTTTTCTCCCAAGGATGTTTGGCTCGCTTATTTCTTGTTGCTTTTTAAAATCCTGGAAAGTTGGTAGTTCAAGCCTGTTCATTCCCTCCTTTGCAACATACTGGCTCTTACCTGAGAATCAGTACACCCTGCAAGAACACTGACTGTCACTTTGATGGATTTGGTTTTGTCACATAATTATAGAAGTTCATTTGGTTTCACTTGGTTATGGAAACAATTTTAAATAATGTAACAGTGCTCCAATTCTTGCATGTAGATTACAGCATTAAAAATTTACCAAAGAATCTTGGCTTGTGTCTATGTGTGCTGAAGTGAGAAGACTGAAGTCCCCGCATACTTGCTACTTGACCATATGCAGCTATTTCAAAACCCATAACTGACCTGAAAGACTGCAAAGCCAGTGATGTCTACAGACATGGTTTGATCTCTGCATGTGTAGCTGGATGTGCAGGACAGATCTGAGAACTATTTAGAAATTATCACATTTTTCTGTTCACTGAATGACATTAAGTAGTGTCCATGAATTGCAAGGTGATGAACGGATCTCTTACAGTTCAAAAGCATCTTGCAGTTTTCCTAAATTATTTCATGAGAGCTACCCAGTTCTTCCCCCCGCCTTTACTTTTGAGGGAAGAAAAAGAAAAAACTACTATTTAGTTACCTTAAAATCATCTTATCCCTGTTAAAAAGGAAAGAACATATCTCCGTAGACTGATAAACACATCTTACAGCAAGACGAAAGAGATTTATTACATCTGTATGTCTGCAGAACAATGAAGTGTCTTTGAACTGGAGTCCAGTTCAGCTCCTCTTGCATTTAAACAGCATTTCATTTCCTGTTGATAGACAGCGGTAAAAATCCCTGAAATCAGCAAGTAGCAGCTGTTAGTTTAAAAGGGGAAAAGAGACTAAGGAAACTCTCATGTAAACATGGCTTTCCAAATCAGAGCTCAACCATACCACTAAGTGAATTTCCTAGCAGAACTAGAAGGAGCCTTGAAAGACTGACTAACCTGTCTTGGATATATGGGCTATATGTTTGTCTAATGTATTTTTAAAAGGCCTCCAAAAGAAGGCAATTCACAATGTCACTGTTTCATTCTAGTGCTTCTCTTCTCTAAGAATTAGAGATTTGTTTTTTCCTGTTAACTGATCTAAATTTCCTTTGATGCTTACTGAGCTGATTTTTATCTTTCATTTTTATTGTACATAAAGAAAAAATTGATAATGGTTCTCTTCCAAAAAAAAAATTTAATAGCGAAGAACTTAATCACTTCCCTGTGATGAAGACCTCACGTCTCCAAAATCCAGTCTTCTTTTCCAGCAGTTGGTCTAACAGAAATCTTTTTTTTCCTAAACATCTGACATTTCTCCTGCATCTAGACAGTTGCTGTTTTTTCATTTTTTTACACAAAATGATGTTTTCTTCAAAACATCTTAATGGATTCACTAAACCTTCCAGCATTTGTGCTTAGTTTTCATCAATAACAAATTCCTCTTGTATTTTCACTTCTCTTCTGTTTCCTATCCACAGTACCCTTGTTCTCTTACACAGCAAAGTCCTGCTTCTTTTTTGCATGTTGTGAGACTTCCTATACATACGGTTCTATAAATGTCATATTAACCCTCTTTCCAGCGTATATATTCTTTTATATCACAGGAACTTTCTATAACCTCAACAGCATGCTTTTGTTTAGCCTCAGGCTGTGCCCCCACTGTCCCTGGGAGTACAAGCCCTGGAACAGATGAAGTGTATCCTATTTTCTGAGCCAGCTGTATGTATCCCATCACTGGGCACAGAAGGTCTGAAGCTTAGCACTGCACGGCTAAACTACTGTAAACATAGCTTGAGCTCAGACTGCTTACAGACCTGCTTCTCCTTCTGGCACTCTCTGTCAGGGCCCTTCTGCAAAAGACCCCTGTCAGCCTACATGCATCCATGTGTATTTTAAGTATGCCAAGAAAGAGCTTGTTGAACTTGGTTCTCTGTTGTCTTCTGCATCAGAGAGCATTGGCACTGCTTCCACATTTAATACCTTCCACGTGGATTTTTCACCAGCACAAAGCAGTGAATGAGTTGCCTGGCTGGGAGATTCCCACAGAATCTAACAGCCCATCTTTGTCATTAACATTAGTGAGATATTTTTGTGCTCTGCACTTTTGAGGTCTATGCCTCAATGACTATTGGTATGTTGACAGTTATCTCGCAAACACTTACAGTCACCATAATAAAATTAGGTCAAGTAAAATATATTACAAAAAACCTTCCTACCTTAACAGAATGAAGCATAGCAATAATATTTTTTACTCTTCTGGGTCATTGAGAATCATTAATATTAACTTTTTGGCCTTTTAATATGTATTGATGATGTAAAAGCATGGTAAGGTAACTAAGAGCAGTGTTTTTCTTCATTTTAAGAGCATTTTTACTGCCAATGTAGTATAAAAAGATGTTATAACAAATTAATTTCTGGCCATTATTGAGTTTGTGTCCTACACAGTTTCAAACACACAGACTACAGTAAATTACCATAGTTAGCTTTTATTGCTTTAGTATTTTGAGGGATTGTTCAACTTCAGGGCATAAATCAGAAATTATAGGTATTCATATGCCAATTTGGGAAGCCACCAAAACCTCTCAAATGTAGATTTGTCAAATCTTTTTAGTGCAGGAGTACCTATTTTAAACAACAATTAATATAGCCCCAGAAATAGCCTGCTTTAGAGAGGAATTTTGACAACTTTATGCATTATGAACATGTTGGATTTCACCATCAGTGCACCTCTCAGTCTGTTAATGAGTCATTACTGTTTCAGCAGAAAATGTATGTCACTTTAAAGCAGAGACAGAGGATATGATTCGGCTAACACAGCGTCTCCTTAATTTTCCCTGTGATTTTGCCATAAGCAAGACAAAATAAGTGAAGTAAGGGAGAGGCTATTGGCAATTGAAGAGATGAATACAGATGACGAGAGATAATTCATTTGTACCAAACTGTTGCCCATAATATCACCTGTTCTATTTAATTTGCTATGCATTTATATTACAGCAGGTCTTGAAGACATCAGTGCAGATGTAGCTTCCTTTATATTAGGCACAGCGCATATGAATGAGCAGCACAGTGCTTCCAGTCCACAAGGCAGTAGGTACTGCATCCCTGTTTTTATACAGGGTTAATAAATGAAGATGATTACTTTAATAGACAGCCCTGACTGTATGCAGCCAAGGAGGTCAGTCCAGTTGTGCATTTGCTGCGTGCAGGGCCAGAAGTCAAGTATGTGCCGGGTTCCCTCTTGCCCTCCCACACCTCATCCGTTTCCCTTCCTGGGGCTCGCTGGGGGTTAACCCCAGGGCGAGAGCCAACATGTAGGCACAGAGGATAGACAGGCACTTTAGGCTAAAGTACAAGCCCAAGCCTTCAGCTAACATGAAAACACAGCTCCAGCAAGTAAAGCCTGGGATTCAGGCTTTCTTACAGCGCGTTCCTCAGGGTTAAGCACAAAACTATTTGTCTCTTCTCATATCTCTTCATGTAAGAAACACTGTGGCATAAGATTCATTTATGGTACACAACCTAAGAACTGAAGATAAAATGAACTAACTCCATTATTCTGGGATCCTCCCAGACGTTTCAAACAGATTTACTTTCGAGCAGAGCAAGAGGCACGCTGCACATACATACATTTGAAATCGTACTAAGTGTGGAGTAATACCATATGTGCTCAAATGTCAAGCCACAGCAGGGAAGAAGGTCAGTCTGCATTGAACCTTATTGACTCTGCCAGCTTCTGCTACAGAGCAACACTCTGCAACCATAGGGGTTTTTTTTTCAGTTTTAATACAAATAAGATGACACAATGATAGAGAAGGAAAACAGCTGTCTGTCCTTTCTCCTGGGCCTAATTATAACAGCAGGTGAAACAATATTAGGGGCTCAGCTCTAATTTGGTAAGTGAAAACTACCTACCCACACAGCTGTTTTATTTATGAGGGGTGGCAGGGAAAGAAATTCTTATATAAAAAGTAGCAAGGAAATTTGTGAGCAACTACAGAAAAAGTAATTGTGTATGCAATGTTTTATTATGTGTGAATAGGAAACTGATACTTGGCTTGATATTGATTTTTCTCTATGCAACATGCTGTTATTTACAATAGTGGATGTATTTTTCCTGGAGATTCAGTGCTGTATGATTTATGCTGCGTCTCAATCACAGCATTATGTTATGTAAGGCACCAGCTGAGTTCTGAGATGAGCCAGCTGCCAAATATCGTATTAAAAAGCTATTGTCTCATAATGAATCAACAGGTTTTGAAGTAATTAAGTCCCTCATTGTTTAGTTTAATACAAGCTATTTCAGAATGTAATAAAACATATTTTGGAAGCGAGACTTATCAGGTCCCATTATAACTGCATTTAGTTTCTTTCAGTCACCAGTAAGGCATAACTGTCAGTCTAATGAGATTTATAACAATGCATGCTTGGTTTATTTAGCAAGTAAAAGCTAGTAAGGCCTATTCTGCATGCCAGTCATTTGTAATTGTAACCTAAACCTCAAATTTGCTTTTGTTCAACAGAGTAGACGCTTCTTATCATCATTCACTACTTGCCTGTGCTCCCATGCTGCCACAACACTGCAGGCTTTTAGAGAGTTAAGAACGTCTCAGGACTGGGGCCACAGTGTGAACTGGTACAGAAGAAAAGTCCATCCCCAAAAGAGCTCTTGCTTTATATATAGACACTTATAAGCACTCTGTTTATGAGTGAGATAGTGCTTCAGTGTCAAATGATGACAGAGACAAGGCCTGCCCAGCAGACACGCTAGGGAATGATAGGGAGTGACTGTGCATCTTTCTCCTTCTGGTGGAGATGCTTACACCAGACTGCGTAACTCATCTGACACTTGTTTATTCTCTTGGGGCAGCAGCATGTACAAAATGGCAGCTTGGATGGTTAGGAGGTTTTGTGCTGAGGAAAAGTACTATTAATTTTTAATCTCCAGTTTGGAAGGTATTTACAGTAGAGAAGACAAAGTCAAAGAGTAGTACCTTATTCTGGGATCAGAGTGTGCTGAATTTTGTGATAATCCTTAGCTATGAGAAAAAAAATCATTCCACAGCCTTGCACCAAGGTGTAAAGGTGTAAAAATCCTAGCCAAAGTGTTTGTACTGGAGTTTCAAGGACTCTTTTAAGTCTCTTCAGATTTGTCCATGAGTGCTACATAAGCACATGTAGACTTTGATCTGAATTCAATATTCTCTGTGCAGCTAGCTTTGATGTGCTCTTGGCCACCTCCACTGAGATCTGCATCACAGCTAGTAATTGCTAGAATCCCCTACACATCTGAGCACTCATGGTTTGGTAGGACGCATCGCTGCAGTCTGCTAAATGAGTCGCCAGACAGAATAAATACGCATGTGTGCTGTCTACATGCTTATCATCTCTCAAACCCAGGCCAGCTGACCAGCTTACCTACAGCCATCAAACACGACAGACAAGTTGAAAATGCGAATGGGTATTTGCAGGCTCCCACACCCAGGAGAAAGGTAGAATTAGCCATTGGCACTCCTTCTCTGTCAAAATGGGCATTACATGGTTGAGACTGGGAAATCCAGTTCAGTACGTAGGATGTTCTGAACTCGTGTACATACAAATATACCAGCCTCTGGGAGCATTGGCGTGCTGTAGATTCCTAGATGTTTACAAAATAGATCCACTTTGGGTTTGATTTTTGTAATCTCTTAATGTCAGTGTATGGGATCTGTTAGAAAGTCTGAAGACAGTGAGCCAGGAGGCTTTGGCTCTCCTGATACATGTACTGTAACAAGCGCAATAAAGGATGTTTCACATTCAGTCTAGGAAGGCATCAGTGAGATCTTGTATTAATCTTTCTTCAGTTGTGAGAACTGAAGTAAGCAGAAAGAACTGTTAGCTCCAATTTCCATTGTTCTATGAAAACTGAATGCTTTAGCTTGCTGTACCCCTGGCTGCCTTCTGTCATGAGTCTGAAGTCTGCAATACGCCCTGCAGGTCTGAAGGGGATGAATCACACCAGCCCGCAGCCACTGAGTGATCCATCCCCCTCTTGACGCTACAAGCTAGAGAGTGATTTAGCCAAATGGTGTCATATAATGCCTAATGATAGATTTTACACTGTGTGGCAGATTTTTACACTGATCACTGTCAACTTTACTGCAAGTCACTTTGTAATGTTTCCAGCCCATAACTGGGTAACAGTTTGATGCCATATGCAATCTGAGATCTAGTTTCTTGTGTCTGCCTACCCACCTCCTAAAACAAATCTACCTTGTACAAACTGCGATGGATTAAATATTGGATTGTATCACAGGATACAGTGAGCGAGAGAAAAGTTGTGGAGGGTACACAGAAGAGGCAGGTTGAATGTATTTTCTGTTACAGATTTTGACTCAGGAATCTGAAACTATGAGACTATTTGCATAGTTAATTTTCGTTCTACTGTACAAGATAAATAATAACTTGCGGAATCTCATTTTGTAGTCACCAGCTAAGGCTTTTACCTTCATAACTGGAATTAATGAAGATTTCGTCCTTTACTCTGCTGAGCACATGAGCAGTCCCCTGATTCCTCTGGAAAATTGTTTTAATTGTTTATTTTAAGAAACCTACAGCAGCACAGCAGTCACACTTACTTGCTGCCGCTATCTTGCTCTAGATAGTGCAAAGCTTTAGCATATATCAAAACTCTAGCATTCTATGAGTTAACAAACAACTGAAGTACAGCCATGGACATATGGAAATATCACTATTTATTTAAACTAATAAAGTCATAATTAAAAGTGTAATTATGTAAGCAGTCTCCTAAGATCTCTGGTTTTTCAGAGAATAACAAAGAGCCTGCAGCATGTGAAGAAGGCACTAGGGACTTGTGTAATCAAGCATGTTTGGTTTATTATTTCTTTGTGTATAGTTATTTTATTTTTCCAATAGTTCTACATTTATTTTTACTTTACAGGCAGTTTTGCACATACGATTCCAAAGTGTTTATAATCAATGTGACATTTCCTGTCAATGTTAAGTTTTTATCTAAGCAAACAAGAATATGAAAAATTAGACATTTTGTTAAATGACTGATTAATACCATTGCATTTTTAATTAGAAATTCCATGATGATGCAAAAACGAAAATTAGTATGTACTGTCCCAATTAGGTTTCAAAAGAATTAGAGATCTATATGTGAGAAAAATTGAAAAATCTAATATCCAAGCCACTAATCACTAAAGGGAAAAAAGGTGAATAACACCTCTTGAGTGACACTTTCTGGTAAAAGGTATAATTTGTGATTTTTAAAGCTTTTAAACTTGAAAAATTGTTTAGTACTATCCACTTAATAGTATTAATGACAGATTTTAAGTTACTTCATTGCCATAAAAATTATTAGGAATTAACTTTCCCAGAACAGTAGTTCATTAACAAAAACATAGATATCTCTATACCTATTCATATTATATTATCATTTAAAAAAACATCAAAAATATCTATGGCATATAGTCTATAGCTTGAGCTGCTTTAATCAGGCAAGCCCACACAGTCATTGGAATTATAGGTATATATCAATTAAAAATTTGGCTATTATAGCTGTAGTTTAGAGCCATCCTCAATAATTTGGTGCAGTTTCACTTTTTCTTGATTGTTTCTATTTTTAAGGCAGTACATTATTAATCAGTTTGACTTCCAGAGCATAGCACACTGAATACATCTTCGTTTTACAGCTTACAATTCTCCATGATCTATGGAACGCTAAGTGAAATCATTATATAGTTCTAATAAGAAGAGCAATTTGTTATGAGATTACTTATATGTTGAAAGCGAACAACCTATCATTCTATACTTCTAAGACAGAAGGAAGAAAATTTTTTACAATAAGGAAGAAATGTTTCACAATAGGGGTGGTGAAACACTGGCACAGGTTGCCCAGAGAGGTTGTAGGTGCCCCAATCCCTGGAAACATTCAAGGTCAGGTTTGACGGGGCTCTGAGCAGCTTGATCTAGCTGAAGATGTCCGTGCTCACTGCAGGGGGGTTGGACTAGATGACCTTTAAAGGTCCCTTCCAACCTAACAGATTCTACGATTCTATGATTCTAATACCAAATTGACTAGCAGTATTAAAAAAAACAACTAAACAAACAAACAAACCGGAAAAAGACAAAACCAAAACACCCCCAAAAAACCCCCACCGTAACTTTTTTTGACTGACCACAGCTGAAATTTCTGCAGAGAGAGGAAACTATAGTAAGTCTATAGTGTACGCACACAAGTTTGAAAAGCTGGTGTCAAGATAAACAAAACTTAACCCAAATTTTCTACAACTTTGCAAAGCCTTATTCTTTCTCCAAATCAATTTATTTTGCAGTCATTAGAAATGTGTTCTTTTCCAAAGTTGATTCAATTTGAACCTTTGGCTTTCCATCATTCCTTTTTAGATATGCCCCTCTCTGTCCTTACATTATCCTTGATTCTTTTCAAAACATTTACCTTTCTAAAGTTTTAGCACTGAAGTCATTCTTGTTCCACAAGGTATCAGCCCTTCAGGGATATTCGGTCCTTCCTTTCTGCATTTTTTGCTAACTTTTTCCGCAAAAGAGTGTAGATATCAATACAAGACAAAACTACTGTTATTGAGGACCCCTGTTTGTTTCTGATGCCATGAGCAATGCACTGTTTCTCTAGCTCCTGACACAAAACAATTAAATTTTGAACACTTGAAATTTTAACCCAGCTCTGCTAATAATTAAATCGTACTTAAACACTTGTTTAAGTGTACAGTATTTCCTTGAATGCATAATTCAATAAATGTATCAAAAGATAGTAATTATTCAGGTCAAAAGAGGTTCAGTCGTTCTTAGATTTTGGCCATATAATGGTAAATTCAATGATACAAAACCCAAAGAGTAATATCGTAACTTATGTTATTGTTTTGCGCTTTTTTCCTAATCATTCTTTATTTTACATATTCACATATATGAATTCACATATATTCACATATTCAACACCAAAGAGCCACCTGCTGTAAGATACATTTCTAGTCCATGAGAACTTCTCTTGCCTTTAGCTTCCTCTATGCTTCTCAAATCTGAGCCAACATTTAGATTCGACTTTCCAATTTAAGTTAGCCACTTGTGTTGTTAGGAAATGTTTTATTCAGACACAAACACACACACACACACAAAAAAAAAAGTTGTTTTCAGTTAAACCTATTGCTGTAGAATACAAACAAGGCAGTTTGTTTATCTTTAGTACCGTGTAAGCATAACTGCTGCTGATTTTTCCAATTTGCATATCATTCCTATTCTACTTTATGCTTTCATTTTGAAATGCAGTACTTCAGGCAACCAGTACAGTCTGCAGTGCTTAAGTTTCTGTGATGCCAAAGGCACATTTCAGAGTTGCTCGTTATTGTTTTCATTTGACCCTGCATTGATCAGAAAAGTAAAGGATTTTGTGGAATGAAGGAGAAACTGCAAACCAGAATGAAAGCACTTTTAAAGAATAGTAATTTCTTTGTATTGTCCAATTTAATTGCATTTCCACATATAGAGAAGGAAAAATCCAATTTCAGCAGACTTAATTTTGGCATCTGCATCCTTCCAGTCCTTTACAAAGCTCTGTAAAGACTAAACAAGTAACAACAAAACTACTGATAACATCCATATGCTCATCCTCAAGCACACAGCATTTTAATCCTAAACCTACTCCCTCCCTGTCAGCATTTCCAAACTCTTGTTGATGAAAACCTCAGAAGAAACACGATTCAGAAGTTACAGAAAAAAAATATTTATCGTAGAGCTTATGTTTAAGCTTATTTCATTATTATCTTTTAGATGTGATTCTTCCTCTGGCCTTTATCATGCGAGACTATCTATACATTCAGGTTTTGACAGGTGGAAGGATGTATATGTCAAATAAAAGAAAAAAAAAAAGATAGACTTGGAATATTCAGAAGTAACAGTAAAGAAAAATAACAACTCAAGGTGCCAAGGCTTGTAAACTCACAAAAACCGACGGAGTTCCTTTGACAAGTGCTGAGTGGTTCATGGCTTGGGGGTTGTTTCAGGGGTTGTTGTGTGGGTTGGTTGGTATTTTTTAATTATTTTTTTTAAGTTTTTTTTAAGGATATTTATTTCCTGATTTGGAAAGCGGGTTCATTCTCTTCTCAATTAACTCAGCTTTTCACAAACACCATTTACTTTTCAGAGTTATTTTCAAGTGTTCCTCTGTAAGCTGAACGCCTCTAAGACACAAGAGTTTTCACTGACAGAAACAAGGGAAGAAAAATAAAAAATGTCACTGAAGAAAATCTGAGAAGCGTTAGAGTATGTGTGTGTTCTCACTTCTTTTTTCTTTGCTGTACATAACTAACTGAACAGACTCAAAGTGTAATGGAGATTTTGCTTTACCAAGTTTCTCCCATTCAGGTGGACTGAAGGAATTCCCACATTGTCCTATAAAATCAAGAAGTTTAAGTTAAGAACTGGAAAGGAATGTAATAGCCAAAGGAAATTCAGGTGTGAGAGTTATGTTGCCTCTCTCAAATATCTGTCATTCCATCATTGTTCCTTCACACATCTTTTCCTCTTCCCTAATCACTGAAACTTTGTCCCGATCTATCCTCTTGCTCGTATCAACTTATTATATTTTTCTGACAAAAACACAAATGAGAAGGCCTCCCCAACAATACGTTTGTTCCTCCTTAACCCCAAAGTGTCCACTGCAGAGAAATATAATCAGAAATTAAAGCCTTCATTTCTCTTCATGCTTCATGTTGATACTGCATTTGTTAACTTGACATGAAACTGATGAATCTTTTCAAAATGTAAACTATATGATGGACCAAAGCTTTAAGGATGCAACGCAGTCCTTTCATCAAGCAAACAGTTGCACTGTTATGGCAGCCATATGGGTGCACCTATAACCCAGCAAATGCCTTTAGCTCATACACTATGGAAGCAGACTTCCCACATAGCATCATGGCTGTGACAACACAAACAGATTTAGACCAAGAAAAAAATGAAAAGCGTCATTTTGCTTTGAGAAAATAATGAATTTCATTGAGGTTTTGTCCTATACCAGAGTTATCTGTACACGAGTTTACAAACAGGCACATGTAAGCCACAAGACTGCCAGGGCATGTAGGAACTGAATTGGACACGTCTTCCTGTCCAAATCTCAATTTTTAAAGCTCGATGTGCACAACTCCATGAAGGCCAAAGCCATACTCTTTCCTTCAAATTCCAGTGGTAAAAGATGTTATTAATACTTCATACCCTTCCAGGTCTGCAAAAGAAACTATCTCATAAGTCATGAATATGAGGAAAGTGAAGATAAGAGTGACAGCTCAGCCTTAGCTCTCTCCTGGCTTTGAAAGTTTGCTATCTCAGCTGGATTCATGGTATTTGTGCTCTTGGTGCCAGACTATATACAGCATGTCATCAAAACAGTCCATAAAACATGCGACGACAGTACTTACTTTACACAATCCACAATGTGCCCTTTTCCCCTCAAGATAGCAGTTAAAAATATTATAAAAGAAAAGTTGCCTAAATGCTAGCTTTTCTGTTTCACTACAGAACTTTCTGTACAACAGGAATGTATCAGAGGGGAAAAAAAGATGGTAGAAAGTTACAGCTGCAGCCTGCAGCAAATATTGCTAATTTTTATAGTGGTTTTTTTCTGTATTTCAGAAAGCACGGAGGTTACAGGAAATCAATAGTTCTCTTGAGAATCAGAATTTATGAGGAAAAAGATCCTACTTTGTAAAATGATTTGTTTCATTACTTCTGGTTTTTGTAGAGTAAAAGCAAAGTGCGTTGATACATTTGCTGTAGTTCATATCAGATCCCCTACTACAGGAGAGCATAGTCCCCTTTGTAGCTACAGCACACCCTTTTAAAAAAAAACCAAACACTTCTGATCAGCTACAGGAAGTTTCAGACGATCTATGGTCTCTACAACAACTATCATTTAGGAATGTTTTCATTGTTGTGATTACAAAGTACGCCAAAAGCCGTGTGTTTTCTACTTATTTTCCATACGTTTAGATTCAGTCAAAGGCTGAGCCAAAACCTGAAGAAATTTAACCCCCCAGGAAACTTCTGCTGTAGTCCTGCATAGTCTGAGTACCCAGCTGCAACTCATTCACCAATAAAGCTCCAGTTGAGATGGCTGAGAAAAATCAAGAAATGATTCATCAAAACAAAATGCTCTGTCTCAGCTTGTGCTGGCATTTCTCTGCTTTCCCCTCCTTGTGCTACAGACCTGTTGCTCTTCCTGGCTCAATGTACTCTGTGGTTGCAAACACAAATGCAGCATCACCTTGCTGCCAGAGTGCACTCACATGAACTAAGGTGGCCCAGCCGCCGCCTTTAACCCAATGACCTCTTCAGAAAAACATGAACAAATGTGCTGATCATGAGAAGAGAGCACCTTTCTTTCTTTCATGAAGATTTCTCCTGGTAAATAACAGCATTTTCACTGCTAATAAATTTCATCTTTTCAGCACACAGATCCATTAAATCTGTAATGCATTTGGTAAATTACAACTTCTATTAAAACTCCTGATTTACTAACTCATACCTATCATTAAAAATTTAATAATTATTAAGATTTATTCACTGAACATTTACTTTCTAATTTCCATCAATTTACAATCATCCTGTGCTTTGTCTGTTCTGTATCCCACTGAGCAAAACACAGAAAATGCAAAAACACCTCAACTTTCTACCCACTCTTTCCTTGCTGGCAGTGGAACATACAAAGAAAAGAGGGACATTGCAATAATAAACACCTTGAGTCAGTAGCCTGAACAACTAAAGGAGTCCCCAAAGTCTGAGAAACCTCTCAGACAAAATTTGTCAGCACTTCCCTCTCCTTTCTTCCAAGAAACCTCTAGTTTGGGCAGCCCCTGCTGATCATTGTTGTCACACGAGCAAGGGGATAAACTCTGAAGAAGAGAGCTGTGTTTAGAAAAGCTGAATAGTATCTAAAACATTTAAATAGCTTCTTCTCTTTGAAATTGCAAATTATGTGACATCATTTACTTTCCTTCAAGTAAATGGTTCATGATACATTGTCGTTAAGGGATTACTAGGAAGTGGCAAGAAAAAACAGACCCATTGAAAGATCTACTTCCTCAAAACTGGAGGCTAAACATGACTGAGTGCATTCTTGACAGCTGTTCCTATGCTTCAAGCTCGCTTTGATCCAGAGCTCACTGGGAGATTGGAACATTCCAATGTGCCCACAGTATTAAGCTCTGCCTTTCCAGTGGTCATATTAGCACAGGCATAATTCTGTATCATCACACAACCTTGTTGCTCCTAGACGTGACCCGGCTCATGCAATTGTCATTCAGAATATGTGAAGGCTCTCAGCATCTACCTGCCTGCCTTCAAGCCTTTGCAGCTTTCTATGAAGTTGGTCCTCACACCTGAAGTGATTTACCAAAGGCAGCACAATTAACCAGTGACTTAGTTTTCATCAGAACAGAACTCTCATTTTCTTTCCTTGCTTTAACCATCAGATGCCTTTCCTGAAGTTTCAGGTTCAGGAAAGGTAAATTTGAATGTACAAAATACAGTTGTCAAGCAAACCATGGGACCTGTCCATTTGACCATCAACTTCCATAATTATTTCATGATTCCAAGCACAAATACAAGTTTGGTGGAGAAGGGATTAAGAATAGCCCTGAGGAGAAGGACTTAGGGATGTTGGTGGATGAGAAGCTCAACATGAGCTGGCAATGTGTGCTCACAGCCCAGAAAGCCAACCACATCCTGGGCTGCATCGAAAGAAGTGTTGCCAGCAGGTCAAGGGAGGTGATTCTGCCCCTCTAGTCCTCTCTGGTGAGACCCCACCTGCAGTACAGCATCCAGCTCTGGAGCCCTCAACATAGAAGGACGTGGACCTGTTGGAGTAAGTCTAGGGGAGGGCCACAAAGATGGTCAGAGGGCTGGAGCACTTCTTGTGTGAAGACAGGCTGAGAGAGCTGGGGGTGTTCAGCCTCGAGAACAGAAGGCTCTGGGGAGACCTTATAGCAGCCTTCCAGTGCTTAAAGGGGGCCTACAGGAAAGATGGGGAGGGACTTTTTACAAGGGCATGTGTCGATAGGTCAAAGGGTAATGGTTTTAAACTGAAAGAGGGTAGATTTAGATTAGATATCAGGAAGAAATTCTTTACTGTGAGCATGATGAAACACTGGAACAGGTTGCCCAGAGAAACTGTGGCTGCCCCATCCCTGGCAGTGTTGGCTTTACGTGGCCACCCGGATGTGGCCAGGCTGGATGGGAATTTGAGCAGCCTGGTCTAGTGGGAGATGTCCCTGCCCATGGCAGAGGGGTTGGAACTAGATGATCTTTAAGGTCCCTTCCAACCCAAACCATTCTATGTTTCTATGATTATCTGTTTTTTATGTAATTCTCTGGGACTGCTATGAGGTGAAATATAGTATACAACAGTTATTAAAATAAGACCCTTAATTGCTTTGGATTTTTCGCTAAAAGCATTACAATGTGTGGACGCAGGATTATGGCCTCAGTGATGCAGAACTCTCTTCAGCCTTAAATGGTTTCTCACAGGTGTTTAATAACATTAAGCTTCTTATCAATTTCCCATTAGTGCCTCTTCAGCAGTTAAAGCAGTGAGATTAACTATCCCTCCTGAGCACTTGTAGTAATACATGACCGTGACTTTATGACGATGTGTGTCATGAGAGGGACATGGTTTGAACTCAGCAGAGCCATACACTTGTATGTCTTAATAGAGCTCTAGGCCTTCAGTAGGTCACTAAAACCACAGCAGGACAAAGGCTGAGAGCAGTACTGACAGCCAGCAATGTCATTGCTTGAACATCACCTTTTGGAAGTCTCTCTCTTTTTCAGAAGTAACTGCCTAAGCAGCCTCTGTCTTCTGGAATTTCTCTGTCCTTCTTCTTAAATCCTGATAGATTTTGTTCTTCTTTCATCCTCATCTCTTCTAATCCAAAACCACTCCCTATAAAACTAATACTACAAGAGAAGTGGATCTCGAGTGGAATATTATGGACTTTAATCTATCCAAAAACATAAGAGGATTGAAAAATATCCTTGACCCTTCCTTGGGGATTTTTTGTGTGTCTGTTCTTTATCCTGTAATCTGTTTCTGAAATGTAGGATTTTTAAATTCTCTGCTGCTCAGAGGATGCACTGTGTGCCGCAGAAATATCCTAACTCTCTCTAGGGTTGTTACCTGAGTCGTCACACATCTCCTCAAGCTTCCATTTCCATTGGTGGGAAACCAAGGAATGCAGCTGAGAAGGCTGAGATTCACTCAGCTACTCAGCCTCAGCAAGAGAGGGATTAGGATTCCTGGGCACATTACAGAGTCCATTTTCCATATTTTCATTAAAATCCAAAAAAATACACTGGTGGATGTGACACTTGCGGTTAAAACAAATCAAAGGACTATGTATATTAACTGTATCAGATTTACAGCATCTGCATGAAATTTTCAATCATAAATTATTGCAGCTGAAAAAAATGGAATTACTGAGAAGATAACTGTAACGTGGTTCTCATAAATAAGGGATCTTAAAAACAAAGTGGCAGTTAACTGGTCAGACACTAGTGTCTAAGAGGAAGAACTGACGACTCTATTGAGTGAATATTAACTGCCCAAGTGATTACTGGACAAAAGCAGTACAGTTTACAAAGAACTGAGGAATCTGTATCCAAAACAAGGTGAGAGACCTGATGAGAAATCATTCTCTTGAAACTGAAATGAGATAGACCTTATCTAGAGAATGCTGCTCAGTTTTAGACACTGAGTTTTAAAATAGGTGGGGAAGGTAATGAGCATGTAGTGATCTTTGTGGAAAATCAAATTTTAAAAATGGTCTAAAATGAGGAAATTTACATGTGACCTATAGGTGTTACATACAGCTTTCTTCTGAAAACTTGATTTATTGAGCTGCTTTTCTGATTTTGAAAACAGCAATGATTTTTTCTTTGGAGACTATGGCAAATTAATCTGACCAATATAGAAAATTGTTTGGATTAAATATATGCACTAAATTTGCTTATCCCTATCAGCAATAGTGTTAATATTAAATATTGTGACATTGGGGTTTTAAAAGATGGAGAACAATGGAAAGAGAAGAGAATGAGAAAATTATGGAAGAAAAGATCACAAGTAGGACAGTGAACAAAAATAAAAACATACTGTAAAGACCATCTATTACTATGTTTTTTTTCCTTCATCCTTGAAAAATAAGTGAATGGAAATTAGAAATTAGGTGCATTTGGAAGCCATTTTTACATAGGAATCATATGTGTTATAGCATGATGCATCAATGAAAACCAAATCAATTCTTTTACCACAAAGCACTGGATTACAACTAGTAGGATGATCTCTCAGATAAATCAAAATACATATCCACAGGGTATGGGATGTTTTAAGGCCACAGAAAAAAAAAGGTGAAAAAAAACAACCCAGAAACAGTACTCAAAGCAAGTGAAAATGTAAAAGGGTAATGGAGGGGAAGACACGGACAAGTGCAATGTAAGAAAAGAGAGAAGAATCAAAGGAGCAGAGAAAGGACATTCACATGAAATGGGGAACTGTTGATAAAGCCTTAAAGAAGGTGAGAGAAAGTGTGAACTCTGTGGAGAGAAGTTAACACAGCTGACCTACTGAACAGCATGTGACCAGCAGCAACATTTTGGATGCTATGTTAATCCTGTCGTACATTAAACAGCACAGCAGGCAAAACCTCTTTATTTTCATTCGTTTTCCTAAAGGAATTTAGATATACTTTTTTTCAGAAGACTCTTAATCCCAAATGTATATATTTGGGAGCATAAACTTGAGGCAAGAATGATGTCTTTATTAGAGATGTCTTTTGTAAAAAAAGAAGTATGCCAGCATTTGTATGCATAACATGTGAAGTATCTTCTTTTGTCATTACTTTAGAAACAAGTGTGTATCACCAACTACATTACAGATTTTAATAAAAAAATATTTGGGGTGAGACAGAAACATACTCAGACATGACTTAAAATTCTCTTAGATGAATTTTAGTGCCACATCTGAATCTGAACAGAGACATTGCTGGCAATGAGTGAGTACACTGGGGTAGGGCAGGGTGGTCCTATTGAACAGGTTTTATGTCAGGTTTTATGGGTTTTTTTCAGTTCTGAAATGAATTACATGGCACTAATAAAGTTTATTAGGATGATTTGGAGGTAACATCATGTTTGTAAAGTTTACAGAGTCAAGTGATGTCAAATCTGGACATGAACAGTGCTATCAGCAGCTGTGTTCTCCTCTGTGTTGCCATGTACTATCCAGTCTCCCACTGCATGTCCCTGCTATCAATGACAAAAAGAGGAGCCAGCTCTCTAGTGTTTGGCAGTGTTACTTGGCACAGCATCCTACAAGGAATGTTGAAGGGATGGAAATGGGGAATGCTCCTTTTTCTCTTTCCTCCTTGCAAGCAGTAGCACCCCACAATAAGCAAAATCACAGATGAGGCAGAGATAGCATTTACGTGGTGTCAGCAGGCGTCCGTGAATCTCAAGACAAGAGTGGCTGAGGGAAGGGGTTGTTCTGTGTGGCTAATACACGTGGAGCAAAAACCCTGCTGATATGAAATTCACAAAGTTTCACAAAAACGACAGATGTAACCTTCCCCCACACCGTTTTGCAGTGGGTGGGTAACATAAACCCACTTGACCTCAGGCATCCCAGCTGTATCTGCCTGGCCCATAATCACATCCACTGCTTGCAGACCCTCCCTTTGGCTTGTCTTCACCAGCCCTGCCCCTGCCAAGCACAACTCCTCCCTCAGCTCTGCAAAGGAGGAGAGGGTTAGGGTTAGTGTCAAGGTTAGGGTCAGGATTAGATTTGAAAGTTTCTTTCCTAGGCAGTTTTTTCTGTTATAAACATGCTCCCTAGCACCTCTCACGTCAAGGCCACCTCAGATGGCTGACTGGCAGTGTGCTGCTTAGAGAGGGCCTAAGGGATATATCTCCCCTTAAAGAGCAACATTGGGGCAAGAGCCTTTGCAAACACTCTCAAACATATTACTCATTTCTTTGCAGTCCTTAGACTTGGAGTCCATCCTGTATCTCTCATGTTGAGAAGTTTCTTACAGCGTAAGTTTCTTACAGTGTAACAGGAAAGATAGACAACGTGAGACACTGTGAGTGTGTGAAAGCAGTCCTCATTAAATTCTGAAGTAGCTCTGGATATTCAAAACGACCTATTTGTCTTTTTAAAAAGGTCATTCAATCTTATTTCTGCTAGTACAGGTTAATTGAGATGTGAATGCTGTGCCTGGTCTGAACCCACCATAATCATTTCAAGATGAGCACTAAGGAGTCATCACCTTATAATGACACTTGGCCATTCTCGCTGTCAACCTGTACACAGGATTTCAAATCATTATGTTTGAGAGGAAAGGCATTACATGTCATTATCTTTTCCCCAAATGCTGAAGTTCTGTACTGCTAATGTCTATCAACACTACATTTATTTATATTAAAACCAGAGATTTACTGGTCATGTTCTAGGCAACACACAACTGTGGAAAACTATGATATTATATATGGCCATAATAATAACACACTTGGCCAGAGAACAGATATTAAATTTCAATATATTTTTCCATACTGAAATGTGGTTGACATTTTTACAGTATTTCCAGAATAAATCACACTTACCATATTTATAGGCTGCTTAATTGGCAGCACCTCAGTGGAAACAAAACACCGTTTCAGCTTCTTGAAACTCACAGTTCCTACTAATAACTGTGTTGAGATAAATCTGCTGTTATTGGAACCCTATATAATCCACACATACACCAGTCAAAATGCAGCATTTAGCAGCCACCATAGAGCAAACAATAAGCATGAAGTGGAAAAGGGACAGGTAGCTGGAACAGTATTGGAGTGGAACACCAATTCATAGCCACTAGCAAGAGTGAACGGGCTTCCTAGCATCAGGTGCACGATGTTAACGGCTAAGTGATCTTATTATTAAACCATTATTTAGTAACACTGTCATGAACTGCATCAAATACAGTACCATATTTAAAAGAAAATATGTCATTCAAACTGATTTTTAAAGGGAATGGGGTAGTTTTCTGCTATGCCAAATGATACTTTGTCAAACTGACGCCTAAAGTATTAAAGAGATTAAATGTTTTAGACCTTATTATTATTATTATTTCCACCTGTTAAGAAATAATATTTTCTCCTGAGTTACTGGGCAATAATGTTGAAATTAAAGTTTTGCAAAGCATTGTTAGTCACTCAAGGTAAATGTTTTTTTCAGGAAAATACTTACAACAGGCTTGATGATAGATCACAATTCCAAGTTATTTCCTGTAACAAAAAGGTAATACAATTTAAAGAAAAATGGCTAGACGGTGGTTTGAGAGGATATGAATCAAAGACACAACAGTTTAGAAGCATGCAAGTTATTCTGTATGTTTTGTATACATTCCTTAGGAGTACCAGAACTTAGTGTTTCAAATAGTATGGGATAAAATTTAGCTTTTTCTTCCCCCTTGTGATTGCTCCTATAAGGGTAAGGGAAGGGGCTGAACCAGCTTAATTTTCCCACCTTCCACACTGCAGGTGTATCAGGCTTTTAATCATGTACCATCTTGTAATGTAAATCAGTTACTGCCACTCCAGACAGTTGCTGTAGGGTTAACAGCATTTTGTACCCATTCTTTAAAGCTGAAAACTCATTTTAATAGTTCTTTCCTGAGAGGAAAAAAATGAATAATTATGACTTCATGGAAAGGCTGTAAATCACCGACACTTAATGGTTCATTAGAGAGACTGACTCTGAATAGTGAAGAAAAAAAATAATCTCTTATTATAATATATAAATATGTTTTCTTCTAGACTCGGGGCTAACTTTACCCATAATTCTGGAAATCACTATCTTTGGCAATATAAAAGCTCATCAATTCTTGTTTATTGCCACCACAATGTGACACACAAACAGCACTGTACATGATTCCATTTCTTTTCCTGTATGGTATGTTATTTGCATGGCTAGTATATTTATCTTCAGTTTTATAAATTTGTTTTTCAAATCTGTTTGCTTATGCTGTTGCATTAGAAGCAGGGTAGCATTATCTGTTGACTATAATAAGACGCTATTTATCTCTGTCTCATTTAAATGGATTATATTGTGTTGACAGCTGACAGGGTTCAAAAGGAAAAAACCTTAACTGTATCTCTTCATTATTGCATTAATATGCCAGACCATTATTTATTTTCTTCCCACTAAATACCTGTCTAGTTCATTTTCTGATGAATTATTTTTGCTGATCCCACAAGTGTTCAGGTTCTATTGAATTCAAGTGTGACATATGACTTCAATGATTTTAATTTTCAGTTCACATTTAAAATTAAGCCAATACTTGAGAATTAAATCCAAAAAAATAATGTTGATGGAAGTCAGGTACACACATAACTGCAATCCTAAAACTACCCTACAGGTGCCTTCTACCTCTGGAGATGCCAAAATTCAATAAGCAGGATGCTATTTTTTGGTGGTTTTTACTGTAAAGTTCTCTACTCTGCAGTAGTTCTGCTTCTGGGCTTCTGCACGAACACCTCAGCTGAGATTATTGCTGAGCCACTCATGCCTACTTGAAAGTAAATGTGCATCCACCCAGGCTTCCCAGTGGAAGGACGTTTGTCAAGACATGGTTTGGTAGGTATTCTGTAACATGCCACCTGGGCACAATGTCAGCTTTGTTACAAAAGGTAAGGCTGCTCCTGGATTTCTTTTGAGAATGAGAGGAAGTAGAGGTGTTCTTTTTTTCCACACCCACACGTTTCACTAAATTGGTTGCCCACAGTGTGGGGGTACAGGCTGCAGAGAAGAATGCAAGTTTCATTGGATTAAAAGAAAAGGAATAAAAGAGGCTACAGCCTCTGCTCCCAGGACTGTTTACGTATCGTTTACAGTAACTTTTTTGTGAATTCGTATAGTGTACAACAGTGTTAGAGCAGAGATGCCAAATCAGGTCTAGTGCTTCCCAGAACAATGTGCAGTGAAACAGTTTATACAGGATACAGAATACTTCCTTTCTTCAGGATGTCTTTTCTCTCCCAAGATTTCACATCTATGTCCTCAAAGGAGAAGACTCCTTCATCCAGCTCTGAAGAAGGAATTTAAACTTTAGAGAAGCAAGGATGAAAAATATTCTCTTGTTTTTATTGTTTCCTTAATTTCAGTTTCTTGACAGCTCTGTCCTGGCAAAGTATAGTTTAAATCTCTGCCCAAAATTTATTCTGTATCCTACTTTACGTATAAGTTGCAGAGAGGCCTAGGAGTGTAACTCAGATTCCTAATTGCCGTTGTAGATTAACCCCTACAGCTGGTGGGCATGTTGAGCTGGGTGCAATGCAGATGCCAGGGACACTTAGGACATTGGTAAGCACCAGGGCAGATATCTTAGCTCTGTGCTAAAGACTGGGTAGGACTCCTGCCTCAAAATGTATCTCTCTAAATCACTCCTTTTTTGCAGAAAACGGGCACATTTATCCTGTGTTGTTTAGATATACATCCAAGGATGAGCTGAGCTTCACACCTCTCCACTGACTACAGGGACATCCTAAATAATTAGCTTAGATAAGGTATCTGAGATTTAGACAGGTTAAGGGAAGTGGTATAAGTCCTGCTCCTTCTTTCTCAGATTTTGCCAGCCCCCTCCAGACACGCAGCTGCAGGCTCATGAACTCCCCTCTCCTTGAGCACCACTGCATCTCCAGAACAAGGAGAGGAGGAGCAGGATCCTCTGTCCCCCAGCCGTCAGTAACTCTCTCTCCTTCACACACTTAGGTACATAAACAGTGTTCCCAGTTTCCATTTCTACCACAAACTTTTTTCTGAAACTGGGTGTTGATAATTAATCCTGTTCCTACTGCAGCTAATGGGAAAAAGGTCCAAAAAGCGGTCTCCTGTTTCAATTTTTACCTTACATTACCACCTTTAATTCAAACTGACCCCGAATGAGCATAAAAATGAATAAAGTACTTGATTAATTAATGCTATTCTAGATAAAGCAAAAACAAAATAAGATTAACAATGATGTTCTGCTATGAAAAACAAAGGGAAGAACGAATTCTTTATTTTGTGCCTGAATACTGTAAATAGATAAAAATAGTCATGTTCAGAGGTAGTTAACACTGAACTAACTTATAGGAGCACGTTTTTATTGTTTTTATGAAGTGTAATTAACATAAAATTTTGAACAGTCCTAAATTTGTGCCCAGAATTCTAGTATAAACAAAAAAAAAAAGGAAAATATGTATTTGTTATCCAGAAATAATCAGGTGGGTTTTTTGGAAAGAACTAAAGTATCTACAACTTTCTTCCTTTACTGTTAATTAAGTTTGCAGCTTCTACTTTGAAGATACTAGGAAAAATATTTTTAGCTTCATCCAAAGCTTGCTGAGGTTGACAGAAAGTCTCCCACTGAGTTCAATGGGCTTTGGATGAAGTGCTTAGTATCCTCAGAAACGATTCATCTGGTCCACTCTGGTCTATTTATGACTTGTGGTAGAAGTGTCCCTCATTTTTCCTGAGACTATTTTAATTAACTAGCAAAAATATTGCAAAATATATTTTGCTTTTTTCATCTGTAAAATTAAAATGTGGTCTATTTTTTAAATACCTTGTGATCCACTGATTTAAAGAGAGTGGATGTGTGTGTATATATAGGGAGAGACATCAGCACTATTTCGTCTTATCTCTGTAGCTTCCTACCCATCAGCAAAGACATTGGTTAGGAGACTTTTAAATGCATTTAAGAAACAACTAAACATTTACTTAATGCAACTTATCCTGCCAATTGTGCCACAGAAAAACACATTTATTCATATGACTTCTAGTCTTAGACTGGGCATTGATGAATTAAAAAATAGAAAGTCAAAAAACAATTTAATGACTGTGAGTTTGGAGATTCATACAAAGTGCCAGGTTTTGTCATTTCAGGACAAGGTTCCCCAGCATTTCCTGCTTTCCTTTGATGTTTTTTGATTCAAACCCAGAATCAAGTGTCTGTCAAATGCCTGCAGAGCAGCCTCTTCAATAGTAGACTGCCAAGCTGGGTGACTTTGTAAACAGCTCTCACAACCACTTGGTTATTATTTTAACTGAGTAATTAATCTGAGTACTTAATATTCGTTACATTATTCACTAAGCTACTTACCAATATCCTAACAACAATTTAAAGAATTTTAGAATTTTATTTCCATCGTTCATGCTGACAACTTTAAACCAAAATTTCCACCATGCCTTTTGGTCTGTAAAAAGCAGATTTGATAATAGAACATCTTTTTAAAGGAGTACCTTTCCCTGTCTGTGAAGAAAATTCATATAGCAAAAAGCAGAATCCTTAATATATTCTTTTTTTTATGGTAATGTTACTTTGTGTGTGTATATTTACATTTAATCATAGAATCTCCCTACTTCCTTCTGCTCTCTTTCAGAGACTACTGGTGCTGAAGGTCAGAAATTTCTGTTAAAGGAACTTGTAGCATTTTTGAGCAGGGTGAATTTTCATAGAGTGATAGAAATATAGAATAGTTTGGGTTGGAAGGGACCTTAAAGGTCATCCAGTTCCAACCCCCCTGCCCTGGGCAGGGACACCTCCCACTAGACCAGGCTGCTCAAAGTGTCATCCAGCCTGGCCTTCAACACTTCCAGGGATGGGGCATCCACAGCTTCCCTGGACAACCTGTTCCAGTGCCTCACCACCCTCATAGTGAAAAACTTCTTCCTGATACCTAATCTAAATCTGCTCCATTCCTGCTTGAAGCCTATCACGACATACCCTTGTGTGTATGTGTATATGTATATGTATAAATGTGCATATATATAAAAATGTATTTTATACCTGCAGGTACATCACGGCTCCTTCACAATTTCTGTTGTGCTCCTCCTGAAAAGATGTTTTACCTCACTGATTTTCAATTAATCCAAAAATGCTTCTGTGTAATGACTGCTCAGGATTGTACTAAATGGCTAGGGGTTTAGATTCAGAATTCAATGCATTTGCTTAAAGACTGAACACAATACATCCAGTCCCTTCAAACAATGGTCTGTAACAAAGCAAAACATCGAACAAATCAGATTTAAAAAGAAATACTGAACAAACTTGATGAGATGATCACATCTATTGACTAGATATTTTGCTTCATCAATTCATGTCACACTGCTCTTTCTAAATTTCAGTAGTTTTCCTATTCCAAGGATTTCTTGGCTATATTGCAAACACCAAGAGTACAAAAAGTCGCATATTCATGACCACCGTATTTAGGAAATGTAGTTTTGAATGCAGTCTATTCTTTTTTTTAAAAAAGAAAAAAGGTGGAGACAAAGTGTGGTAGTAGAAACCAAGTGCTTCAGAGTTCTTTTTCTGTCTCTTTTCCTGTACGTCCTTAACTATGGTCATTTAGATAGTAGTTCACATTGACCAGTACTGTGTTGACATTGTGAAACTGTCGCGGTATGGATTTATCTCCAAAATCACACAACTAACAATGATATGTCCTAAACCCACCAAAGTATCCTCAACCTAGGTCCTAAACAAACCACGCTGCCCTTCTGAAAAAATGTTATGTGAAAGTGATAATATAGCATCAGTACTTATTTATATCTCTCCAAGAACTGGACAGAGAGACCTCCACTTGTGCGTACTTCCAAATTTTCTTCTGATAATCAGTACTGAATTCATTTTACAAAGAAGAGAAGAGAGAGGGTGAGGATACAAAGAGGTTAGAAAGATATTTGCCTAAGACAACATTAGGCGAGTTTTTTAGCAAATAATATTTTCACACCTCATTCTGACACTGACAAAGATCACGTATCTGCCTTAATGTGTAGTAGGACCATATATTGGGATATTTAAAAGTGCCCAGTCAGGTTATTCTTACTAAAGACAAAGGGCATTAAGCATCTATCTCTCTAAGGTCCTCTCTCAAAATCCTTTAGTTAACCTCCAAGATCTTATTATTATTCCATATGAGAAATGGAAGTAATGTACTTTACCTACTTTATAGCTTGAAAAGTCAACAGCCAACATGGGAATAATGTGTACTTCTTAATATTTACCAAATTATTAAATGACTGTCACTTGGGGAAATATTCCATGATTGCATCATAAACCTGCACAGTTAAAGAAGACTCAACAGTGCCCCCTGTGCTATTAAAATCATAGTTTTAATGCATGTACTTGACAAAGTCTACCACAAAATAAATGTTCATAACAATAATTTTAATCTGTGGAGCTGCCTTCAGTGTGTCTACTTGGTCTTACCTTTAGAAAATCACACTTACAGAGTGATGTGAGCAGCCATGAAGGTGGCATGGTTAGAAGGGGAAAATTACTGAACAGAAGAAAATGTCCTCAGAAAAATACTGACAGAGAAACTGCCTGCCATCCTGGGAGCTGTGAGCCTGGGAACTAAGTCAGGGAACCAGAAGCATCCTTGAAAATCACAGCTGGCCTCTCTGAAGTACACGTGGTGTACCTAGAAACCAAAGACATCCTCAGATGTCATCAATAAGCACAAAAGCAAGGGACTGTAATGGCAGCTTATTGTCTGAAAAGGGGAAAAACTGTGGGAAAATAAAATGGGTGTGAAAGAACACAAAATAGCATCATCTGTGGGATGAAAAACAGAAAATAATATCCTTTATTGCCTGCATGGAGTGGTGATGTCCTACATCCTGTTATGTGTCTATGATAAGAAAAGGACTAAATTTTTATCCAAAGTGAAGCCTCTCTTTCTGGGAACATCCCATGATGCACACGTTTTTCCTTTCCTAAACAAACAGAACTCTCTGAACGAACTTTCTATTAGATCTTCTCCCACTGTAAGAGAAGATCAGGGTCATGACCACCTCAGGAACCTGAACATAGGGAAGCCTATGGGACCCAACGAGATGCATCCCAGATACCTGGAGGCAATTGGCTGATTTAGTTGCCATGCTATTCTCCATGATATTTGAAAAGACATGGCAGTCGGGTGAAGTTTCTGGTGACTGGAAAAAGGGAAACATTGTACCCATTTTTAAAAAGGGTAGAAACAAGGACCCTGGGAACTACCACCCTGTCAGCCTCACCTCTGTGCCTGGGAAGATCATGGAAGAAATCCTCCTAGAAGCTATGCTAAGGCACATGGAGGACAGGGAGATGATTCAAGACATCCAGCATGGCTTCACCAAGGCCAAGTACTGGTGGCCTTCTATGAGTCCACATCAGTGGACAAGGGAAGAGCTACAGATGTCATCTATCTGGACTTCTGTAAGGCCTTTGACACAATTCCCCACAACATCCTGCTCTCTAAATTGAAGAGATATGGATTTGATGGATGGAGTGTTCAGTGGATGAGGAATCGGTTGGATGGTTTCATCCAGAGGGTAGTGGTCAGTGGCTGAATGTCCAGATGGAGATCGGTGACAAGTTGTGTCCCTCAGGGGTCCATACTGGGACCAGTACTTTGTTTAATATCTTCATCAATGACATCGACAATGGGATCGAGTGCACCCTCAGCAAGTTTGCAGACTACACTAAGCTGAGTGATGCGTTTGACAGGACTGAGGCATGGGATACTATCCAGAGGAACCTGGACAAGCTTGAAAAGTAGGCTTGTGTGAACCTCATGAGGTTCAACAAGGCCAAGCGCAAGGTCCTGCACCTGGGTCAGGGAAGCACCCAGTATCAAGGCTGTTGGATGAAGGGATTTGGAGCAGCTCTGATGAGAAGGACTTGGGGGTACTAGTGGATGGAAAGCTGGGCATGAGCCGGCAATGTGTATTCTCAGCCAAGAAGACCAACTGTGTCCTGGGCTGTATCAAAAGAAACATGGCCAGCAGGTCAAGGAAGGTGATTCTGCCCGTCCACTCCACTCTGGTGAGACCCCACCTGGAGTACTGCAACCACTCTGGACGCCCTAGCACAGGAAAGACAGGGACCTGTTGGAGCGGGCCCAGAGGAGGGCCACAAAGATGATCAGAGGGCTGGAACACCTCTCCTGTGAGCACAAGCTGAGAGAGTCGGGGTTGTTCAGCCTAGAGAAGAGAAGGCTCTGGGGAGACCTTATCGTGACCTCTCAGTAATTAAAGGGGGCCTACGGGAAAGATGGGGAAAAACTTTTTAGCAGAGCCTGTTGAGATAGGACAAGGGGTCACAGTTTTAAGCTAAAAGAGGGTAGATTTAGACTAGCTATAAGGAAGAAATTTTTACAATGTGGGTGGTGAAACACTGACTCAGGTTGCCCAGAGAGGTGGTAGGTATGCCATCCCTGGAAACGCTTAAGGCCAGGTTTGATGGGGCTCTGAGCAATCTGATCTAGTTGAAGCTGTCCCTGCTCATTGCAGGGGGATAGTGGAATAAATGACCTTTGAAGTTCCCTTCCAACCTAAACTATTCTGTGATCTTGGACTCTCACCAGACATGCTTGGCTGACTGCAGACTCAGTCATGCAGACCATTTCTGAAGTGAGACTGTGCCTGCTATCTTCCTAGTCCCCCTTTGGACCAACTTTTGGGGTCAGTTCAGATTGTCCTTCCACCTCTGGTATGATTGGGTCCCCATCTGGGATCGGTTTGTTCTTCCCTCTGGGATGGGTTTGGCCCCTTCTGAAATCTAATTCACTTGATACCAGTACTATATCCATGTAAGTAATTTGTCATAAGTATATCTGTTGTTATATTGTTGATAAATTGCTTCAGTAAGTATAAATTTGTAGTAATTCGTAATAGTATATACTGACTTGATTGCCGCTATTATTTTAATTGTTGCCATATGATTTTTTTATTGCTATACAATTGATTGTTTCTGTTATTGACTGCTGCTGTACTATTGATTGCTACTCTATTATTGATTGCTGATAGTAATTTGTAATAAATATATATTTACTTTATTAATCATAGGTATACTTGCTAGTGCTGATTTAATGTTATTCTACTTGCTAATTTGTGTAACTTGGTAATTTGTTTGGTATTTTTGGTAATCTGCAATAAAGTAGAAAAATTTAGAGGACAAAGCCTCTGTGCCCTTGTGTATTATGGAATCCTATGAACCTACAGTCACAATTTCTACATACCTGCAGGCTGGGTACCTTTTAGGTCATGACACAGAACTGATTGCTTTGTGACTTTTAGTGAGTTTAATTCAGAAATCAATTTATTTACAACTAGCACATGTGCCCATGTCCAGGCTTACTCGTGAAACAGGAGAAATAGATAGAGTTGCAGGTTGTTATACTTTGAGTAATTTTTATTTCTACCTGAAAGGTTTTTGCTCTTGAGACAAAATGGCAAGAGTTTTGCTGTTAATTTTTTACTTTAAATAAATTTTTGAGGAAGCTTTAGGGTTGGACTCCAGAAATTCTGCCATATATTCATAGATCTAAGCACATGGCTGCTTACTTGCACCAAAAACTGATGGCTGAGATATTTGATTGAGCCTGCATGTCCTCCGAGTGACCATTCTTTTGGAGCTCTCATCCCAGTTCCTCATTTGATATCACTTAGTATTTGATCTTGTCATCCTAATTATACTCAGATTATGTCTGCTTGTTGTAAGATTAGCTCACAAATCCATATCAAAAGGCCCCAGTAGCAATGACCTGGATAAATTCTAATATCCATACTTTCTTGGTGCAACATCTTTGTCCGCAAGGTAGTTCCATTTTCACTTGGTCTTTGTGTGGAATTGAAATATTACCAATCTTGTTTAAAGGTCCCAGTGGAACCTCATCTGATAGCAATAAGATAGTATGTTTTATTATTGTTAAGAGAATGTTTTACTTTTCCCCATTCATGATAAAAAATCATCTTTTTTTTTTTTTTTTTTTTATATAGAAATGTAACAATCATGAGCAGTAGAGCATGTCTGGAAATAACACCTTTTGGCTTTTCACAATCTATTTCTATCAAGCTGCAGAACCCAGTTGAAATTACCCTGACATCAGTGGGAGATCATTTCAGTGACCTCAGAGGACTTTCCATTTCGCTGCATTTCAAAGCAAATCTTGGTGTCATATTACTTTAAAGTGAACAAAGGTGGTCCTATACCTATACACCAAGAACTCTGGGATATGTTTAAAGAGGAAAACAAAATTAAAATTAAAAAAGAACAGCTCTGTATGGAAAAAGTTGAACGTTCAGTATTTTACCAAGGACTCCAGAGGCATTAAGCTGGGCTGCGCTGTGTGCTCTCCACTGCATTCCTGGTGTGCTTTGCCCCTAGTCCTGTTTTAACAACCAGTGAAGCAATTTTGCTCCGGGTGGCAGAGTCGTGTAAATACCAAAACCCTGTGCTTTACACCAGCTGAGAATATTACCAGTACATGAAGTCCCATGGGTGTCAATGACAAGACAGAGCATCCTTCACACTGTTCCCAGGTGGAGGTTTATTCTGTCAAACCTCAGTGCTCAGTGTTTTCCAGACATCAGCATAAGATACTCCTGTTAACTCTAACAAGAATGTCTCAGTTAAGAGGCAAAAATATTGTGACAGAATTCATTAATTTCAAAGGTCTAAAACCGAGGAAAACTCTTCATTACTAGGTTTACTCTTATTGTTTTGGAAAGGATTCATTTTTTGTCCTTGAACAAGACTGATATTCAGTATTACAAAGCCAAAATCTGGGCTCCCTTTAATATTTCTGACTGTGAGGCAATATTTATGCACAGAGTTTGCTGAGACAAATGAAAGTTGGGATAGAAATAAATCTCAGGCTGGTAAGATTTTCCCTGACCTATGTCTTCATTGTGTGTTTCCTCCATGAGATCCAGGATTGTTTATGCTCTTTCAAAAAAAGCATTGTTTGGATTGCATTGCTTACAGATTGATAGATGCCAATGAGACAAGTCAGGCCAAATTTTTCCTGTATCTGTTCTTTAGCTTTCATGCCAGTATCTGTGCCTGTCTGCTCAGCCAAGTGTCACTGACAGTCAGGGACTGAATGCATTAGTAAAATTCATGTCTTTCATCAGACAAGCAAGCACAAGTGTCTCTGGCTGCTCTGTTCTTAAGTCTAAAAAGATTCTGATAATAAATATTTGTGCAGGAAGTAACCAATATCATATCAAATCATTTTATATCTTCTCCGAGAACTTTGTCATTACAATGCATTAAATTGATACAATATAAAAATAGCACTGAAATTAGATTAATTTAAATGCAAACACATGTATAGAACCTGTGTTGTTTTAGTTGGGTATAATTGTAAAAGGTTGTTACTGCAGATAGGAAATGCTATAAACACATAAAGAACTCCTTTGGACCAGGAAACTTTATAGGAACTCTTAAGTGTCCTTTAAAAAGCATTGTCCTTTCACAATAAGCAACAGGCAAGGTGACTGCAGGTTATAAATTAGAGCTGGTTCCTTACAAAATGTAAACCTACCTGTTTGCTAGTTATGTAAATAAATTGAAAACCTCTAGGATCTGTAACAACACAGAAATTAAATTACAGTCATAGAACAGCATGAGTTTTACCCAAGAGCAAAGAAAACATAAAAGGAGAAAGGTGGGAAAAAGAAAAGCAGGTGAATCTCAGGTAGAAAGAAAACATATACCCTGCCATATGCATTGCTTTACCTGGAAGAAAGCACAAGTCAAAGACATGGAAGATACCGGAGATCTCCAAGCCTCACCTGGCTGGTAGAGTTTGCATTCACTGACATAGGGTTGTTTCTCTCCCAGGTTACTCACCAGTGGTCTTCTAGGAGTCATCACCTATCAGCCATTCACCACCAGCAGGGGGAACAGTCTACCATTACTGAGACCCATGGATGCTCACAGGGTGGCAGGGGAGGACCCATTTTTCTGGACATGGCTTCTGTAAGTTAGTGTTTAAGAATATGGAGACTCTTGCTGCTAAGAAAAGCTGTGTATCTACTTAACTCACCTCCCTGCAGACTCTTTCTGGACGAACACTCTCTGTGTCCAACCTCAGTGTGTCAACCGTGGCCCGTGGCTGACTGCTGTCTGCTAGTCAAGTTGCAGGAGTCCAACCATCCCGTACACCATTTGTGTCCCCTGTGCCGTGCTGGGATAAGCACTCCTGCCCTGTTGGCTTCTTCCCTACTCTCTGCAAAGGCCGGTTTACTCAACAGCCTAGTAGCTTTTATCATCTGACTGTTTGTTTGAGAAAGTGGAGAGGAAAGTGACTTTTATGAGAAAGTTGAGAGGAGACATTTTAGTAACTTACTCAATGGTAAGGGCTGGCATTAAGAGCTTTTACAAGCCATGCATGAAGGTACTCCAGTATCAGAAGGAATAAATTAAAAAAACTTATGGATTTAAGAGCTCATAAACAGCTCTAAAATAAGTAGTTGATGTCTATTGTATTGCTTGAATTATAGAGCTATACAGAGTTACTTTGGGCAAATTATACTTCATGTTATGATGGTTTAATTAATTCAGATGATTAGAACTGGAAAAAAAATGTTATAATGATGGCCTTACTAACAATAAGCAACAAAATTATAGTTTACTCCAAACAATGTTAATTTCAGTAGGTTTTTCTTTGGATATCAACAAGGTATCTAAAAGTATCTACCGTCAAAAACATTTTGCTTTTCTGCTAATGAGTGTTTTTGGGGAAAGGTGAGTATTAGATTATCACAGGGTAGAAGGACTTAAAATCAGGTTTCACTCATTATTTTGCTTGCCTAAATTTAAACTTATAATTCAGAAATTCATATCTGCCCCAAACCCAGAGCTCTTCAATATGACCCAGCCAGAAACATCCCATGTGCCAGCTTTTTGGGCCTTCGGGGACTGCTCATTAAAAAACCTCCTCATTTTCATCCTTCCTTTTCACAGTCCTACACCCTAGACCACTTTTTCCCATCCCCAAGAGACCCTGGCCTACTTCCAAGCCAAAAAATTTTATTTCAATGAGAGCTCATTTCTTGGCTGGCATCTGCAAAGGTTCACAGGGTAGACAAAAAGGCTGATGGAGATAAAAGTCTCCATTCAGGTTTGATCCAGAGGAGATGGATGGGGTTTGGGTTAGTGTTACTCTTCAGTGGTGCCTGTGCAAGTGCCCTGAGGTAGTGGAATATGCAGTCTTGGCTTCTTATTGTACTCTACAAATACAAGGACAGTTCACATGGCAAGAATGATACTAGGAACAGAGTCTGGGACAAGCTCTGCTCACAGCTGCCAGGCATGAAGAGGTAACATATAGGCTTGTATTGCATGGCAGGACTGCTTTATGGTCATGAGAATAAAGCATCCAGTAAGGAAGAGCTTTGAACTATGGTGCGCAAGAGCACAGGCTTTGGACTTCACCGTTCTACTGTATCATCCAAGCCCTGAAGAGCTGAAATGAAGTTTGGTGCTTGCAGAAGTGTGTATGCTTTCCACAGCTCTTGTGTGCTTTCAAAACAGAAAATATGGAATAAGTAATTACAAAGTATTTAAATTACTAACTTTCATGTCTTTGTCCAGGGCCTTCAGTCACAGCAATTCAAAATAATGAGACTTCATCCAAAATTCTTTTACACCTACTCTTTGTAAAGATGAGAGTACATAGGAAAAAAAAGCACTATGAAGGTTTGCTTTCTAGTCTAGTATCTTTTTAACAATGTTGCAAAAAAGTCAAAAACATAAATATTTAGGAAAGAAGTTTTTATATGATCAGACACTTCAGAGTTTTATTAGCATTTCTCAAAATTATAGAGAAAAAAAAAAAGTTACTTTTTTTCTCCTCTGCTGAACCTTAAAAGTACAAAGGAAATACATGATTTGAATTCATCTACAATTATCATTCTGTGAATACATCTTGGTAAAAGTACCTTCCTCTTTTCCCTCTCTCACCATCTATTTCAAAAGACAATCATATCATTTCATTCATAACCAAACAATATCTATCTTTTCAGAAATTTTGGACAAAGTAAGGAGGCAAAACAGAAAGTGTCTTTCACAAATCCCATCCGGAAATGGTAAACCTGCTCCTTTTCACACAAAGTTTTGGGACTCATTTAATTCTCTTCTTTTCCTTGATGATACTAAATCTGCATATTTCAATTTTCTAAAGAATAATCAGTCCATGAGATTTAAGTTAATCTGACCTGTCACGTTCTGACTTTCAACAAAATCATGTAGTCACAAAGTCACAGGGATGCTGGTTGGAAGGCACCTCTTGTGATCACCCAGAGCTGCCCCCTGCCCAAACCGGCAGTGCCAACAGCACCAGATCAGCTCTGCTGTCGCTTTGTCTAGCTCAGTCTTGAACACCCCGAAGCGCAGAGATTGCATCACTCCTCTGGGAAACCTGGTCCGGTGCCACACTCCTGTCCCAGTGACACAGCTTGTCCTAACATCCGGCTAGAAACTGGACAAGCTTGTGACTGTTATTTGTTTTACCATCTATTGTCTTTGGCTCCATTCCATTTGAATAGATGTACCGAGTTCTTAAACTGTCCCCCTTAACCTCTGCCACCAGACTGAGGAAGCCCAGCTCCCTCAGCTTTACACAGGCCATGTGCCCAAGGCTTCAGTCCACCTCCATCCACAGTCCTTCTGGGACTGGGTGCCTAAAACTGGATGCAGTAAATGAGGGTAAATGAGGTACAGCTTCACTAGTACTGAAAAGAGGGAAATAGTTTCTTTTGTGTCTATCAGCTGTGATTCTTGTAAGGTCACTCGGTATGCAGCTTTTGTTACCCATTCATGTGCCTCATATTCAAGCTAGTCCAAGTTGCCAGGTATTGCCGTGGTGAGAGACCGAGCAAGAGCAAGTCTCTGAACTGGTGGCTTAGACAAGGGCTGCAGTATCCACTCCTATAAATGTTTGTCAGATGTTTCAGCCTTTAGTTTTGTTTGTTCTTTAATGTTCTTGGACTTGACAATCCTTATTGGTGCCTTCTAGCTTGAGCGATTCTATGATTCTATGAAATGTATCAATGGTTCCCACCTAAATCCTAGCGAACATGTTGCCATACTTATTGCAAGTAAAATTGTTGTAGACAGTTTCTCTGGAGAGATTAAAAGCTGCCAAAGATGTAATTTTTGCACTTTATATTTCAAATTCATTTAATGAAATCTGATATTCATGGAACTAAAGAAAGCAGAACACTTGTTAGATTGTCATACGTACTGGAAATCTATAAAGAACTTCTAACAATCAAGAGGACTCCCATAAGGATATCAAAGGAAATTAGCTTAAAGATCTAATCTGCCTTATAGGATAGTAAAAGACCTTGTTACAACTGAAAAAAAAAAAAGAAAGTTTGAAATCCAGGGAGAATCCAAATCAATAGGGGGAAAAATTGCTAAGCATAGTTAGAACTGGAAAGCTGAAACTCACTTTTAGGTTTTATTAAACATATTCTGGTTTGTGCTGAAGTCACTCACTTGTACATTGTGTGAACTACACATCGAATTTGGAATAACAGATCCATTAATCATAGATGAAAAGTTAGCAGCAGATTTAAAATATCTACCAGATGTGATGATGAACTCAGGATTTCCTATAACAGCCTTATACTGTTCTAAGACAATTGCCAAATGTCATGAAGACCAAACACCGCAGGTTCAGGATAAGTTCATGACAGAAAAGAACATTTAGAGCCCTGTAGTTTCTTCTACTGGTGTATAACTTGCTCTTTTTTGAACCTTGATCTTTAATAGATGTTGCAAGTTTTAGAGCTAGTTTTTGCAAAGTTATTCATCTAAATAAGACATGGTGTCTAAAACTAGAAACAAAAAGGAAATATTTATCAGTAGGGTGATGAACTGTCAGGACAAAGTACATGGTGGATTTTCTTCTAACATCAACCAAACTCATTTCAACTTCTATTTCAATCAAAAGGTATTTATTCAGAATTAGAAAATATTGCATAAAATGTGATCAAAGTTATAGAGAAAGTCTGACAGTCATAATGGTTATTCCCAACCTTGAGTTTGTGAATGTCTAAACCTGCAGCACTGATATGCCATTATTTTAGCCATAGCACAGAGGTATTTATTCAGTACCTAGCTCCTCTGCGCTGACAAGGGTTAAGAACTCTATATACTTAGAATTAGACTTGTAGGTACATATACATTTAGAGCATTTGAGATGTCAACAGACTTCAGTCTATCTCTACCGGTAGTTAAAGATGCATCTCAGTCTTCTGAGCAACTAGCTCAAAGGAAATGAAATAACAGAGAATAAAAAAAAATACCATGAAAATGTGATGGTATACGTTCCAAAAAATATGGATCAGTGCAATATGCTTTTCTCTCTTCACTCTCTACATCAAATTCAACAATTTTGCCATTTCTGTCACCCAAACTAATCCCTTCTATCTCACGATTTTCAGGTTGTTATCCTGCTTCTGTACTTCTTTCCAGGGGAAGACCTGGAAACTAACATATCTTTCTCATAAATATCCCCCACTTTTTCAATAATGATATCAGAAGGAAGATGAGGAAAAGGTGAGGGAATGTAACCTTGAAGCACAGAGACAACTTTTTTAGGAGGTACAATATTTGGAGGGAGCTTATTCCTTCTTCATGTTGCTTGCCATGGTGACAAGCAGCATGTTCCTGCAGTAGTCCTGGTGAACAAATTCCTCCAAGGTCCCTGTTTTGCTAAAAGCTAGTTGTCTAATATGCAAATGGTCCTTGTGCTACACTATATTTCTAAAGAGCAGTGGTAAATCTCAACTTTATAGAGACATCCTTCTCTAACTATTCTATACATCAAGTAAAAGCATAGTGTTAGAGATTGGAGGCAGAAACATATGTTATGTAAAGGAACTCCTCTTGGACACTTATTTAAAATGTCTATGTGATACTTCCTTCACCTATTCCTATCTTACTTTCCATAACTGACTTAACATAACCCAAATGTTCAGAAGTCTCCACAGAAAAATATATTACAAATAACGAAGAAAGACATAAAAGAGGAAAAAAAAATCTCCCAGGGACTTAGTTCTGCAAGTGTAACCACTGCTGTCCTGGAGTAGCCCAGAAAGCAGTTCACAGCACAGTGACAAAAACGGTACAAACAGGATGAAAATAAGTTTAAAACAATTTAACATTTTCTAATCCATTCTTCTCTCTCTTTTTCAATGTTGTTTAGCAGAACAACCACAAATCAGTAATACACGCATTCTTTTGCAGAAGCATAGCACATGACTGCACACAACTGAGAGGACTTGCCCTCATACAGATGAAAAAATAGAGACCCTGAACTTCCATAATGAACAAAAAAACCCTCTGGTTTTGCTCAGATAAAACTTCTCTACTGGTTTGGAGTAACCGAAACGTAAATAATCTGCCTGTACTAGCAGTCACCTCTTTCATTCTGAAGGAAAACTTACTTCAGATTATACTTCCATTTTCCTTTGATAGAGTGTCATAATTTTCTTTCATTCCACTGTAGCTCCTCCACGCTTGCTTCTGTCTAGTTTAATCTTTCTTCCTATTTCAAACCTGCTCCAGCTCTTCTGTTTTTCTTTTTTTCCCCCCATCTCTGTGTTGCTACCAGATATGAAGTAGTACAAGACATTTCTGACTTTCCTTTATACTCAATTTTGCTTACTTTTCTCTTTGAAACATGGTTGAGCCTTGATCTGAATTTCTGGTTTCTCTCTATATCAACATGTTAACTTGTGCTGATGTTTTAGTTCTCTATTTTCTCCTTTCAGTATCATACTTACGATGAAATGTTTGTTTGGCTTGTTGTAATTTTTCCCAAATTGCTATTTTATATATATATATTATAGCAGTCATACAAGAATGGTGGTGTGCATAGCACACATTGTTCTGCACTACTACATTTATGTTTGTACTTTATTAGAAAATGTTTTGGATACAGATACTGAAAATAATAACTAAAAACCTAAAGAAAATAGACAATGTAAAAAACATCCGTAACGCTTTGGAGAAAAAAAAATAATTATTTAATTCACTGGGCTTATTTGAATAATAGAGAAAGTGACAGCTTACATAGAATATGGGTGGAATCTACTTGTCTAACTCACTGGATATTCAAATAACACATCTTTATGGGTACTTCATTCTTAACCAATTTCCAGATGTATCCATCAGACTGAGTAACGCTAAACACAGTGCAGCAAACCCAACACTGTGTCAATAAAGGCATGCATACCTGCATCTCTGAGGTGGTTGGAGGGAAAACAGGTGAAACTTACTTACCTACCACAGATTATGAAAATCATTCTTACTGATTTTTTCTATCTGTATAATTAAAGCATATAAACATCCTACAAGAACAGCAAGTTGACAAGACTTCCATATTTCACAGTGCCAACTGATTTTCTTCTTCTATTCTATAAACACATTTAGATTTTGAGCCTGAGCTGTACTGGACTGTTTAGTGTGATCCAGTCAGTAAAGACAGCTATTTACTTCCAAACCCTAAAATTCAGCAATGTATTTCCAGTGTAATGAATGAGGACAATAGTGAGGATGGGGTACCGTATTCAATTTTAGTCACCCACACCAAAAAACGACCTCATACTGTAAACAGCTACACAGAGCAGCTGCTCTGTGGAAAATTCAAGAAATGACCAGCTTTTTGTATGAAACGAGACCGAAAAAATCTGTACCGTGCAGTCTAGTAAAAATAAGGCAACTGGGAATATTATTACTCTCTACAAATATAGCTGATGGGGTAGCTAAACACCAGGAAAAAAAGAAGGGCTGAGTAAGCTGAAAAACAATGCTGACTTGAGAACCCACAAGTGTAACAGTGTATGAATAAATTTAGGCTGTAAGTACATGTCACAGCCCCCAGCGCCCGCCTGCTTCTAGTTTAGCTGACTGAGCCCAAGGACAGCTCCTGTGCCGACAAAAGCTGCTCCAAAGCAAGCCATGAACACGACCTGCCCCTTCTTCCCTGGGGAGCTGCTTGCAAGCCAAAGGTCTCGTGCTGGCCCCTGCCAGAGCTACAGAGCAGTGGTGCTGTGGCTGCGGCTGAGCCTTGTCATGTGCCTGACCACCCCGCAAATATCCCTGCAGATCCTCCCAGACAGAGTTGCCAGGGGAGGGAAGGAAACGTTTTCACGATGAAGGTTATGTTAAACGGTGTCAGCAGAGGAAGGAGTCCCAGTGGCCTGGCAGGTTCTGTCCAGCCGCTTGTACCTGTGACAGCTAACAGTGTCATGAAAAACACTGTAATCAATGGCTGCTGACAAACATTCCCGAGAAAACCGCACGGACACACAGAGAACCACTGTTTTTTTCAGGAGGGACTCCTGACAACAGGCAAGCAATGGCTTGGTGTGCACATTTAACTTTTTTCTGCAAGCAATAGAATAATTCACAAATTTCCTATACCTATTTTTTATGACTGCCTATACCTTCTACAAAAGGTGAACAATTAACACTGCAAGAATACAGCCTCCATTTATTACCCATTCCCTGACCCCAATTAATCAAGAATAAGCGGTCCCAGCTCTTATAGACAGCAAACCCCAGGCATAGAATAGCAGAGACGGAACATCTGCTGTCCTCCTACTTCCAACCTTATCTACAATTTTCCTTCTCTCTCTAGATCTTTGTAACAAGTCTCCAACACACCGGAGGAAGAAGTATTTTGCTCTAGTCCTCAGCAGTGGCAATGGTATATGGATTTTTGTATACACAAACACTGGCATTTTGTGCTAAGAGCATACTGTTTTCACAAGAGGTGAATATAGTCAATTCTAAGATCACATATGCCAGCCCAAAGCTTTCTGCTTTCACTGTGGGTTTTGCGCTTTGAGACGAAGATAGCTTCCTCTTGATTATATGTTCACATATTCTTTTCATCACATCCTAATGATTTTTCCTTATTTCTTACTGTGGCATCTGTCAATATTGTCTTGAGTCAAGTCATAACGTGATTTGTGAAGTTGACAGACAAAGTGACTGTCCGCAGGTTTGCAAGTGTGAGAAGTGGCAATGAATATCTGAGGAACTAATGGGGAACTAAGAGGTGAATGCCCCTGTTTTCAACCACTTAAGCAGGGATGTACTACTTTAGTTCCATTACTGTATTTGGGGCAAAACACTGCAATCCATTTCCTTTTTGATAGCAAACATGATTCTTCCATGTTCTTGCAATTCACTCTTGTCCTTAGCAATGCTTTCAACCTTTTCTTAATCCATGCCATCAGTAGGGGATGTTTGTTGCCCCACAACTAGATCACCAGGAGAAAAAGAGGAGTACAGGGCTGTCAGGAAAGGTGCTACTTGAATTTCACACACAAACACAAAATCAGAGAAAACAGATGCTGAAGCACGGAAGGTGGAGAATTCAGATGTGACAGCATTTTACACCCATTTTGCAGGAAGTACAAATAATTATATTACCATAATGGAAAAAACACAAGGAAATTTGAATCAGGGAAGTTGCCTTCATTTATTTTCTTGTTCCCTAGATCTAAATGAAATATAGGCTATACTTACAGCTAATAATGGAACGGGGGTTAAAATTATGCCCTGAAAATTAATATCCTGAGTGATATAAAATGCTCATTGATGGTGTTTTGTATCAAAACAGACTGATGTGCTAAGTGGTTTCTGATGGTCCAATTCAGGTTTCAGAAATTTTCATTAATCAAAAGTGTGAAGCATGTAGTAGAGCTTTGTTTTAGCAGTTATCAATTTATTATTTTTATGACTGTGTGATTTTGTACTGTGACCATTGCCTAACCTGTAGACATCTTATTCTGCAGGATAACATTTTGAGCTGTGCATAGCCCTTCCTCCGATATGAATTTCATTTCTCCAAACAGTATGAGAACTCTTTTCATTTTTTCTGGTTCACCTCCTCAAAACAGTGAAAAGGAAGAAAATTTGTCTCAGAATTAAGCAGTTAGAATATCTGCTTTTGAAAAATAAAACAGCAGTGAAAAGCCACTTGTAAACAAGATCTTTCTGTAAAGAAGAAATTTTACAAAGACTTTTCACCCGCATTCAGTGTGGAGAAAATGGATTTTTAGATTGTTTAAAGCATGTTGTGATTTCTTCTTCTTAACATAACAAATAACAACGTAAGGAAAATAAAATACAAGAAAAAGAACTCTAAAATGTAAGGAGGAGGAAGATGAGTATAAGGACATAACAACACTTTCAACTGCAGTAGTAAAGCAACATTAAAACTGCGAAAAAAATGGTTACCTTAGCAATATGGATTAATTCCCAGATTTGCCAGAACTCTCACGTGTTGTTAGTAAATCACTTGTTCATAAATCGTACTTAATCTCAGTCCGTGCCTATATGTTAGAAAACTAGGGTTAGCCCTGCATCACCTTGGCTAGTCCCCATGCCAGTGGGTGTCCTAACATACACGGCAGTCCAGCCAAGTAAGTGTCTCCCCCTGCAGCCCCATTGGAAGCAATGCAGAGTAACACGATATTCAGCATAGATGCGAGTGTCATTTTCAACCCAAGTGGAAGGAATAGCTCTTAACAGGAGTGAAAAATTTCCTTGTCACACTGACTGACTGGTAAGTAAAGAATTACAGCTGGCGAATGCTTTTTGTCTGAATAGTAGAGCTATTTTTAACTGATATTTTCTTCTTCTTGAGCTTGATATACATCCCAAGGGTAAGTCAAAATTTAACAAAATATAGTAGTGCCCACTTCTGAGAATGAAAGAATAAAACTATTATGAAATCCCCTTTCTTTCATCTCAAATATTGATAATGTCACTGACTTAGTTTTCAACTGATCTGAATGCTCCTGGGGAAGAACAACCCCAGGCACCAGTATAAGCTGGGGCCAACCAGCTGCAAAGCAGCTTGGCAGGGAAGAACCTTGGGATCCTGGTGGACAGCGAGTTGAACATGAGCGAGCAATGTGCCCCTGCAGAAAACAAGGCAAATGGTGTCCTGGACTGAATTAGGCAAAGTGTCGCCAGCAGGTGGAGGGAGGAGATTCTTGCCCCCAGCAGTGGTGAGGAGTTCTGTGTCCAGGTCTGGGTTCACCAGTGCAAGAGAGACGTGGAGCTACTGGAGGGAGTCCAATGAAGTGCCACGAAAATGATTAAGGGACTGGAGAATGTTTCCTATGAGGAAAGGTTGACAAACCTGGGACTGTTCGGCCTGGAGAAGAGAAGTCTCAGGGGAGATCTTATTAATGCAACATAAATACTTAAAGGGAGGGTGGAAAGAATGGTGCCCAGTGACAGGACAGGAGGCAATGGGCACAAACTGAAATATGGGAGGATCCCTCTGAACATCAGGAAACACTTTTTGACTGTGACGGTGACTGAGCCCCTTCACAGGTTTCCCAGGGAGGTTGTGGAGTCTCCATTCTTGAAGATATTAAAAATAAAACATCGTAGACACGGTCCTGGGCAACTGGGTCTAGGTGACCCTGCTTGAGTAAGGGGGTTAGAACAGTTGACTTCCAAAGGTTCCTTCCAACCTCAACCCTTCTGTGGTTCTGTGATTCTATGAATGCTGTTTTACCTTATTCAGCTCCTCCCATGACACAGAAATTACAGTGTCCTCTGGCTTCTCAAGGCATGTTCCATAAATCATGATCTATGAACAGATCCATCTGTTCATAGATCACGTTCACAGATCCAGTGAACAGAAAAGCATACCACAGAGCCTGTTTTATGCACCAGGTTGAACTTCTGAATGGCAAACCATTTGCTAGGTGCACTAAACAGTTTATCATCCTTTTAGTATCACACGTAATCTGACATGATTTTTGTAGTAATTTAGTTCTTCCTGTAGAGCTAAACAGAAACCTGATTTTCCATCTTACAATTTTCAAGATTTTTGTTATTTGTGTATCTCCTGTTTTGTACTTCTCACTTCTTTAGCACAAGATAAAAAGAAAAGTCTCACATTTTCATGAAGTGAGAATATGTAAAGGAAACAATGTTACAATAATTCAAAACACCTTGTTTCAATCATTGAATGTCTCACTTTGTGGGTTTTTAGAAACTTTCATGTTTTGAAACTCCTTCCACAGTAGAACTGGAGGCATTAAAGTTTTTGAATTGTCAAAGCACAATGGTTACATAAGTTCGTTTGCAATAGATGTTTGGATTTTTTTTCAAGGTAAGAAATTTAACACAACGTACACAGTCTTCCTGAGATAAATTTATTGCAACCAAAATGGAAAAAATAATGTAATTCTCTTTGTACTCTGTGGAATTCAATAGTTCTAGCTATGAGCTTAAGTGGCAGGTACTTCTGCCTGATATTCAGTTAGAATTTGATTTTAGTAAATTGAGACAACAATGGTGATCTTAGGAATGTGCTTACACTCTTCATTTTTAAATGAACAGCTAAGTCTGCTTGACCTAATGCTCATTCTGGCTCAACCAAAATGCAAAGTTTACCAAAAGACAAAGCAACTAAATGACTTTTCAGCCGACATCAGTGGGAGCAGTTTATCTTGTGACAGGTCCCTGAATGGAAGGTAGAGAACATTTCTCGGTTTTATTTATAACATGAACAAAAATGGTGGGGTTTTTGTTGTTGCTCTCAGGAACTGTACTTTGCAGCTCTCCCTTGCTTAAAAAGCAACATTTCAGCTGTACCTCTTCTTCCTTGTCATTCAGTCTTTCACTACAGAGTCTTGTAGATGTCATAAGCACTTCAGAAATTGAGGTAGCAGGGTTCAGTTCAAAGGAGGAACTTCATGTTTTGATGCCTGTTTGAATCTTATCTAAGCTATCCAGGTTTCTCAGCTCTCAAATTTGCTATGTAGGGCTCAGAGGAGTGCTCTTTTCTTCTCTGTGTCAAACTGCTCTTTCTCATTTGACAGACTCTCATGGTTATGTGAGTAAGTTTCCAGTATTTTGAAACTGAGAAATATTGCATTAGATTTGAATGTTTCTGCTTGTGAGCAGAGCTCATTAAATTTCACAAAGGAAAGAAAAATATTTTTTTCCAGTTTTTTTCAATTACAGAAGCTGGACCAAAAAGTGTATAAACGTACCTTCTCTTTAATTAAACATTTAGTTAATCTTTTCCTCCATGTTCATGTAAATTAATACATTTTTTTCTTGGTGTCTCTTGGCATATGCTTGTCTACACACAGCACTACTAAAAGAGAACCTCCTCTGCACATGCGGGCAGTGTCTAGTTGTCTGAACTCAACAGACTAATTTACATTGTAAAACTCTATACCCTTTTCCCACAGGCATAAGCCCATAACTTCCACAGCACACCCATGACTTGGCAGTTCTTACAAAAAGAAGGCAGGTACTGGGAGCTATTCTAAAAAGCAAGTTTCATTCTACCTTTGTTTCAGAAGCTTATATGCTCCAGAGAAGAATTGTTAATTGCACTCTTAAGAGAGTTTATAAATGATCCATGTAACCTAAGATCTGCTAGTTCTCAAGCTTTTCTATGTATAGTCCCATATTTCAGTTTTTTCCCTGCTTTTGCACACATACTACGCACTACAGATGATCAAGGATTGGATTAATGACAGTCTGTTATGAGGGCAGGAGATGTCAGTCGTCAAGCAAAGGAAAAAGAGGTATTGGATGTTGATATGCCAAACCTGATTATTAAGGTAAAGCCCTTAATGCTTCTCAAAGCTCAAGAATTACGCTGAATTAAGGGTAAGGTCATCCAACTCAGACTACTTTTTCTAAATCCTATGTGTTTATTTGCCTTTCAAGTGCGAATAGCAAGTTGCAAAAGCCACCCTTCACACAGGACATTTCCTTGCCGTCTCTGCAGCTGCTGTTGGGAATGAATTCTGTTGTTAGTGAGGGGGCTTTCCTGCAAGCTGCTGAAAACTTTGAGCCTGATTCAGCAGCACAGTTGGCCGTACTCCTGAAATAAGCATAAACAAGCACAAGCCCAGAAAACACACGTAATCCTATATTCAAAGGAGGTCATCTGTAAACTCACTGAAGCTTGAACGAATGTGTAAATATATTTGGTTCAAATGGTGAACCTACATTTTTCCCACTTTTCTTCTGTAACTCCTGTAAAATCACTGTTATGTCTCTACTCTAGTATTGTGTTGCAATAGTAAAAAATAAAAAACATCTCAAAATGACACTGCATTTTTTCCCAATATCTTTCTTACTATAAAGACAGATTATTCCTATTAAGTGACATTAGGCTTCAGTTTTAAATTTTAAAATTTCATTTAAATTTTCACTTAAAATCCCATTAAAAGGGGAGAAAATAATATCCTATTACCCAGTGTCTGTCTTCTTTTTTGCTTTTACTTAAAGGTATCATAACCATATATCACCAGTTTCAGTAATGCAATTATTTTTCCCATATTTTCAACACAAAGCACCACTAAAAAAAAAATAGCTATGTTTGTCATATTGCACTAATATCTCCTCCCTAGGCCCATTAATGTGACAATGTTGAAGTGCTGATAACAATAGCAAAAATTGCTTTCATAACAGTTATGGAGCAAGCTTTGGCGGCGACATAAACAGCGGGAAATTCTCCATGAGCTGAAGTTAATAGCTGAAGACAGATGTACAAAGTATACCTTGTTGACCCATCCGAAGACTTCTACTGAACTGTTTAGCTCTCTATGCTGAGTTTACAGTTTCATCTTCTCATAAAAACTATCCAAACTGAATATGGTTATATATTACACACATTCCTTTGGTAGTATCTGTAAACTGGGAGGTGTTATTGCTTTATACATTGTAAGATCTAGGGAGAAATATTGCCATATCCGGGGCCGGATTAAGTTTTACTGAGATCCATATAATATTACCATGTTCATATAGCACATATTACAGCCACTTACATACAATAAGTGCATGGTGTCATTATTAGCTATTGCGCTAACAAATTAATTTGTGTTATCTTTTCTTGTTTGCCCTAATGTTTTGCAAGTATTATACGTACAACTTATTGAGGGGTCAAGCTGCTCATCACCAAATAAGGTCTCTGCCATAGGGGTTTTCCAGATACTGACTTAGCAAAATATTATTAGTCTTAAAAGAACTAGGCGGATTATCAGAAGTTTCTTCAAGTGTGCAGGGCAGAAGGGAATGCCTCCCAACAGAGGCTCAAAAGCCCCCCTGAGGACAAAGAGAAGTTGGAACAATAGGGGAGAAGGAGGCTGTAAGAGCTGTAGGATGCTTTCTCCATCCCCTGATGTCCATTTTATTTTCTTCTCCCATGAACACTCTTAGGATACTCTTAAATCCCAGTCTCCAAACACAGAAGGCAGCATCTTCAGGGTAATGAGTTTTGGGTTCAAAGCTGTGTGAAGAGTGTGGATTTCCCTGGAAAAAAAGAGAGGAAAAATCACCTGCAATTGCTTACTAAAGGACGAAAGAGTGCAGTACACACAGTGGAAAATAAACACAGAAGAATATTTCTTAAAAGGAAGATGAGCTCTCTCCCGGCTCCCAAATAAGTGCCTGATGCACTAGTACTGAGCATTTTCCTTTTTATTTGTTTAACAGTGTTTACAGCAATCATTTTCCAGACTTGCAGAGAGCAAGTCCAGCCTACGCTGTGTAAAGAGGTGGCTGTACTCATCCTTGTTTTTAAATGCCGTTAATTACAAACCAGAGAGATTAGAGATGAGTCATCATACCTTGTATTTGCACTCACCTTTCCTGTTTCAGCTTTCTTAGGAGCTTCACAACAAAAGATAAACTACTGTCTTCTTAGTAAGTCAGCTGTAAAGCTGCTAGGGGAAGAAAGCCTGGTCCACCCCTCATCTGTGACGACTGTGACCAGGTGCTTATCCCTAATTCAACCTCGAGCTTACTGTGAAATCAGCTAGAATCATCTGCCACTTTAAGCCAGATGAAATGCCTTACTACTGAACTCTGAAACTGTTAGCAGGACAAATCTCGAGGAAAGACAAAGGTCCCTGTGCCAGACATGGCAGACACTTCATGAAAACATGGAACAGGTTTGGGGTTTTTTTTAAAGAAAAGAAATTACCCTTTAGTATATGCTGACTAAAAGCAGGTGTTCTTCCACAGTCATCTGCTTTGCAGACTGCAGCTATTAATTTATCTAAATTTTCTATTATTTTTTTCAAATATATTGTGTGAACAGATTAAAAAAATATATAATTCGGGGGAAGGGGGACGGACGTGTGTCTTCCTAGATTTTCTTATCCAGAAAAAAAATCCACAAATTATTGGATTTTTAAAACTAATGGGCTAAAAGGAGAAGAAGGGTGAATCAGTTTTCCTAACACCTAGAGATATCCCATTCTTGTAAGGAATTCATGTTAATGTTCTTTCTGTTCTGGTGAAGCCTACAGTTTGTTTGTTCAGGTTTTTTTATTTACAATTCATGATAAATATTTCCTGAAGCTTCTAAGAGACAATTCAAAGAAAAGAACCTTCATGAAGGAAATGAGAACAAGAAATGCAGTGGAAGAATAGTAAATGCTTCTTAAATCTTTAATTTCATTCTCAGCAGGCTTGAAATAGATCAGTGTGTAGTGACATATGTAAATTGAATAGCCATCCATTTAGAAAAAACTAAATTGAGCTGGTCTAATGTAAAAAGTGCCATATAGTGATATTCTTTTCCTGAATTCATATATTTTATTTCTAAATAGATAACACAAATACACACCAAAAAATAATATGTGAAGTGTAAGTGTAGTATTTATAAATGGAGGAAATGTTAAGGAGTTTACACAGGGTCCAGCCATGCTTGCAGAAGTGGAGGCAGCCACCAGTTCTCCAGCAATCCACAGAATCTAGATTTGATCTGCTGGAGGGGCTGTTTTCGTGAATCCTGCTTTATTCACTCATTCTATTCTCCCAAACCACTCTGCTGGGCATGTACCCATAAAATGGTAAGCCTCTTTCTAGTACAGAGCACATTTTCCACTGGAACAGTCATAGCTAAGAGATTACTTTCATCTACATTCTAGTGAGACAGCTTAGTTAACTGTGAAGTTAGTGACATAGAATCATAGAATTGCTGAGGTTGGAAGGGACCTTTAAGATCATCGAGTCCAACCTTTAACCTACCCTGACAAGAGCCACTTCTAAACCATGTCCCTAAGTACCACATCTACCCTTTTTTTAAACACCTCCAGGTATGGTGAATCCACCACCTCCCTGGGCAGCCTATTCCAATGTTTAATAACCCTTTCAATGAAAAAATGTTTCCTAATATCTAATCTAAACCTCCCCTGATGTAACTTGAACCCGTTTCCCCTCGTCCTATCACTTGTCATCAGGGAGAAGAGGTCAGCCCCCATCTCTCTACAACCTCCTTTCAGGTAGTTGTAGAGGGTGATAAGGTCTTGTCGTGGTTTAGCCTCAGACGGCAACAAAGAACCACGTGCCGCTCGCTCGTGCCTTCCTAATACAGGAAGAATCGTAAGAAAAGGCAAGACTCTTGGGTTGAGACAAAGGCAGTTTAACAGAACAGCAAAGGGAACAGGCAAACAACAACAACAACAACAACAACAACAAACAACAACAACAACACGGATAGGGGAATATACAAACGCGATTACGGAACCGCCGCTCCCCTGCCGCTCGCCGCTCGCCGGCCGGACCCGGGCCGCCCCAGCCCGCTTTTAAGCAGCAACTTCCTGCCCCCTCCCCCGGCAGCTCAGGGTGGGCGTGGCTCACATGGCATGGAATACCAGGAAAAGTTAACCCTATCCCCACCGGAACCAGGACAGGTCTCCCCTCAGCCTCCTCTTCTCCAAGCTAAACATGCCCAGCTCCCTCAGTCGTTCTTCATAAGGTTTGTCCTCCAGACCCCTCACCAGCTTTGTAGCCCTTCTCTGGACACGCTCCAGCACCTCAATGTCCCTCTTGTAGCGGGGGGCCCAAAACTGAATGCAGTACTCGAGGTGGGGCCTCACCAGTGCCGAGTACAGGGGGATGATCACTTCCCTAGTCCGGCTCACCACACTATTCCTGATACAGGCTAGGATGCTGTTGGCCTTCTTGGCCACCTGGGCACACTGCTGGCTCATATTCAGCGGGCTGTCAACCAACACTCCCAAGTCCTTTTCTGTCGGGCTGCTTTCGAGCCACTCTGCCCCAATCCTGTAGCGCTGCATGGGGTTGTTGTGACCCAAGTGCAGGACCCGGCATTTGGCCTTGTTGAACCTCATACCATTGGTCTCAGCCCATCGGTCCAGCCTGTCCAGATCCCTCTGCAGACCCAACCTACCCTCAAGCAGATCAACACGCCCGCCCAGTTTACTGTCATCTGCGAACTTACTGAGGGTGCATTTGATCCCTTCATCCAGATCGTTGATAAAGATATTAAAGAGAACCGGCCCCAGCACCGAGCCCTGGGGGACACCACTTGTGACCGGACACCAACTGGATTTAACTCCATTTACCACCACTCTCTGGGCATGGCCATTCAGCCAGTTTTTTACCCAGCAAAGAGTACACCTGTCCAGGCCATGAGCAGCCAGTTTCTCCAGGAGAATGCTGTGGGAAACAGTGTCAAAAGCTTTGCAAAAATCCAAGTAGATAACATCCACAGCTTTTCCCTCATCCACTAAGTGGGTCACCTTATCATAGAAGGATATTAGGTTTGATAGGCATGACCTGCCCTTCGCAAACCCATGCTGACTGGGCCTGATCACCCTGTTCTCCTGCATGTGCCATGTAATGGCACTGAGGAGGATCTGTTCCATGACCTTCCCAGGCACCGAGGTCAGACTGACTGGCCTGTAGTTCCCCGGATCCTCCTTCCGGCCCTTCTTGTGGATGGGTGTCACATTTGCTAACCTCCAGTCAGCTGGGACCTCCCCGGTTGTCCAGGACTGCTCATAAATGATACCAAGTAACAACATAAGGAAAAACATCTGTACTTTGAGGGCGGCAGAGCACTGGAACGGGCTGCCCAGAGAGGTTGTGGAATCTCCTTCTCTGGAGACATTCAAAGTCTACCTGGACGCGTTCCTGTGCAACCTGCTATAGGTGACCCTGCTTTGGTAGCAGGGTTGGACTAGATGATCTCTGAAGGTCCCTTCTAACCCCTACCATTCCGTGATTCTGTGATTTTACTAAAATGGCTTTGGAATTTTTGTGTGTTTCTCTAATGATGCAAAATTTCAATTACAGGTTTAAGTCATGCTTGCTGCCCCCTGACATGAAAATTTCCACTGTCTCTGGAGTGTTTGTCAGCAAGCCTGAGAGGCTACAAGTCATTTAAATTTTGAAAGATGTTTAGGGAATTCTAACAATGTTGCACTTAGTATAGTAGTAAAAAGTAGTAGCTTTTAACCACACTTTTAAACGTTTTTATTAGTGCATTGAACTCCACTTTGAGTAGTCAGCTTTCCTCTACAGTCAAGCCATTTTTCCCCTGCTGAAAATAGCACACCCACATAATTAACAGCCAAGCCAAAAATTGGTGAGAAAACGCGTATATTCTTTTACACACATTGTTCTCAAATGCAATGGACCCTCAGATTTTCCTGATTAATGCCTAATATTCCCCAAGGATTTCCTCTTTCTTAAGCACGCAAATTTTAATTTAAAAATTTGCAAGAAGTCCAGAAGTTGGTATGCTCATTCACTATAATGTTGAATATGAACTCTTAGACTCTTCTGCAGCAATAAGAAGAGATTTGTGAAGGAGTACATAAGGCTTATAAGCCTCAGTTATGATGAGAACAGTGTAAGTAGTCTGAACAGAATGAAAACTGGGTCATGAGTTTCATGTATTTTTGTATTATTTTATGCCATCCTAACAGAATCGTTAATGAGACATAATCCTGGCATAACTGTAAACAACCTCTCCATAAAGAGAAGAAGAGTAGAATCATAGAAACACTTACATGGATGACCAGTTGCCACTGCAGGTACTGTCTCGTTCTTGAAACAGAAAGTCCATCCATCAGACTTAAGAAAATCAAGTAACATGGCTTTGTACAGTATTTAACAGTGTATAACATCAAGAACAGTTCTGAAACTTTCCAAGTCGGAAATAGTAAGAAGAACTAGACATTTCTATAAAAGCTTGTGCAGAGAAAAATATCACAGAACCTTCTACTTGCAAGCTAAGGAAAGCTTTTAGGCCTTAGTAAACACCATGTTCCCATTCCATCCATGAACAGACTGAGCTAACTTCTATTTCTTGTCATTGGTGAAGGTCCTTCTTTGCCTGAAAATGAGAGATTGAAATACAATTTTTCCATAATCCCTGAGATAATGGATAAATTTTCAAGAGCTTTTAGAAGAAAAAGTTTCTCAGCTTCTGACTGCGTTAGATGAGTTCCCCACCTAGTGGGAGGAATTTTTCCTCTTCCATGTCTGCATTTCAAAACTTGACGTCCCCATCATTCTCATCTCTGATGAGCTGTCAGCATTGACACACTGTTGCTCATTACAAGGTACACACATTGAAATTTATTTTTCCACATACCCTTCAAAGTCTCTGCAGTGTGATCATTAGCAACGGTATTGATCCTTCCATTAGCAGATTTGAGAAAAAAAAAAATTAAATATTCTTCACTTATTTGATGCTTAGATTCTTCAATGTTGTTTCTAATATATCTGAAAACCTACAAAAGTTCTAGTATTACTATAACCTCAGATATGGTTAAAATGAAATTGTGCTGTGAACAGCAGGACTTTAATCACATCTATAGCTCCCTGCACAGTTCCTCCGGTTAGCTTTGCTCTCTCCGGTCATACAGTACCTCCTGATATCCTCCCAAGTTCCTTCATAGTGGGTGCTTTTTGTGGTTTAACCCCAGCCAGCAACCAGGACCACACAGCTGCACATGCAGTTGTCCCATTTCCCCCAAGAAGGGCAGGGAGAAGAGGCAGAAATGAAGGAGAAGGGAAAGGAAAAAAACCTTGCGGGCTGAGATAAAGACAGTTTAATAGAACAACAACAAAAAAGGAAAATAACAATAACAATAATAATGACACAATTCACTCGCACCACCTGGTGAATTGGTACCTTCCCGATCAGTGATCATGGATTCCCACCCCACCAGCCAACACCTATTTATATACTGAGCGTGACGTCTATGGTACAGAATATTCCATTGGCCTTTCCTGGAAAAGTATAAACATCGCTAGCACCAGCCAAACCAATATGCATTATTGACATTCCTTTGACAGCGATCACTAGAAAGAAAATTAACTCTTTCCCAGCTGAAACCAGGACCATGCTTCAACTGTTTCTTAAGTGATTGGCCAACAATCTCCTTGTGCTCAAAAACCCAGTTGGAGGACCATGGGCAAAATATAACAAGCTCCTTCAGCATTTCTTTCCCCATAAGACATTATTCTGAGTCGCAGTCTGTCCCCAATCTAAATTCTAATACAAATTCTTGTTTGTTTCCTTGTTCACAAAAAAATGCTCATTCCTGTTAATTCTTTTTTTTATGAAGCTAGGATGTATTCGAAAGCCTGATTTGAATGAGACTGGTAGTAAGGTTAAGTTTCACTTGGTAGAGTTAGGAAAAGAAAAAAAGAGGATGAAGGAGTACCAAATCAAATACTTTAAAAAGGCTGAAAATGTTACAGGAAGCACATAAGACAAAAACATAAAAAGGATAATAAGAAAACAAAATTATAATAGACAGCATATACACTCTATATATACTCCATTCACAGAAGGCCACAACTGAGAGGTTGTTAGTAAAGACATAAAATAATAATATTATTCATATAGACACTAGCACTCTGGGGACTGGTAATACAGCTGCAGGGGAAGCTGTAAGAATCACAGAATTAGAGAATGGTTTGGGTTGGAAGGGACCTTTAAAGATCATCTAGTCCACCTCCAACTAGACCAGGTTGTTCAGAGCCCCATCCAACCTGGCCTTGAACACTTCCAGGGGTGGGGCATCCACAACTTCTCTGTGCAAATAGACAATAGTAATACTGTTGAGCTCACTTCCTTGTGTCACTGCTATTTCTCTGCAGAGGTAATCGTTGAAAACTGAGGTGGAGGAATTAAATAAAAGTTTAGCTGATTAACCAGTTAGCCTGTCAGTATGGGGCAAAACATTTGTCTGACAAAATTAAAAATATTAAAAAATTATGTCTCACCAAAATCTAAATGATTTACAAATATTTTCCAATTCTCTGAGAAGAATCATAAACCTAAAAAAACTACTTCCCTAAAAAACTTCATATTTGTCTGGGAAATTGTCATTAATTATATCCTTCCTTTTTTTAAATCCTTCCATTTTTCTTTTTTTCGACTTACTTCAGGAAAAGGGAATGAAAAAAGAAACCTAATACATTCTTGGAATGCGTTTCTAAACTATTTTGCTTTTGAAAAAATAATATTTGGTTTACCATTGTCTTTTCCAACTTGAAAACAGAACATGAAAGTAAAATACATTTTTCCTATAATTTTTTTGACAGAATGATCATTTCTTCTCCTATGGCTGTGTCTTCAGATATGAAATATCTTCTGCCTATCTTTTTCTCACAGCAGACAGCTTCTTCTATGATTACTTTCTCCAGCAGATGGGTTTATGCAAATGATGTACCTCTGAACAATTTTGCAGGGGAAGGGTGGGGTAATGGAAGAAGACGGATGGTGGGAGAGAAAAGTGGATGGGGGAGAAGAAGGGATTGGGACTTTGCTAATTTTTTTCCTAGACTTTTGGGGAGAATTTGTTACACAACATTGGAATTTTAAAAGTAAATATTTATTAATCAGCTATATAATTGATTAAAAAACTAGGATGCAAATTCCCCCATAATTATAGATGAAACTTATTTTCAAGCACGCTTTTGTCAGTGCCTCTAAAAATTAACATATAGATTAAATTGATTGTGTGTAATGAAAAAGTTATAATAAAAATGTTGAACTGGAAAAGGGAAGGAAAGGTTGATTGTGATTCAAGATATCCTAACATATACATATATTCTTCCTGATCAGGGAATACCATGAAAGAGTGAACTAATGTCTTGTTTCATAAGTTTCTTCTCCAGAATAACCTAGTTCAATGCACAGCTTTCACAATTTGTTGGGATATGTGGGAGCTCTGAACTGTAACATACATTCTTGTTGTAATCCATGACCAATATAAAAAAGGGAAGAATCTGAACTATGAGAAATATAAACTAAGGGACTTTCTGTATAAAATTTAATATAAACAAAAAAAAAAACCACCTACATGACAAGTCTTCTGCTTTTATATGCTTCCCTGTACTGTATTCAGTGAGGGGAAATCAGTGAGTAAAAGTAGGAGGAGCTACTTATGCTTTCTCTGCTGTGTAGAATTGCCTTTAGTGGACTTTTTTTTTTACCTTAATGTAATTTCCATAATGTACAGATTCCATGACTCCTGCATCTTAATATTTTCACTAGTAGTGTTTAAAATGCACCAATATAAGAAGTATCTGAGGTTTCCTTAGTCTGATAACTCTTTGTCCAATAAAATCATGGCAAATCTAAAACAAAGAATAAAGCAATTCAGATGAGTAAAAAGGAATACTATCAACGGACTGAAAACTTTTTTACTTAGAGGGATCTAATCAATTGGACCCAGAAATATTTGCAGTGGAGGATACTTTCTTCTTCTATTTTTTTTTATTTGCCCTAAAGTTGTAAGTCCTCAGTCCTGTCATCGTTAAATTCATTGCAAAGAGAAAGTGAGCCGTTTTTGCACTTTCTGTATTCTGTTTAGGGACGGCTGAGGGTTAGAGCAATGTTCAGATAAAAGTAGCTCTCCCTCAGGAGCTTCTCTAATTTGCAGTCTGTCACAGTGACTGGGTTTCATAACCCTCAAGAGCTGCTAGAGCACTGCATGGACCACTCATGGGTCAAGCCACAGCCAGAGACTGTAAGGAACACCAAAAGAACTTCTGAAAAAAGCTTCTACGCAGAGGAATGCCTCCTTTCATTCTGGGGGGCTTCAGTGTACACACAAGAGAATAGAAAGCCTAACTATCATTTCACTGCAATAAGCTCTAATATGTCTGTTACAATTTGGAAAGAGAATCTAGAAACGCATTGTCAAGATCTTGCTGAAAATGCCAAGCTTAAGACTCCCCAGCAAACATGGCAAATCAAACCACCATGAAAACTCTTCCATACTACTAAATAAATCTACAGTGTTTTTCAATTGTAGGTGATTCTTGTTGTCATACCCAAAAGAATGTAGTAAAAATGGAAAAGATATAAAGAAGAATAAAATAGCAAATCAGAGGTACTAAACAGCTTCTGCTTCGGAAGAAGGTGATAAGTCTCAAATTCTCCAGTTTGGAAACAGATGATGGAAAAGAGAGTATGTCAAAGATCTATAAAATCATAAAAATATACAGAAGGCAAAGCAAGCATATTCACTGTTTTTCCTAATAAAAGACAGGGTACCTAATAAAATTAATAGTAAGCAAGTTTAGACCTAACAAACCAAGCAGTTTTTCACTCAACGTACAAGAGATTAGAAGCCAATAAATAGAATAGATAAACTGTATGTATTCTCAATTACAATAATGGTTATTAAACATGGTGATTTAAATACACCTTTTGGTTCCAAAGATTTCTATATTTATGATTTGGTGTTTAGGAGAGTACTGAAGGCGTAACTTTGTATACTTCTTTGGGTTTTTTAATCTTCACTTGGCATCTGTTGTTAGCAGATGGGTGCTGGAATTAGAAGACAGCATTAGAAGAGTCTTATTCCTACATTTTCGGTTTTCTCTTTGTATTTTTCCATGGTCTGCTGCATGATTTATAGAAAAAAAACATGCTGTTCAGACCTTTCTTTCTTCTTTGCGTGATTCTCATGAACTCTTACTGTTTTAGTGAAAATACGAAGACATTTTTAAGAAATTCTCAAGCACCAACATCCATAGCGAGATCTGCTCTAGCAAATTCTCCTAAATCCACTGTGGTTTCTCTACAGAGGAAATGCAAAGATCTTTCCAAAGAATAGTCACGTACATTTGGCGACAAAAAGCATCTTGAGCCCACCATCATTCAGGTACTGTAGAAGCAAAATCCTTGTTACGTTATCATTTTCCTTCTTAGGATTCATTAGCTTCTTGAAGTTCACACAGTCTGCCGAGATGATGTTTGCATTTGTGTCTAATATACTATCTGAGATCTACTGCAGGATGAATGTGTATATTTAAGTAAGTCAAGACAAATAGGAGGATATACAATAGTCAGTTTGCACTTCACAATCATATTCTGTGCCAGAGTACACTGGTTTGATGCTTCTTACACTTTCAGAGTATTTGAGGCACTGTTTTTTCTGAACCACCAAGGGGAAGGCTCCTCAGCCCAGACAAGGACAATATCCAGATGCTACACAGGTCCTGGAATAAATAAAGCTGTTTTACTGAAGTGCTGCTCCAGGGCTACTTAGCCCTTCATCTCAGGGTAGCTGATTAGGTGAGGACACCCCTGTGCTGACCCAGGCATATTGATGACATCGTCAGTTCCTTCAGCACCCACTTGGCATCTCTGAATCGTTCTGTGTTGAGATGTCAAGGCATATGGGACTGGAAAAAAATAGTCTTCTGTTTGTCTGGCTGAAAACATAGCAAATATAAAACCCTCTTGCGTATAGGATGGAAGAGGACTAGGAAGGGCAAGCAAGTGAATTTCAAATGACTGATAGCTTGGAAGCAGTCACCAGAGCTTAAAAACACCTGCTTAAAGCGTTTGGGGAAGTAAGTGAGTGTAAAATCCCTAAGGCCCAGAACAAACAAACTGGAGAGGTAATGGCAGGGGGGCCCTGCAAAAAGTCCATGTGTTCTTAAGTTTGGCAAGCATCATAGCAAATTGTTAAGACTCATTTAAGGGTTTGGGGGTTTTTTTTGGAATTCCACTTCTGAAATCGTTTCTTCTTCAGCAACTGAGCATCAAAGAGGAAAATTTGTTTATTTATCATTACTTTAATTAAACTGTGGATGTTTCTGGTCCAACATAGAACCTCCACATATAAATCAACAAGATGAAGAACGGGGAGAGTTACCACAGCTTCTCAGCCAGCCTTAAAAGCATAACAAAATACTTTGTTGCCTGGGGTACAATATTTTCCTTAGAGCTCTGCAGCTGTTTTTATTTCAGAGGCATTTTTGTACACACTTATAAGTAAAAATAGGGATGTGAATAAAGTTCAGTATTTGCTGTTATATTTAAAGTGCTTCCTTGAATGCTGTCATAAGATTAAATCTCTAGATACACGCCAAGCTCTTATCAATAGAGATAGAGAAAAAACTTCACCAATGAGATGGTCATTCCAGAGTTGTATGCATTTTAATATTTTTTTCATTTCTCTGAAGCACTGATAGCTGCTCCTTGTCAAAGACAGGATTACAGAACAAATGAGTTACTGATTTAATTTGCTATGGCAGCTCCTATGTTCCTAACCCAGCTTGCCCTGCTTTTTCTTATCAGAAGAGACTTCTAATGTCAGTACCATTGTGTTTTCTCTGGTGATTTCTCCATACCAACATCCTGGTAAATTGCAGACTTTGCAAGCTGTCTGTTTTTGTTTGGGATACATTCACACTTAAAGGTCTGTGATACTTTCACATCCCTTTATATATTCTTCTTTCATAATTGACACAACTCTGTTGTTGGTTCCACTACTCGTCTGTTCCTTCACTTTTACTTATGTAGGATTGCAGGATTTTATATATGACAGTCACTGGACTGTATTATTCCTATTTTGTGTATTCGTGTTACTTTACAAAATGTAAAGGATTATATAATAAGGATTCTGATCCATTACTAGTCTGTAGACACAGTAAGATTTCTTTATTTTTGCAGTTTCTCATCATTCATCAAGGGAACAAACAGTTATTTTCTCTACATTATTTTTTTGCATTCCATATTTTATATGTTCTGAGACATGTGACAGAGATTCAGCTGACTGATCAATCTTTTATATTTATGTGCACTGAACTGTCCTTTTTATCCATTATTCTTGCAATGTTCTTTTTGTCTTTCTTTATTTATCTATGTTCTGCCTTACTGTTTACTGTTACCCTTCTATCTCAGCTTCCAGTCCTTTTTGTTTTGTCCTGATTTTTTAGGACCAAGCATCAATTATTTTCATAATCTTTTACAAGTAGGAAATTACAGGCTGAGTTACCTAGGTACAATCAGTTGAAAACATAGGAGTATCCATATCTTAATCTTCATGAATGTTATCATAGCCCTTCAGTTCTTGCAAAGTGCATTTCTGAGGTTTTGAAAATGCTTTCCTGGAGATTTCCTGGCAGTAACGCTGCAAGTGTTAGAGTGTATACTATAGTTTTTGACATATCTTATCCTCCTCTATAATTAATTTAGAATAAAACATGGTTTTGTTGTACTCAGTTCTGTGCCATTCTATTTATTTCTTTACACTGAAAAGGGTGATGTGCAGGACTTTTCTTTCTGAGATCCTTTTCTCTGTGATCACTTTCAAGACACTAATATGCCAGTGCTGTGGCCCTTATCCTTGTGGATCTTTTACAAATGAAACATCTGTCCTGATTTTCCTTAGACCCCACAGACACACTTACATCAGATATTTAAGATGTGGTCTTTCAATGGGACTTTTTGGGTTTTAAAGAATATTAAATAAAACTATATTGGACTTTCATTAAATCTTACGATTTCTAAATGTTAGCAAAAAGCCAAGACACTTCAGCTCAGACTTTTCTGTGGGTTTCAGACAGCCAAAAAAGTCACTTGAGTCTACTAGAAATAATCTTTATGCTATATGTCAGTGATAATCTCATGTCATTCTTCAGTGATGGTCATTTCTATGCATTCAAATTAATAGCTCACCTTTAGACCTCTGCCCTTATTTTTCTGTCCATCTATCCTGTGAATGATAGCTCTTCGCTGTGTATTTAAAATTATCAAATAGGTCCCCTATGATGCCAAGCTGTTTCTCTTTATTGTAAAGTAACGTAGGTTCAGGTCAATAGGACTGCTCTCAGTCCATGGCCTCTTTATTTCATTCTCTATTTTTATACTATTTTTCAAAAGACTCCTCTCATGCAAGAGAACTCTAGCCAGTTCTCTGCTAACCAACACAGTCCATTGATGTGAAAGCACAGTGAGGGGACGGGAGGGTGAGATTTGTATGTGTTTATAGGAATCCCAGTATGTAATTCAGAATCATTAAGAAAACGATTAATAAAATTGTTTAGTAAATAACTCAAATTTATCTTGCAGAGGTATGAAATGTTTAATGCATAAAACTAGACCAGGAGAGCCTATTTGGATGTCATTCTGGAGCTTCTTTTCTCTGGGCTTCCCTGTACAGTGATTGTATAGATACCCAACGTTTCTGAGCTCTGTAATGCCACACCATCATTTAGAGACACTCTGGGACACAGATTATCTGGTTCCCAGAGCAGAAAAGAATGCATATTCTGCTTCCTTTCTCTGCTATTCACCAAGAAGAGGGCAGCTACACAAAGGAGACCCTGGGAAGACTACCATGGTCTCAACTATCTATTGAACTTTCAGAGGTCTTCAACCTTGAAGAGGAATGGTGTAGAGGCACTCATGTAGTGCTTTCACCATTCAGTCTTTGTGACAACAGAAAAAGATGAAAAACAGAAGCAGCTGGAATTCATAGCAGGTCAATGTAGCTATGAGCTTTATAGTTAGTGGCCAAAACTTAAGTCATCTTTTCTACATCTTGTTCTTATCAACGTATAAGAACAAATGACAGATAAGTCAGACACCTCTGTGTAACTTAGAAAAACTCCACTGTGCTTGCACATATATGCCGAATAATATACTTTTACGTTGGTATGTCCAGGTGCTGAACACCAACAGGTCTTTAACTTTATACCTCGGTAGCTCTACTTACACATATTGACTGGTGAGCCAGTGCCATTTGGTGAGCGTCTCCATGATCAAAGACATATGGCTGTCATTGACAACCTCCCAGAGGGTTGCAGTGGTTGTTTAGGGACACATCAGTTTAGTACTCAGTGTTGTCAATAAATTAATGTATCTGTTCCTTCACTGCAGTAGCTAAGCTTGAGATAAATATATTAATTTTTTTTTTTGAAAAGTGCACTTATTAAGGTATATTTTAGTATTAAATGTGAAAGTTAGAATTTGAGCTGTACAGTAAGATTCACAGAATCTCTTCGCCCAGATAAGTTTTGTTTTTTTTTTTTTCTTTTTTTAGAGAGGATAGATTGCGTTAATTTCAATGGAAATATTGGGACCATAAGTTCTAAATATTAGCAAGAACTCGTCATGTACAGCAAAGTTAACTATGTTTCATGGCTTTGATTGCAAGATTAGAAAATCCATGCCAATAATTGGAAATATATAGATCAAGAAAAAAGCAATCAAAGGTGATTAAATTAAAATGGAGTCAGTTTTCAGGACAGAGATAAACAAAATTTTTCAGACTCGTTACACTCAGTTTGAGTCTCTTACTTTGTAAAGAGCTTGCTTCATCATAAAGAAGGTTAGACCTGTTGAAATTTGAAGTGATCTGTAAGAAAGTGGCAGCAATGTTCCTGATTTTGACACAAATTTTAAGAAATCAGAAAATAAAAGTTGGAAAAATTTCAGCCCTTTCTGAAAAATCTCAGAGGGAAGACAGGAAAACATTCAGTCAAGGAGATGCTTTGAGCTGACAAATCCCTAGCAACAGATTTTTCTCTGAATCCTGCCTGTCTTCCCATGTCTGAAATTTTTATGTCACTGGGCAGTCACAGTCCTTCCTTTCCTTTACAACAAGAACTTTTGTTTTAAGGAATCAAGGTGACAATAGAAGACAAACATAGGGACTTTAGAAGTCTTTGCGAGTGAGCGTACATTGCACACTACAGCAGAACATAACAAGCTGTAAGCATTTTTATACCTCACATCAGTAATTAAGATAACCCCTCCTTGACTCGCACAAATCAAACAAGTCATAAGCCAGGCACACTCCTCTCTAACGTGACAGGATCTTGGTGGGTAGTTTTCTTTACCTTTTCTTAAGGGGACTACCATCTTTTTAGTGTTGGCACCATCCTACCTACACGTTAACCCTCCTTATATTCTTTATATGTATGGTCCCCACACGAGTTGCCTGATCAGAATATGTATGTTCAGCAAGACAGTGAAGTTCTTCTACTTTAAGATTCCTGGTTTCATATCAAAGCTATTCATATCAACTGCAGTTTCATTTCAACAAGCCAATAAAATCCTCTAAAATCCTATATATGAGCAAAGATTCCCCACACCTGCAGCTATCAGCAAAACAAGCAATTTAAGAGTTTATGGTGCACACAGGTGAGTGACGAGAAAACCTGTACACTAGTCCATGCTAATGCATAGGCCTGTGTTAGTCTAAGTAAGCTTCTGGCAAGGATTTGGCATTTTTATAGCTTTTTGGCAGTACTTGTAACGGAGGTGTAATTTGAAACTGGACTGAGCTGGGTGGACAATTTCATCACATCGTATTGATGTTGTACAGAACAATTGGTCTCACTATCAGTCAAAAACAGAGAATGGAGACAGGAAAGCAAAAAGAATCACTTTTCAAATGAAACAGAATTCTTTTCTACATTGCTTCTGCGCTCACTTTTTCAAAAAAAGAAAAGGGTAAAAGGAGCTAACCATCTTCACATTATTTCATTCAACAATTAGACCTGATTTATAATAGGTAAGCTTTGGCCCATTCGTTTCCCATTTTACTTCTGGGCTTTTTTAACCAGAGTCCATTTTGCTATAGTTCTTAGTTGACATCAATAGACCTCTGAAGTACTGCTGTTGTCCCAGCTCCTTTTTGAACCTCTTGCCAACATTCTTCATCTTTAACTATTGTTTATATCCTTTCAGTATTTTCCTCAGTTGAGCTCACAGTTCAGAAAATTGGTAGGCAGTGTGTCCCCGTTTCAGAAACATGAGAAAGTGCTGATGAAGTGCACTAACTGGTAGAAGGGCAGACCGTATCATGTTCCTGTGACTGCGGCTCTGTATCTAATGTGTAAATGGCTGGGGAAAAAAAATTGAGTGCATGTGCCTCAACAATAAATTCAATTTTCATGTCACTGAGAGAAAGCACTACCTGCGTCACTACCTGGTGATTTTAACCACAACACAGTGACTGTGAAGTGTATGTAAGCCCTGATTGAGTTGCTACCCTCTGATTCTGGCAAGGCCTTCAGTTCTTGTGAAATTATACTGACACTTTAAATAGAATTGTTTGGGTGTACTTCTACAGTATCCACTCAAGTGAAAAAGAGGAATCTTATCTAGACCACTTCATGTATTTGCAAAGTCAGAAAATACTGATCTCCAAAGACAAAAATCTCAAAAATTACCGTATACGGTGCAAAATAAGGTAGAACATTGTTCTCTTTTTCTTGGAATATTGTAGCTAGCTGAGAGAGGTTTTCCTCTTATTGCAGATAATATATCTATTAATATCTATGATTTAGTTGTTTGATAGGTTTGTGAGTCCAACATAAAAAGTGAAAAGAGGTTTTCGCTTTACAAAGGCTGAATAGCAATCAGATATAGCACAGAATAAAGCCATCCTAAATTATTAACTGTGGCAATTTATAGACTCAGTTCAGCCTGCTAAAGGTAGGTAGGCCATGTCCTATATTTTGCCGAAAGGGGTGGGTGTTTAAATGATGGAAGTGGAGCTACTTCGTTCAAGAAAGACCAGCTTGAAACCAGCACTCCAGGCTGAAGAATAATGTAAAATGAATAAATTACATGATCTCTTTTTTAGTTTCTGCTCTTTGGACAACACATCTTTTTGTTGAGGTGTGTTGATTCCTGGATAAAAGTGCATTACCACAATGGCTGCTGTGGGTTATTTTATCTGTGCAAAATTCCATTCCTTAATAAATAATCTAAGGTAGAGTCAAGGTTCACAAACCAGATCTTTTCAGTGAAGATATGCTCACTTCGTAGAAGCACCACCCCAAAAGTAATGGAGACAGTTGGCCAACAAGCTTCAGAGTTTCCAATCAATCTATTTGCACAACAGACTTAACAGTGATCCTGTGCATTACTGTAGGGAGACAGTAAACAGAAAATACTCTCCAAGAAGCAATAAAACGTAAAGAAAGCCATCCTTTTCCAGAATCCTTCTGCAGCTTTCTAAAAGTTGCTCTCATGTTGTTTTATGGGCAATAAAATCTTTAACACTCCATTCTTTCACAGATTGCTCTTTAGGTTTAAGTATGAGCTCATAACAATGAAATATTTAACAACAAACTGTTTGTTAATGGACCAGCTCTGTGGTAGGCCTGAAGCTTGGAGCATATCTAATGAGAGAACCCACTTGTGTGAAACTATAGGACTGGGAAAGGAAGAGAAGGGTCTTCTAAGGGTTTCATACTGACCTAATACAAGGATAGTGTATATATGCAAAAGCATTTCTGAAAGTGAATTCTAAGTATATGCAAAGCAGATTTCTTTTAAGTGGGAAAGTCATGTCTTTCTTCTTTTCATTTTTTTTAAGTTATGGTCTTTGTAGAATAGTAGAGACCAAGAAAAACCTAGAGTAGATTGGTATCTTACTAACAGAGGTGTTCTAGTGGTGGTTGCATAATGTCAGTACATCTCTGGACAATCTAATATTGCCAGTCATTGTTTTATATCATGCTAGTATTTACATGACTGTTTTGTTTTAGGAAACCTCTGTTCTGTCAAAGACCGACATTTAACCCTGGTAGAATTTTTTTAAGAAAAACAAATGCTTTCAATCTTCTACTTTCTGTAATTTTGCCTTTATATTTTTTATCCCCATGTTTGCAAAGAAGTAACTCTCAAATTCCTAACTTCTTTAGGGCAACACGATACTAAATTCTGCTTGCAATGCTTATGACATGGACAGAAGATGACAAAGAGTAGAAAAAGACATGCCAAAAACTTTTAAACTGTACACTTCGACTGTACAGTTTTCAGCTGCTCTCTAATAGCTTAAGATACTCATATAGAGTTAAGCTAAACATTTTAGATTTAATTACAGAAAAGATATTTCATATGTGTATGTATATAACCATCCCCCAACATTTATTTCTTCTAATGTAGAGTTTTCCATATACATGATTCAACTTGAGGCATACCCTAATTTTAGTAGTTTACTTGGCAGGGAAGTATTTTAAAAGTTAAAGTACCTTGAAGAAAAAAAAAAAGTAGGACTTTTTACTTTTTATTTGTTCACTAAAAATGCAGTGTTCTTATTCATGTAGTAGGGTCCTCAGACATTGCAGACACCTGAGCTACAATAATAAATACATACTACAAAACAAGTTGTAGGCAATGCTAATACTGCTTCCACTATCAACATGAACCTAGCGGTGGTAAAGATCAGATGGTGAACTACAGTTGTAATTAAGAAGGTGTTTTCTCACTACTTGAGCACTGTCAGTGCAGTAGATGCTTCCAAGTCATGGCTGTTAACTAGACAGAAGTTATGTCTCATCTTGCTAATGTTTTTAACTTCTTGTTTTGCAGTATAAAACATGGTCCTTTAGACTATATGGTTTATGTGTAATGATAGCAGATAATGGACTGCTCTACTATTGGTAGACATTCAGAAAAGCAGAACTATTAAATGTTGTTCTGTGCACGCTGTGAAGCAATATCATTGTGGAGGAAAAGCACTGAAGAATTCTTTCCATCCTCGTTATTTATTCTCTCCAGGACTCTGCAAGTACGAAATAGCTAAAATAATTTCCTCTGTTTGTTAGAAATGTGAGAAGAAACACTGTTTTACATTTTGAAACACAGTTTTCTAAAAAGTGCACAGTGCTACCATATGCAGACATTATCCAGACAGAGTTAACCCTATTGATATGCATATACTTAAATGGGGCTAAAATACACACCTCCCGAGCCTCTGTGGGTCTAGAGATATCTGAATGGAATAGAGTTACCCAAATTTTGTGCTGGTGTCCAACATCAAATTCATTCTGTATTTTAAATGTTTACCTGTTACTGAAAATTTGAGGAATTTGCATACATGTCATTATATGGTTTGAAAAATTTCAACAAAATTAAAAAAAAAAAAAAAAAGAAAGAGACCGGAATTCCTCATGTATATTCTGTCTTTGACATATACAAAATAAGAAGTGTGCATTTATATAAAACTTTAGAATTTTAAAATTTTGAGCCTTTTCAGTCATCCTTTCTTTTCTATTAATCATTTTTTCAATTTTTTAAAACTGCAGCATAAAGGTTATTTTCTCCAAGGTATAAAGATCTCAGCTGTTAAGTAAAAAAGATATTGTACGTTGATAAAAACTACAAAGTTCTGCATCAATAGGAGTTCTGCTATGGCAGGTGACTGCTGATTGCTAGCAAAAACAGGACAGATCTCAGTGCAAACTAATTTCTGCTCTGTTTCTCAGAGGACATACATATGCATTTGGTGCATCTGCATTAGCATTTTAGTTCAGTTCTAACTCAGCTTTTGAAGAAAATCTTCTGACCAACCCTCCAAATGTGCTTTGATTCATATTTCAGAGCAGTTCTGGGATGCAAACTGAAGTCTTTTGGATGAAACTAAAATGGAAGATGGACTCCAGGGGTACCTCTAATGCTTTCTAACCACTCCCAGGCACTGAATCCATGGTCAGTCTAGAGACCACCTGAAGTAATAATCCTTCTAAATGCTTATGGTGTGAATGTCAGCTCCCTAGTGCCATCTGTTTCTCTGCAGATACAGTCCTGTTGATGTGCACTACTTGCTAATGTAGACATCATTATAATTCCATTCTATTTTAGCTCATTTGCCTCCATGGCCTCAGCAGCTCACTTACACATGTACCAGGTGTCTCTGGTCTGTAGTGTTTTAGAACTGTTACTTGACAGAAACCACGAAAAAAAACCAGAACAACTCCTTTATTGGTCACTTTGATCCTTTAGATCATAATAAACAATAACTGTGTGTCAAATCATGAGATTTTCTTGCTAACTTACATGAAGTTTCTATAAATTTTCTAGATAATAAAAATATGGGTAGAACTCCATGTCTTCAAGTGTGTTTTTATTCTTATCACATCATTATGTAGTTGTCACCTAAGCCACTTCCACAATCTTCCTTCTCCTAGTCCTTGCATGTATCACACTGGCCTCTGTCATTCCAGTTCATACAATTTGCCTCCTTATTCTTGTATTACTTTTGTCTTGTTGTGGTTCTTCAAATTTTGGAGAGTGCAGAGCTTCATATGCACTTTCTTGTGGGTTGCAGTCATCTCCGGTTTCTTTCATTGTTTTTTTTAACCCAATGTCATTTTCTACGAGTCATGATGTGTTCTACTCACATTAGTTGTAGAACAGCAAATAATATTCTCTCTGATAATGGAAGTCTTACAAAGTGGCACCTCTTTTTCTGTTCATAATTAGAAAAAGAAAAACACTTGTTTTAAGTTGGGGGTTTAAATAGGTAATATCATTGTTGATGTCATCATAGAGATTACTTAGAATAAACATACAATTCAGGCTCACTTTCAGTGTTATATATCTTCCAAAAACTTGACAAAGGATCGCATTGCTCTGCTTGGTCACCATATTTGCAATAAATCGAAGTATCCCATTGAGTGTTCCATAATCAAAGTCAGAAAACAAACCCATTTTTTTCCCAGGATCAAAAGTGAGACAGTGTAACTATGAAGTGATTTTTTGTTTTTTTCATAATAGGTGAGCAACACCTTACTAAAATGAAAAGACAGATTTTGATCGGGGTAATTGCAGCTCTGAAGTGAAGATACAGGGGGCTTTGCATAAGTTAATGGGAAATGGGAAATCTGACTTGACACAAACTCCCTCCAATTCTGCTCATTAGAACTTAAAGGAGATATTGTTTGTTACGCCACTAGAGAACATAATTAAATCTTAAAGTTCTTACAAGTACTTCACTTCCTACAAGACTTCCACCCGTATTTCATATAGACTGCGGGCCAAAGCCTTCTCAAGGGTTGTGCAGACAACAAACTTGGATCAGCAAGTTCCAAATGCTCATAAAAAGTTCTGGTGATAGGCATTCAAATATCCTGAGTCTGCCTGAAATGAATTTCTGTTCCTTTAGAAATGTGCTTTTCATTCATTCATGCACATTTTCAGGATTATCTAGTTTTGCTCTTCACAGACTGTGAACCAGGCTGATGGAATCAGCGCATTCAGCTCTTAGTTGTTAGCAGTGGAGCATGAATATCTACTGAAGAGCAGAGAGCACTAGCAGATTTTTCTTTGTTACATCCATTTACTGTGGGGACAGGCGAAGTCCATTGTATTTCTAGCAGGTTCTACCTACCAGGTATAGCTGGAGAAAACAAGGAACATAAGTCATGAACCAAAAAAAAATGACTTGAAATTGGACTTGAAATTTGGCTGTGATTAACTAAAGAGAAGAAATCACAACAAACACCCTTGTAAAACCTCATTAAATAAGATATCAATGTATGCTGATGTGGAAAAAAATGCCAGAGACAGTGAAGACATAATTATGCGTACACCCTCAAACTGGCTCTTCTCAGTGGAGAAGGTATAATGTGGAAGCTAACCAGAAAAGCTTGCTTTCTTTGGGAGTAACTATTTCAGCTCAGGCTGTGAACTGTAATAGCTCATTCTGGACTCATATATTTTGCACAAATAAGATGAGTGCTGCAAAAATTTCCAAAGTTCACCATAGAAACAGATCAAATTAGCAGCCTCTATTCCTTTTCCCCCTTCAGGGACTCCATCAGTCTTTGTATATCAGAAAATGAAAACCTATGAAACTACTCACAGAGCACTGGAAGAATTCCCGAGATAATGCAGGAAAAATGAAGTTTCAACCCGATATGGGAATAATTTTTCATTTGTTTTTTACCCATGCACTCACAGTGAAAAATGTTCTTATTATTTCACTAAGAAGACATTAAATATAAATAAATAAATAAATATGTATTTCTGGGCCATCCCATCTTGTACCATGATGACAAGTATGGGCTGGTTCTCATTGTTCGGTCCCTGTGAATCTTTTTCTGCTGCTCCTTGTGTTATCCATTTACATAAGCAGGAGAGAAAAGTAAGAAAGATTTTCTATTGAAACCTTCAGATTTTGTGTATCCCCTGAGGATTGTTTTGGAGATAACCAGAGCTGTTAACTGAACTTTGTTTGTTTCCTAAGCAAATGATGGCCCCAATTCTGTAAACTCCATATGCATGATTTCCTTGTTAGTTCGCAGGAATAGACCCTTTAGACAATTGCAAGCAAAAGCTTTTTCTATTTAATTAGGAAGCCACAAAAACATGAGGCAGTCCTCCAGGAAAAACTAATTGCACAAGTCAAGGGAACTGTTTAACTGGAGTGATTATAGGGCTGCTGAATACGAGGAAAGTCACAAATTCAGTACAGTAGATATTCCTTTGGTGCCATAAATACATTTTTTAAAATGTTTACCCTGTAGCAATGCAGTTTGTTATCTCCTTTAAAAAAAAAAAAAAAAGCTTCTATTTCTCTATGGAAAACTTTGAAAAGCTTTGTATTTCAAAACAGTTCTGCTTACACATCATATTTGATGCAAAAATATTTTAATAGGGCATTGTAGGTAGGCACATGTATAACAGATACACAAGCCTTTTATTTACCTAATTCTATTCTAACTACCTAATACATAGACATACCTATCTTAATGGAACATTTTGCTTTGAACTTTCAGGGAATGCCCTATTTAAGATTCAGCATATAACTTTCAGGCTCTTGAAAATGGTACATGGTGTTTATAGAAAAAAAAATGCATTATGATTTCATTACATTATCTCAATACCCAATTATTCTGTTTCTAAAATGATACAAGATAAGTATCTTAACTGCCCTATCAGCCATAACGACTAACATGTCATACTTCTGTGAACTATGTGTGCGGCGCACCTGGTAAATTCTGATGCGGTTGCACCACGATCTCAAAGAAAAATTTATATATTTATACATTGAGGCAAAGCTCTTCTCACCTTCCCTCGTCCTGTTAGTTGGACTAGTAGGAAGGGAATGAAGTGAAGCACTTTTTACCTCAACGAGTGGTTGCAGGGACTTCTCTCTGCACTAGGGCAGCAGTGTGTAAAAACAGCCAGCTCCTCTGCTCCCTCGAAAACAAAGAACAGCACCCTTCTCCTCCTCATCATCCTTCTCCTGCTTAGATCTATGTTCCTCATACACGGTTCCATGCTGTGCTGGGCTCTGAGAGCACGAGGGGCACCCTCTCTCAACCACCCCACCGCCGGGCGGGCACAGGGCAGCTGCCCGTTGGAGGGTCTCTGCTGCTGATACAGATGCCTCTGTTACTCTCGGGCAAGCCGTGGCTTCAGAGGGCTGACTGCGGAGGGGTGACCAGGAGAAAATACGTTCCTTAAAAATGAGAGATGATATTCCAGCTGAAGCATAACATGACTACAGGAACTGAACTGAAAATCCAGCACAGGCCTGTTGGATCCATGCCCAAACCCAGCTTCCACTCTGGAATCTGATCAATTTACTGCAAAGCTAAAACATTAGACCACTATGTGCAATCAGTCCTCCGTAGGTACGTAGTCCACCGATTTACAAAGAATCTTAGCCTTGAAAGACGATTTTTCAAATACCCTTAACACAGTCAAATCAAAGCTAATTTCCATTATGATTAGGCCATCCACTTACCCTTCTGTGAGGTCCACAGTATTTTTATGCTAAATTTCACATCTCACTTAATCTTATACAGCTCTGGGACTGGTCAAGGAAAGGTCAGTCACAGGCAAAAGGGGAAAAGCATTCTCAATGGTTTTGCATTCCAGAATCTCTGGCCAGCAGAGAGATGCAACTTTACAGCAAATTCAGAAGTATTCCAGTGTAGCATGGATGGTTTTATCCCTCTAAATAATTCTTTCTTAGGGGTGTGACAATCTGAGAAATACAGTATTACAGAAAAATGTCTAGTCACAGAGACAGCTGGCAGCCCTCCTAAATTTTGTCCATCTTATTGCATGCACGCTATTTGTGGACATCTGCACAAACCCATTGTTTTATTTGCCCTAGTTAGTGCCCGGCAGTACTCACCTATTTCAAATTTATTGTAAGTGCTTATTATAGATGTGTTATTACAACATTGCCACAGAAATAAACCAGGACATCATAAAACAAGGAAATAAATCAGCTGTTACAATGCGCATATGGGTGGAACAAATTCTGATTCTCTAACAGTATCTAATAATCCGGGGGGGGGGGAAGCGGGGGGAGAGAGATATAGTCAATATTAAAAATAGCAGGAAAATGGAAAATATGTACTACATGAGGAAGGTAAAAATGAACCATATTATTTTCTCAGAAAAATCTTGCTAGAATACTTATGCCCTTTCAGAAACACATGTATATGTAGGATAAGAACTTTTATCTGCATTGGGAGCATCACTGTTACCATGAAGAAGTTTAATTAGCAGACTGATAAGTATATATTTATGTCAGTGTGACAGTGTCTTCCAGATCCATGAGGCTATCGGTTTTTTATTAAGTCTCAGGCGTCAGGAGACAGAAGACACAAGCCACACCCACTTTCACCTTGAGTTAAGGTGCAAAGAGGGCAGAAAAATATCTATGAAGTGTACTGGATATGTATAAAATAGAATATTTCACACTGATAGGGCATAAAGTGTCTTTCTGCCCTGTCTTTATACAGCACCTTGTATGATGGATTCTGCTCCAGTAGGATCCTAGCTTCTATTACTGTATGAATAAGTAGCAACAACAGCCAAAAGGGTTTACAACCACCCTGCACCTTTTTAATGACAGAGGTTATAGAGCACTTTGTAGATTTGAAGTGGCATCAGGCAGGGCTTGGAATTGTTTTGTACATCAGAAATATTTACCTGTAAATTAAGAAACACCATGCTAGAGTTCAGCCTTAGAAATTCCAGTCAACATTTATAACCAGTGTCAGCAGTTCTATAATATCCATATATATGTGTGTCTGTGTGTGTGTGTGTGCGCTCGTATATATATATATATCCTATAGAGACATACTCAGGAACAGCTAGTAAGTAAGGACAGTAAGCTCAGCAGGAGAGGAACGAGCACTCATCCCCATTCTGTCAAAATAATGTACCTTCCACTACATTCTCTTTTCAAAGTATTTTACAAAGCAGTTCTTTAGGACTTTGAAGCATCTGCCAAAACTCCTTTGACATTTTGATTTCTATGTCACTTACCTCCCTCTAGGCTGGGGGAGGGATTTAAATTTCTTAAATCAGGTTGACATATGGTACTCCATTGTTTCTGGTTACTACTGGCACAAAAAGACATCAACTACTTTGCGGTCTTAATACATATATATCAAAATTGAATGCATTTACTGGCTTATGCTATGCACAGAGTTTGTGGTCTTATCTGATCCTAAAGCCTGTAAAACCCTGAGACTCTGATGGGGACATCTACCTGTCTTGTGCGAGCCATCTTCGCTGCACCTCAGTGGGGAGCATTGGCCCAAAGAATGAAGCTGTGCTTGCCATTATATTGTATTTGCACTTTACACAGGAAGGTTCAGAAGGGCTTTGCTTTCACTAGCAGTCTACCTGTTCAATTTTCCAATAAAGTCTTGGTTTTTGGAGAGCACATCTTGAGCCATAAATGTATTCAGAGAAGGAGTAATAACGATACATCAGCAAATAACCTAGTTAATAAACCAGAGATTAGCAAGTGAACACGCCCTGCATTTCGATGAACCTTTACCATTCTGGTTATCCAGAATGGTTTTATAGAGTTAGGATAAACAGTTCTGTAAGCACAAAAATAAAACTTCATTTCTTATGTCTGCCTCACTTTTCGTTGTGTTTGGTGTCGGTATCATCTGTTCCTGGAGCTTTTCTCAAGCATTCATTATAGCAGCTTCTTATGCTAATTCTCTGTGTCTAATAAGATTAGCCTTCCCATCATTCAGGACAGGTGTGTACCGAATTTCTATTTCATCACTTATTTTGATGAAAATAACAGTCTTTTGATTTCTTTCAAAACCTCTTTTTTTTCTGATTAATTTTCTTGAAATTGTTGACTGGGTTTAAAACTTGGGGAAAACAGAAAAACAGACATGGTCATATAGGAATCATATAGGAAATTGAGCTAAAAAATGAATAGAAAAATGCGGTGATATAATTATAAATTATATTGACCATGAGTTCTAACTGGAACTAATGGCAATGAAGATCAGATAGGAGGCTTGCATGTAGGCAGGAGTAGACAACGAGGTTGAAGCCATTAAAAAGTCAGACACGTGTGTCTGCTATTAATGATCAACAAAACAGAGTCCTACTCCCCTCCCACAGTGTTACCATTGACATCTGCTGCTCAGCAGCTTAACATATTAAAGTGCTATTTTGGGAGGAATTGCTCTCCAGAAGGAGTGGTGAATGTTGGGTGAAACAAAGCAAGATGTTTTCCATTGCCAAACCCCAGAACAGAATTTAATGTAATTGATAAGTAATATAATCTGGTGTCTGTTACTCAGGAGGAGTTCTTCCTCCTACTCTTTGGCTGGATTGTCTATTTGTATTACAAGGGCTTCAGGAGGAGACTGGCTTTCTGTATGCACTGGTAAAGTGCAAAGCACCGAGATGCCTGATTTTAGCTTGGGCTAAATGCTGCCAAAAGACAAATATGTTCTTTGTTGTAATATTAAAGTTCTCTTTTTCTAGCATCCCATGGAGAGCTGTGGATCAGTGTACAGCTGTATCAGGGCTTGAGTACAAAGAGGGTCTTGCCATCCTGGGACAGCAGCACTGACTCCAGAACTACTGCACCTTCTTGTCTCCTCCCATGTCATTGCCTGACCTTCTTATCTCCTCCTATGCCATTGCCTGACATTTCATATAGCATTGCTTTGCCATAACCAGCTATTTAAATGCAGTCATGCTCATCATGTTTACCTGCACTTGGCACCCACTCCAGACTTATATTTAGAATACCTGTGCCCCCTTCACACCCCTGCCATGGCAACCAGTAGTGCACTAACGGGAGATGCCAAGGGCTCCTGGAGGGGAAAGGCACGGCCTATTGCTGTTCTTAGGGACAGTACTGGCACCATAAGGCGCCAAGACCTTCACGTCCTTCTAAAATCTGAGATCCTGATAGTCAGTCACTGAGAATGTATCTGCACCATCAACTGTGTAGAAACCCATACAGTAGAATTTGAAATTTGTTCCTGTGTTAGTAGTTCACTGGCAGGAGCTGCTTTCATAGGTGACTGCCTCGGTGATGATGTGCAAACAGGGAAGTAAATATAACTATTACAAATTTCAATCTCTGTAGCAAACTAGGAGGAAGTAACTCAAAAACACCTGGGGGGAAAAACAAAAATCTGATACAAACCCCATAGTTTTCATTATTTTTTCACAAGGTTTCTGTTTTTAAACCGCAGAGGAGGAAAGGGAGAGATTTAGATACCAGTACTGCCATGGCCTTTTAAATTAAGTGCATATTTATTTGTTATTTTCATCTCTTGTCTGTTTCATGAATTTGATTTTTCTGATACTAAAGCATAGAGATCTAAATAAGAAATACTGAATTTATTTGGAGGAGTCATCTTTGGAAGCCACAATAAGTGTTGCTTTCTAGATTTATAGGGCTTCTGGTTTTCTTAGTATTCATTTTACTTTATTTTTACCCTAGTTCACAGACATAAAACTTTCAGGGAATAGGATGAGCAGCTCTGTGTGAAATGTAGGCCCTTCGATTGCCATTAGTTCCTCAGTCCTCAGTAGGCAGCATATGAATAAGCTATGAGGAGAGAATGTTCGGACCTTGAAAATTATACAAGTAGTTTGAGAATGCAAATATTAGCAGAAAAGAAGGAAACACAGGCATAAAGAACAGTTAAAATACAAATAACTGAATAAAATAATTTATTAAGTATAATTTTTGCCCTCTTCCCTAAACTGAAAGAAAGATAAGGGAAAAGTACAGCATGCCTACTCCTTTTTCTGTTGACTTCCACTACTTAGTCATCACATATATCATAGAATGTCTATAAAGATTTGGAGAGCACAGCAATCACACTATGCATGAGACCTGGCATATATAAATGATACATTTGCCACTAGGGCTACAGCTCATCTCCATAATCCTCATAAATTTTGGGAAGAAAGAGCAAGAGAGGCTCCTATCTGATGTAAATTGGCAAAGATCTATTAATGTCAGTGGAGCTGAGCTGATTTACACCACCTGAGGAAGCAGCCTTGGCCATTGACTAAATGCCACCACTAGTGAACAGAATGAGCCAAATAAACTGCAGCTAGAACTCAACACAATTCACTGGATTCCTTAAGAAGTCATCATTCCAGGTACATAGTCCCATTACAGATAAATTTAGAGAGAGATTTATCTAGGAAATGCCAGCAAGCTTCAGATATATACGTATAGATAGCTATACACAAAATTTCTTAATTCTAATCTTAGTTACACTGCTGGAAATCCAGATGGATTTTGCTGACATTTATGGAGTTGATTTTAGACATGGTACCAGAAACTGGAGAGAAACTTTAGAAAGAGGTGGTAAAGAGAAAGGGTTTTCCATACATGTTCTCCTGTTTTGTTCTGGGAAGACTTGTTATCTCAGTATGTTTCCCATACTCAAGCCTTAAGCACTGCATATTTATCCACACTGCTGAAGCAGCACTGCCACCATGTCTGCTTTTCCTGAGAGAATAATGTGTTGCAGTGACATGCCAGACTTCCAGCACAAGGAAGAGTCCGCTGACATCTCTCTCAATGTGCAGGGAAGCTAAGATTACACTCCATTGCCTTCAATCACTTCTTCAGATATATAGCCCACAGCTTTCAAAAGAAAATCTTCCTGGCTTTTCTTTGGCTCAGTTCCACAGGCACCTCTAAGTACCAACAGTTATCTCATCCATTTTCTTCTTAATCTCTCTGCAAGTTATAGTCATCTCCTGAGTAAGATACAAGAAATTTCACAGACGGTTCCTCACAACAGTGGCTCTTACCAAAACAATACGGGTTTTGGATTACACCAAATTTCTCCATTTCTTATCATACTATTTCAGTAAATGGTTACAAAATGAACTGCACATATTTATGCAACCATAGTAATCTCACTTGAAGATTTCAGGGAATTTATCAGTTTATTTTTTCTGGGTAGCCTTTTTTTTTCTGGATGACTACTGATCCTTTCAAAGCATTCAGTCAGCTTCTGGCTCCACATAACGTTCAGTTTCTAAATCACTATACACCATGAAATCCTCACCACCGAAATCTTTCAAAGCCATGATTTTATCAGCCATATTTTCTTCATCATAATTGTTTATAGGTTGCACTCTCAGTTCAGGGACATATTAGACCTAAGCCACAATCCAAGCAAACCTCTCGCCCAGTTACCTATCAAAACAATTATGTTATGTCAGAGATATAAGTTACTCACACTTCCTGTCCACTTGTCTCTGCTTAAAATCTCATTGCTACTTGGTTAAGCAAACCTTTGGGCATATACTGGAGTGTGCTGAAGTGCTAGCAGCATTGAGGGCTACCTAGGTAAAGCACACTGTCTGATGTGACCCTATCCTCCTACAAGGAAAACCTTATTTGCAGTCTATGTATGGACTTCCTTTCCTTCATGACCCCAGTTCTGGTTCATGTCTTGTCTGAGTCCAAGACAGGAGTCTCACTCTTTAGGGCACAGGGGAGCCAGTGGACCAGTGGATACAGCTCCCTTTAACTTCTGTTTCCTTTCTATAAAAGCAGCTTTCCACAGGAACCTGCCCACCATAAATCCACCTGTGATGGGCTTCACAACTTGCATGACATCAGCAGCTCACTGAGGCTCACTATGGGAAAGCTGAAAACTGACTGACTTTCCAGTAAGCAAACAAGTGTTGACTGGCTTTCACAATTTCCATCCTTCCTCTGACAGCTGTGGCGCTTTGGAGTTTAAAGCTGAACTGAAATTTGTTTATTTGATATCTGTCATCACCACCATAAAGGCTTCTTATGTTGTCCCACAAACAAGCATTGTTTTCAGGATTTGCAGCCAAACATTTAGCCTTCTCTCCAATCTCTTCGACCAGGAATTTGTCTCAGGTGTCAATAATACTAGAGACAGACATTAGAAACAGCTATGATGGTTTTCAGGGCTTTATCTACAAATTGTGCTGAGGAGAGGTTAGGTTGGACTCGATGATCTTAAAGGTCTTTTCCAGCCTAAACAATTCTATGATTCTATGAGCGACCTTCCATCAGTAATTACCAAGTATATAGAGTATATACACACTATACGCTACCTAGAACTATATCTATATAACGTTACATATATGTCTCTAAATATGTAAGTGTAACTCTTAAAATACACACACAATCACAAAATGCCATGATAAAACACCTGAATCCTTTTAATAAATTGCTTTTACCTATTAAGCAGCTAAATGTGCTATGACCTGTTAGAAAACTCCTGACCTATACAGATATTATTACAATCATTTTAATAAATCTCATATCAAATTTAGATGGATGTGGTAAGAAATAAATGTCAATTATCACAGTGGAGCAGAGTAAGAATAATAATAAAAGAGGGGAAAAGACAATAACCAGGTATGATATCATTTATTCAGGCAAGCTATCATGCCAAGAACAGTTCCAACGTATTTAATTAGTGAGGTCCATAAAAGATGTCAAAATAAATTTGTTCTACTCAATTTTTTACATGCCTAGTTTATCAAAAACAATCTAATGGAATGTTTTTGTTAAATTAATAATAGCATTAATAGTATTTCAGATTGCAAAACAAATTTGGTTAGCTGATTGGAAATTTTACGCATTCTATAAAGGGGAAAAGTTTCTCCTTTTAGGAGAAAAATGGTTCCAGCATTCCCCAGTTTATTGAGCGCTAGCAAGGTTTAAAGATATTCAACCGTGTGCATCTAATAAATAAAAGTCATAAGAGAAAGTTGGACAGCTCACAAAGAAACAAAATTTCTTGTCTATAAACGCAAGCTTTAAAGGGAAAATTCGGTGTATACTTTGTATCTCAAGTAACTGGCATGGAGACAGAATGCAATATAAGTAGAAAATGTATTGTTATCTGAGGCTGCAAAAATCTATCCTGCACAGTCAGTCATTGAACAGAGATTCTGTATGTATAAACTCCACATTCTTGCCAGCAGATCAAAGGCAACTTGGTGAACACAGAATTGCCTACCTACTTTATCTTCATACAAATGAGCTGAAGTGCCCTTGGCAAAGAATGCAAAGTCATGCCAACAGAATACAGATCTAATACTGCTGTAACCAGGTATTTTATTAAAGCTGCAATCAAGTGTCTGCATGGGCAGAAAATTCTGATGATCAACATTTCAAACAAGTAGTACCTATAGTTTGTCCAGTAAATTACTTTGTCATTGTGATGAGGGAAGTCCCAGCAGACCACTAGGAAAAATAGTTTATTTTAAGAAAGCCATTAAAAATATCTATTTGTAAGGAACTATGAGACATATTTCATTAAAATTTTATTTCTGAGAAATTCTTAATTGTAAAAAGTACCCAGCCACCAGGAGAGTCTTTTTTGCGTTTTCTCATCATCATATAAAGCAATAAGACCTAAAGAACTGCCAGACCCAGTATGTGTGTGTATCTACATATGTATATATATACAACTTTGTCTCTAACTCAAGACAAACCTTGTTCTTATTTTACGTCCTCTCTAGTCAAGAAATAAAATGAGTTAAAATCATACTGTAGGAAAATAGGAATACCTATTTTTCATTTTTTTCTTCATGTTAAATATAGGTGACCACTTGTACTACTATTAGACATACAGCCAGGTAAATGTTCTTGAAATGTTAAAATGAGAAATTATATGAATGATAGACTGTAAGGAATAGATTGTGCAAATGTAAAGCAACACTATAACATTGCCCTTGATAGACGTTGCTTTGATTTGGATTGAATTTATCCAGGAAAAAAACATCTTATTTAGGTTTTTTTTATTATAATTTCAAACAGCTTTATAAAAATAGGTATTTAACATTTTACTTTAAGAAAAAAAAATCTGAATTGATCTTTAAAGAAGAAGTAAAACTGATGGAAAAATACTATTCGTCTCTATTAATAAGTAATGAATTACAAAGTCACAGTATAAATTTGATCAATTTAGGGAAAAGGAAACAGTAATCAAAATGCCAAATTTCTTGGTGCGCTCTTTTCAGCTTCTTTCAGAAGCTATGACTATTTTGCTCACTTGATCAGGTGAGTTAATCTGCTGTTCCAAAAAGTTTTTCATACTCCTCTGACTGTCTTATGAGGGTTGTCTTAGCATGTTTTACTAGGAATTCTTATGCATAACTTTTGAGTTATCTATCATATCAAAATAAAGCAAACAAACAAACAAACAAACAAAAATTGAATGTTATCAAGAAAACCTAATTTCTGACTCAGTAACAGGACAGACTATACATGGAGTGTATAGTCTGGAGTATACATGGAGTATAATCTGGAGAAGAAAATTACCTTAGAGCTTTCTTGTTTCAAATAACTTCCCTTCTCTGCCCCTGACAACCTACTCTTTTTCCTTCAAACCTCCCACGTCTCACTGCTGATGTGACCTTATGTCCTCAGAGTTTTCTGAGGACCTAGCATGAGGACAAGACTTTTACAGGGATCAAAGTTATCTGAGGTACAGGCTGTAGGTGAGAAAATATAGTAATTTAAATAAGATTTAAAATGTTAATCTCTGCAGGCATTCAGAACTGCCTCTCACATGATTGTTGGTTTTAGTATTCTCACTTGAACTCTTTAATACACAGTAATTGCTTCCTGTGCTACTGTATAAATAACACTAGACAGATAGTTTAAGACAAACACCTCTCCTTTTGCTTTGGTGACAACTGTGCAAATCATTAACAGTGCCTAGACCACTCTATTGCTCTGAAGCATTTGAACAAGAAAAATAATGGTATGGGATAAAAATAGTCTTTAATTATCTCTAAAATGAATTTGCTGCCCCATAAACCGTGATGGTCTTTCACACTGACCAATTAGCCTGGAGAACTACTGTGAGTGCCTGTACGTATTTTCAAAAGTAAGGGTACAAAAGCTACTATAGAAAGAGGCAAAGAGGTAACCTTGTGGTAGTTGGAGTAGAAATGGGGGGAAAATGGGGGGAAAAAAAACCCCCGAAAAAACTCTCAGCTGATTTATTTCAGCAGTATTTGTGGTTATCTCTAGCCATTAGAAAAACTGGACTGTCGCTGCTCTCTATGCGCATGTGGGAAGTTCAGAATTACTCATGTTTCTGCACAAGTACTGCACACACTTTCTCCCTGCTTTTTCAGAAAGATCCGAAAGCAAGAGAAATGTTTTAAAATGTTAAGTTTCAATTAAAGACATTTCAAATTTTTGAAATTATTTTTTAGTATTTTTTCTGAAGTTTTCTGAAGTTTTCATTTGTCAGCCATGACTTCATATGTGTCATGCATACATAGTATCTATTTATAGTAAAGTAAGCATGCATACTGTACAGATAGTGCAACCCCATAGAAGTTAACAAAAGTTTTGTCACTGGCCATTGTAAAATTGGTATTTCATCCTGAATATTTCATTCTGTCATTGAATTCCTGACCTTCTATGTTTTAAAATTTCAAATGCAAGATACGGTTGAACTCAATTAATCCCTCAAATTGAAAGACTCCAAATCTTTTAGTCTATTATACTTACCAGAAGTTTTTTTTAATAATATCAAAAAGTATGTTGACTGTATGATGTTGTTTCAAGAACATCTAATTTTATATTTCTGACATAATACTTCTGATCTTTAAATTATCAATCTAGAAGAGTAACAACTGGAATGATTCTGAAATTACAACAAACCATCTGAAAAAGAGGGGGTTTTCCTGATAGACTTTAAAAATACTAAAAAACTTGGACTCACCCATTTACCCAAAGAAGCAACTTTAGGACCTACAAATAAATAAGCAACTGCACAAAGTTGTCCTGGTGTGTCTACTATTTACTGAGACAAATGCTTCATGTCACTCTATTAAAAATTTTAAATAAACCAAGGATAACCTTAATTTTTCAAACAAAAATGTCTGATGTATTTTGTTATTTTAAAAAGTTTATCTTGCAGGATGTTGAATATTCTTAAAGAAAAATTTGAGAGCTATCTTGATTATTCTTACATTCATTATAAGGCTGCACAAAGTTGAAATGTTGAAACCAACACATCCAATAGTTCACTGAAATAATTAATGGAATGAAAACCCAAATTTTCTCTGCTTGTTAATCTCTAAGGACATAATAAATGCCCTTCTGTGTCTGACCAAGCATCCATCTAAGCTCAGTTTCTGCCCAGGACAGTGGTAGAGGAGATTCTGGTTAAAGAAAACACTCAAGCCTGGGGTCCCTTCTCCTCAGCAACTCTTGTATTAGGTACCTCCCTGCTTAGTCCTTTTTTTATCCATTTATGGATAAATAGTCCAATAAATTATTCCTCTATTGAGTGACTTATCTGCTGCCACAACCTTCTGTGGGCAACAATTTCCAGATGCCATAACCCCAGAAACTATTTTTGTTATGCTGATTTTATCTGCTAGGAGTCTTCTGGAAAGATGACATAGTTAGAAAGTCTAGAAAGTGAAACTGAATACTTGATTGCTGTTGATTTGACAGTTCTTATGCTATTAGTACTTTAGAAAAGTGAAAATCATGAGAAACCAGGGTAAAATCAGTGCAAACAGTCAGTCACGAGGTATCCTGAGATACCTTCAGGCAATAAACCATGTGACTACAGAGAACTTAGACCAGCGTCAATTAACTTTTGGAACATGAAAGCACACTTGTCAATGGGAATTTAAAAAGGATTCCTAAAAATTAAATCCTTCTTACAGGAGCTAATAAAAATGGGAATGACCAAGATGACTACTACAAAAAAGATTGCATTCAGAATGCAAAAATCATGCTTTCTTTTCTCCCCATGACTGAATAATAAAAATAAAAAAAAAAAAAAAAAGGAGCTTTGCCATAAGAGAAAAATAAGTAAGGGTATAATGACACGGTATTGACATACACAAAACATGGGTATTTTCAGAGCTCTGTAATATGATTACTTATGAAAACTAAAGCCACCTAGAATTCACTTGATCTGAATTTTCATTGCAATTAAATTGAGCTGAGATTTATTGAAAAGTACACATGGATTTATAGTTTCCAAGCAAATATGGAATTTCATTGAGATTTGTACTTACAACGCAAAATTATAAGAGCAGTTTCGATGGGTTTGGGTTCTGAGCACCAAGCCAATTGTAATAAAATGATGATGAAACTCTTCTCAGAACTAGAGTCATGGTCTCAGCTAAATTCTACTTCTATTTTAATTTTATTTTTGACGATTGCACTTTTTAACAGATAATTACTTGCAAATTATACTGGCAGTCTAGCATGTTGCTCCAAGTTTATCTCAATATACTTGGCAGCATAAGCAATCCTGGAAAACAAATCTTGTTGAACTCCAAGATGGCTCGTACTTATCTGGTAGATTCCACAGTGCTGTGCAACACACACCACTCACACAAAAAGGACTGGTCTCCCAAAGTTCCCTAGACCAGCAGATAAGCCCACTGCAGCAGTCATATTAAAGGTGAAAATTCATTTCTTTAACCAAATGGTGCCACTGTGTTTTGTTTTCAGGAGCTTAATTAGGACAACAGAGAAATTAATAAAGTGAACATTGGGTTCTTTGATGACACATGGCCAGCAAAGTTTGGAGGCTTGCACAGCTGATGGCATCCTGCACAACAAAACTGAATTAGTTAATTGCACAACATTTTTAAACACTTACATTAACATTCCTGGAATGTGATTCTTCCCCCTCTCGCTGTAATAAATAGTTTTTTAAGATAAAGATTTTCCTGTGAAATTTGGAGACATAGGCTAGCAACATCCTATTTAAATACAGAATGGAGACATATCTCTGAGAAGAAGGTCCATTTTTTCTGAAGTCGTTTATCTGTTTGTAAATCCATCCCCTGTTCCTATCGGAATTACTGCCTTTGTGGGAGAATCCATCTGAACAGCCTGTAGAAACCATAAAGCCTACATCAGAAAACCGACGTCTTTCCAAACACTCAGTACCTTCACAGCTAAGGACTTGGTGCCAGAAAAGCCCTTCACAGTTATACTACTAATTTATTTCCCAAAATCTATGACTTAATGTTTTTGGTTTTCTTCTCCTACTTTTTCTCCACTAGAGAGAATTAACTTTACAGCCACATCCCATTAAGAAAAGAACCATTTTTCCTATCTGACTGCTAAACTTCGAGCAAAATTTTGATGATCAAAAACTCAGTGTAAACCTTTTTCCTGCTTGTGCTTCTTTTAAGACATCTGATAGAACATCTATAAGGTTGTGCAATGTTGTAATTCAAGATTTGCAGGCTGTATTGCCTCATAATTGCAGTCCAACAGTGCCATCGTCTGCTTCTTCCAAATAATATTTCCCTATAGCTCCAAAGATAATCTTAAGGAATTCTTATATTCAGTAAGCTATAATTTCATAATATAAGCTTATTGGTAGTAAAAAAAAAAAAAATCTAATCTTTTAGGTGGAAGACCATGTCATTGTTTTTATGGTTGCAAAATATTAAAAAAAAAAATCTTTATGCATTGACATTGTCATGGACTAGATTTATGAAACCTCTCATTTCGGTTTAAAAAGTTCATTTGTACACTAATATATCCAATTAACTCTCCCAGATGTTTCTGTACTATTTATATGACCTTTAAAGAACCCAGTCATAGACCAGAGGCTTATTTTATATAATGCCTAGGCATTTAAAGAGAAGACCCCTCCTCAGCACCCAAAAAGCTTCTAGTTCAAAATTAAGAAAAAAGATAATAGATGGAAACAAAGATGAGGAGAATAACACCCAGAAAGAGATTCATGTGATAATCAGAAATCATGGCACAAAGACTGATTAACCCAGTACCTGTCCAGACGTCTAAAAATATCCTGGCACAGCTGGATTTAAATGTGAGTGGGAGGAAACCTTGAGGCCACATGCAATAAAATATAAAGAATCAATAAGAGCTTTGCTGGTAAGAACACGGCATGTGAAAATTAGTGTTAGGAGAGGAATAAAGTGCAAAGGTTCCAGATGCAATAGAAAATGGGGAATCAATGCAGACCAGTACTGGCACACAAAGTTATGGCCATAGTTTTTTTCTTTTTTAATTCAACCTACTTAAGTTATCTTCCTACTATTGTAAATATTTGTGAGACACCCACCTGATATCTCAGTTGCATTAATTTCATCATCTTATTTATGCAACCTCTCATTCTTTTCCTACAAAAGACTATGTGACAGATGTATGAGGAAAGGACATAGAGGGAAAACTTTTCCTAGGAGAGTAATTAAGCACTAGAAATTATGCCTACAAATGTGGTGGGATCTCTGTCCTTGGAGGTTTCCGACACAAGACTGTAGAAAACACTGAGCTGACTTCAGTGTTGAACAGACGGTTGGACTAGGGACCTCCTGAGATGCCTTCCAAACCCAACATTTTTGTGATTCAAATATTCTAAAATATCAAATCAGCTTTATAAAAGTCATGTTATCTGAAGTGAGAGATTTATAGGACACTGTGTTAAGTTATTGCAATAACTTAGTGTGAAAAACTGTTAAAATGTAAGCATTTATATAGAAAGAAAGACAAAAGGCTGTGAGAGAGAATATTATCAGTGCTAAAAAGTCAACTACAGAGTTAAAATCAAGTGATATAAGAAAATCTTATTTTTAAACGAGATTAAAACTTCTAAAGCCAAAGTGCAATTGAAATCAAGGGAAGAAAAGGAACTGCATACAATCTTCTAAAGCACTCCCCAGTCTTTGGTAGAAGTGGGACTTAAGCACTTCTGTAGACAACATGCCTCTTCCAGAAACCTTGACACTACTGAGTTCATTCCCAATGATTTCAATGGGCTTAGAATACATATACAACATTAGAGGCTGTTTCATACTAACTGCTTAATCTACGCTGTGCTTACAACAAGGTATTGTGCTATTGTTCAGGAATTAGTCTTTGCCTGCCTTCTTCCATCATCCTGCTGATACCAGGTTGACAAATGCAATAACAGTTTAAATGATACTGACAGATTGTGGCTGCACTTGGCTCATATGTCAGAAAAGCCATACAAATTGCAGACAAAGATTCACATTCGTGCTTCACCTGTCAGAGCGTATCTTGTCATTACTTAGGAATTTTGTTGTTGACATTAAATAGCCATAAATGATCCCCATTATGCTTGTCACTAGGCTAACTGTTTCTTAGGGGTACAGGTGAGGTAACCTTCTTGTTTTAACTATAACTTGTGTTTCTAAGCTCTCTCACATAATGCATTTAACAGCTCTGGATACACCATGTATTTATTCCATGCTGGCAGCATAAAAGCACTCCATAGCGAAAGAATTCTGTACAAAAGCCAGAAGGTCACACACGGGATCTAAATTCTCAAAAGTGACTCAAGCACTCTGAATTCAAGGAAAAGGCAACCACAGCATAGAACAGGCAAACCAGAACCTTAAGGATGTCTGTTTCCAGGACACAGGAAAACGTTTTTCACTATGAGGGTGGTGAGGCACTGGAACAGGTTGCCCAGGGAAGTTGTGGATGCCCCATCCCTGGAAGTGTTCAAGGCCAGGCTGGATGGGGCTTTGAACATCCTGGTCTAGTGGGAGGTCTAGTCAAGCGGGAGGTCTAGTGGGAGGTGTTCCAATCCCAGGGGGGTTGGAACTAGATGATCTTTAAGGTCCCTTCCAACCCAAACAATTCTGTGATTCTATGACTCTATGCAAATTCACCCTGTACAAAAAAACTACAGGTTCCTGTAACAGAAATTTCTGACCTTCAGCACCAGTGGTATCCGAAAGAGAAAGAGAGCAGAAGGAAGTAGAGAGAGGGAAACAGGCGTACATGAAAACTACTTGACCTTCCTGCTATTTAGACCAGTTGGCACCACTGCTACAAAGTTGCTGCACTGTCTATTTTCCACTCCTTGAATGACCTTTTTTCTTTCTCAGTCTGCATGTCAGGTGCAAGTGGTGAAGGATACGTCACTCTACTAGGGTTTTCCCAGGGTGGAGTTCCCTTCTCAGAGGCCATATTGCACAACTGGACTGTAGACAGATGTTTATTTTGGTCTCAGTGGTATGATGGAAAAGAGGAAAACTCCTCCTTAGGGACTCCCTGAATTACTCCTGGTCCATTCCTGTTGCATGGTTCTGCAGAGCTGCTCATATGACACTACTCTTGTCCTCTTCAGAGTGAACTAGGTAGTAAAGATCTGCTGTTTTAAACTGTTTTAAGCTGATCTGTCTTGTGCATTTTGTCTGACAAAGGTGCAGAAGCTATTGTCGAAATGACTAAGCTGACCAGATGTCAAGGCAAGGAGTCCCCTAGCACTCCCTGTGCCTCTTCCACTGCCACAGTAATATGCAAAAGAGAACATCTGTCCAAAGGCTTAAGCTGAGGAAATTTTACTCATGGAACAGAGGTACTCCGGAATACTTTCTCTAGTGATATGAAATCTTTACAATGCTTTAAAAAAAAAAATAATAAATGTTTTAAAAAATCTTATTTATCTTTAGTCATTATCTCAATAAAAATGACTCCACACACATGATGAATAATTATACGTATTGGCTTTTGGTTCATTCTTATTCATTGAGCAGTTTCAGGGGTTGAAGGGGTTTTCAGCAAAATAACTTATTATATAAATCCTTTTCCTTTGACATTCCTCTCAGAAAATTCTGACATTATATCATTAGCTTTAAAATTAATCATTCAAAGAAAATGTTTAAATCCCCTGCTGAAAGCTACCAAGTTACTAAGCTGAACACCAACACTCAAAGCCTCTATATACAAAAATATGTCCGTCATATGGCAACTTCCCATTAATATAGATTTTGATTATGCAAGTACTTTATGTGGGCCTTTTTCTTGTCATCATGGACAATTTCAAATGTGAATTGATAGCACAGTAGTGATTACAGTTGGTAACATTATTTAGAGACATAATTTCAGGGATCTAGCAGTGAAACACCAGTAACATCGTTAAATAAGAATATCTGATTAACTGCTTTTAAGTGTGTCTATATTAAATATCACTAGAATTGCTTGTTAACATATTTATAAGACATTATTTATTCCCATTATTAGCAATTGTATTTTGAAATTACTTTACCTTTTATATTACTGACTGTGTAAACTAAATGTCACCCATCAATTCAGCTTCAGAAAATGGCTCTCAGAGACATTCAATGCAGCTGCTCAAACAGCTTGTAATAGCTCATTTATGATTAAAAGTTTCAGTATTTTTGACTGAAATTGTGTTTCTATATTCAACAACCAAAGCTGTATTCATTAAAATTGTGCAGGATTAGATCTGCAGTAAGCTATGCAGAGAAATGTCAGGGTCCAGAACCTGGGCTTTATGCCAGATTAATGTCCTAACCTGAGTTGAGGCAGTTTAGGTATTTTACTACGTTATGAAAGGAGTAGTGAGATGCTTGTGAATGAAGGTGATTTGTTACCTGGATTTTTTATCCATTTATTTGCTCTCAGAATAGATTCTGAGCATTTATTATTTGATTAAGCAGGGCCTGATGCATTTATTTATTTTCTGACATTTTGACAAAAAATGTGGATAACATCCTGATCAGCTGCATCATAGCATGTGGGTGAGGATTCCCAAAAGTATTGTATGGACAAACTTCTAGTTTGTCCATTGATTCTGATAGTGCATGAGTTCTGGGACTGCTAAATCCCTTTGAAAATCCCACTGGTAATGTTTTGTGAACAGCAGCCACTGTGATAATATTTCCAGTAGTGTATTTAGGTGTACACTTACAAAAGCCTTGGTGTTAAGTACGCAGTGGACTAGAGTTCTTCACTACACTTCCTAATGTCACTTTCCAAAGAATTGGTTTATTTCTGTATGATGCATAGAAGGTAAAAAGTAAGCTCAAGAGAAGAGTGCCTGACAAACTTAGTCTGACCAATAGAAATGTGTGTATTCCACAGTTTTTCTCACCCATACTTTTCAATAAGCCTCAATGGCATAGTAACAAAGAATGGTTTATGACCACAGCGATCTTCTGGTGAGTCGCAGTGGTGAGTGTGATCCCCATTGCCATACAGAGGAGAGGTGATTCTGCCTAACTTACAGAAAGAATAGAGAGCAAGGTATTCTGCCATCTCATAAATCACCTTCATAACAGCTCTGTGGCAGTTTTTGGCCTGAGTCATTATTGTTGCATGTCAGTGAAGTCACGGAAAATATTCTTAACTCACATAGCCTTGTCTAAGGGTAATAGTCAAAAATGATTTAAATATTAATTTGGAAGTTGATCTGAGGGGTTTAGAAATTACATCTTTGAGGCTAGCCATGCCCTTGTAGTTCTTGAACCATATTATAATTTGTTAGAGCAACCCAAATCTGCATAGCCTTCATTGATTTTATTAAAATAGATGAGCAAGCAAACATTCATTTAAGACTGCTAATTACCAAGCTAAAGTATTACAATTTTATTTAGCTAATTAGGGATGGAACAATGCACTATTAAAATTAAGGTCACAATTAAAGTACACTCAATAAGTCTAAAGCTTCAGTCACCAAAGTAGAACAAAACGTAGGTATGCTGAATTGTGAAATTCATACTGAAAAATGTCACTTTCCAAGGAGGGTCCATCCCAGCAAGCAGAAAGTCAGGCAAAACTGGCAGGAGCCCTGCATAGGTGAACACGGAACTCCTGGCAAAGCTGAGATTCAAAGGGAAAGTGTGCAAGAGGCAAAAGCTGAACGAGGATGAATATAGAGGCACCGTTTGAGGGTTCAGGAACACAGTTAGGAAGGCCAAGCCTACGTGGAGTTGAATCTGGTGTGGGAAGTGAAGAGCAACAAAAAGGACTTCATCAGATACATCGGTGGCAAAAGGCATATCAGGGAAAATGTGGGTCTGCTGCTGGATAGGTTAGGAGACCTGGTGACAAAAGACACAGAAAAGACCAAGGTACTGAAGATGTTCTTTGCCTTTGACTTTCAGCAGGCCCAGGCAAATGAGACCAAAGGTAAAGATTTGCCCTCAGTAGAGCAGGATCAGATTAGAGAACATTTAAACAGAATAGACAGACACTAGTCCATGGAACCTGACAGGATGCATCCACAAGTGCAGAGGGAGCTGGCTAATGTCACTGCAAGGTCTCTCTTGATTATCTTTGAAATGTCGTGGTGATTGGGAGAGGTTTGTGAGGACTGAAAGAAAGCAGATGACACTCCTGCTTTCAAGATGACAGAAAGAATACCTAGGGGACTACAGGCTGGTCAAGCACACCTAAGTCCCTAGAAGGCGATGGAGAAAATCCTCTTGTGAAACCTTTCCAAATATATGAAGGACAACAAGATGATTTGGAGCAGTCAGTGTGGATTTATGAAGGGGAAATCATGCTTGAACAACCTGATAGCCTTCTACAATTAGATGATTGGTGGGTGAAGGGAGAGCAGTGGACGCTCTTTGTCTTTACTTTGGTAAGGCTTTTAATGTTGTTTCCCATACCATCCCCACAGACAAGCTGATGAAGTACAGTCTAGATAAGTGGAAAGTGACCTGTATTGGCAATACAAAACAGGCCGATACAGCAGATGGGTGAGCAGCCTATTAGAGGGACCTCAACAGGCTGGAGAAATGGGATTGCAGGAACCTTATGAAGCTCAACAAAAGGAAATGTCAAGTCCTGCCCCTTGGAAAAAAATAAACCCAGGACCAGTACAGACTTGACAGAAAAGGACTGGAGATCCTGGTGAACACCAAGTTTCACAACAGCAACCAATGTGCCCTTGTAACAAAGAAGGACAATGGTACTCTGGGCTGCATTAGACAAAGTGTTGCCAGCAGGTCAAGGTAGATGATCCTTCCCCTCTGCTCAGGACTGGTGAGACACATCTGGAATGCTGACATGGGCATACTAGAGGATGTCCAGCTCAGGGCCATGAAGATGATTAAGGAATTGGATCTGTCACATGAGGAGAGGCTGAGCCCTGGGACTACTCAGCCTAGAGAACAGAAATCTCAGGGGGATCTTGTCCACATGAATAAATCCATGATGGGGAGAAGTAAAGAAGGCAGAGCCAGACACTTCTCAGTGGTGCCCAGTGACAGGAACAGAGGCTTAAGGCACAAATTGAAACAGAAAATTCCATGTAAAGGTAAGAAAGAACTTTCTAAGTGTGAGGACGATCAAACACTGGAACAGGTTGCCCAGGAAGACTGTAGAGTCTCCATCCTTGGAAATATTAAAAACCCAACTGGACACTGCTGTAGGCAATCTGCTGTCACTGAACCTGTTGGACTAGATTATCTCCAGAGGTGCCTTCCTGCTTCAGCCATTCTGGGAATCTGTGATTTTGTAAATAAAATTCTTTTTTTTGAGTCCTATCTTGCAAAACTTTAAGAAAGGCTTCTTCATTTCCCTTTAAGATCCTAGATATGGTTCTAGCTAGTAAGTTACATTGACTACCATGGACAACGAAGATAGCAGTGGGCAATGTAAGGAGAAAGGTTTGGATGTCTGGAAGAAAAGAAGTCCTTTAACAAATTAAGAAATACCTATATATGGTTTGGATTCATCTGACCTTTTCTTGGTGTCTACATTAACTCAGCATGAATCATATCCTAGAATGCCTAGTACTCTCCTACTGGCTATACAGCACAAGTTGGTTTTTCATTTTATCGGAATAAGTGGAAGGCAATTTTCATAGTGATACATTTGCAATTTTTCCAATCTTATCAGTTTTGTATTTATGGTTCACATATGACATTTCCTCTGCCCTCGGACCTAAAAGAACTCCTAAGAGCAATTATTTCCTTACTGGCCTGTCCCAGTCCTCTAGAGAATGCCATCCATTACTTTTCTCTTCCTCACTCTGTCACTCATCCACACTCCCCTGCTTGACTATAGAGCTTTATTTTATTTCTGCCATTTGGTACCATGATTCTATAAAGGTTTTAGGCATAGCAACCATAAGTAATTGCCCCAGAGCAAACAGAAGTACTTAATCTGGTGCGTGTGAGTCTGTGAGCACTATTATGAAACATGAAATGGATTGAGCACTTATTTGTCTGGTTGTTGTGTACTGTCCTTAGAGTATACCACAGAGCTGGTGATGGTTGTATAGATCCCCAGAAAGTGTTCAGAAACCGGGTAGCTGCCTGTAGTAATTAAAGATTTTAGATATTCTGTAAAACAATATTTTACCCATTTTGATGAACGCTAACATTAAAATGTGTTATCTATTTTGATTCTTCTTTTATTTTATCCAGAAACATAGACATGTTCCTGACTGCCAATTTAAAACATTTACTTTCATTTGGCTGTCAAAGACAATTATGAATTATGCATTGGTGCACTGTTAATATATAATCTACCTACACAGGGCTGAATTTTCATGCACTGAATTATTATTTCAAAAAATCCTTTTGTGTATTATTAGTTAACCCTATATTACTCTTACCTGGAAGGGAGGGATGACATGTTGACACAACAGAAGACATAAACTATTAATTACAGAGATGCTAAAAGCATTGACAGCTATGCAAGGTCATAGGTACATTTGAATCTGATGGCCATCCTTTTCAAAAAAGCTGCTCAATTTTACATTAAGCTGATCTAGGATATAAAGCAAAACCGCTCCAATTTCTTTGTATTAGAGACAGACTGTAACACAAAACTAATTATGAGAGTAAAATTACTTGTGTTAATCTTCCAATCTTTAGACCCTGAAACCCTGTTCCATCAAGTAATTATATTAAACCAATGACAAAATGTTTTTCTCTTGCTAATGTCCAGCCAGAGAAGTCAATAAAAGCAGAACAATTAGCCATAAATAATTTTATTTTCCTGATTATATTTAAGCTCCAGATGGACTGTTTTAAATGACTAGCAACAGATGGATGTATTTTATTTCTTAACCCAACCCTGAAGAGCGGAACTAGTTAAGTTTTTTGACCCCAGCAGACACAATGATGATAGCAACAACTGAAGGTACAACTGCCAAAAAAAAGAACTAAAAGGAAAGGAAGAAAATCTAAGAAGCAGAAGAAAGAATGGTCATCAAACCTAGTACTGTTCAAATACTCTGCTCAACCAATTCTTTAACTAAAAAAAAAAAAGGCCAACATTATTTATTTTGCTTCTTTTCTTCTTCTGATTCTTTTTCAAATGTTTTGGTTTTCATATTCATTGCATTTATTATAATGTTTCTATCACAGTAAGAGGAAAGAGACACACTCAGTTTTAGCACCAGACTATTCCAGGATTCTCCAGGGAAAACACAAGGCTATTCCTCTCTAAAAGGGTTTAGATTTTCTAAAGAGGTTCTTAAGAAAAGGTGTGCCCATGATGCAGTGGGAGGCTCAACAGGCTGACAATGACAAAATAGACAAGATAGAAAGAAAGATCAGATACATTCATTATCTGTACAACTAAGGATCCTCATTGTGTTTTAAAGAAAACTATCCATGTAAAAGATATTGAATGAAGAATGATTACTTTATCACTTTAAACAATTGGTTTTGTCATAATCTTGAAATTAGAATTTTTTTTTGCCCCAAATTAAGTATGTTTAGGTATGAAATGAGTTTCAGACAGTTTACAGGGTGGAGATAAAACAATCCATACTACCTAAGCATGTATTCCTGTCTCTGTGTTATATTTCCTCTGTTCATCATCCAGTTTATGCTGATTATGTTTCTTTTCCTTATGTGTATTCTTTCATTTTTTTCTTCTCTTATTTTTACACTCTTTCACCTTGTACATCTCCCACACTGCCAATAGACATGTAAAGTTGCCAAAGATCTTATTAGGTTAAGTGTACTTTGTAGCGAGGGCTTTCCAGCAAGAAAAGGGTAACTTATTTTAAGCTCACTGCTCCCCTACCTCCAACTAAATCAAAGACTTTAGAAACTTTCCAAGTATGTCTTAATATATGATACCTGACTTCAGCCCTCACATTTTTCCTTACAAGAAACCTGAGCTGGGTCAGAACACGCCTGGCCCTGAGCCCTTTATACCGTTAACAAAGCCTGTAAAGGTTTTATCAGCTTCCTTGGCTATTTTTCCCTTAAAAATAGTTGCTTCAGACAATTTTTGCTTTTCTTAATTTTCCATCAATTCAATCAAATGAGTCAGAATGAAACTCAAAGAGCTGGAACGAAAGCTAAAAATAATTCATCATAATTCCACTGTTCTAGTCAAAGTTACCATGTAGCCCCCACTGGAGTATGAGCCTGGTTTGTTATGACAAAAGGAGGCGGTATTAAATGTCATTTAAAGTTATGGGAGGCACATTTTAAAGTTGTGAAGTATTATTTTACACTTTTAGGGGAGGAGGGCAGGGAAGAATGCAAATCACGGTGATTCAGCTCAGGAGCCAAAGGTAAAATGCAAATTTTATTCAAGCTTAGTTCTGTGATATTAATTGCTCCACTTTCTCTTTTTTCTCCAAAGCCTAAATAGTTTTAGACATTTTAAAAAAGAAAAACACTGTGGATCACCCACAAGACAATATAAAATGGTCTTGTTTTCTGTAAGCACTGTTGTTACTAAAACCACTTATGCCCAGATATTTGCTGCCCTGTGTGGTTCCTGACGATTCAGCAAGAATCAGAAGAAAGAAGTATTCAAAGACATGTTTTAAGAGGAGAATTGGGGGGTAGTTTTTGCTAGCTGTTGTGTTTGTTTCCTGTCTTCCATTTCATGCACTGAAAGTTCTGATACTACACGTAAATTGAAGAATAACTCTTATTTCCAACCTTGTTGCTAGGAAGAAATTAACATCCCTACTTGTCTTTGTTTTTATTGTCTTCATCGAATGAGAAACATGAAGATTATTGTGAAAAGGACAAGAATTGGGAACTTGCTTTTAAACAGAGTGGAAATAACCATTTTTCTTTTTTTACAGTAGTGGTGAGAAAGAGACCTGTCAGATTCAACAGGAATACCTCCAGGCTGTCTATTTAAATAAAGTGTCCATTTTGCTGTCCCATTCCCTTGTCCTCCAAGATCCATGCAGACTTCACTGGAAAGAATTCGCTTCATCTGTCTGTGAAGGGGAAGGGGACCTTCTGTCATCTTGAAAATAAATGAAGTAATCATTAAGATATATTTTGCCTCCACTCCCTTGAACAATGAAAACCACACTGAAAATAGTGATATGAAGTAAATCCACCAATAATTTTTACAGTCTGTCTCTACTAACAGGACAGGCAGATTTTCCTGCCTCTTGGTAAGTTTTACAAATAAAATTTGATCAAAGAATGATCTGGAAAAATCATAATCCCATGAAGTAAAACTAATAATTCCCATTAACTTAGCAATATACACCACAAAGTATCCCAGTACACTTCTGGGTTGACCATAAGGTGACACCACCTAAGAATTTGGCCTTTTAATTTTGCAGCCTGTTTCATATCTGAGGCAGTAAATTCTCTTTTCTTTATTTTCTAAATTTTAATTTATTTTTTTTAAACATATGCATCAGTAATATCTTGCTTCTGTGAACTAGCATATGCTGGGCATCTTCAGCTTCCCCCAGCATCTGGAACAAAGATGGAGCCAATTTTTGACAAATACAGGAAAAGGTCTGGGATTTTTACAGGCAAGATAACCATAGCAGTTTCCAGACACCTGAAAAAAACCTTCTCTTCAGTATTCACGCTGATGCCTGACTTTCCGCAATGAAGAATTTGGATGAGAGAAGAAAGGCTTATCTTCAAATTAAAGTCAGTGTCTGGCCCAACCAGTTTCCCTGGTGTATTTGTAATCTCCAACAGAACACTGGTATATTTGTTGCTTATTTTAAGCAGTCCATTTGAGAGTTTAAAGTGGTTTATTGAAACGCAAAAGAGCTTAAGTTTTGTTCCCTCTGCCTATCTGTTGTGTAACGACCATTCCTACATTTCCAAGTCAAACTCATGAACAGTATTATGTTTCATGTTCCCTTTTTTCTCTCCCTCTTATTGATGATTTGGTCAATTAACACTTCCAAGTATTACATCTCTTAGAGAGTCATGAAAGTGTGAAATTGCCTTATAGTAGTGACAAGGATGAAGAAGTCTTCCAGTGTCATTACTATGGCTCTAAATCTGGAGTCAAAATTAAATAATGCATATACTATGAGCTAAAAGCCAAAAAAAAAAGCCAAAGGAATGAGAAAATATTTTAGTTATTTTCTCCAAATTATTTAATACACTGATACACTGATTTAGGTCAGAATCATGATCTGAAATTTGAGTTGTACTTCACCTCATCTCATAGTTCTAAGAGACAGTTAATTAAATTGCATTTTTCCCACTACCATTTTATTCAGTCCTACCTTTTCTGCATCATTTTGGTTGGGAGCGGCTGAGAGGGAAGATAGGTATGCAGACCTGAAATAATTGGAATAATTTGAGTACTGCTTATGCCCTCCTTGTTAAAACTGTTGCTGCATAGGAAGACTGAACTATTAAAATGCCTGCTACAGGTATATGTTGATGTATTCCAATGGCAAAGCTGCTTTAGGAAATAGCAGAAAGGCAACACAATTTCTTTTGATAAGTAACTTTCCAATAGGGAAAAAAATAATGTTGTTATTTAGCTGCAAAACAGGTACTTCTAAGCCACATGGTTTTATCCATTCTGGAAAATGAGCATATGAAATGAGCTACACTTTTAAGTGAGTTCATAGAATCATAGAATGGTTTGGGTTGGAAGGGACCTTTAAAGATCACCTAGTCCGACCCCCCTGCAATGAGCTCAATCAGGCTGCTCAGCGCCCCATCAAACCTTGAAAGTTTCCAGGGATGAGAAAGTAAAAAGTTTCTTCCTTACATCTTGTCTAAATCTCCCCTCTTTTACTTTAAAACCATTACCCCTTGTCCTATTACAATAGGCATTGCTAAAAAGTTTGTCCTCATCTTCCTTATTAGCCACCTTTAAGTACTGAAAGGTCTCAATAAGGTCTCCTCAGAGCCTTCTCCTCTCCAGGCTGAACAACCCCAACTCTCTCAGCCTGTGCTCACAGGAGAGCTGTTCCATGTCTTTCCTGTGCTGAGGGCCTCAGAGTTGGATCAGTACTCCAGGTGGGGTCTTATCAGAGTGGAGGAGAGGGGCAAGATCTCTTCTCACTACCTCTGGCCATGCATTTTTTGATGCAGCCCAGGAGACAGTTGGCTTTCTGGGCTGCAAATGCACATTACGGGCTCATGTTCATCCACCAGTACCCCCAGGTCCTTCTTGGCAGGGTTGCTCTTAATCTCTTCTTCCACCAGCCTGTATTGATACCAGGGGCTGCCCTGACCAAGGTGCAGGGCCTTGCATTTGGCCTTGAGGTTCACATGGGCCCACTTCTCCAGCTTGTCCAGGTCCCTCTGGGTGGCATCCCATCCCTCAGGCATGTCAGCCACACCACTCAGCTTGGAGTAGTCTGAAAACTTGCAGAAGTTGCACTCGATCCCACTGTCTATGTCATTGATGAAGATATTAAAGAGTACTTGTCCCAACGGTCCCCTGAGGGACACGACTCATCACTGATCTCCATCTGGACATTGAGCCATTGACCACTACTCTCTGGATGTGACCATCCAGCCACTTCCTTATCCACCAAATTCATCAGGTTCTTATCTCTTCAATTTAGAGGGAAGTATGTTGTGGGGGACTTGTCAAAGGCCTTGTAGAAGTCCGGATAGATGACATCAGTAGCTCAGCTGCCAGCAAGAAGACCAGCCTCGAGAAATCATCTGAAACCTTAAGACCTTCCTAAACTTCCAGATGTGGCACACTTTAGTAAGACAAGGATATGTATAGTTCGCTTGTACATTTATATAAGTTGAGGGGGGGTACCTAATGCTTTACTGTATTCCTAATGCCAAAGTCTGAAGAAAATTTCAGGTCTCTGCTTTTAACACTGATGATAAGCCCAAAGAAAATGTTTACTAGGCTGATCTGGAAAGATGTGTTGGAGTTTCTGAAGGGCACATAGATTATCATTCAAGACATAAGGAGGGAAAAATCATGGGATTCCACTACACAAGGATGAAGATGACTAGAAAGAAATCAGACCTGCACCAAAGCCTTTAACAGTATCAGTAACAGAGAACTGAGTACATCAGTGACATTAGGCTCTACACAGGCAGTCACAGTATCTCTGAGCACAAGTCACAGAGCCACATGGGATTAGCTTAGGGTTAGAAGACACATGGATGATAGCAAACTCCACATCTTTGTTTTCTTTAATTATCTTACAGATGGAAGGAATCTCTCTAGAAGAAGAAATCAGAGCAAAAGTTCTCACCAGTTTGTGTGCTTGAGGGAACTGGTATACCTTTTGTCAATGCAAAAGCTGACTAGTTGCCTGTAGCAGCTCTTCCTCCCATCTGTGATTTTACTTATTGCTTAAAAACCTTTTTGCAGTAATTCAAGTTCCCTCCTCTCTGAGTTATGACACATCACTATATACAGGACTATGCTAACACTTTCGAAGAAAATGTCATGTGTTGCATAAAAATACCGGTGAATTTTAGTGGAAGTTTTCATAGGATCAATATTATAGTGACTTACCAAAACATTTGCTATCTTTCAGCTTGGTTAGCAAGTATGGAACCTCATTCTCCATGTTGAACACTGTCAGCTGTGGAATTTCAATTAACAACCTTTAGATAGAACATCTAAAGGGAAAGATATATTTTACTTTAAGGGACCTTGGTACAGTCAGATCAGGAGTGTCAGGATTTCAAATTTTTCATGTCTTGCTTGGTTGCATAAGGCAAATGATGGATATGAAGAAGACAGATTCTGTGTCAAACTTTTGGTGGTTTGTAAGTAGGCTGGATGTAACGTCAATGTAATTTATCTATTTTTATCTATTTTGTATGCAGTTGGAGCAATGGATGTTAATTATGAATTATTGTGAAATTCAGATAAAACTTTGGAATAGATCATTTCATTAAAATTGCAGTCACTCATGGAAATTTGACAGGGAGAACACAAGAAAAATCTAAACTAGACAACATCCAACAGAAAACTTGACTTTCACTTGAGGTTTTTGCTGTTACCTCCTTAATCTCCTGGACAAAAAAATATTTGAGACTAAAGGCAAAAATCAGGAGAAAGAGGTAAATAAATAACCCAATACACGAAATGCATTTCACAACTTTGGTGGGAAACTATGCTATCCATATTTGCAAAGTATTTTCTCAAGAACCTGGACGTGAGTAATTTTATCTGAAATAATCCATAAAAATAATTTTAGATTAGCTGATTCTGATACATCAGTGCTGTCCGGTAGAAAGCCTCAGATTCAGTGTTGCCTCAGTGTTTTACCCTCAACTGCTCTCCTAACTTTCTGTTTAAAAACTGGTACAAGTTACTGCAAATAAGAAGAGTGAACTCTACTGCTGAAGGCAACTTCATCTTCTCTTCCATAATTGGTAACAAAGATAATACCTATAAGAGAGGCTAAGACGTTTGGCCTGGCAGCTATTTGGAAAGACATTGAATTGATACCATATTTTTACATGTCTTGGGTTCTGGTTTTATGCTGTTCCAGTCAGTAATTTCTTATTTGCACATCGCAGTCTGATTTCAAGCAACTGTAAAAAGCTTTCCCCATAATTCTTCTTGACTAAGTGGTTAATTAATATTCATATTTTTCTCTATATTATATATGCTCTAGCCTCATTCTCAGGAAGGAGTATCTTGAATTACAGCATTTTCATCACTGGTAAATTTAGCTAGTAGACCTTGCTACAGAGAAAAAGAGCATGAGTTACTCATTTATATTCTTTCACTTGTTTTAATTTGGCAAGAAAATATAATGAGATAAAAAACAAGCTTTGACCAACGACAAAATAAAACTGTAAAATGCAATGACAAGAAGACTAAACCCCATTCAACAGGCGTGTAATAAAAAATGTTCCTCTTGTTCTACTGAGATATAAATTACAAGTTTCATCACAGTGCTAAACCCTCAAAGATGTGTAGTCAGAGTAGCCTGGTTAAACTAATACTTTAGAATCTCTTTACTGAGAGCTATAGTGTTAGCTTAGAATAAATATCGATAGGACAAACACTAAGAATAAAGCTGCTTCTGCTTTGCAGACAATCAGGCTGAAACAATCCTAGTAGGAGCCCCCATGACTTTGAATTTTCATGTTTTCTGGCTTCATCATCACACAGAAGCAAATATTTGTACAAAATGGGTAATTAAAAACCGTGTTATCTGTTCCTTCAGAGGGGAAAGTAAATATTCAGGGTTAAAGGAATATTAGAAATACCAATATGTTTCATCTCAGAAAACAATATTTGACCAAAATATTTTATGTATGATTTTCTCTGTGTATGTCATGCATACACAATACATATACAAAATACAAAATTAATTTGGCTGTTGGATTATTGTGGATTAATGCCACAAAATCAATACTATGTTCTTCATTTTCCTTTAATAATTTACTGAACGTGTTTATTAGAAGGAATACTCACAGAATGTGTGAATTTAAAACCAACATTGTGTACGAATTCCTAACTAGTAAAAATGTGAGTGTGCATTGCAGAAGTATGATTGAAATGTCATCTGACCGAGATCATAGATATTGTAGCATATGCCTACACCCACTTGAGACTAACCAATATAGTACAAAATGAACAGGTAACGGTGATACAAGGCAATGGGAAAACACCCAGCATAGTTTATTTTTCTGAGCAGCACAAGGACTGGAGACACATTGAGAAGATCTGAATGTATTTCTATGACTTTTCCACTGCTGTAAATGTGGGAGCAGCTGAGAGCGTATGCACATAAGGATGGAGGTGGGCTTGTGCATGCTGTTGTGCTGGTCCATCCACCACAGCCAGGGTACGTCAGCAGTGACCACCCTTCCCATAGTGCACTCTGGCACTTCCCCTCCTGGCTGTCACCATCCCGAGAAACAGCTCTCCGGGCTCCACAGTGTGTGACATCTCTGGTTTTTTGTCCTTCTTATCCTTTTTCTACAGCTCTCAATGCAAACCAGGAACAGTGATCAGAACATCTTTAGTTATATCTGTGCTGGCAATCCAAATGAGGGCAGGGCATGCGCAGGCCCAAGCGTTGGCCTGTGGTCATCCATATAGATATACAGAGCAATCCTTTGCACTTTTTTTTAGCTGGGCCACCTAATGGTCCCCAAACCAACACCCAGGTGCTGTTGAAGCACTAGTGTAGGTCAAGGACCATTCCCTGGTGGCAGCTGTATGCAGTCACCTGTTCAGGGGGTAGAGGAGGAGTGGGATGCATACAACTTGTGACATGCTGCTTGTGTCTTATGGCCTAGCCTATTTATTTAGTAGAATCACTTTATCAAGCACCAAGTTCAGCCCTGCTCAGTATGTGATACCTGTAGCTTTTAAGTAGTAAGCTCAGAGTGTGCTGTAAGTTAGGGAGGCCAGAGGACTAGAAATACCCTCTCCTGATGGTCATAGGGCCTTTACAGAACTACTCCCTAGATGAAAAAAGTAGGGGTTTTTTACCAGTTCTTCAGAAAATACATGTTTTTGCTGATGTGAACCATACCTTGGGACTTAATTTCAGCTTTGGGGAATAGACAAAAGGATATTCTTATTCAATAAACTTCATACTTCAATATACATCATAAAGTAAGTTAATTTTCCTATGTCTACGGAATTTTTTTTATTGCACACCTTTGAATATCTTTTTATAAGGAGCTATCCATGCTCAAACACAAATACAAACAGTGAACCAATTTCTCAACGTTATAATAGAGTATGACACAGCTGTAAGCAATTAACACTCATCTTCTTCAAGATTCTTAGTTTAAGAGACAACATGTCTAATGCAAAGTGACCTAGTCTTCCACCAAACAGTTCTAAAAATAATTTTAAAAAACCCTAGCATGTTATAGCAGCAATTTGTGAAATCTATGGGTCTGTAAGATCGACATATATCTGGAGGGAATTTCTGTAGGCTCTCAAAGTATTCTAGAAAGACTCTCTTGCTTCATGTCTTTAGATGGTAAACCCCAGCAGAATATATAAATTATTGTTTTTCCCTGTTATCCCTCTAAAATACACCCCTTGCAATGAGTTATTCTAACTTTAATTATCTACTTCCTGGTGAATTTATGAATAGTTAAGCAGACAGTTACTCATTCAGTGAAACAGCTTGGTATTTGTGAAATGTGAGGTATCATCATAAAGCACCTATTTAAACATGGTAAAACATTTATTTAAAACAACAATGTTTTTTAAGACCTTGGGTTCAATCAAGTGTTGTGCATTTACACTGCGGGTATTAAATGTGGGGTTTATCTCACCTGGCTTAAGATAGCCAAAGTGAGGAAGACTACATCAGCAACAGTCATCTGGCTTTTTGAAGAGAGTAGCAAGCATGTTTTTTTAGAGATCAGTTTGTGGGATCATTGCTAATGGTCTTTATTTGCTCACATGAATCCCATTAGAAAAGACAGCACATGTTTTCAGCAATGTTCTGACCTGCTTTCAGGCTTTGCAACATTAATTGAAACCAAACCAAATCCCTATTAACCTTTTGCTCTGCATGGTACTTTTCCATAGAAACTCTGAAGTTTTTCTTGTTTATTTCATTTCTGTTGTGATTTGTTTTATTGTGAATGTTGGACAATTTAGAGTACATTTTCTAGCAAAATTAATCAGGGGAAAAATGGATGCTAGAGATCAACTCTTCCAATTGCATTAAATGAGAGACTAAATTTTCTTTGCTTGCTTAATTAAACCAAATAACACCTGCAAGGTGTACCTACCCTCCAAAATGAAGTGACATGTATGCTGTACTGGGATTCATTCCAGGACCACCATCAGACCTTAAGGGATTTCAATCAAAATCAGAACAGTTAAAGCGCTGCTTTAAAACAGGGTTGCATGCAGATCTTCTGTAATTCTTTCCTCATAGACATGGGAAAGAGCCCTTTTTCTTTCAAAATGGAATTTTTAAAGTTATTTCTAAAGCTGAAACAAAACAAACCCCGTCGCGCTGTCTACTGAAGTCGTTCTGTTTATAGGAAAAGAGATAAACTGTCTAGAAGAAAAATTTTTAAAAGTTCAGAAAGATGCTTTTCCTTTTCCTTTTCTTAAGCTTTCCACAAGGTGAGGGGACTTCATTTTCCTCCTCTGTATGTGCTATACTTAGACTATGCAAAACATAAACAAATGAACAAATTTATATCCCTCGAAAAGATTTGGTTTTCAAAATTCCTGCTTCCAGTCTTAAGCAGTTTCTCTAAGCACACTTCCCCGGAGTCAAAAATATGTTTTTAATGACAATTTTATGATGTTACTGGTGCAGGCATAACAAAATAAGAAAATAGCTTATTAGCTAGAGTTTGGGGTGGACTTTTATGGTTACTTTTTATTACAATTCTGAATTCTGAATAGCTGCTCAAAACATGTTTTAAACATTATCAGTATATGATACTCTCAGTTAGAAACAGACCAGAAAATAACATTCTATTTGTTTACAAACTATGATAATAAGCAACATTTTTAATCATTGTTCCCTATAGCAGCTGATTTTCAACTGTTGGACAATCATTAGAATGTATATATATATGGTTTAGAATATTATGTATATATTATTCCTTTACTCATTCTAAAGCAGTAGTGTTCCAGGCAGTACCTAGTGGCACCTAGACACAACATGTAGCCACTCTGCTTAGTATACATTACTCTTAATGTGAAGTAAATTTCTTGTTTGATTTATTGGCTGGAAAACCCTTGTGTTTCTAACTACCATCAGGAAACAGTTGGTTCTGTTTTCAAAGAACTGATATTTATACCAAGGGGTTTGGCTTCACACAATAGACAAAGTATGCGCTATCAGGTGTACCCCCACTTTTCTTTGTATAATTTCATTCGATGCAATTGGGTAGAACTTGCAAAGCAACAGAACCGTGAAAGAACTATAGAGTGTATATAAATATTGGTGTGGATTATTACAGAAAAATGTACATTTTACCAGGAAAAAAAAAAAAAACTTGCAAAGCTTTTTAGGTGTTTTGCAAGATGGCCAAAATACAGTACAGTGTGTGCAATTAGGGATACTATCCTAAAAGTTTCTGTGAGAACGCAAGCCTGTTCAATGAACGAGCTTTCATTTTAGAAGGAAAGGCACTGTATTAAGAACAGTTTATTGCCTTTTCCTAAAATACTAAGTCCATAAATGACGTAATGGACCTATGCTTGCTTTTTAAAAACTAACAAACAGTGGATGTCATGAGTCTCCCTTCTAGAAAAAAACAAAATCCCAGCGTCCACTGTCTGGTGTCAGTGACCTCACTCCCACAGTGCATGGAGCTGGAGATACAATCTCAAATGCAATTTTGAAATTAGTTGCAAATGAACTGAAATAGAAAGGTAGTATCAAGCTAAAACTGGTGAAAGAAGCCCTTCTTTATCTTGATAAGAGAATCAGTAATTAGCAGGAATCATTCTAATTTTCACTGTGAGTTGAATCATAAAAGGAAACTTCTGTGAAATACAGGTACTTGTAAAGTAAGTTACATAAAATGAGTAGTCATACAACTCTGATAGTATTCTGAAAGGATCTTTGCAAGACCTTGAAAAGCCACTTGGTTAATTTACTTTGCTGATAAGAACCAGTATTGCTGCAAAGCAATCTTACAGTCTTAAATGTAAAGATCTGTGAGGAAAGTTCCCTAAAAGAAGCAGCTTCCTGAGTCTGATAGAGCTGAAAAGAACTGAGAAGCAAAGTGAAAAAAGGTTTCTTGTGCCAGAGTTTTATTTGTTAATACCCTGATTGTAAGAAGCCTCTGAGGGTACCCTTTTTGATGGAAGATTTTAGTTTCTTTAGCAGTATTGCTGCAGAACATCCTACTTGCTACATTTTGTAATATGCTAGATTTCACTAATATGAACGATTTTATGAAATACTCAAAACATTTAGGCATTTCATGCAATGACTGAGTGGAGCAGTCCAATCGGGTAACAAAGTGCTTGTTATTCCAGTCATTTCACTAAATGCCTACAAATTTGAGTCATTCCACAAAGTGGCTGTCTGAAAAAGTCATTTTGCTGTGACAGAAAATATTAATTATTTAGTGAAGTGACTGTTTTCACTATATAACTGCAACATAAACTAAATGTGACACTATGAATTAAATAAAAGTATATTAGTAGCAGTTTCAAAGAGGTAAGAGTATCATCCTTTGTATATGAATATTTATTTGTCTTTATGCATACATACTTACGTGGATATATAAATAAAAGCCACCCTAAAGTTGTAAAAAAATGAATGAGCCACATACACAGAACATTAATATCATGCAGGAGGAAAGATTTCTGGATATGCAAAACTCTTTGCCCATAACTGGACAGTTGTCCTTTAGGGTTAGGTAAGGCGGTAATTTTTGCCATCTCCATTCCATGTTTAAATGTGTGTTTTCTCTATGACTGGAACAAGATGAGGACATCAAGACACATGCTGCATCTAGCACAATGGGATAGCACCCTCACCTTCCATTTAATTGCACTACTTGAGTTCCACCATTCTGAATGTCGAACTATAAGGATGAAAATCCTAACTCCATAAAATAACTCTTAGATACCTTTCTTAGATATGTTTTGATGCTCTTTTCAAAATAATCATAGGAGATTCCAAACTCAGCCACCAACAAAACAAGCTTTAATATAAAACAAAATGCCCGGTGCATATGAAATCACAGTGTTGAAATTGTACATCAAATATTAAATTTTCCAACTTGGGAGAAAAGGATGATATGCATTATAAGAAGGTTCTAATTATTTAAACTGGTGCTATTAATCCTTCTGGAACTATGACACATCATGATCCTGTGCCAGCAAAGCACTTAGGTGTGGTCTTTTATTTAAGCACAAAAGTACACCGAACTTTATATCTGCCTGCCTACAAATGTTTACATTAAGAGAATAGTATTAGTGCAAATTTGGAAATGTTTAGTTTAATGCTGCCCATACAATAATGAACTGGATCATATAAAGGTAAAAAAGTGCAAAATGTAATGGCACATGGCAACAATATCAGTACTACCATAGAGCCAATGACTTGAATAGAATACCTTTTATCGTCAAAATTAAATGCATTCTCAAGCTGTTTTATGAACCCATTGCCTCACTATGCTGTCTGAACTACATACAGTGAAAATAAGTAAGACAATAGACCTCAAACCCCTGATTCAGCCTTGATCAAACCATATGAGCAGTGCTACCAGGGTTAACATAGAAGCAGTTCACAGTCTGTATTTGGAACTATACTCTGAATTTAATTTTACCGTTATGCAGCCTAGTAAATGAATGTAGGCACACAAGGTTTTTAAATGTTCATAAACTCATAGAAGATATGCTGTGGGCAGGTTTTTTTTTTTTCATAATTACATTAAAACTAAGTTATTTCCTTATTGTTCATATACTGTCTACTCTGCAGAGAAAAGAGGCAAGATGTCTGAACCAGTGCTATTGTGAGGTCATGCAATTACCATTGCATCGTAATGCATGTGCTTGAAAGTGAGAAGGTAGGGTTATGAGAAAAGTGATTTTTCAAAGCAAAGGAAATGTGATAGGTATGTAGTGTAAGAATTTTCAGTGAAGCATTTGATGGTGTGTCTTGTAGAAAGCTCTTGAAAAATCTACAAATGATCGAAGTTCCTCAAGGAAACGTATGTTGGTTAAGGGGCTGACAAAAATGAAGAATCCAGCAGAAGTGAGAGACAAAATATCCTACCCAAAATGGATACATATTTTTTTTTCAGGAACGCTAATGTAATCATTCTTGTTTAGTGTTTTACTCACAGACTTGAAGTAAAACATAGGAGTATGCCTAGGACATTTCCTGGTGACATGAAACTGAAAGTTAATGTCAATACAAGGAAAGATGAGGATGTCACACTGACAGACTTTGTTGATTTTTGGACTTACACAAGAGAAAGAAGGATGAAACTCAATGGGAAAATGCAAGATTGTGCATTTAAACATTTCAAAACTTTTGCAATAATCTGGGGAGGCTGGAAGAGTATAGAGAGCTCGGTGCATCATTTTGCTTCCACAGGAAAGAAAATTAATGAAAGGTGACTGTGATCCTAAGTCATAAGCAGAAAAATTTTTTCCATTAGGAAACATAAAGAGGGAAGAAATAATGAGACTAGGAGGAAGAAAAATGAAAACTGGTAACTAATGGAGGTATTGGACAAAGTAACTATGAAACCATAGCTAAAATTTGGTATACTACTCTCCTATGCTCAGGAAAAATATACTGAAACTAACAGATGAAGATAAAAGAATGGTTAGAATGGCCAAGTGAATGGCAGCCCCGGAGTTAGAAAGTTCAGCTTTTTCAGTCCATGTTAGTGGTTCCAAGGGGACATGACTTTTTCATAAATATATCAAGAAGGGAAACATCATTCCAGGAAAACATATTTAAACAAAAAAAAAAATTGGGGGTGTGTAAAGGTGGGCTATGCAATTAGCCTGGAAATTACAAGTTTTTCTACCTCTGGAGCAGTGAGGTTCTGCAGCACAGAGCTGCTAACCGGAAAGTGTGCACCCTTGTGTGAGAGTTTCTTAGTATTCTATGCGTGCTCACGTAAGCATCCCTCTTTTCCACCTCTATGTGATAATTTTGTATGAGAAAACCCTCAGGAGCCAGCAAATCTAAATAGTTTGGGTAAGTTTCTGGAAATGACCATGTGGCAAGGTATTTACCTATTCAATATAATTTTTTTTTGTAACTTAGAAGATCAAACTCAGCAATGCGTTTTTTTGTTATATTTCCATACAAGTTTGATATTTTTCCAGTCCAGAAAATTAACATTCTTGAGACATATTTTATACATAGATACCAAGAAAAAAAAATATATAATATACTTAGGTATAGTTCATGTTGTTAGTCAGCTCTACACTACTGCAGATATTTCGTTATCCTGGTTACACCAAGTAATACTAAATAAAACTTTCTCTCCATTTCCAACTTACAGAATGGATTATAGGATCAAATACAATTAAATCAGAGACAGAAAGGAGCAAAATTAACAGCTCAGGTTGGGCTTATTTCACAAAGCTCAGTTCGGCAGTTTATTTTGTTTTCTGTTGAGTAGGTTGAATCAGTACAGTGCAACTAATAAGAAATTAATTGATTTTTAAGTCCTGTAAGCATTCTGGATCTCATGCATAGGCATTATTCTTAATTATAAAAGGTTACAGTTGAATTATTTCAATATATGTGACTATAACACAGAGTAGGCTCAAAAAGTAGGTCAACTTTTCATCACAAGTACAAAGCAATATTGTTCATCTTTCAGTACAGTGTGAAAAACAGAATAATTGCGATGCAAAAATTCTGCAATGGCACACCTGTTAACTGAGTGAAACTCTGCATCTTGTTACTATGCACCCATTTTAGCACTGTAAATATGTTCATGTAAGCATAGCTTTTTTCACCCATGTGTGATTACCCTATCTCCAAACCAAATGTTTTCCATACAGCCGTAGTATGCATTCTTTATAGGTATATATGCATAAAATGGTTCTTTTATACAAAACTCTTTCATCATCAAATAAAGCAAAGGTACCTATGCCAGTAATGTTTTTCTCATAGATTCAGCCTGAAGAAACTGCATTTTAACATGTCTAAATGATTAAATAAGTTCTTACATAAAGCCTGCTTGCATCTAGTTGAGTCAATTTTCTCAAAGGTATTATAGGTGGAATTACTCAGTCCATGATAGACTTAGTACCTGGTTTGATAGGTTTTGTGCTTGCTTTGATCGCTAATTTTTTTGACCACTGTGTGGTTGATCTTGATGGCTAGAACATTAATTCAAGTTTGTGTTTAAAAGAGAAAATTTTCTAATAAGATTTCATCAAAATATAAATAAGATTAGAGGAATGGCTTTTTTTTTTAAGATTTCCTCGAAAAAAAACCCTTCACCTTTATATTAATACTACTTCTTCATTGTGAGTTTAAAAACTCACATGGGGAAACCCACATGCACTGAATTCCCCCTTTCATCAGCTGTGATCTCAGTCTCTCCACTTTCTGCAGAAGATGGAGCTCAGAGTGAATGCTGCTTTTAGAGTCTTTATACGCAGTTATTTAGACATTTTTCGGCTGTTTTAACTCTAAATGAGTGGAAATCTCTACCCCATTCTCTAGGCAGTTATAAGATTTAACAGATTTTAGAATTTTACTTTTTGTTTTAAATCCAGTCCTTTTGCACTGCAGTGATAATGCTGGCTCTCTTAGAAACACTAAGTAAAATTTAGCAAAGTGTCTAAGAATGATGTGTGACTATACAAAGAAGAATTGTTGGGTCTGATTATGCATCCTATTAGAGTGAGTTTAAGATGACGAAACTCAAATCCAGATAGACTACAAATAAAGTCTAAGAATTTTGAATAAATTCAAAGGCTGGGTTTTTTTCTGCATTATACAGAACACTCTGCTGTTTATTTTATGGTATCCTGGAAGGAAAGTTGACACCTGTCAGTCATTCCGAACCTGTATTTACCGGAAAACATTTGATAATCTCGTGTCCAGTATCAAGCAGCTGTCAGGCTTTCAGTATTTTTAAGTGTTTGCATCACTTATTCAGGCAATATCTGCAAAGTGACAAATAACGCACATCTCAGAGGATGAACACCTTTCACGCTGAAAGGTACATATTGAGCCTCCAAAATGGGTTGAGAAAGGTGGGGGTTTGGATCTGGGGAGACAGTCTTACCCCTCATTAAATGAAAGAGCTGTTCATTAGTAAATCAGGTAGAGAAAATAGTACCTAAACTGACAAAGGAAGTGACATGATATTTCAGTCTGAGAAACCTCAGGAACTCATTAGCCATATATTACTACTAAGAAACTCAATTTATCAATTTATGAATTTTTTATCAATTTTATAACAGCAAATTCCTGCAATCTTCACTGTATTTCCCCTTTTAGGGACATCTACCAAAAATCATACACACAGAACAACATGAATGAATTGGACTCAAGAGTTTTGACTCTCTGTTGACCAAAATTTCATCCTTTTCCATTCCTTACAGATGGTTCTCCCCAAAACTCACACTGAAATCAGTAAATGCCAGCAAGCAATAGCATTTTGCGAATTTTAATTGCAGATGCAATAAAAAAGTAATCAAAAGATAGACAGCTCAGAAAGTAAATGAAGCTGTAAACAATGAAATGAAACATAGGGGCCCATCAGCAAAGCGGTTAAGTCAATATTGTAATGTCATTTAAGCCACAATAGCTTGTGGCACAATATCCACAGTTTTCTTGATTTTAACTTCTGATTTGCCTTTGAAATATAACCATTCAACTGTACCAAAAAAAAAAAAGAGAGAAAATAATCTGTTTTTTCTCATGTTGGTAGCCAAGACATCTAGTAGTGTAATGGAGTTTCTGAATTGAGGCCATACAGTAGGAAACAGGAGGGGTGAAAAACAGAAAAAGTAAAGGATCAGAATAAGAAAATAATAGCAAACGACAAGGTGAGGGCATTTGTGATGTGCAATGTGGTCAATTTACCAATACCGGCTTCAGCGTCACGAATGGAGACTAGTAGAGTTATGCAATATATAAAAGCCAAAACTGGGCACCCAAAGGATGTAGGCAGGTTGTTTATTGTGAACTGATGCCCGTATCGCTGAGCCACTGTGAACCAGGAACAGGATAAAGCCAGTTCCTGGGCTTCACGGAGGTTGTCCGCTATGGCTTTGACCTATCAGCAGCCTGAGCAGCTGGGGAAAACAGGCTGAAGAGAAGTCAGAGAAGAAAGATGTCTGAGAGGCACTTGATATTCACCTGTATCCAGCTTATAAGAGGAGTATTTGAGAGGTGACTGCCTTTCATTTGAGCCAGATGTTCTTATTTTTCATCTTTAAACAATGTCTTACCCTTTTTCAGGTCTTCCTAGAAGAGCATTCTGTTTTGTCATCTCTGATGACTAATTCATATTGATGAGTAATAATTTCAGAAGAGTCACATGGTTTACAAAGGTTTTCAGTATTGCCTCTGTGAACATCATGAATGTGTAAGTCATTTCCCAACACACAGAATCTGAGACTGGAAAATCAATAATTCAAGGAGGGAAAAAGCTGAAGCGCATCAAATAAAAAAAAAAAAAGCAACAAAACTTTTATTTAGATATTGTTTTCCCACATTTATTAACCTTGATTGTAATGCACAAGAGAAACTAGGTCTGCTCTCTTAAATTAGGTCTGCTCTCTCAAATTCTTAACAAAGAATCTTATTAAAATAGAGCCGTAGGAAATGTGCACAGGGCACATGGATGCAGGAGGAGATCAGGTCTGATCAGAATCACTGCTTTCCTGCCTGCTTCAGCACGTCTCAAGGCTGCTCAATAAAATAAAAAAAATATTTTTTAAACCAAATAATACAAATATCTCTGAAATGTGGCAGATTTTTTTTCTTCACTGCAAATCTTTTCTGTGCTTTTTTCACCAATGAGAAACACACAAGGCACATATAAACTCAACAGAAGATGGAGCTTGAATTGCAGAAAAAAAGTAGATTTTAGAACTTTAATGCATCATTTTCTCCCACAGGTACTCCTTCATCAAGTTTTCTTCAAGACCTACAAATCAGAGGTTTGTCATCACAGCAGTCTCTATAGATAGCTAGTTTAATTTTATCACCAGAGAAGGAAATGTTAAATTTTCATTTGTTTGAAGACGTGCCTATGGGTCAGAAGTACTCAACCTCCACCATGCTAGAACTGCTCTAAGTAAATACTGAGCTAACCTGTGCCAGTAAACTAAACTAAACTAAACAAAACTAAGATAAGATAAGACAAGACAAGACAAGACAAGACAAGACAAGACCAGACCAGACCAGACCAGACCCCCGGTGCATTTTTCTGTTAATTATCAGTTTGGTGGGTTTTCAAAGGAAATGAGTCTTAAGTTCATGAAAATTTTACCAGGTATGATATGCAGATATATTTTGGTTTATGTGAAAAGAGAACCTGGGCAGCATTTAGCCTCCAAACAGCCTTCTGAATTCATGGGTGCCTGTCCTGTAACACACCTGTGACAGTCCTTTCCAGTCCGTTATACACTCTACATCAGCAGCAGTGGCAGCATATTTGTTCTGCCTTTGGTCTACCAACATTGTAAAACGTAAATTTTTTTAACTATCTCTGTTAGTGGGAGAAATTGTCATTGTATAGGTAGAACAACATTTCCCTCCCCTTCCCAGTGTTCACAACTTTAAGAAAAGAAAACGCAGGGAAAAGAGGTGAAGAATTTCAGTACACAGGGAGAATGATCAGACAATATCTGCGAGATGTTCATTCTACATTTTGTCTCTTTAATTCCCATTTATAATTGGGGAATTAAAGTTGGGGAGCTGTTACAGAAAGGCACTCACAAAATCTAAATAGCATCAGAAAAAGGAAAGAAAGAGCAATTGTGTGGTTTCTCACATTTAAAATAAGGTTGTATAAAAGAGGCAGAGAAAAAGAGAGATGCAGTCATTTTTGTGCACCTTGCAATGCTTATATGCACTCCTTCCTTGACAAAAATATACGTCCCCTCAGGCTGCTCGCCTTCACGCTACAGACACAGAGGTTGCAGCATGAGAGCGAGGAGACACCTGAGCTAGCACAGAACTGCCTCGCTCAGTCGTCAGCGGCATTTCAGCCACAGAGGCTGAGTCACGCTGCTGAGGCCAGGCGACCTTGGTGGGCTGCAGAGCCTGAGGTTCCTCTGCCGGCTGTGAGGTAAAATCATGCCTTTTCTGCACACTGATGATGTGAGGTGTGCCATCCCTTAAGGTGGCAAAGCATTAAATGTATGATAATGACAATGGAAGTGAAATAGTAAATGTTTTGTGTAAGTGTTTACTTACTTTGTAAATGTAGGTCTTTGCATATTCAACTTTTGGGAGTCTACAGTGGGCTTTCCTGTTGGAGAGGTGAGGTTTTATGGTGTTCTTTACAAACTAATGACCTGAGCTTTCATACACTTTAAAAATCCATTTTCTACACAACTGTGTGTATACCATGCTATAATTTCAGTGGAGGTAATTATTTTCACTCTTCAAAGTCAACATAATGATAAGGTATGATTTGTTATCCATTACTGTGCTTTCTATATAATTCATTGTGGAATTTAACAATATATTTACCCATCTGACTAAATTAATTACGATTCATTAGAAAAATATATAAACAAATGAAATCAGGCACAAAATCACACCTATCTCACTAACGGCTCTCATTTTAATGCTGTGTTGTACTTGCTGTGATTATTATTTGGTGGTTTGGGAATAAACCGATACTAAACTATTAGTACAAGTTAGAATAATACCTTCCCCCACTACCTTGATTTACATCTTACTCATCTTCTGGACACAACAATTGCATTGAACAATTACAAAGAAGATCTTAAAATGCCCTACAAAAAGTTAAGAGCCTACTGAGCACCCTTATGACTTACTTGGTTTACAAACACATAGATTTTAAGGACACTGATTAGTTGAGTAAGAGTCTTATATATAAGTACTTCAGACTACATTACATAATGTTAACTTATGTCATCCAATGCATTCTTCCAAAACTTCTTATGAATATTATAAATAAGAAAAAGTAGCTTTTTTATTGGAGACAAAGATCAGTCTAAAGCTGTATAAGATATATTAGATACACATTTAAAATGAGATATCATATATACCATAAGTGCCTTTTTCAACAGGATCAGGACACTTATGAAGCCATCAATTTAGAAAGAAAAGTATATTAACAATACATAATAAAATTAGATAATAAAAGATTTAGCATCTCTGCTGCATTCTCTGTAGATGTTGAAAGTTGACTGAAAAAGGTCATACAACCTGATTTCTCATTCTTAGTAAGGACTCAGCAGAAATTTGGATGTCTTAAACTTTATACTCTTATTCTGAGCAAGTAATACGTTATGCCACTCAACGAAGAACACATAAAAGTGCACAGAAAAAAGGTCTAGGAGAATTGTAAAGTTAGCATGACTAAGACAAAAAAAGGTAAATACATTTCCCTAGTGATAGTTCAAAGCTCCTAACAAGAGAAAGAATGAAAATTGTGATTATCTAATGAAAATGCTTCTTTTCCTGCCCAGAAAGATTACAAAAGATCAAGGGAAAAGGCATAAGAGATCTGAGTGGAAGTATGGGTCAGTGCTGAGTTGTATGTGTGTCAGAGCTTCACTTGATAAGATTGTTCACTGAGGACAGTTCATTTACCTAACATGCTTTTTCCTCACAACTCATGCAAATTAAACTATAAATAATAGTAAATATATCATAAATCTCACATTGTTCACACGGTAAAAATGAACTTGATCTCCATCTCCATCTCCATCTCCATCTCTTCTCATTGTCTTTACTCTTTTGGCTTCGAAATTGGAAATGCTGGAGTTCCTTCAGGTGGCAATACAGACAGCCAAGTAGCTCTTTACTACTTTGATGACCCTCTAGTTTAATCTTTTGTGTGGTTTTGCAGACCAATGCACTTCATTAACACAGCACAAGTAAACCAGCCTCCTGCCTTTCTGGAGAACAAAGACACAAAGGTTTCTCAAATCTTCTTGTCTGGCAGCGCTCAGTGGTTTTGGACTAAGAATGGAAAAAGTATATATAAGTCTTTCTTCTTTCCTAGGGAAGTTGAATTTGGAAGAGGAATAAAATCCACATTAGCCTTTTTCATCTTAGATCTTTAAAGCTGTCTAGTCATCCAAATGTACCAATGATCTAAACTAATCTCTTTAGCTATCCATTAATAGCCACCAGGAATGACTTTTTATAGTCAAAAGAAACTGACAGGCAATTTGAGAAGTTCCTATCACTCATCTTGTAGATACCACTTGCCAACTGTAAGTGGAGGTACATTTTGCCAGTATTTTCTGTTACCACTTCTCCAGGCTGCATCTGGATTGGTTTATTCCTTCCTACCCATGGATCATGATGGTGTGTGCTCACTCTCAGTTCTGTGAATTTGGTTCATTTCCATGGATGTGCAGTTTTGCTGCCATTCAGCTTTGAGCCAAGTACGCATCAGCATAATACACTGTCTAAATGCAAGACATTTTAGGGCTGTATCCAGCTATCTGTGCAGGACTATTCTAACTGTCATTTAAAGCCATGTAGGTACCTTAATATCTTCAAAGCCAGAGATTTTAGTGCTTCAAGGTCATTAGATCTTCTCTTAGATGGGATGTTAATACATCTTCAGCTCAGACCACTGGGGTGAAGACAGGTACAACTGGGCTGGGTCAAACCCTAGAAATACACTGTAAGAGTGGAATGAACTAAACCTCTCCTAAAATGCTCTGACGATCATCATTGAACCACAACCCTGGCTTCAGGACAGTATTTGTTAGCTTGAGGTACCTGTCTGGCAGGATCCCATGGGAGGAAACTCTGAAGGGCAAAGTGGCACAGAAAAGCTGATGATCAAGGGCAACCTCCTCAAAGCACAAGGATGATCTATTACAATGTGCAGAAAGTTAAGCAAGAGTTGTCACAGGCCAGTATGGGTGAATGAGGGACTCATGACTGAGCTCAAAGGCAAAAGAGAAGTACTTGGGAGCAGGAGCGAGGACAGGATTCCTAGCAGGCATCCTAAAGCAGTCCTAGAGGTTGCTCTAGCTTACAGGGGTGGATTTAGGAAAGTCATAGCTCAGCTGGAGATGAAACTAGCAAGGGATGTGAAGGGCAACAACAGGGCTTTCTTTATATATGTCACCAACAAAATTAAGACTACAGAAAATATAGGGCTACTGTTTGATGGAGCCAGATACCAAATGACAAAAGACACAGGCAAGGCTGTTGCTGAAAACAGCCAGCATGGATTTTCCATCTATGCATGATGCCATTGTTTTCCACCAAGAAATGACTGGCTTTGTGAACAAGAGGACCACTGCAGAGGTCATTTACCTTAAATTTAGTGATGCTTTCAGTACATATTCCCATAGGGTCCTATTGCCAAACTTGTGAAATGCATCTTTGATAGGTGGACAGTAAGGTGGGTAGAAAATTATGCAGATGGACAAGCACTGGCCAATTTCCAGAAGTACTCAGGAGGGGAAATCATACCGAGGCCAACACTGGTTTTTTGTTTTTATTAATGATCTGAATGATGAGATTCAATGCATCCCAAGAAAGTTTATGGATGATATCCAACTGCGGGAGTGTGGCTGTTGCTGTTCAGAAGGGTTGCTGTTCAGAAGGACCTTGGCAGTCTGGAGAAATGTGTTGACAGGAAACTTACCAAGCTCAGCCTTGGGAAATGCCAAGTCTTGAACTTCAGAGGACTAGCCCAAGAACTGGTAAAGACTGCTGGGTGACTGGCTGGAAAGCAGATTTGCACAAAAGGACTTGGGCATGCCAGTGGATATCAAGCTGAATGTAAGCCAGCAGCATGCCTTGCAAGCAAAGAAAGAAAACCACATCCTGGGCTGTACTGTCAAAAATGTAGCTAGTGGACTGAGGGACATTCCCCTCTTCTCAACCCTGGAGAGATACCTCTGGAGTGCTGGATCCAGCACTGGGCTCCCCAGTATAAGAGAGTCATGGGCATACTGGAGTGAGTCCAGTGGCATTCCACTGATCGGGGGTTTGGAGTACATGACGTACAAGCAGAGGTGAGAGAACTGGGTTTGTTCGCTCTGGAAAATAGTAAAGTAAGGGAGAAACAAAAGGGAGAGTGTAAAAAATGTAAAGCCAGGCACTTTGAAAGTGCGCAGTGAAAGGACAAGAGGCAATGGACACAAATTGCAACGAATGGAAATTTAGTGAGAGAAAAAAGAAAAAGGTCTTCATAGTAAGGGTGGTGGAACGCTGGAACAGCGACCCAGAGAGCTGATGTAATCTACACCCTCGGACATAGGCAAAACTCAGGCCCTGTTTTGTGTGGGGAGTTGGACTAGGCTTCCCTCTCAAACTAAATTACTCATCATTCTATCATCTAGTTTATGTTACCATCGCACCAGCAACTTATCATTCTTTAAAATTTACAATAAATAATACATATTATTCTGATATGAGGCAAAATATATTCTGACATAGTATATGATGGAAAAAGATAGACTGAATTATTTATAGCTACAGTTTGATGGAGGAAAACAAGGATGAAATCCTTGGGATTTGATGCCAAGCCTTGAACCACAAATTAATTTATTTTGTTTATTTTAAAAGGATAACTATACACTTCATATTCTAATTCCTAAAAGTTGAAAATGAACATCAAGTCATTTTTCATAAAGCAGCTAGTGGGCTGATCTATCCACGAGGATTTTCATTTTCTATTTTAACAGATAACATTCTGGATCTCTTCTTATAGTCATAAAACCCCAGAGAAAAGTTCCCAGTGTAGCACATCTACACTTCCTTCTTCCTCAACAGCAACAACTTGACACTTAGAATATCATCACATGCAACTGAAACTGTCAAACTATTCCTGCTTCTCTTGCTATTTATGAGTAGTTTCGGAGTGTTCACTGCAAAATTTCTCCATAAAATTGCTTTCAGAATTTTAAGCAAACTCACCATGACTATGCAATGACATATAAGATTTTTTTTAGAGGACATTTTAGAAAAATAGGTATGTCAATAATAATAAAATTCAAAAAATGTATTGCAAGTTAATTCTGTGAATTACTTCATTTTTCTTTGCTGAACAGTCTCCATGGATATCCTAACCTTAAGTATGGTGCTCAAATATCTAAGGAACAGTCAGACAATGTGCTTTCTGTGATGAAGCAGAACAACATATTTTAAAAACCTTGAGTAACAAATTCATATAACAAGTTAATCTCAAAAAAGCAGCAAACCCTGTCAACTTAACAACACATTTCAACAAATATATCTGAATAATGAAAACTTATATGCTGAGATTTTGCTCCATTCATACACAGTTCATTAACAAACAAATTACATAGAGTAAACAAATTAATTTTTGCTGACATATTTCCCAGGCATTAATTATCATTGTGAGAACATTTACATTAGCAAATCAATTTCTTTAAGAAATATCAGGAATATTGTTAGGCACCAAGGAACATTTCGTGTTGAATCAATAATGAAGCCTGTCTCTACAGCCACTGAGGAACCTATCATTTTGAGGGCAAATTTATCTTTGTCCTTAAAACACAATTGCATCTTAGCTCCTCAGAAAAACCTCATGACTCTGTACTTAAGGCCTTTCACATGTAAAATGAAAAGATTTCTCAAGCATATCTAAAAATCACCTAGATATTTACTCCCCATCTTCTTGCCAGCAAATGATAAAAAAATAATGAGAAAAGAGACCAAATAATTTTGCAAAGAGAAATAAAAATCCAAGAACTTCTTCTTTCATTGACGTAATTAAGGATGAACATGAAAAACTGATGTAGTAGAACTACATCATCAGCTGTAACACTAAGATACCTGATAAAATGTTACACATCATGAATTTTAGGATGAATGTGTACTTGAAATAAGGTTACACAGCACTATAAAGACCTTTCAGGAATAATCAGTCTCATAAACTGACTTTCTCCAAAGCAAATACCCTTTAGTAATTTTCCAGAAGCCCCAGGGCCAATTTCCCGTTCGTTCTGAGTCTGCAGTAAAGATTAGGATAGTACTATTCACCCCATGGAAACATGCTGACAAATTTGGACTATGCATTTTGTCTCCTTCCAGACAAGAGGTTCCATAGAGTCACATCATAAAGGCCACCAAGCTTCTCCAGTCTTTACGAGTCTACAGCTTTGACTCCTCTCACCCAACACTGCTCCCACAATCTCAACACTGTTTTGCTCCAAAGTTTCTGGAAGGAGAGAAAACATAACTGCCTTAGCTATGAAACTCCTATGGCATTCCCTCCCTCTGAGACAGAAACAGACATATAACATCCTTGATGTTGTGGGTTTAAAGTGCAAGTGCTTTTCTGTATCCTGTGAAATTACAGATTTCCAGAAAAATGTTTCATAGGACATAGGAATATAGCAGGTTCCATATAATATTAGGCTTCCATTTATAACTGAAGGACTCTTAGATACAGAGAGTAAAAATTCCTCCAAAGCTATTAACATGTTTACTAGTATTCTAAATGAAAGTGATGGATATGCATCTTCATCCTCTTCCTGGTATGGACATCATAATATGTCCCTTAGCAGTAAACACATGAATTTTTATTATATTCCTGTACAACAACAGAAGTATATAAAATGTGATGCAAACCAAAGAATACACCTGTACTCAGAGTCATTTAAAATGTGATTTGCATATGACAGCAACTAACTCTGATGCTCCTGTTTCTCCTGTACACATCTCACAGGCATGATAGACCTTGTTTTAAAATATTTGTCCTCTTCCATTAACAAAGTTCACCTCTGCCTTTTTTATTCCGAGGCAGAGAAAGCATTCAAGTGGTATAAATTTGTGAGCTTAATCACAGTCCTTGCTAAATCCTCTATATAGAAAGTCAACAGACTGTGTTAATTGGACCGAACCTTTGTACCTCACACATTTCTCTGAACTGATTAGCTGTGAACAAAATGTATTTATAGTTCCCAGTTGTGGTGTACATAACCAGTCACCCAGGATCAGATCTCTTTTCTGTGGACTAAAGGACTCCACAGTGAACTGCTTTGGGCTCCAAAAACTAAGTCTAATAACGTCTTTCCAGCCCTTTCCATATTACTCAGGTTCCCACCATTGTTGATCTTGTTTCCAACTTTAACCCCTGGGAAATCACATAACAGGTAGAAAAAATTTTCACAGACAATTTCTTACACATAGCTTTTGATGCTGAGTCTACTCAAAAATTACTACAGAGCTACAAAATAATTTCTGGCAACGCTTCAGAGTTTTCACCTCTCTGAAGGATTCCTGTGTTTGTGTCAAGGTCTCAGTGGAAGTTGCCTACTGAACCTACTTCTTCAGGTGTTACTCCCGGCAGCTGGGCTGATTCCCTTGCTGTGACAGTGCATATTTCAAAGCAGCATCCAATACCTATGCCTCAGTAGTCAGCTGAGGTTCCAGTCACTACCAATGGATAGGAATAAGACTTATAAAGTATTGTTTTCCTCATCCTAAATATAAAATCCTAAAATAGGCTATGTATATTGTGCCCTCTAAATGTGTATTTGCTCCACTATCTACAAGGAGACCCTGGGGTGACTCAGATGCCTATATTGCACTCCTGATATAAAATCCAGAGTCAGTAGCAGCCCCATTCTTTACAACCCCTTGCCACTCCATCTGCAAAGCAGACACTGTGTTTTCCCAGTGAAAGCTAAAACTGTAAAGCTGTGTCACAAGCATGAGAGGAATCCATAAGGTGACACTGCACAGTTCTTAAAATAGCATATGCCTCCTGGAAAGACTGAGTTACTGGGAGGGATTTACATGAGGAGAAGCTACAGTTTGTTAGAGAGGTATACACAGTGTGTAGCTAGAAATAGAGTTAGAAGGAGTAGGGCGTGAGAGGAAGAAGAGGAAAGAAACACTGCAACCAGCATTCAGCTGTTCAAACAGATGACCGGGCATAAGAATCAGATTTCTTATAAATATTTGAAGCAGAGATAAAGGAAGAAAAAAAGTTAAAGGTTTCTCATGCAAGACCTGGGAGACAGATACAAATAGCTTTTTGACAGGTAGAAAAGTCAGCCTTTGGACAACTCTGATGTGGGCAGTTAGGAGTAGAGCAATGCTGGTAACAGTAAAGCCAAATGCAGGATGCTGTAATCCATGGGGCAGAAGACCAGAGGAGGAGTTTTCAGGACTGCAATAAGAGGTCAGGCTGTCGTAGTGTTGTAACTGAAAAAGCAGAGTTATGTGACAATTCCAATTCTCTACACTCACTAAAGCATAAGGGTTGTATTCAAGGGGTGATCTGGATTATAGAACCCAACAGGACATTCAAAAGGCTTTCTGTCCCAGGCAGAGAAAGCAGGTCATACCTTGGTCTTGCTAACACTTCTGGATATCGCAAAAGTTTTCAGGACCCAGGATACTGCAGCCTGTCTCTCTAAAAGCCCTCAAAGTGCATTTGAAGTTGGGTCTCCCACAAAGCTCGGTACTAGCTCGGCCAGGTAGAGAGACACAGAGCCATAGCCTCTCCTTACCCTCTTCTGACAGTTCAGCAACCAGCACTCACGAGGACACCCACTACATTCACCCAGTGACACTCCTCTAGGCATCTTAAATTTTCAACAATGCAGTCCAATTAATTGTGAGGACACACAACTCCTTAAAGACTGCTGACCTAGGAGAGATAAATGAAAGGCAGGAGTGCTTAAGAGGTTATTTGTTGATGCCTTAGCTAAAACCAGATAGAAGTCAGAGGATTTTGTTGACTAGATGTACTTCAATGATAAAATGTCTGACTCCTTGTGCAATATATTATTAAGGCCTTTTATTATTCTGTGACAATTTAGAAATTCTTAGTCAAGAAGTGAGATGTGATATCAATAAATAAGGAGAAGAAAAAAGAGTATGTGGGTACAGCATGTTTTGATGACACCAACAGTTCAGACAAGGAAAACCCTGGGTGAGGTGGGAGTAGGAAGAGATTGCTAATCTGGTTTGAATATTCACACATAGACGTGGGATAGCAAAGGCTATCTATGTAGTAATTTTTAATTCTGCTCAGCATGAAAGGAAATCATATTATGTGCGGAAGTTGAATAACTGCATATGTCAGTTTTGGAAATAAACCACTTGAAATAAGATTGGCCAAGAGACAGAAATTAAAACAAAATCTGTTTTTTCCAGGAAAGCGGACGTAATGTTTCTGGAAAAACTGTATACAAACTAATTTTGCTTCAAGAAGGGACAGCTATATAAGGGTATAGAAATATGTTATCTAAACAGTTGTGCTGACTGAAGGAAGTATGTACTCCGCCACAGCTCAGACGCATGTTGTTGCCCCTTTGACAAAAATAATTCCTGCCCTCATGTCTGACAGCACGGATACATAAATGGTAGCAAGGAACAGGCATATTGCAATAGGCTGTAGCCTGTATCAGATTCTTGGAAAACATGGATTTTTAGTGCTATGGCTAGAGGGAGAGATGATGGTATGCGGGGCAGCTGCAGCAGAAGCAGAAGCAAGGTCTATCCAAGACTGCTTTCCCTGCAATCTCCAGCTGGTATTTTAGCTCTCCATAAAGTATCTTATTTCAAATAAGCAAGTTTTGCAGCAGCTAGCTGTTTAACCTACTCCATTTTGACTTGGGAGCTCAGCTGAATTCATCATAGACTGTGTCAGAGCCAGGGACTTGACCTAGACCTAAGACAACACATCTGTCCACAGTCTAAAGGTCAGATTGTCATGGCCAGTAACACAGCTAGTGAGCTCCTAATTCATATGTGAGCACACACTATAGCTACACAGTCTTGTCTTTTTCCCTACAGTGTTCTTCTCCTTTTCAGGACTTTTCAGGAAAGCTTACTTTCTGTCTATATTGCTTATATTTTGGACAGTCCTGAGGGACTTTACTACAATGTATTTTTGAAAAATAAAAAAAAAAAAGGGGGGGGGAGCACAAAAGAAGAAAATAATAAATATTGATCTGAAGTCCTCAGTGAAAAACATACAACTAGACACTACCCAAGGAACATCACTGGAATGTTTCTGATTAACAACTAATCTGTGTTGATTAATTAGGGCGCATTTGGAATCCCAGTAGCTGTTGTCATTGGCTACCAGAGATGAGGGTAAGGTAGAAGCACGGTGCTGCCATGGGACTCTTAACTGTGTACACCATGCTCAGCCCTGAACACTTCTAAAATGGAACAGTTCAAGAATTCTTGCCCATAATTACTAGGGAGACTCAAAAAAACATGAAACCCTCAATGGAGTTGACATTCAGATGAATGTGAATGTCAATACCTGTGAAGGGGACACCTGTGCACCAACTGCCCTCTCTCAAATTCCATTGCCGGTTTCCATAGTCCTGCTAGCTCTCTTTTCATGAACAAGCCTTCCCAAAACTACCATTGACACTTCCCTGCGCACACAGGCTATTCATATACTTTTGCTTCAAACAGACAGGTTTTGACTGACAATTACTCTAGGATGTTTGTGAGACTCCAAAAAGTCACACAAAAGTTTGATACATCCAGCCTTGACTAGGCCATCAATTTTAATTTTTCAGATTATAGTTATCTATTAGTTATTTATTCCAAGGTCTTTTTCCACTTTACTGAAAGTGTTATTTGAAATATATCCATTTTTCTCCTCTGCGAGACCATTCTTGAATTTGAATTATTTTTCTCTGACACCAGTTAATAAAACCAAGACTTTCCAAGTGCTTGGTTTCAATTACTTATTTGCGGAGCAGAGGTAACAGCATTTTCCAGCCTCATAGTTGCGTATTATAAGGACTAATAATTTAGAAACTGCAGGATGCTTGAGAACGAGGAGCGAGTTAAGCCATTTTCATAAAATTTCATTTTAAATTGCCATTGACTTTTGGCTCTCTGGGTTTACTCCTAAGCACCTGCTGTCTGAACAAAGTTTTATTCTGTCCAGGGACAGCTTTAGAATGAACCAACATACACTAACTAATTTTTGTTCTTACTGATTTTTTTTTCTGAAAAATGTTAATAATATTTTGGTTTCATACTGGATCTGACTTCTTCATTGTTTTTCTCTGACTTAACTTATTTACACAATCTCTTCCACATCACTAACATGAATTTCATATGGAATAGTTCTTGATTCCACATCAGAAAACTGGAAATATACAGGGGAAAAAAAAAAAAAAAAAAAAGAAAGACGGGGGAGAAAAAAAAAGAAGACATCTTCTTGCACAGGGGAACTCATGAAGCTTACTCTTCTTCTATCTACTTTGCCCACCTAAACAAAAGCAAAAATAAATATTTGATAATGAACCATTCATTTCATTGAGGTCATTTAGAAGAAATTTTGAGTGTTCAAAGTGACAGAACAAAAATTCAGTTTCAATAAAAGACTCTTCACCATCATTAAATTAACAGGATTTTGATGTGACTTCTTCCACCTCAGTTACTTTTTAGTTCTCAGTGGGGCTTTTTAATAAATAAAAAACAGTCCAAGAGCTCTCACAGCTGAGACTTAGCTTGCAAAAATTTGTTCAGCTTCCCACATGTGGGATGTGGTACAAAACACTTAATTGGAATGCTGACATGGGTTACATGCCTATGATTAGAATTCTGCTGCCATCAAGAGCATTTTTCTTTTATAGCAGATCACAGACATCAGTAATTAGATTATTGTTATGGTGAATTTTCACTGAAGCAATAACTTCAGCTCCCTCTATATGGAGAAGTCTCTAAGTAACAAATTACACTTTACTTACTCTTTTGGTTACAAATTAAATTAGTGTATTTGATTCTAATGTTGATATTCTGGCCACTTCTTGCAGAAAAAGTTCAGCGAGTTGATTGCAGAGAGCCTCATTGCCTCAACAAGGGGTGAAACTGCCTGTGCTCTTTTTAAAACTGTAAGGTTTGCAGCGTTATTTTACTTTTACAAAAAGAAATTTCACCTTTAAAGACACTATTACTTGAGAAATAAACCAAAACAAATCAGAACAAATTTGTTTTCTTTTCTTCTGTCCTGAATGTCTGTGACTCAAGGGAAAGATTTCCAGCTTTATTATACTTTGTTGTAGAGAACACTGATTGGATGCAGAACAATCTCTTTCAAACCATCGAAACAAGCACCAGAGCTTGACAGAACACGCAGCTCACCCCTGCTGTCTAAACTTCATCTGGGCTCACCACCCGTGGTACCTTTTGCACACGGCAAAGTTAGTTAATTACCTTAAACACGTGTGACATAGCTCTCACTGTCTGTTCTTGGCAATCTAAAATCAGAGCAATTCATTTGAGGATTTTATTACCAAACGCTGTGGATGTCTTCCCTCAGGTAGGACTAAATCCTGGCAACTCTTAAACAGCACCTTCAGTCAGGAGACTACTCCTAGCATGGTCACGTATCAGGGAGAAAAACATACAGGACAGCAGCAATAGAAAAGATGGCACACGTTCTCTTTCCACAGATTGAAAACTGAGGCATAGACAAGGAAAGGGATTCACTGAATCACTCGGTGGAGTGGAGTGGAGTGAATCACCCTGGTGGAGGTGGAATGAAGCCTGGTGTTCTGGCTTTCCACATAATGTCTTATCGACCAAGCTGATCACAGTTTCATCCACCCCCTAATGAATTCCTCGTTCTCCAAAATTTTAGTAAGCATAAAGATATAGAAGAAAGCTACCCATTTAAAGCTATGTTCAGCTAAATTTGAAATGTTACTGATGCTAGCTAACTTCTGCCGTTTACTCATCTCTTGGCTAAATGTTTGTCCACATATCATCAGTCTTTTGCTCAACACCAGCAAAATTAAGAAAAATAGTCACACTTCCTGGTGCATTTCAAAAGTTAATCACATCTAACCTGAGTTATGATTGTTTTTCTAGTGGTGGCTGATTTTCCAGACCAATCACCAGAATGACATCCCTGCCACTCCTGCTACTGGACTTCTACTCCAAAGCCTGATCTTTACGTAACCCTTTAAGATGAGAACCTGAAAAGAAGGGGTAGAAGCAAAGCATTGCCACAGGTACACCCTCATCTCAGAAATTCAGCCTGTGAGATTTGTCGTACACAGAACCTGAACCCCATGCTGGCAACATTAATTTCAAAAGATGTGACTCATCCATCACCTTACCTTGTATTAATATTAATGGGAAGGTTCCCATAACATTCAGCTTTTTGCAGTCTGATTGACTTCAAGGATGTCTTCATGGAATCTGACTGCTTCAGAAATTCAGAAGTTCAGAAATTCAGATGTTCAGACATTTCTATCATAGTACCAGAGCCCAGCTTGCATCTGGAGCCTCTGAAATGATGGATTTTGTGTCAAGTTAATGAGAGGAATGTAAGTGGTGAGGAGACCACGTAGTTGTAAATATTGGGATATCCTTCGTTCCATTTCAACAGTGGTATTTCTGAATATAGGTCACAGTACTGGTCTCTGTAATATAATAAGAGCCAGGTGGAATTAAGAGAATATAACCAAATAAAATGTACTGTTCCAACAAAGGCCTTCGAGTTGCAGCTACAGAAAATAGATCAGGCTGAAAGATCATGTCACAGAAGCTTGCAATAGCTTAGGACAGACTGAGCAATAATATGTATTAAGGTAGTTTGCACCAGTAATCTGCTGAAAGCTTTGCAGAATGTTAACTAAAAAATAGGAACAAAAAGCAAAACACAGGTGGAATGCAGCAGAGGAGAAAATGGCACTGAGATCACATGTACAATTTCAAAATCAACTAGGAAAATGGTGAAAGCAACCAGTTTTACAGTCTGATAAATATCAAAGGGTGTCTGTGGAAGGAAAGGAAAGGAAAGAATTTGGAGAATAAATGAAGAGCTGGGATTCAGAACAGCACAAACATGCAGACAAATTGGACCAGATGGCCCTTTTCTCTTTCTGTCATAACTTATGTTCTTGGAACCTGCAGAGCCTAAAACTGATTTGGGAGACAAAAATTCCCCCTGTCTCAATTGACAGTCATTGATGCTTCTGGCTTTATTTGCTCCATATCCTATCCCCAGTAATTACAGACCATAAAGACACATCTCACCTTATGCCCTGCGTGGGAGGAATTGACTTACAGAGATAATAATTTCGAATGTAAAATGACAATAAAGAAAGGACTAGCCTGGATCTTTAGGCTCAGGCTGGAACAAGGAGGTTTGCATAAACAAACGCACAGTGGCATTACCCCTGGAGGACATGCTTCCTCCTAACTTGGGTGGCATTTTCCGGATGATCACAGTAGCCACCACGGTAATTATTGTTTATGACAGGGGGCATCAACAACCGGTGATCACACTGACTGAGTTTTCATGACTCACCGAACAGGTCTAAAATACATTTGAGTCAATGGCCTGAAATATCCCGTATCTCCTCACCTGGAGAGAAGCTGTGGATATGTCAGTACCATGGGATACATATATCCTAGGTGTCATGTATACACTGCTGAAAATTTTCCCATTTCAATTCAGAAAAATAGCACAGGTTGTGCTGAAAGCTCTGAGATTCCCTTTTACAAGTTAAGAAGTCCCCTTTTAGACATACATCTGTTGAAATCTGTCTTTATTTCCCTCAGTGTAGGAGATATTTTATGTAATTACGAATTAAAAGCTTATTATGGACATTAGCAAAATTCTTTGGAAATACACGACTAAGCATATAGCTATTAACTAAGCTATCTGTTAAAGAACTGCCACTTTCTAAAAAAACAGCAAGTGGTTTGGTGATACTTTTGCCCAGATGCCGAATATTAAGTTTGGCAAAGAAAAAGTTTTCCCTCTGAGGAAATCATTAATAAAGCAATCCGTATGTGTGCTCCTCTGTGCTCACGTGAGCTCCTTCACCCAATTCCTCCATTGCCAGGGTGGAGAAGGGTGGGCAGAAAGGAGCTCTCCTATGCAATACCGTGGTCTTTGTGCGCTGAGAAAAAAATGCTATGGAAGTAAAGTATCCACCATCCAAACTTGTCAAGCTTGACTCCCAAATACACCGCCAACTGGCTCCTGTGCATACTAAGATCATCATGCCAGAACCCAGGGTATTTGGCAACTAGATGTTGTAATGACGTCTCTGTGGACGTAGGTTACTGGCATGTTTAATAGCGTACTACCATTTAGGACAGTTCTTTGTCTCCTCATTGTTACGCTGAGCTGCCTAATAGTGGATTACAACACTTGATAACTAATCCTGTTGTACTTCAGGCTTCCATGCGGGATCTGTTAAATGAAGAATTGCTGAGTTTATCCTCTGTTAAGCAGGTGCACTTATAATTCTGTCTAAGGAAGCTTACAAACAGCAATTAGAAGAAGAAAAATGAGGATGTGGGAAATCTGTTGGAATATATATTTTTCTACTTTAAATGAATACATTCTTGGTAATGCTTGTTCGAGTTTAACCATTTCCATGAGTGCAGAATTTGGTGAATGGGTTGAAAGCATGTACAGTCTGCAGACTTTGCATCATTAACAAGCTCAAGTTGCTTATGACTATTTAAAACTAGAATTTGCATAATGAAATAGCAGGGGTTGTGAAAAGGGAAATAAATCAAGTGTGTATATAAATATATATATACACATATGTGTGTGTGCTTGATGGTTTGTATTACTATGTTAAATTTTGCCTGCAAAATTATTTCTGTATTCATCTTTGAAAAATGAAACTATAAAGTAACATAAATTCATTCATTAAATCAGTGAAAATAGAGGAGCCTTTTGCAAATTTCCCGTGGTGTAAATTTTGCCATTCGTGTCACCGAATAATATTAGTAACTGTGATCACAAGGACTGAAGCACGTGGCCTTCATTTTATCTTTATTTTCCAGTAGGACATTCCCCTTGTAAAGGAAAACGACACTTTCCACATTCTACACTCTAGCTGCAAAGCAATCTTTAATTGGCACTTATGCCCTATTGAAACTGATATGACACCTTATGAGCAGGCATTATGCCATCTAGACAGATGGGTATGAGTATAGGTGCAAGGCATGCCAGAGAACAGTGTGTGCATCAGGGTTGTGTGGAAGGGCCAGGCTCCTCCCCAGAGATACTGAAAGGGCAGACTGTGCAGATTATCGGCACTTTTACGAGGTTGGGGTATGCCATCACCATTCCAGTTTGTCCCTGCATTAGCAATGGAAAAGCAAAAAGTATATTTCAAAGCCATTTTAAGTGAGCTTTTGGCTTTCTGAACTCATGATGAGGGGAGTAAAGAGTTATTTTCCCCTTTTGGCATTTTTCTGGGACCTCTCAATTAGTCTTATCCAAAAGGTTTCAGCAGTGCTGTCGTGTTTCCTGCCAAAAGCCAATGTGTGACCTTTTATCAGCTTGTAAACCCTGAAAACCCTTTTGCCACCATGGGTCTTGCTTACATTTTGCACAATGGCAGACTCTATTAAATCTGTTAGTCAAAGTAAATGGGGATGAAAAATTACCTTCTTTGATTATCACTAAATAGTTCACAATTAACACTGAACTGCAAATGAGGAAATAATGTGTCTCTTTGAGGAAACCATATGTTTTGTGTTTTAAAGTACTTGTGTTAATATTGGTGGAATAGTTAATGTACAATGAATGCCATCTGCTGACTAATATGGAGTATTTACAAGGGCAAATAGTCCAGATAACTCTTCTTCTTAAATGACTATACAACTTGACATGATATTGCTTGGACAATTATCTGAGTCTAGTCCAACTTCTTCCTTTCTTCTTCCCCTCCTGTAGCCGTCGTTATGCGGAGTGTTTACGCAGAAACCCCACTGACGATGGCAGATCTAACAGTTGCTATTCATTCAGAATTGTTGTGAGAAACCACCCGGTCCCTCTGCAGAACAGAAAGAGGAAATAATGGAAAACATCACCCAGAAATTCTGGCACGCGCAAAATGGGCCTGTCGTCTTGAATGTGGTGGGCAGAAAAGCTGTATTGGGAGATGGATGAAAAACAAGTTACTGAGCTCAGTTTATGCACTGCAGTGTGCACGGAAAGCAGGCACCAGCAGCACAGCAAGGACGCACAGATAAGTCAGCAATGTTGTCCAGGGAGTGCGGTATGCTCCCTGAAAAAAAAAAAAAAGTAGAAATGTATTATTTATTTTTAAATTATTAATTTATTTAATTTAATTTCTTTATTATGATGATGATTTACTATAGCAATAAAAGGTTTGCACACTGCCTGGAATTTCAATGAGACAAGATGCTGCCCGATGTTTGCTTTCTACTTTGTTCAAAAGAGCAGGGCCTTTTGTACATTCAGGACTGCATAAAAAATGCTGGAATCCATCACTGCTTTCTCACTCTGGCAGATACAACTTGCTTTGCTTTGATATTTGATCTAATCAGAAGAAACCAGACTAATGCCTATGGGATTATAAATAATCTGAAATTATTTCTACTGGTGGGCAAAGGTCTCCCAACAAATATATGAGAAACAATTGAAGGTGAACCAGACCAGCTTGTCATCTGCTTTGCTATGGCATGTAAAGCATTTGGTGGAAATGTGCATAGTACTCTGGGCTTCATGACGCAAGACACCTTTCTGCCAGTTTGTCTCTCTCCAAATTGCACTGAACTCAGTTATCTCCTATTATGTCAGCAATAAAGGAATGGCAGGCGAATACAAGCACTTTGGGTAGATGGCTTGTGCTATCAATCCCTCAGTATGTGTTTTGCCTGCAAACAAACCATACTCTTGAAAACATTTACAGCCACAATATTTTTACACAGGGAAAAATCTCTTTTTTGCAGCTGCAGGAAGATCTTTAGGATATTATACAGTTTGAAGCTCTCTGTTCAAAAGCTTGAGTTGATATCCCAGACCCAGCCTCCTTGTACAAAGCAACAGCATGGATCCCAGTATCTTTTCATCAGTCAAGAGTTCAGAGCTTGTTTCTCTATTCCAAAGGCTTTTGTTCCACCTCAAATCAGTAGATTTTGAGAGGTTCCAAGCTGGAAACTTTCCCCAAAAGCACCTTCCAGTGACATCTTTGAAAAGCCACAAAACGGTAGTACATGAAAATAAACCACATGCTCCCAGACAAGCACACTGTCCGTTCTTGTCAATATTTTTACATATAATTGTATAAAAAATATCATAACAATAATAAAAAGTGAGATATGTGCCTTTCATTCCTAAGGATTTATAACTACATTCCAAGTTCTTCATAGTACTAATTTCTCTGAATCTGATGACCACAGGGGAATTCAGGGGTGACATAGCTGCAGAGACAGAATCATGTCACTCAGTGACAGAACATTCAGATTCTTTTCATTAAGTGGGGTGGACAGAATGTGGATAGCAATTTCTATTCCAAAGTTTCTATTTTAAGGGACACTCATGAAGAAGACAGCCTCATGCCAATCTTTACCTCTGCACCTGCAGTCAGGTTTAGACCAGTGTGGGGGCTTGATCCCAGCCAGCAACGAAGAACTCACCAACCACTCACTCCCTTTACCTCCTCTCTAGGGCATGGAGCACCACGAACAAATGAATGAGCTGCCTTTTGATTTCACAAGAAGCAAATCAATTTGGGCTTTGAAGCCAAAATCATTCTCTGCCTCAAATTCATTTGTGCTTATATTGCTAATTTGTGACAAAAGCACCAAAATAAATACATTTTCTGCTTCAGCCCCACAGGTATAAAGTGGAAATTATCTTAAGTTCCTCAGTTCGTAGCCTTTATTCCCCAAAACTACATCTATGGGGAGAAAGAGACCTCTCCAGAGAGTGTCTCAGACATGCAAGTAAGACCTAGCCACTACCACACAGGAGTCCCGAATCATCCTACAGACCCCCTTTTTCTCTCCAGTGACGATGGCTCAAGGCTCCTAAGTTAGGTAGCTAAGTATAGATAGACCCTAATGAAAGTTGTGTGGGTACTCCCCTTCCTCCCCCTTTTATTTTAACCTGATCAGACCCTTTGGCAACTCTGTATTCCCATCTGTGATATTTTATGTCAGAACTCATTTGAAAAACTGTCCCTAGAGCACAAGACAGGTCATCAGTCTCTTATGAAATTGATTAGGCAAAGCTAAAAGAAAACCGCACAACCACACTGTGATGTTGTTCAGCGTCTGTTATACAAACATGTTTACGTTGACACCAAGTATTTTGACAATGCCATGTTAGTCCAACAGATTTACAGGCTTGAATCACTAAGCAACATCCAGTTTTAGGAAAGAAATTAACATTAACAAACAAAGTGATATTTTCAAATGTATTAGTGGTTTTTATTCAGTTTAATTAACTTAAAATGAACAGCATGCACTATGGAGCTTTAAGGTACCAATAACGCTGGATCATTTGATGTGCGCTGTCATTGTCACTCTGAAATTTTACCCCAGCAATGAGATCTGCTTTTGTCTCTGTTGTTGACTGTAGAGAGCGCTAGTCTCAGTAGAGAAAAACTAGCTGTTTTTTAAAATTGACTTTGAAGTTATCCATAGCCTGCTTGAAAGTAAGTTTATGTACAATCCGATCTTACTTACAATAGAGTAATTATAGAGATGCTCTATTGCCTCTGTGAATATCTACCCACCTATACACACTAATAAAACTAAGATCAGAATCTGGTCCCTAAAATCTGTTTTTGCAACATCAGATTTCTCTCTTTCGAAAACAGTTCTCAGTCCTTCAAAGACTTCAGAGGGAGGAGACTCCATAGATCTCTCTGCAGCATCTCTTTGAAGCGTTATAGACGTGATGCTGTTTCCAGAAAAGAGTTTGAACACTGTAAAAAAGACACACTACATGCAGGAATCTTTCCGTTCATCCTTTCAAGGTCCTTTGATATGTCTTGCCATAACATTTTTTGCATAACAATATCAATGCTTTAAAGACCCTGTAGGTTTGTGAGGGCGGAAACAAATATGTTTGGTTTGGACTTTGTTTGTATCAATTAGTTATCAAAACTTACTCAGTCAACATTTATCTAAAAAACAACCTTCAATCTCTAGGAGCTCAGCTCTCCGCCTAGGTCTTACAAGTATGCATCCTGGGGGATGTGTAACATTGAGGGGTTAGAAAGAAAAATTTCTGGAATATTCAAAGAAAACAGAGAGAGATAAGCACCAGAATTGTACCAGCTCTAATGGGAGTTGGATAATTACGCTTGCGGGATCCTTTGAAGATCCTAGCAGCCAGCCACTGAAATTACAGATCTTTTCATAGAATTAAAATCTCTTGGAAAACTCTGAAACAAGGTCTGCATTAGGTGAAGCTCAGATAATTGAAAAAAAATAGATCATTCTGATTATCAGATCTCAGTGGTATTGTAGTTTGTTTTTGAATTCTGGCTAAAAACTTGAAAAATATGACTTTAATGTGAAGTTAATTTTTCACCTTCATGTCTCTCACAGAATTATGCATGCACATATACATACATATATATATGAACACATATATAAACACAGACGAAAGTTTAATCTGTAGAACACATTCATTATTATGAAGTCATTTGAGCCTCATTTACAATCAAATGAGTTTTTTCGTTTGATTTTTTTTCCCAGATACTCCTATACATGTTTTTATGCATTTGCAAATACATAAACATCTTTTGAGCTGACATAAAAATAGCGATGCAATTTTTGAAAAAAAGACTACTTACCATTGCCCAACTTTTGTTAGTTTTTCTGCGTGTCTCAGGCTACAGTTGTCCTACCATTGTACTCTAAAAGTGAAATCACTAATTGAGAGTAAAATCATAGGTGATGGGATTGCCTCATCTACCACTAGACACATGCAGCGTAGACTACACAGGCTGTAGGTGGTTACATTAGGGTACAATGAATTTCATCCATACAATGACTGGTCCAGGTTTACATGTTGTGCATTAAATCTGGGTGTCCACCACTTGAGAGTAGTAGCATACCTGAGAGTTAGTGAACAGCTCTGGACCATATGCCGTAGCATAGGTCTTGACTAAAAACCTTGAACAGAAGTTCAGTTCCTTCACTTGGCAGATGTCTCTCTGTTCCTGTTGATACTAGGAACCAGAAAGGGTTACCATTTGGAGGTCTGGACCAGAGAACAGAATTTCTTGAGACAAAATAGTACACAACCTGCAAATTTGTCTATTGCTATTCTTATTAAAAAGTGACATGATTTGTTTAGGCCAAGGACAAATGAATGGCTTTCTGCAAATGGCTACAGTACGCCAGGACAGGAATTTAATGTTCAGACTCTTCAAAAATACACATGCATACGGAATCTGTTTTGAAAACTGATTTGTTATAATAAACGACACCATCCACCTTCCAGAGCAAATCTGGGACACGTTGGACAAAAAAATTCCAAATATATTCATTCACAAATGATTATCTTAAGCTTTTTGAGATTTTTGTATAATTTAGTGCAGAAAAATAGCTAAGGGTATACCTATATTTTTCAGGCCCTGAAAACTTCTTAAAATACATATTAATAAACTTTTCCTGAAAATGGTTATTCAGCAGTATTAAGGACTACTTTGGAAACATTCAAAAGCTATGATATTTTAAAAGTTTTGAAATTCTAAATGTAGAAGAGTTACTTTGCTGTAGGATTTCTCTTCCTCCAAGTTCTTTGTGTATGATGCATAATAATTCATATGACAATCCACACTGGGCCTATGAGCAAGCACAGATGCACAAGACAATGCACACCACAGAGGAATATCTTCTACCAAGACTCAACGACAGCCTGCCAACAAAGCGTCTGCTGCTTGGCTTGCAGAGACCTGATTTTGTGAGACTTCTACAAAAGGAAACACTTGCAAGTTCCTTTTTCTTCTTCAGGATATCTTTATGCTATATTTGTTGACATCTGGGTCTATAATCAGAGATCATAGACACATTGTCATTTTGAAGGAGTCAGTTCCCTATGGCATCTATTTGCTCTCCTTGTATAGACAGACAGCTTGATGACTCAAATTGAGATGAAATTATGAAAACCGTCAGGTTTATGACAATGAGACTATGACAAAGAAACTGCTGTCATTATGGCAAGAACACCAGAGGTTAACACACAAGTCCTGGAAGGGTGAATCAAGGGACTTTTAAAGAAGAGTTTCACTGAATTGCCACCACACAAAATGTCGTACAGTTGATAAGGCCTACGCCATGTTTTGAGACACAGTCATCTCCTACTTTGATGCATATGTAACAATTCACACTTCCAGAAATGTTTGTCACAGGCCACATTCTACAGTATATTCCCAATAGAGAACACCACTGAATTGGTCTCTTCGGGTTCCTATACAGATATGAAGACAGGCTCCTTTACTGTAAAACAAATAGAGCTTCAGGAATTCCTTCCGTTCTTCTGTGCTATGTGCAGGTAATAAACTATAAAGATATTGTCACAAGATCCTTTCTCTTTCTTCAGTAACCAAGATAAAAAATGGTGCCAGACTCAGAAATTTCTGTTAAAATTTTAATATACAGGTATGTGGTGTGTTGACCTTGGATTTCTCCCTGGCTTCTCTACCTCCTCTTCCTGAGCGGAGCCAGGGGACAGGGAATGGGGCATGTGGTCAATTCACAACATTTTGTCTGTACCCCCTCCCCCCTCCTCACCCTCTTCCCCTGCTCTAGTGTAGGTCCCACCTATGGGAGACAATCCTTCATGAACTGCTCCAACGTGGGTTCTTCCCACGGGCTGCAGTTCCTCACAACCTGCTCCAGCATGGGTCCTTTCCACAGGATACAGTCCTTCAGGAAAAGACTGCTCCAGCTTAACTCCCCCACAGGGCCACAGATTTTGCCAGAAAAACCGCTCCAGCATGGGCTCCTCTTCAAGGGACCAGCTTCTGCCAGGAGCCTGCTCCAGCACAGACTCTCCATAGGGTCACAGTGTCCTTCAGGGCACATTTACCTGCTCTGGCATGAGGTCCTCCGGTGGCCGCAGGGTGAATATCTGCTCCACCATGGACCTCTACCGGCTGCAGGGCTTACCTCACCATGGTCTTCACCACCAGCTACAGGGGAATCTCTGCTCCAGTGCCTGAAGCATCTCTCCCCCCTCCCTATTCACTGATCTTGGTGTCTGCCAGGCTGTCACATGTTCTTGCTCCTCTGTCCTGGCTGCTGTTGCACATCACTTTTTACCCCTTCTTAAATATGTTATGACAGAGATGCTACCACTATAGCTGATGGGCTCAGCTTTGACCAGCGGTGGGTCTACCTTGGACCTGGCTGGAACTGGCTTTGTCCAACATGGGAGAAGCTTCTGGCATCTTCTGACAGAAGCCACCCCAGTAGCCCCCTTGCTACCTTGCCACTTAAACCCAATACACATCAGTAAGCCACAACCATTTCTAAGTTAAAAGTAAGCAAAACAGGTTTTCTGCCAAGAACTCAACACAGATAATGAGGCTACTCTTAGATTCCCATCCATTCACTTTTCTTAGATCTGGATAGTGGCATCTCTGCACACACTTTGGTTGTTTTTCCTATTTGCTCACTGTTCCTTTTCTAACTAAAGGCAAAATCTGTACTCAGATCTACTTGTTCATGGAACAACCTAGAGCTACTGAAACATCACTAGTCTGAGATGTTGATTTGCCTACTTGGCTTAAAAACTGTTGGGGGAACAGTATGCCTGATCACATTCATGATCATGACACCTTCTCTGGAAAGGAAATTCTGAAACTCCTCTAGCCGTTGGCCTCATGAGCAGCTTCTACCTATCTTGTACTTCGAAGGGTTCAAGGTTTACTGCCTTTTTCAGCACCATTTGGCCTGATAATGACTCTTTCCAAATGTCCCACGGTTGTTTGTTGTTCAAAACAATGTAGTTATGGGAGAGCTACAGTTACTTGGTTCTGAATTGTGTCCCTCCAGATTGAGGGGGTGGTAATGGGGGGAAATTCAATCTAAGTAATGGTAGGGCAGCAAACTCCAGTCATGCAGTGTGTCTCCTGCCCTCACTCTCACACAACTGGATTCTGTTTCCACAGCGCTCAGTGAGAACATAAAAAGTGTTCAGGAATTTTGTTGTTGTTTTGGGGGTGAGCTTTTTTTTTCCCTGGTGGTGAGGGGAAATGTTTGTCAGTGACAGTAGTAACCTGGGGCTGAGCTCCACTCCACTGGTATATCACGAATTCTTTCACCTGAACAGCGTCAGGTACTCACAGAGTAGTATAAGGCTTTAAAGATTTGGCCAAATATTAGTATCAGCTAATATTTAGAGTGGTCCATAAAGTTTGAGACGCATCTTGTGTAACAAGCAGAGCTACACCGAAGAGCAGAGAACACAGAAATCTGTATGTGCTTGATGGAAAGCCTGTCCTGTTTAAGTCATTGACAAAAGTCTAATTGGTTCCCACGGGGCCAAGTATTCACCCTAAGGTTTCTCCTTTGAAGAGAATTTAATGAAGAAAATATCAGTTCAGGGACAGTCAGAACAGTATTGTGGCTTTAACATCAAAATTCATTCAGCTTCATTCTTGCTGTCTCCCAAGTTGGGTTCATTCTCTCACACTTTCTTTCTCTCCTTCAGGGAACATTGACAGCTTTCTTGCCTGTTCTCCATTGGGAACAGGAAGAATAAACTATTCCTTCTTTCTTGCTTTATTCTTCCTTATACCTCCCTCTATTGTTCTCTGAGGAGTTTTAAGCTGTTTAATTTCTGTATGCCCAGGTGCACTGAGCAAATGGTATACCTTCCAACAGTGTTTCATCCATCTACATCTCTCTCATTAAACGTCATCCTTCTGATTAGCTAGATTCATTAAGTTTGGTTCTCACCCATGTGGAAAGTTTGTCATTTGTGTTCTGTATTTTATATAGGCTAGTAACATTTTCCCAGAGTATATTCCTGGAATCCATTGCTTTTGTTTTCCTTTGTAATCTACAAAGTTAATTGGATTTCATCAGCAGTTTTTCTTCTATCATAAAACTGTTTAACACTTCCCAACCCATTCCAGGCATGTGATTATCTTAGCAGCATAAGCTCACATAAGGTTGCTTTACGTTGCATTTCAGTTATGTGAGAGGGTGGTCAAAAAGGTATTACATGCATTGTTCTGTCATGAGAGACACAATTCCCCTCAGGACAGGGTGGCACTGCATTGAAAAGTGTATTCTCTTGCAAAGCTGCATCAGAAGACCTGACAAAAATTTGTCAGAACAGAAAAATGGACAGCCCTAAATATACAATTTCTGTCGAAGGACAGCATCTGTGTTAGACAAATTATTACTATTGTAAATAAGTTCTTTCTCTGAAATCTTTAGAATATTTTAATGATATATTCATGCATTATATTTTCAGATATTTCCACAACGTTAGATTAACTCCAGTTTTTTTTCCATCCCCTCTCCATATGCACCAATATAGTGTATAGTGTATAGTTTATAATCTACAAATCTAGCATTTATAATGCTACGTTTCAATCTTGTTCTAAACTATTGCGAATTGTGGCTATTCTTGTCAGCTTCTGAATTTGCCTCAGTTAACATCCTAGATAATTTCAACAACAGACAAGGTCTTAAAAGGGAAACATTCTATCTACAGTTTTCAAAGAAAATAAATGAGGAAAGCAGGAAGGTGAGGAAAGTTTTAGTGATCTTTGTGTGTTGGTCAAAGAATATAAAAGGCGTTTTCCAGCACAAATCTGAAAAAAAGACCCTGAGATATAACCCTGGGAAAAAGATTGATGACTTGACATCATGCACACATCTGAAGTGCAATCTGAAATGCATGTGGTTTAGGGGATTTTTTGGAGAAGTTGATTTAAGCTTGTTAAGTGAATAGAATTTGACTTAAACTCTCCTCAGCTGGAGATAAACTCCAAGCATACCTCGTCCTGTTTTAAAGAAAGATGGGCTACAAGCTTGCATCTAGTCTCACAAGGTGTTTAATTAACCTTGCTGATGAAAACATGAAACTGATTAACAACTTTGTGTTCAAAACATGCCACTAAACATGGTCCTGTAAGAGCTTGCAGTATGAAAGTTCTGTCGTTCACCTGCTCTGAACTCAGAGCAAATGGGGCAAAGTCTGTATCAGTAAAGGGACTCTGCCTTCATTAATCACCGCTGTCCAATACCTGCTTTTCAGTGGCAACATCTGTGTACCAGTCAACACAGAATCTAGTGGTACTATATTAATTAACAGAAAACTACTAAAACATGCAGTAGTTATGGATACTGAACTAGTTTCATTATTGTTGAAAAATGCACTGGTATATGAAAAAAAGCCAAAGAGGCTTGGGCTCCAGCTCTTTCTACTAAAGAATGACTCCAATCTTTAACTTTGTGATAGGAAATCCTGTTTCACACATGACATAATATCAGCAATATTGGCAGCAGACACCAGAAGACAGCACTGTCTCAAAAGCGACATGGGAAGCTGTCTCTTTCAAAACTATCCCTCATTTCTAGGCATGGATACATGGAAATCCCTGAGACCAACATTTAGCTTTTCTTGCTAATGCCTGGATTCAGCTACAAACTGGGCACATATAGTTTAGGTGTCTAAATCTAGGTGCGTATGTGTGCACTGAGTAACTTAGCTGCTTTAATGACCAACAGAGATCTAGGACTGGAGTCAATTGCCTGCGCAGAAGCACCTGGTGCCACCGAGCCACCTTGCCTCCCCAGCACACCCACCAGAAGAGCAGTGGTCCCCAGGAGGCCCTGTGTCATCTGGACTAGTCTCATAAGGATGTCTTTGATGTCACCAGTTACTCAAATGTGGGCAATTGAATCCCTGTTCAGTACAGGAAAAGGACTCGAAAAAGCTTTCCAGCTTACTAGATATAGCTGTTAACTGCATAGTTCTCTACGTCCTACATAGAATAGGGGCTTAACTCAGGGGCTTAGCTGCCCAAGCGCATGCTTTTAGAGCCATTTCAAGTATCCTGGGGTATCTGACACATTGATATGAGTCTAATAGATATGACACAAAACCTATAGAAAATCTTTTCTTTCTAAACTACTAGTTAGAAGCCAGGCTAGACCCTGCTGGGAACCTTATGTGTGGGACTGAATGGGGTCCCCAGTGTTTTTATTTCATTCTGCCGATTTTGTTGGGGCAACTTCTGATAGCATGGAAAGCATGAGAAGAAGAAAATGATGTACCGACTGGATTAATCAGACACTGGGATCCACTTCATGACTGTATTATCTCATTCCCATTGAAATCAAGGTTTCCCTTGACCAGTGCAGTACTGCTATAATCCAGCTTTTAATCAGTTCTCATTTGTGATAAAACTGATACCAGTGAAGAATATCAGGTTCGCAATGTTGTAAGCAAGAGAAAATTCAGCAGCCCTTGTAACATCTATAATGAAAGAAACCCAGTTAAACGATTTAGATAGCTCAAGCAGGAATATTGGTTTTACCAAACTGAATTTAATCCAGTGTTTACCTGCGTGAATTGAGAAGTTATGAATCGTTGCTTTGGCAACCATCCCAGATAGCAACAGGTTATGAGCATCAAAAGAGAATTAGATTATAAACTTTTTTTAAAAAATAAATGTTTTCCTTATGTGTAGAAAATTCCAGTTAGCACAGTCCAAAATATTTTGTATTTCATATGATTCAACCAACATTACAGTAAGTTAACAACCTTTGTACCATACATAACCTTCCTTACTAGTGACCAATTTTGTAGGCATTTATCCAAGTGGATATTCATCCTGCAGTATAAATTGAAACAGACATCAATGAACAAACACAACTTTATTTTCTGTCAGGTTCACAGCAGCAAGCTTGACAAAAGACAACAACGCCAAAATCAGAAGCATAGTATTTGCTAATACATTCACCAGGTGTTCTGAGAGTCTATTCATACTGTCCTGAGTGAGCTGAAACCACTTAATCTTCCACTAGCAGACACAAATATGAGAAATGCCTCTGAGATTGACAAGGGGAAGAGTTAATATAAAGGTCAGATAACAAAGAGCAAGACCCCACCTTGAATACAGAGTAATAATCAAGTTGCATCTTTCTTGACTTCAGAATGAATCCATCAAGGAAAATAATGACATAGCTCCCAAGAGCAACATGCAAATCAGGGAATTAATCTCTAGCAAAATGTTTTATGTTATGGAAACCCGCAAATAGATTTGATTCAGTGACAGTAAATCAAACATGGTGGATAGTTCTGTTTGACTGATGAGAACACATGCCACTGGCAGCAGGGCAGTGACATATACAGGATAGCAATAAATACTTTCACTGTCAGTTCAGCAGCCATTGCTCAGTGACACTAAAAGAATGTAGAAAGCTTCAGGCAAAAATGCAATCCAGCTCACAAAATGATATTTTGCTTTTCTGCAGCTTTTTCCATGCTACTCTTTTCTGCTGATCAGGAAATTAACAGCTTATAAAGATGTATGAAGAAAAAAAATACTAAAATCTATCTACAAGACTTTTTTGCTCTTATTGCTTTGTGTTGTTAGTGACTTGCTGCAGCTAATGCATACCTCCATAATAACACTGGTATGTTATCTGCAGCTTTTCTTTTCTCGCCCTTACTCAGATGTCCAGCTCTACTGTATTCTGATCTGACTCCCACCTTCCCACTCCCTGTTAAAGCAATGGTTAAGTTAGAAAGGGGCTGCCATTAGTGATATTAACTGTCAATGGAGAAGGAGAGGCAATTGCCAGGGACATTCAGAAGAAGATGAGGTTGTTCTCAGTCACACTCTGATGTAATCTGTGTCTTTCCATATGAGGCGCCTAGGGAGACTGAGGTCAGGTTATTCCACCATACATCACAGTAATTGCTGGGCTCACCGGCACTGACCTCTCCAAGCTGCCCAACTCCTTGAGCACATACCAGAGTTCACAGCTAACCCAACAGATACATCTGTGCCCCTAAAGCTGCAAAACCAACAACAGCACAGCCTACTAGCGTCTGGATGCATTGAGGAGTGCCTTGGATATACTCTGGAAAGAATAAACTTTAGACTTTGCAGATGAACTGTGCACAATCTCGCCAGTGTCTGTGAGAGGCAAAGAGGGGGAGTTACTACCAGGAGGGGGGACGAAGGAGACAGAGATGGCAAAGGGGAACACCTGGGCTGTAGAGCAGAATGTGTCAGCAGAGCCTTACAGCACATCAGGCCAACAAGAGGTCTTTTAACACAAGCAGAAAGAGATCCATGGAAGAACTTTGACAAAATAGGAGATATTAGATGAATACATATTTTAATTGCTCCATTTGAAAAAGAGAAAACAGAAAATATGAGTAATAACAAGCCTGAGCTTTTAATGAGGGTGAGAGGACTGGGGCTGGAGAAGGAGATGGACAAGTCCAAACTCCAACACTGTCTGGGTAAACACAGGGTACAGAGCAGTGAAAAAACAGCACCAGACCTGGTAATCCGGTCATTAGCCATATGAGTCATATATTCAGCCTGCACTAGCTCCCGCTCAGTTTTCTCAGCAACAGTTTTATGGGTACTGATGAGAGCCTGAGAGCTTCCAGAGACATAGTAGGAGTTGTTTCCTATGGCAGGGATCAGCCCGCTTGGCTTCACAAGAGACACTAGTGTGTCTCTCCAGAGCTGATGATGCTGCCAAGTAACAGCCCAACAAAACTTCCAGGGAGGCAACCAGTTAGGATGCTTATTTGCTTAGACTTCATTTCGAAGGTCCTGTTCTTCATCTCCAGAGTAGGCTGAGGACTGACTGCAACCCCCATTCTCCATCAGACCTGTGCTTCTCGTAATGGGAGAAGGTAGAAGAGTCAGGAATGAAGGACTGAAGATGAACGTAGGAAGAATGGGGTTCATGGAGGGAAGATGTTTTAGTTTTTGCCTTTGATTCTCACCAGCCTAATCTATATTTAATTGACAATAAATTAAATTAATCTTTACCAAATCTAGTCTGTTTTGCCCATGACAGTAATTGGTAAGCAATCTGCCCACGAACTTTATCTAATTTTTAATCCCTGTCCTGCTGTGGAGGGGCAGTGAGAGAACATTGGTGGGCATCTGTCAGCCAGCCAAGTTTAACCCACCACAACGTGGTCAGCACTGCACTCACTCAGCTATCAACAGCAGATAATGAGAGGTAGTGCATCTCCAACCCTACTGTCTTTGAGAGAAGCACTGGCTATAAGTCAGAAAAGTTCTGGGGAAAGAAAACAGTGAGTTCTTTCCCCAGACAGGGCCAGTAGGCAAGCTGGTTGTAGTCCCCGGGACTACATCTGAAGGGGCATCTGTAATTGAGGATGTTCTGGAGCAGCTGTCTTGGATGTTCAATTACTTTCCTGGTCATGCTTATTTTAAATTTTGTTAAGCAATAAGCAGTTCAGTGCCCAAGAAATACTACTGGTTCAGAAGTGTGTTTGGATGACAGAAGTTACCATAGGACTGTAGACTTACAGTCTACAGACTACACTATGTAGACATACAAGGCAGCATATGGTTTTGCTAACAGGATGATAACTTTTACTGCATTAATATGTTCAATTAGTACACAGCTAGATGAGGCAAGAATGATCTTTTACCATTCCGTGTTCTTACGAAACACTGGTGAAGTCAGGCTGTGTCGACACCAAATATTTTAAGATATTTACAATGTCTGACTTTGATAACAATATAGTAAGCAAACGTAATGGTATAGAAATGTAGGAACAATGTAAATATAAATGTAAGTAAAAGGAGGGGTACTCTGAGATATATGATCATATTAATGCTTATAAGGTATGTGAAAGCAGATCAAAACATTTAGCAAGTCCTGCAAGCCTTCTAGAAAGACTTTTTCTAGTAGAGGATGAAGAAAGCATATAATAGCACCTTAACCCAGGTTACCTTCAGCTCAGACCAACTGATCTAAGAACCCATCTTTAACTGTATAATCTTGTTGGGGTAAGTAGTCAACATATGCCACCAAGGATTCACTTGTTGGGATTTTTTTCATTTCTCAAGTTTACCCCATCTGTGATTTCAGTGCCTCTGCCAGGGATCTCAGATACACAGGAGTTTGCTAGTAAAAGCTGTAAGAACTTGCTGGCCATAAAAGTTTTTTTGAGAATCTTTTTTATTTTTGAGCTTTCGAGTGTGTAAACACTGCTGTAAAAGTGCCGGACACCCTGCTGCAGGCAACCCTCTCTTCACTTGGGCACCTGCAGTGGGTCCGAACCTGAGCTGGAGGTAAGCAGGGCAAATGCCTCCCTGCCGGAGTTGTTTAACAACCATCTCAGTGGCCAGGTGCTTGAACTACAGCTGTGGTGTGAGCCAACGGAAGGACAGTGCCCGCTCCTTCCCACACTGCTGGAGCACAGAGAAAGAGGAGGGGTACTCTGCATGTTGGGTGAGGGCTGGTTAGAGCCATAAGTCCTCACTGCCTTGGGGAGGAAAAAATCCATTGTAGGACAGCAGTATTTTGGGACAGAGATTCAGAGTGAGAACACAAAATTAAAACCTCCTTTTTTTCCCAACCACTTTTAGCAAAGTTTCTTCTTTTGTAGAAGTGCCAAGGCAAGAGATTATTGCTGGCTAAGCCATGTACTTTTTTCAGTTGCATACAACCATACAACTTCTCTCCACCCCAGCTTTTCAGGAGACTGTTATTACAACCATGTAGCTGCCATAATGGTGATCCTTTATCTTTCCTCCTTAATAAAGGCATTCCCAGGAGCAGCTAGCAGCACTACTCACTCCAACACCCATCTGCCTCTATCCACACAAGGGCTTCAGGGCCTGGGGTAGCCGGTGGACAGCCTCGTGCATCTGTCCCTGGCAGCTTGCTAACCTTCCAGGCAATTGCAGCAACATGTTCCCTGGGGTGCATTTCAGCCTGCACCCTTGCCCCCGGCCGTAATAGAGCATGTACGGTAGCTGAGCTTGGTCTTGAGGGTGTCTCTACGAACAGCCACAACAGAAACTATGGACAGAGCCAATGAGTCTTGCAGTTGCGGATGTCTTTTGCTTGTGGGGATAAACATGTAATGATGTTATAGCTACTGTCCTCTGCCCTGCTGTGTTTTTATGGGGACATAAGGACAGCTGTACTGGGCCCGGTTAGCTCTGTAAGCCAAATAACTTGTGTCTGACAGTGATCAGTCACACCATTCTTTCATATATCTGCCCTCCTAGAATTTCTTGTTTTGTTATGTTTTTATACACTTTTTTCCTCTTCTGTTCCCTCTCTCAAATATCCTAGTCATTTTTAAAGTTGTATTTTAATATGGTGAAGGAACAGCAGAAAATCCCCCAAAGTGATGCTTTTCACAAAATCTGGCAAAGCCAGTGAAAAATGGCATAGAAATGTCAGTAGTTAGTGTCAAAAAGTGTTCCTTTGTTGCTAGATAAATGTATTTCATGCAAGCTTAAAGGCTGAGATTATATCATTTTCTACTGGTTCTCTCTGTGTGGAGACTAATGAATCTTATGGATCATTGTAAAAGTCTGACAGTCAACTTATAAAAGTTCCGCATAATGTTTAGTGAGTAACCAGGGGTCAGGTTTAACAGCTGAGAAAATACGATGATATTTTTTATTAAATAAATGCACATTCTGTTCGGTTTGAGTCTTCTGAGGCTTCTGGAAAGATTTAATTCATGTTTGACCTGTTCAAATGTTACCAAAGGATTTGCCTGCCTTAATCTTATTTGAGAAGTGATGCTAACAATATTTCTTTAGCCTGCATCACTGTGTAAAGATTGAAATTACATTAAATGCAAGTTTTCAGTAGATCTTGCAACATTTTAAAAAGTTATGAATGGTAGTAAGAGTTCGTTTCTACATGCATGTATTTCGCTGCCTTTTGGGGGTATTTGTTAACATGTTTCATTGCCAGGCATCCACTCTCTTGTGGGAAAACACCTTTGAGCTAGAAACTTGTGTTGTTGACATTTGTAATGGTTGTCCTCTTCATAACTATTAGTCTTGACAATCGTTAGTCATGCTGATGCTTCTCAGAATTTCTCTAATTCTCATAATTCTGTTTGTTTTCTCTCTAAAATAAAAATTTCGTCTTTTTCTCTGGAATTTTTGAGAACTTTCCACTACATTCATTTCCAAAAGAATATGCATCTTCCACAAAGTGGAAACTATCATTTATGTTATAGGTTCAGTGAACTTGCTAATTCATCACCCTAGACAGTGGGTTTCTTCACCTGCAGAAGAAATACTTTTGGTATGCATATCTTTCAGACTTTTCTCAAATGTGCACATTTCTTACCTCTGAATAGCTGGAGAATACAAGAAAGTAAAGACTTTGGGCTACATTGGCAAACAGCTAAATTTTTTTCCATTGAAGATGCAGTCAACAAGGTAATGAATTTAACCATAAGAGCAAGAGACAGGAATTTCTTACTTGGCTTTTTCCAGGATCCATAGAAATAATCTGTAGACCACTGGTTGAAAATCACTGATTTAGCTCCACAAAACAGCTTGGTGTCCAGTCTCGTCCCTAGTGTAAGACCATAGTTTGAGATACATGGGTTCCTCACACAGGGGAGAGACAGGCTTTTAAAAGGGGATCCACAAAAGTTGAATGGACCAAACCCCACAGTTCTTAAGGACTTTAGGTTACTATTTTTAGACTGCTGGACGATCCATCTTCTGTCTTCCTCATAATAAACTTTCTCAATTCATATAAAACAAAGCACACATATATATTCACTAGAGCAGAAAGAGTGTAAACGTCTAAGTACATAGAAGGTAGATAACCTGTTTACAATCTGAAGTGCAATTAACACAATACATATACATAACCATTCAAAAATCAAGGTAACCTCTCCTTCCCTGTTAGATTATATGAATAAAGCTTTTTCAAATTAAAGCAAAAACCCCATGATGACTAGACAAATAGTGAATGGGTGGAAGTACTCAAGCTGAAAACACTGAATGGCTAAGGTCATCACAGGACACTCGAACATTGTCCGTTGTTCAAAACATGCAATCTGTGTGGGATTATTGCTTAACAGGTTATAGAACTCATTATGTGGTGCAGGGGTGGAAGAGAATTTTGGGACAAGGCATAAAGACTTCGGGAATTGTATAAAGCTTCCTTTGCGATGCTTAGGGGAAGGGACAAAGGCAATGGAAGAGAAGGATTCTGGAGGAACATACATGGGAAAATAGAAGAAAAAGAAGGGATAAATGGGGCTGGTAACATTTAAGTAGGTGATAGGTCAGTATGCTTGTCACACCAAGCCCTGCCCTTGATTACTGCAGCACATCCTATATTAAATCTCATTCAATTAACTATCTTCTGTGGGAGCTCACACCTCATTCTAAGCCTACATATGTGAACTTCCAGCAAACTTCAAGTCAGCCTCACCAAAGAGTAAGGCAACAAGGCTTGGACCCAGGAGAGCCTGAATGTCCAAAGCTAGCTACTGGTGGAAACCATGAGCCGGGGTGACCAATTACCAAACTTGAAGACAAACTAGCAGTGTAGCAGGGGGACATTATCACTTTGAAAGACACAAGGTCAGAGCCAGCAACTGAGTGAGAGGCCTGGGATCCAGGCAGGGATATTAGGTGGACTTAAAACCCACTCTGATATTTGGGAGACGCACGAAGGTGGAAGCAGATGAAAATCAAGAAAGTCAGGATGGTGTATGTTCGTATGTATATGGGGGTGTGGGGGAAGGGCAGTGCAGATGTACCAGGAATACGTGCTCAGCCTCAATGCTGGCTGGACTCTGGCACAGGAAGGCACTGTATCCATGGGGCTGGGACAGGAGAAACCTTGAGGTATGAGAGGGATGAGAGTCAGTTCTACCTGTCTGGGAAGATAACTTTCACTTTTTCCTGAAGTCCACCAGACCTAGTTTCCTCCAACAAGAACGGTTTTTCTTCGTTTTTTAGGGTTTTGGTTTCCTGCTTCTTAACCACTGACTCATGATATGAAAGGCAGGATATTTCAGTCACGGATCAGCATCATATTGCTCTGACAACATAGCCCTTGGCTACTTGGAATGAGCTCAAAAATATCTGTGAAAAGGTATGCAATCAATCCCCAAGAAAATGAATTCTGAAGAAATGTTGACATAAAATCTGAATTCCACGTTCATCAGTGACACTGTTAATTGGAATTCATTTTTCTATTGCTTGAATATTATCCAAATCTAAAAGTAGTTACCTGGCTTTGAAGCCACCTGAAGAGCATTTTTGAGTGTTTGAAGGAAGATGCATGTTGGCCTAATTATAAATAACATAAATGTGTCTCTCCTAATGCTATGTGACAGACTGACTTCCTAAATAACTATTTATTCTGAATACACTGAGATCAGGAAAGACATAAACACTTCAGGATAGAGAAGAAGAGGGAAGAGAGAAAGTAAGTATGGGAGTGCAAAGGCCAAGCCTCAGTTCCTAGTCAGTTCCCACTGAGATTTAGAACAGAATAATTTTGGCAGGAAAGGACCTCTGAAGGTCATCTGTTCTAAACCCCTGCTCACAAACAGGCCAGCTCCGGCAATGTCCAGTCACGCGTTTAATATCTCCAAAGATGGAGATCCCACAAACTCTCTGTGAACCTGTCCTATACTTGACCACCCTCACTGTGGATGAGGGAGACTTTTTTTTCATGGTATCTAATCAGATTTTCTAATCCTGCAAGTTGTGTCTGTTGCTTCTTGTTCTTTTCCTGTGCATCTCTGAGAAGAGGCAGGCTCCATCTTCACTATAACCATCCTTGGATGCATACCATCAGGTCTCACAGTTCTGGGTATGCTCAGTTGTTTTACGTGATCCGTGACTCATTTTTGCTCTACCATCGATAATACTTCACTTTCCCAAACTCAGCCACTAGGCACAAGGACCTGGGAGGCCAGAAAGCAAACTGTGCCAGTAAATACCAGGGCAAAAAAGGCCACAAGTAACTCAGCCTTTTCTGTGTTTTTGATCATTGGATCTACATTAGCCTTACTTTTACTGCTGATGTACTTAGAGAAATTATTCTTGTTGCCCTTCATATCCTTTGCTAGTTTAAATGACAGTTGAGCTTTAACTCTCCTAACTGCATCCCTACATGCCTGGCCAAGATCACTATATTCCTCTCAGGTAGACTGTACCCCTTCCACTTTCTGAACACTTCCTTTTTATGCTTGAGCTCAGCCATGCTTGCCTTCTGCCCCAGACCTGTGACATCTTGCACATTAGGGTGAACCCTTCCTGTGCTCTGAGGAGGCAGACCTTGATCAACCAGCTGCCTTGGGTATCCTCAACCTCATGGAATCCTCCTGTGTGATCTCACCTACCAATTTCCAGTATGACTGTGCATGGACATCTAATTCTTCCTGCTTGTTCCCTAAGCTGCATGTCTTTGTGTAGAGGTGTATCAGATGGGCTCTCTGTTGTGCTGCCATCAAGCAAAATGCGAGAGCTTCCCTGTCATGATGTGCCCTGGGTGTTTCCTCACTGCTCCTTGTACTATGACTTCTCCCCAGGATTTGGTCACCATTCCTGAAAAATCTAGCTTAAAGTCTTCCTAATTAGGTTATCAAGCCTGGTGTAAATGGTGCTAATACCTCCATTTTGGCAGATGGGGCCCCATCTTTTTTAGCAGAAAAGAAAGAAGAGGTCCTAGCTGCCAGTTGGGGTTAAACCATAACAGAGGGTGATGAAGCTTGAATCTTTTCTCTCTGATTCAGGCTGTAGTTTGAATCAACATTCTTAAAGTCAGAAGCTGGTGGAAGCAATGCATTGATTAGAAAGTGAATAGCAAAGACAAAACAAACACAATATCTTTTTATTTTCTTCTGTAGAGGATTAGCTCCTGTCAAGTCCAAAAGCCAAGAATCTGGGTAAAATTTGAGGTTTGTGTTTGTCTTGTCATTGTATTCCCTGAAACAGTTCAGCTGAAGTCAGTAGGACAGAAGGAGAAAAAATGTGAGATTGGGCTATGCCTAGAAGTTTTGATTTCTACTTAGGAACAGCTTGATTTTAAACTGGTCCCTGGAATCACTTGGAACAAGTTTGAGGCAGATTTTGGTAGGGAAAATTCTAGAGAAAAAAGCCTAAACCACTTCCAGAGAAGCACACTTACCATTAGCAAAGACAAGACGTCATTAACATGTCTGTTAGCAAGAATCATAAATTTAACTCTTTTTTGAGTTTTAACGCTTAGACCAATACAATGGCATGTCTGCCTATCCCCCACTTTTCCTCATAGGTATGTAATTGAGCAAGTAGTGCTGCAAGGCCTTGCTCTGTGTGGATAAAAGATTGTTTCGTACAGTTAACGGTTGCTGAGGTGTTCTTGCTCCTCTGATTCTCTTCATTTCTATGAAAATGTTCTGTGTCGGGAGCAGACCCAGCCATGCAGGTTAAGGAAAAGGCAGACCTCCTCAGGCTTCACAGCCAATGCTGAACAGTGGTCCGTTCCTCTTCCTTTTAGCTTTTAGCAAGCCTGTAACCTTGCCTTGAAATACATCTCAAATTTGGGAAGGAATATAGCCAGTTCAGAGAGATGCTTAGGGGCCATGTGAGTTAGACACTTATAGGCAAGATGTGTGAATTGTAATGTGCAATGTGAATGGCACAAAGTGACTCAGAATGCTTGATGACATTGATTATAATGACTCAAGAATCGGACAATTTTGGGTTTAAAATGTATTCCTGCTAAAGAAGGAAGCTTTCTTTAAAAACAGCAATTCAAGAGAATCCTCTTAAATTTGGAGACAACTACTGATTGTTCAGTAAGGGACAAAATATACAGAGAGGGGAGAGGTTCCAGAACTACATATTGTGCTAATAAGGATGCTATCCAGACAGCTAAGAAGTTTACATATACACTATACAGATGCTAAAAAATGTAGCATTAAAACAGAGACTGTGAATTTTGTCATAAAGAAAATTTTGCTCTGGCAATTTCTTTTACTATTATTGAAACAATTACTTAAGTGGCATACAGTTGTAAATGGTACATGTCTTATGTTGCTGGTGTATATTAACATCTATATCACTGTAATAGCATAGCCATAGTAACAAACTTTCAGTATTATCAATCTGACTTCAACAGAAGCAGCATAAATACTGTAGATGATGACAAGTGTACGGTGATGAAGTTAGCATAAGGAATTAAGACTTCCAGGATATATCATAGACTGTTGGGATGTATCTTTTTGCCATTATTATTTCTCATGGAAGGCGAAGTGCGTTGCTTTCATGGCACCATTTCCCTCTTGCTCCCTTTTGAGACTGAGAGGCTGTGCCTGTATGTCACTGTGTTGGTCCTGAGCAGTAACGCCATGGTGAAGGATCTCACTGCGTCATGACCACTTACTGAGCAGTGATTTGGTTGACAGAACAGTTCTGGTGCATGTAAAACTGTTTCTTTTTGGAAGCAATTAAGCAGGGTGATCTGTTTCAGAATACACCAAGTCTAATCAAAATCCTGAAAGGGCACACAAACAGCTTATCCAATGACTGATTTTTTTCAACAGCTTTAAGTGTATGCATGGTAGGGAAATTTGGATGAAGGAATCAATATCTTGTTCAAAGTAAACTAAATCTAGTTTGAAGTAAAACACCTGAACCACATACAGTGGAAATATAGCGAAATCAGTAACAATTTTTTGTATTTACTGACCTACTGACCTTTTTTTCTGCACCAAATACTTGCTAGGGTACACATAGCCTAACAAGCTTCTTTTTCAAGGGAAGAACAGCCCCAGCTCTCTCAGTCTCCCTTCATAAGTCACATAAATGCTCCCGTCCCTTAATCACCCTCATGGTCCTTCACTAGACTCACTCATTTCTACTGGCAAGCCCAGCACTGGACCCAGCACTCTAGATGTGTCTCAGCAGGAGTAAATAAAGAGGAAGGCACACTTCCTTCAACCTGCTGGCAACTCTCTGCCTAATACATTTCACAGAATGACAGAATGGTAGGGGTTGGAAGGGACCTCTGGAGATCATCTACTCCAACCCCCCTGCCAGAGCAGGGTCACCTAGAGCAGGCTGTACAGGAACACATCCAGGCAGGTTTTGAATATCTCCAGAGAAGGAGACTCCACCACTTCTCTGGGCAGCCTGTTCCAGTGCTCTGTTACCCTCAAAGAAGTTTTTCCTCATGTTGAGATGGAATTTCTTGTGTTCTAGCTTGTGTCTGTTGTCCCTTGTCTTGTCACTGGGCACCACTGAGAAGAGTTTGACCCCATCCTCTTGACACCCACCCTTTAGATATTTATAAACATCGATGAGATCCCCTCTCGCTCTTCTCTTCTCCAGGCTAAATAGACCCAGGTCTCTCAGCCTTTCCTCATAAGAGAGGGTGCTGTTGGCTGCGTTTGCTGCAAGGGCACATTGCTGGCTCATGTTCAACATGGTATCCACCAGTACCTCCAAGTCATTTTCTACAAAGCTGCTTTACAGATGGACAGCCTCCAAGCTGTACTAGTGCCTGGGGTTATTCCAGCCCAGGGGAAGAACTTGGCATTTCCCTTTGGTGAACTTCATGAGGTTTCTGTTGTCCCATATCTCCAGCCTGTCGAGGTCCCTTTCAAGGCCTCATCTACTATTTCATCTTTTCAGAGCTGGGCCTTCTATAAAAATAAGTTACCTCATAATTCCTTTTTTCATAAGCCTCTCTCTTGCCTGACTCCACATTTCCCTTTTCTCTAAATCTACCATTCCTTATTAAAGTCTTTGTAATATATTTTATTCTCATTTTAGGGCACCCAATACACCTATGACATTATATGCTATGTGTGCATTTGAAATTTATTTAGACATAGGTCTACACAAATCACATCAGGTTGACCCAGTGGTTTTGGCTCTGAGAACAGATTAGTCAGAAGAGTAAATAAGACTGACAGAAAAATAAAGTCAACTCTACAAGAATTTCATAGCCTTGTCTCCAAAGAAACTATTTAAAAACACAAACCCAGAGACTGCTTTCCTATATTTCTTGATCTGGGAATCAGCAGTTACCTGTCATTAACTGTACCTGACCAGAGCTAAATATTATCATCTTTGTACTTCATAGTAATGACATTTTAGAGAAAGTGCAAGTGGTGGGAGGCAGAAAAGGAAGGCAGAGATTAAGGGGAGGAAGACAGGTGGATAAAGACAGGAACCATTAACTTCCAAGATTTGTAAATTTCCTGTTAGATCTATAATGGAAGAAGTAGTGCCGCTGAGGAAAGCCAGTAGGCAAAGCAAAAAGGCAAAATGAGTATTTTGCTGCCTGCAGAATTCAGTCAGTACCTACACAACCACCTGACACTCTCCCTTCCTTCAGGGGATCTGATCTAGATTTCCCATGTCCACAAATGTCATCCCTGTCTCATCGCTCAAGCAGGATGTCTAATCAAAATTTCTTTTCAAGAGTTGAAAGTTTCAAGAGTTGAATTCTGGTATCATATTCTTTGTTCTCCAGTAAAGCCAACTCGCAAGTCAGCCTGATCTTGTCCAAACATTGAACAAGGGGCAGCTTCTAGGCCAAATAAACTTACAAGATAACATACAAGAGAGACAAAGCAAATACAATTCCCCACAAACCCCCAGATAACTGCACGTTATGACAAAAGAACATTGAAATAGAGATTTAAGACACAGAATTTTAAACATATTTAGCATATTTAGATAAAATCCAACTTGTTATGACAGAGATATAAGACCATCTTTAGAAACAATTCAGGCAGATATGTATTTTGATATTTCAAAAAGTATTTACGTTAGGGAAATATCTGTTGATATTTCCAAAAACACTTGGTCAGTGAGCTCTTATTGAAAGCAAATACCTAAATATGTGACTATACGGTCCAAGAAAGTTATAGTGCAGTTTTTCACATGTAATTCTAAATAGCTGCCACGTCAGCCGTGATATGCAGGAGCCCTTGTAGGTACCTTTAACTTGCAGTAACCAAACGGAAATCATGGTTTTCTACTGGGAATTATCAAATATTATGATGAGTCACAAATATTTTTCAGCTCTGCAATTTGTTTTCCTCTCTTTTTCACTAAATTTGTCACCTGTACAAAGGTCCATATTTTACCAGGGAAAGGTTACTCAGCTGGAAATATGGAATTAAAATGACTGAAGTACAAACTTTCAGAAAAATGGACAGATTTTTTTCTGTGGGAAGAAAATAGCAGGTTAGTGTTAAAGACGTACAGGATTGTTGTAGAGAGCATTCAAGATACTGATGGAGGGGAGATGCAGTGGGTGTCCAGAAATGCCATGGACAGATTGTAGCCTGCAGCACACAAAGCACTGCAAGTGACTGAAAATGGCAAAAGGATAGGATTTTCAGAAATGCTTTTTGAGTGCTGAGAAGCATAAATACTGCCAAGCAGAAAATCTCAAAGTAGGCTAAGAGAAATAACCAAGTGGATGAAAATAGACCAAAAGGGAAGATCAGACAAGTTTTAGGGAGTTTTGCTGAGACCGTAGCTGAGCAGCAGGAAGGAAACTGTTTAGAAAATGCTATTTATGTAAGATGAGATCCCATGTACATTTAATGCTTGAACATTTGAAGGACCCATTTGATGAAGCTTGCCTGATTGTTAAGTAGTTTTGTGCAGCTCTTGTTTTTAAATGAGCTTATTGTTCTAGAGCTTTCTCTGGGACTCATCAATATCGTGCCTTGGCACCTTCCCTGCTGACACCCTGCCAGTGACCAGTATCATCAGCATAGACAGCCTGATGACACCCTGCCCCCTGAATGACATCATCAGTGTTGGCAGGAGGGGACACACTTTATTCACATAAGGTGTGATTCTCTCAAATCACACTATCATTGTTGGAGCCACGGCATGGCACGATAGGCTGTTGTGGCCGGATGACCCGGACACCAAGTGTTCCTAGCAGTCCACCAGAGCCACGGCATCACTTATGATCCTGTGTTTACTACCAGGGATTTGAGTGAGGTGCTCTATGGGAGTGTTGCTGTTTATCTTTCCTACAGCCTCAATAACGCTTTATTTTATAACATGTTGTCAGACTCCATTACTGTTTGGACCAGTATAGTCATTCTTGTGTATGCTGCTGCTTCTACACTTGTAGTAACAAATCTGATTTATTTCTGCTGTTAATCTTGTCCCTTTTGAAATACTTAATTACATTCACCAAAATCTCGGACTCTGCCTTGAAATGCCTACATGTAGAAAAAAAACATTTTTCCCAGATCACAAGTGGATCCCTCAATTGGAAGATCATCTGTATCAAAGTGGATACATATAAAGCAATTCTAATGGTAGGTTTCACTTCTGTAGCAGCGATGTCCTATTTTTTAAAAGAAGTTGAGTGGAAAAACCCACAGCAGGCATGAAATGGCTTTGATTATTCAAGACAAGCTGATGGGAAGTAAAGACTGAGCAAAGTAGCTGAGCATCATTACAGCAGATTAAATTCAGCATAGACAGCACAGGCTAATGCAGGCATAAAGAAGAAACTGTTACACTCAGCATGAAGGTCTAAGTATCAGGCCAGCTCAGACCTGGTCAAAAAAGCAAGTTAAGGTGCTAGGCACAAAGTAATGTGCAAGTTAATGTGCCATGTTCTTGCCCTAAGAAAGGTATATAAAAGGATAACCTCGTTTTTTTAATGCCATTTTATAGCTGAATGGCAATTTATATATGCATATGACCAGTTCAAAATTCCATCTAAGGAGCTTCATATCGTATGTGTGTGTACATGTATTCTTTAAAAAAGTTCTTCAAGCTTAAATGCAAATTCATGTTAGCTTTAGAGTTATGTCTGATTTGGACTGCCAGAATATGCTAGCAATGCCATAACAACCTTTCCATGTTGTGTAAAAATCCAAGATAGCTCATTTTTGACTCTCCTGCTTTTTCTTTACTTGGTTTGGCTGATAGTCTAGTGTTTTGCCACTTGAGAATGCTTAGGTACCCACCTCATCATTCTTCATTACTGTCCGTGTTTGCTTAAGATCCGTACAGGAGTTTTCTACCGAACCAAGAATATCACATTTTCTTCAGAGCAAGAAACAGTACATCTTTCTTTTGCCAAGCTTAAGGCAACATAATAAGACCATTAAAAGGGGAATAAGTAAATGCCCATTTTCTTCGTAATATAAAGACCGTGGAAACATAATATTGTGAAGTACCCTCATTTCATCTCTCTTCTCATGTGGTTTAACTTTTGTATCTTTTGGTACAGTAGACCTGTTGTAGGCAGTATTCGGTCTGAAAAATCAACAGGGATTATCCAGGCACTCCAGTCACTTTTATTTTCCAGAAACTGCCTCTTTGCCATTAGCTGGCTTACTACCACTGCTTGATGAAGGCAATTAAAATAGTTAAGTTTATGATTCCTAGCAATGTCAGGGGTTTCGGATGTGAATAAATTGCAAAACAAAAATACTGAATTCTTCAATCAGGTGGCACATTTCACAAATTACTGGGGCTCTACAGGGAGCCACAGCATTTATGCTCCATCAGTATGTCTTGTTTACAGATGCTTATGTCTGCATTTAATATGCAGGTTTAAAAGACAAATACTGTTTACAGTTCTTGTTGCTCTTTGAAGCAGGTTAATTTTTACTACTAAGAATAATGCTGCCTAAAAATCTTACTGGATCTTATTTTGTTCTCCTTTGCTTTCGGCAAAAGGAAATGCTGAAGACTTTGTGTTATTTGGTAGTTTTACAATCTCATTTAATTTTTGACTGAAAACCTGAACACCAATGGCACTTTTAAATTTTTGTTTTATCTTTTTTATTTTATTTTATTTTATTTTATTTTATTTTATTTTATTTTATTTTATTTTCATTTTATTTCATTTTATTTTCATTTTATTTCATTTTATTATATTTTGGTTTGGTTTGGTTTGGTTTGGTTTTGCTACATGGGCTGGATTCCTGTATTTCTTAGTTAACATTCCCTTGGTGGAAACTATTTGGACCATATTTCTAGGGTTTAGTTATCTGGAGTGGAAGTTAAAAAGCACTGTTCTATCCCAGCAAGACAGCAGGGAACCCATCAATATTTTTTGTGCTGAATGATCTTCAGGGCTGATCCAGTCCTCCTTCACATGGGTGTAGATCAAAAGGAGCTCCACTGATATGAGTAGACTTATATTCCAGAATGTAGATTTGGATCACGTGGCATTTTGTAGTTAGCTTGATGGCTGTTATGAAGTGCAATGAAATAGCCCATCATGTACAGAAGCCAGCACTGTTTCATATGGCAGGTCTTGATCTGTCCAGGTGCCCGACAAGCCTTATTCCATGGAAAAGACGCCCAAGGGCTCAAATTTAGCCTCTAGTCTTGAGGCACCTATTTACAGCTCAGATCCTTATTCCATTGCAGTATGAAAGGGAAAAATCCTACTGACTTCAAAGGGATCATGACTAGACGTTGGGATAAAGCCAAACTCAATAAGCAATGTATATTCCTAGAGTGACTCAACTGCATATGTCTTACTGGAGATTTTTCAATCCTAAAACTTTTCAAAATCAGACCGAAGTTGCATTTTTAAGAGAATCTAAATCCCATATTCTCTATAAGGCCCGAAATCCCACATCTCCCAGACAGCGTAACTGTCTACACAAAAAGCTACACACGCAACTCAGGTCTCCATCAGGCCCTGAAGACACCTCTCCACCTCTCAGCCAGACTTGCAGGGCATGTAGCTTGCCTGGGGCAGTAGATCAGAGCTTCCAGATCAGACACCTGAATAAATATGGACATACCCAGCAAGAACAGGCAGTGAGTATGGAGAGTATGACATTTCCAGTTCATCACTGAATAATGGGATATGAACCTTTGCTTCAGCTGATACTGCCGCACTTGCAGGGCTCCCCTTTTCCTTTCCCTGCTTGAGAGTGATTACAGTCACTCCTACAGCCTATTGTGAAAAGTTCAAAGCCGGACTCAATCTCTGGTCATCACCTTATCACTTCAGAAATAGGCGCAAAAATGGGGTGAGAAAGAGACAAAGAAAATGAGCAAACTCAGCTTTGTAAACTGCAAAAGTAAGATACTTGGTAAAAGCTAGAGAAGCAGAAGGTGACAAATGATATGAGAATAAATCAAAGAAATTTAGTTCAATCATAAAAGCGATAGAATTCAGGGTGTCAGACCTTCGAAGACAGGTTTTGCCAGACTAACCTGACAACTTGTCTGGGAAGATAACTGATTTTTCTAGAGCAGGGAAATGCAATAGATCTCATCTAATCTAATGCAAAACTTCTGACATGGGGATATACAGGAAATAGTTCAACTGGAGAAGGTGGAAATGAATATAGGATTTATAACAAGTATATAAAATTGCCTGATGAGGAGGCAATAATGGTTATGCTGAAAGCAAACTACTGGTGTTGGATAAAAGTTCACAATCCTGAAGAATCTGCCCTTAAAATTACTTATATTTTTGTTAGATACCTCAGCGCAACAAAGCAGGAGTGTACTAAGAAAGTTGGATGTGAACATAAAGTTAAGCAATTTTTGTCTGTGCAGAAGAGGATAAGGGTATCATATTGTGAGATGTGGATTTCCTTTAAATTTGGATGATCTGGAATAATAGAAGTAGGCTGAAATTCACTTCAGGAATAATGAAAATAATATCTGCTACAAGCAGAAAACTCAGAAGCTAGAAATGATAACGGAGAAGAAATTACTGTGTGTACGATTTGTGTCACTTACAGTCCTAATCCATGAATCCTAATTGGAACAAATGTATGGAGAAAGGCACTCTGTTCTCCTGACCATGCCAGTCTTTATCACATGAAAGGAGAATAAACTAGACTGACTTGCTGGCAAAACAGAGAGGCTATAACTGTTCTTTGTGAACATTTGGATAGTAGGGTACCTATCTGGAAAAGCATACTTCTGAATGATTGTGAAAAGTCTGAATAGCTAAATCCTTGAATGGATCTTAAACATCTCTTGCCTTCTATATTCAATTGCTTCTTTTGCACAGACCACGCCTGGCTTCAAAAGTCACAGACCTTGCTGTCTGCCAAACAAAGCAGCATTTGCTTACAGTCCAAAGGAAAGCTGTGCCTAGTTAATACTATGGGTCCCACAGCAGTGTGAACTTAGGTACATTCTTGCTCAGCAAATTACAGCACCTGAACATTTTCATCTTCATTTCGGCCTCTCATCACGTTAAGAAATCTGTCTGAGCTAATGTTGAGCTGTCAGTTTACTATATACCAAATAGACCCCATCTGCACCTTCACAGGCTGTGACTAGTAGTTACCCTTGGAGATGGAGAAATTCTGCTCCTACAGTGGTGTTTTCAGCCTTAGCACCTTGTTTTGGTGCTACACCTGCCAAATCTTGTTTTGAACAAGAAAGTATCATCAGAAATTTAGGAGCATTGCTGTCTGACTCTGCCAACTGTAACAAGTGTTCCTTGCAGCAAGATGCAGAGCCCAGAAAAGGCACAATCTTTTTAAAGACTATTTTAGGAAATATGACACAGTAGTGGGGGAGAAGTAAGAACAAAGAAGTCATTCAACAGCTGACTAGGGTTGAAAAAAATTCCTTTTGATTTTACGAATGTTGTGTATCTTTCTCTTTCATTTTGGTCTTCTCCCTTGAGAAGTCAACAGTGTAAAGAACCAGTATTGGAGAGGAAGAAGCCTTATTTTCTCTACCCAGATATCACACCCTGATACTTCTTAGTTTCCAGATTTGCCTTTATAGGAAAGGTTTGATTTGTGCCAAGTAAACAGCAGTGCATAAACAGGAACAGAGATGAATATCAAACTGATGATGAAGAGTTCCTCTTAAAATATTTAATATACTGCACTTTTTGTGATTTGGGTTCAAGTTTGGGTTTTAGCAGAAAGTCATTCCTTTGTGCCCAGTGAATTTAAATATCCAAATGTAAGCTTTTTTTTCTCTGTCATTTTTCATAAGCTTACTGTCCAGCTATAAATTACCCATTGTTTTTAATTCATTAGAGTAACTTGAAACTCCTGGTGCTTAAGGATTTAATTTTTAATTTATGTAATTTACTTGAGAAAATATGTTCCCTTAGGATTCTTCAGTTTACTTGCAGTTTTCTTTTATAAGTGTACATTTCATTGATGTGCTCATACATGCGTATCACACTGCATATGAACAGGTCATTTACTCCAAAAATGTATGTAACATCAAATATCTCCTGGCATAAATATTCATTTAAGTAAGGTCCTCTAAAACACAAGCCTTTGAAAAAGTTAAACCTTTCATTATGCCCTTGAGTAAATTCCTAGTTCTGTCAAATGTTTACATAAAGGTTGAATCGAGCACAGTCAAGGGCTTTAAGATTATAAAAATTTGCAGCAACCACCTGGTGCTGAAACTGGGAACATTATTTCCATTATATTATAATTTCATCAGTGACAGTCTTTTAGGTATTTAACACCGATACAGCTTTTCACAGGCTGAAGTGAGCATCTTGAAATTTTTCCAGAAAACAATATGAAAGTCATTTGTCTGGGAAAGAACTGAGATAATATTTTATATCTAATATGATTAAGTAAATAAGCAGCTGTGCTTTCTGTGAGTTGTAACATCTTCTTGGGCTTCAGGGTTAGCCCAGTGTAGAGCAGATGGCTGTACTGTGATCTGATAATTGCAATGGTAAAATAATTTTTTGAGAGGGCTGTTAACAAGTAGCTAGCCTGATGCAAATGTAAGATGGCATTCTTGGATGATTGTGCCATCTGAGATCCTCAAGTCATTAAAGGATCCAAGAACAATTAAAACCGCAGGGTTTTGGAATGAGAAATGGAAAAAATGTCTTGCTACTGGGCAGAAAATAGTCTTGCCAGAACCTTAGTCTCTTTCCTTCACCTCACTGCTGAAGGTTCACTTTGTATTCCAACTCTCTTACCCATTCATATCCTAGTGTCTAAGGAACAGTGTAATAACAGAGGCATTGCATTTAGTTTCCATTAAGTCATCCCTGTCATCCCTGCACTGCTTTACTGAAGTGACACCCTTCTCTATCAGTTTCAGGGGAAAAGTATACTTGCTTGAAAACAGCTAGACAGCCACCCCAATAAAAAATAACAACAGGCTCTCTACAAAATGGCCAAAGTTAAGTAAGCTGAAATTTCTTCAGTAGGAACTAAAAAGAACATAATCCAAATGTTGTTTCTTTCAAGGAAAACTTTAATAAATTTTTTTTAGTAGAGTTTAAAGAGGGGAGTCTCACTGGCCAGTCTCACTGGCTTTGGGAGTGGGCTTTTTTGCAGCTTTCCTGTTTCTGATGAGTGTGAAAGGATGGGAGCTCTGTACACAGGGACTGGAATCCCCGTGGAGGACAGTCAATGTGTTAACGTAAAGAGTGTCTCAGACTGTATGAGGCTCAAAGACGCTTCTAACACTACCGGTCCTTGGGCTTCTTTGCTTCAATCTTGTCATTCAACACAGCAGAAACAAGTTATTAGTGTGGAGGGATGATTTCTCAATACCATTTCAAGTTTCTTACAGATTATCTTTTCTTTAGTCTTTAGAAATGGCAGTACATAATAAATGCACATACTGCGTGGTAAATAGATGCTAGTTTTGTTTAGTGACAGTACAAAGAAATTTGGTTTGAGGTATCTTGTAGCTGTTAATAATAAAATGATACCTTAGGTGGCATACCATGCCACTCTATTGTGCTTTGCACTAGTATGGTAAACTGGAACACCTATTCACCCTCACAATGGGGTTTCCCTCTCCAATCTCTTCTGAAAATAAAGTGGTGAAGGGACCGAAAGGATTTCCCTAATTGACAGGACTAATTGGTAAATAGCAGTGGCCTTCAGCTGGCATTTGTGTACAGCAGTGTCATCAAAACGAATGGTGACTATTCCCCCTTTTATCTATGACTAACGCCTCAACTACATCTGCAGACTATGGTGGTCAGAGACATTTAAGCATGAAGTCTTCAGCACTTTGGCAATGCCAATCAACAGAAAATCTAGCAGCACCTTTTCCTATTTAGAGATTAAACGTGATGCTCTCTAGAACACATATGACAACTTTGAGAAAGCCTATAAATCATAACATAACAAAATATGAACGAGGATGAGCTATCGGGGGTAGTTTATGGCTCAAGCCATTTCAAAAGTATTGTTGTCTCAGACTTTGACTGTTAGGTATAAAATGCTACTGCTGACTTAAATTATCCTTTTAACTTCAATAGCTGTGGCACTTCATTTAGCTCAAAATTTCTGCACAGTTCTGCTGCATGCACCAATAGATGCACATTTTGTCTCTTTCTTATGCATGCCACTATCTAAGATACTTACTTACTAAATCTAAGAGAAAATGTGACCTTTTCTTGATTATTCCTGGTGACATGTTTTGATTTCTCTTGTCTTTCTGTCACACTCCTCGTAACGTTTCTTTTAATTATGTGTATAGATCATAAACAACCTAGAAACTTTTCTTGGCATTCTGTACAGATATTTCTTACTGAGATATCTCCACTGCCTTTCCCATTTTCACCCTTTTAATTCTATTGAACCTCCTCACTGCTACCTTTCACGTTTTGCCTTTACCATTTCTATTTATAAAGGTAATAAAATACCAAGGAATCATTCTGACCTTTCCAGGTAATCAATATTAAGGATAGTCAGCTATCAGCAAATATTGTTTTAGACAATAATTATATAGAAGAGTGGCAGTTTCTCATTCATCACCTTAAGCAGATGTCTGGGGGAGGAAATAGGAATATCTTAAGTACCTGAGATTTTGCTTCAGAAACATCATTTTTGACACATACCCATTAGCTGGGCTTCATTGTGGATAGTGTCTGCTTTAAAGCAGTGTTGGCCCTATTAGCAGAAAGTGGCCCATTCTGTCAACTCTTTCTCAGCATAATTGCTCCATGGCTGACAAATGACTGTTCAAACTACCCGTGCAATGCTTTATTGTCTTTTTGCAATGGAGGCACTTCACCGAAATTAAAAGTGAAATAACGCTGTTGGATTTCCAGCTTATTAGCAAAAGAGCAAGGAGAATTTGGGCTGAGAGGAAATGCCTCCTCTTCGGTCTGGAGACTGAAGTATTTATGAAGCATACTGGTATAGAGGGAATTGTACTGAAGTGATGAAAATTTCAGAGCAGGAAGCACAGGATTTAAAACAGAAGGGTCATGCTATGCCAAGGGGCACGTTTTAAGGTTAAAAGAAACCACTCATTCTTCCTATAGGCTTCTTTTATTTGTCTATAAATAAAGATGATGGGGCGAGAATAATATTTAGCCAGCTGGTGTCCTCAGATGCTCCCTAGAGTGGAACAGAAAGATAAGCAATTATTGGCAAATAAATGGCAAACTACAATTACTACTCAGAGGATGTAATACTTCTGCACAAATGAAAATGCTCCATACTGGGGGGAGTGGGGGTGGGGTGGGAGGGGTTTGGACTTTAAAATGTGCGAAGTGGAAAAATAGAAGGGCATTAAGAAAATTGGTATTATCAGATTTCAAAAGTGCCTAGTCCCTTTGAATCTGCAATGACTTCAACAAGCCTTTGTTTCTATTTCTCTCTACCTTTTTATAAAGACTCTCTAATTTTTACTAGGCATTTCTGACTCCAAAACTTATTCCCCATAGCTGGCTGTATTTTCCAGCTTAACATTTTCTAAACTTAGCTCTAATTGAAAATCAGACTTTTTTTTCGGGTTTTTTTTTTTTTTTTTTGAGGAATGAGAGGAGACCTGGGCTCAGTTACTTCAGAAATGCCAGTCTCTGGCCACAATAATTGATAATGACAGAAACATTTCTGTTGTAAATGCAAGTTGTGTCTCTAAGCTACCTCTTATACACAGAGCTCCTTTGCCAGCGATGAGAGTCCCTCTGCCAGTACCAAAGACACTGCAGGAGTAAGGCCTTAATTCCTGCTTGTCAAGAGCTTTAAAAGAATGTAAATATGATACATGTGAGAAAGCCAGTGAACCTTCACTGCTTTCAGCCAAAGAGCAGAACTGTGAAATTATTATTTGAAACGCTTAGTATCTGCAACCCTTGATTTAGTTTACCTGCATTGTAAGGTAATTCTGACATCCAAACAAAGGTGATCAGGTAAATAGATTCTTCTGTACAAAACAAGCAACAATTGTTTTTCCACTGGTCATGGACCAAATTGGCAAGTGTCATCTCACCAAACTTCAAATGTCTTAAAGAATACCTGTACATCTGAGCATATCATACAGCAGAGCTCCCTTTATAATTAGTGCAGAAAAATAGGTATTGTAGGTATGAGTCATCTGATCTATTTTAGAATTTTTCTGCATAGATTTGTAACAGGAGCCTGGTGCAGCAAGTTTACATACAGATGTCTACAACACCTACATCTAGAATTAGTCTAAATGGGCTTTGCCAGAAATACCAATGAAAGGAAATAAAATGACATCTAATGTCTTATACCTTGTATACAGAGTTTAAATCAAATTTAAGATAACAACTGGGTGAGCATCCTCATCCTTTTTAACAAGACGCACACATCATTATAAAGAGCCAGTCACAAAGATGTGCTTCCCTTAACACATGTCAATGTGATTGCAAAGCAAAGAGGTTTGCTTTTCATTAGATGATTGCCGAAATACACAGACAGATTGAATGGAAGAATCATATTTCTGCAGAAGCACCCAAACTATAAATTACAGCTGGGATTTGCACAGTTCATCTCAATGGCCAAAGCAATCATAGAATCACAGAATCATAGAATCTTCATGGTTGGAAGATACCTTTGAGATCATCGAGTCCAACCATACACACACATAAAAAACCCCTACAGTCTCTGTCACTAGAGCATGCCCTGAAGGACCAAATCTAGACGTTTCTTAAATACCTCTAGGGATGGTGACTCAACCACCTCCCTGGGCAGGCTGTTCCAGTGCCTGACCACTCTTTCAGGAAAGTGATTCTTCCTAATATCTAACCTAAACCTCCCCTGCCGCAACTTCAGACCATTTCCTCTGGTCCTGTCATTATTCACCTGGGAGAAGAGGCCAACACCCACCTCTCTTCAACCTCCTTTCAGGTAGTTGTAGAGGGCAATGAGGTCTCCCCTCAGTCTCCTCTTCTCCAAGCTAAACATGCCCAGCTCCCTCAGCCTCTCCTCATATGACCTGGTCTCCAGACCCCTCACCAGCCTGGTAGCTCTCCTCTGGACACGCTCCAGCACTTCAATGTCCCTCTTGTCCAGAGGGGCCCAGAACTGAACACAGGACTCGAGGTGAGGCCTCACCAGTGCCGAGTACAGAGGCACGATCACCTGACTTATTCTGAATTCAGGGTGATTAACACATACACAAAGAACATCTATGCGGAATACATGCAGTAAATCCAAAGTATCTGTCATTTATACTCTCTTATGCATTTGCTGTGCAAATGTTCTCTAGTCCAACAAGTGGCCTTTCCTGCACACAGAGGTCATCTGCACCACATGTACTCGTTTGATTGGGTAGACTCCCTACATTTGGAGTCATGCTGTATGCCCACAGACTAGTCAGAGCAGATTCAAAAATCCAAATAAGCTGTCTAAAACATGCTTTTCCACCTAGGCTAAATTTCTGTGCTATTAAGGGGGTACACAGAAATTATAAATAAATGAATCTGAATAATTTATTTAAAATGACAAGGTAATTTGCATTTGAGTCAAACACATATACTTGCATTAACAAGAAACACAACAAAACCTACTCCAAAGTGACGTTCACTGTTTGTACAGCACAATTATTTCTGAGGTTGGCAGGTTTTTTTCTCCACTCTCCAAAAATTCAACAGAATTTGCCATCACCTAAAGATGCAAAATGCAAGGAAGTATACATTAAAGTGAAAGTATCATGAGGAGTAGATGAAGAGACATTTTCTGTTAAGTACTTTTCAGTTCATTTTTTGTTGATGCCAACATTTTTTTACACTGTTTGGTTCAGAGACTATTTGTGGTTCCAGAATTGCACTCAGAAGAACATCTGAAGCCCAGACTGAGGGAAAATTGTAATTGGAAGAATTTGGGATTTTGAAAGAAACAGGAAACTTGTGCCTTTTTTTTAACTAAAGCCAAAAGACATCTCAGGGTAAAGTTGAGATAATAACCTACAATCATTGTTATCTGATGCAGCCATCCATAGGCTGAACTTTCAGTTCCCACCAGACAAATACTTTCACTGAAGAAATTACTACTGTGGTATTTTCTGCTTTCATATTATTTTTTTTCTGTCTTACAACTTTTATCCCCTTGTCCATCCTACAAGGATGAGTACCATTCATAGAAATTGGTAGTAAGAGCAAAGTCCAGCAAGATTCTGGCACTTCTTTTGTGGAGGCAGAATTTCACTTGAAAGTTATCTCTTCTCTGCTTCACTATGTGCTCCCCAATTTCACCTGGACAAAAAGTACTGTCTGCTAGCCTTTTAACAGAGCAAGCAAATTTTCATCTACTTCTGATGGACACTCCCCCTACCCTTTGTGTGAACCTTGGTAGGAATCATAAACCTTAGGCTGCTTTCTCTCTGCAACATGAACTTCCTGTGGCAAGGATAGAAGAAGCAGTTGTAGCATTGTGTTTCATTGTGGGCTTGGTTTGTCTAGTGTCACACTTTGATCCAGAGACATGTTCCTGCTACAATATCTGGGTTTTATGAATTAATTATGTTACAGGTTTCTCTCCCAGGGACACATTTTTGGACCTGAGAAGGCTCCATCTCATCCCAACCTCAACCTGGTTTTAGAGCCAAACATCACACCAGAGTGCCACAAAGGCCCAATCCGAGCTCCTGTTGAGTGGTCTCACCATCCTCCCAGCCACATGACTCAGAATATGTTGTCTCCTGTGATGAGACTTAAGCAAGAGGTAAGGTCCTCTTTGGGAATCAGACTCCCAGGCAATCAAGCAGAGAGCAAACTTGTTCCTGGATAAACACGGGGTTTCCACAGTGTTTGCCAGAGTGCACAGAAATACCCACATTTCCTCTCAAACCAGAGGCTGTACGGATGTCTCTGTGGTGAGGTAAAACCTCTGCTTCTCAGCAAGGTGGAAAGCCGCGCTGGTCTGGTAGTGCAGACGATGGGACTCAAGGCAGCATCTCTGCACTGCGCTGAGTGCACCTACCAGTTTCCAAGAGCCAGCTTGGGCATCTTTAATACAGCACTGCAATATCACACGTGAATGATACAATCTGTCTGGGCTCAATAGAGATCCCTTTTCCACTGCTCTGCCATATCACTTACTGCAAAACAAAACTGCCATAAACACTCTCACTCTCCTGCACAGCCCTATCAAGCAGATGACAAGGCAATTTTAATTTTGCTTCATATTGCAAACTCTTGAGGAGTATTTACTTTAGTTTAAAAATTTAGGACTAAATTTTCAGGTGTATTCTAGTATTTGTTTTGTCTTGTTCAAAGTTGCTTTCCAGTTTTCATATTTTTTATTCATTTTTCAACATGGTACATTCCAAGGCTTTCACCAGCCTTCCTACTCTTAACGTGAGAAACTGCTCCACCCTCTGGTTAATTGTAATTCTGCTACAGAAATTGCCAGCTGGCCTCCAACAATTTTTTTTTCCCTTTGATCAGCTTTTTCTCCAGGATGGGAGAGATCACTGGATGAATGGGCAATAGACACTACATGCTCTAGTTTGTTGGGAGACACTGGAAAAAACATTAAGGCTTACTGCACTGCTCTGAGAATAACTGAGATTACATGAAGTACCGGATGAGTTTAGGTGTCCCCCTCAGCCTTGGTGACATTCCTTCTTTAGACAATAATGGCCCCGGGGCAGGAAATTAGCAAAGGGTGTGAGGGTTTGGAGGAAATTTCCCTTGGCAAGTGTTGGAGTCTTTATGGAATTGAAAGTAATAGGAAAATGGGGGGGAAAGGCGAGGGGGAGACTGTGACAATGCCAACGTTGCTATACCATACTTTGTGGTTTTATTAGAAAACTATTCAGTAAACTGCGTTACCTAATATTACTTTAACCTACATTTTGCTCTGCATAAATGCTTCCTCCTCTTCCTCTCTTCTCTTTATATGTACTATATTACATCTATGATTTGCCTGCCCTAGGGGACTTTACCCTCGTGTGCAGGTTTTTGCCTGCTGGGCTGGGGACCCACACACTAAACCTTCCCCTCTACTGGCACAGATGGGAAAAGGAAAAACCTATTTCTGGCTATGTTTCTTGAACACTCAAGGCTTTGCAATATTGCCACCTGCAAGATATCAAAAATCAGTCAGTCATGTGCTGAATATTGAATTTTCTTTAAAATAGTTTTATGCTTTTAGCTAAGCTCCTCAAGGAAGTGAAAATAGCACCTGTCTGCCCTTTTCTCTGTAAGCTTCTTATTATCTTTCCCCATAGCTGCTGAAGTTGTTAGCCAATTTCAACAAATCTGCCAGAGGAGTACAGTCTCAAAGGAAATATTGTCATGAGCATAGGCAGTTGAATAGAGGAGAGTAGCCCAAATTAGTGCTTCGTCTAACATAAGCATTGCCACCCAAATTCAGTAATGATCTATTTTCTTTGCCCTGGTGACAACTCAGCATATACGCACTGGTCAGCTGAGCAGCGCGACCTGGAAGCACTTATGTCCTGGGGGTCTTGCTCAGGTGGTGACTTGAGAACAGAGGAAGCTGCAGAGGAGGTAAGGGATACAGTAGGGGACCTGGGTGAATTGCAAGAAGGCAGAGGCATTCCTATTCAAGGGCAGGGGAGCAGGGACAAGGGGATGACAGCACGTAAAGGGATGATAAAGGACAAACACCCACAGGAACTGTGTTTTCTTAATGCCTTTATTCACAACAAAACGGTGTTTTGTAGCAGCTCCGTATACTCGGTCTTCTGATAATCTTAACTCAGCCTTTGTACTTGGATGGGCTCTTTGCATTAACTGCTACCTCACCTCCAGGTGTGTGTAATCTCTGCCTAGCTTTTATTTCGACCTCTCTGGACCGAAGTTCATATTAATTTTGTTTATCCAACGCTTATCTCACTGCAGCTCATTTTTATTTCTTCTTTGCACACCAGTCCTTCATGTCTGTCTGGAAATCAGAATATGCAAGTGGTTTCTAAACTTGATAAAATGCAATACCCCATTGTTGTCTTTACTAGAACCAGTTTTATTTAAACCTCAGCTGCTTTTTTCAATATTTAAATTAATTTTAAGGTCATAACACTTCTTATCCTCTCTAAATGAGAATGGAAAATAGGAGTGTATGGAAAATACCTTGATAATAAAGTTTTATCTCCCCAGTAAGTAAAAGGGTTGGAGTTTTTAATTTGTTGAGAAACAAACCTTAACTCTTTCAGTGACATTTTGGCAATGTGGAAAATCTTGGGAAATGCTACAATTAAAAGAATGTTAAATAACAACTGTTCTTAAATATGTGTATTTTACTGGAAGGAAAAAAAACCATATAATTTTATCTGTAGATACTTCCTTATGCTCTTCTGCAGAGACTTTCTAACAGGGACCATGTTTCTGAGGGTGGCCTACTATGCTTGAGGCTGTAGTCTGAATAAACTAGGAAAAGAAATTAACTTCATCCCATCAAGATAGCAGCAAGCCTCGTTCCACTCCATCATATATTACTAACATCTTCTATACAAGAACAAGAGATATTGGTGAATCCCATCTGGCAAGTAGAAATAATCGTAACTAAGCTTTATCTAAATGAAGACAGTTTTACACCTCCTTTAAAGGTAAATCATCTAAAGAGCAGTCCTGAAACTGTCACATAGATATTAACAAATTTTAGTTCATATTAGATTTCTTTCTGCTGGTGAAGGTTAGATTTTGTCTCCTTTCTAGGAATTCACTGTCAAAACAGTTTGGCATAGAAGAGGATGAACTGTTAGTTTCTTGGATTACAGCAGAATTTCAGTATCTCATTAAATGCATTAAGGGGCAGGGTGGAAGATTACTTTGGCAGCACTTTTGGAAACTCTATCTCATCAGTGATGCTGAAGTCCCGGCTCTGTCTGTCATGTTATAGAAATAACAGAGGTCAGGTGCTTGCTTCATTTTGAAGGTCTGTTGGCATTTGTGTGCAAGGAGACGTGGAACATAAGGCCATCTGATTTTTAAAGATATCTATCTGGTGGACAGCTGCTCAATATAAGAGGCAAAGATAGAAAATGGGAAAATTAAAAACACAGACATGCAAACTGCAATGGTCAGTAGACAACAGTCACGAGGACAGCAGCTCTCAAGTCACCAGCTGATGGCCCTGTGAAGCATCGCCAAGGGCAGCTGTGGGGACATTCAGCACAAATTTGTAGCTGATAAGGAGGGGGAAAGCAAAATTACTGTGAAAGCAAACTCATGGTGTACTTGGGACTGTGTAAAATTTCTTATCAGATGTTTTAAGGGGATATAGGAATCTGTGAAACTTATGGGATGTTTACAGGATGGGACAAAGGCAGGAAAACAGAGGGATCAAGGTATTTCAGGGAAGAAAAAGTGTGGGAGGATGAACTGAAGGGGGAGCAAACATGGCCAGTCACGCGTAAGCAAGATGCTGACCAGTACTCTTGTCTGTCCAAGCCCTGCACCCAATCTCTGCTGTCTGCACTATCTTCCTATTAAAACCTCCTCCTATTTTCCGTGTGACTTTGCCCTCTATTCTCTGCGAGTGTGTGCGTATTTGTGTACATGCTTGCTAGCAAACTTCCAAATTGGACTAGACACAGCAGAAGGAGACCAACCCTTATAAAGACCCAAGGTCTGAGCTGGTGATGGGGTGAGAGGCCTGCGATTTGGGCAGGGGTATCGGATGCACTCGAGACTGTGAATTTGTGTGTGCCTGCAAATCCAGAGATTGAGGGTGTTTGTATGTACCACTAGAAATCTTCAATCACAGTCAAATGGAGGGGAGGAAGAGTACGTGGCCGTCCACGTTTATTATGTCCACACAGGCCTGGGGGCTGATAAAGGCACTGTGCTGTCTCTGCTGGTCTGTGAGGTCCTCTGTGTGTGTATATGTGTCTGTGTCTGTGTGTACATACTGGGAACACATGTTCAGCCTCACTGCTGGCTGGACCTGGGCACAAGCAGCCAATGCATCCATGGGACTGAGAAAATAGAAACACTGATGTCTGAGAAGGCACCAGGGTCAACCATCTTTAAAATTAGGTATCCTTACTCTTTTAAAATCACCTTCAAGTCACCAGTGTTCTCATAAACATTTGAAGAATGTCAAGAAGAACGTGGCCAGCAGGTTGAGGGAGGTGATTCTGCCTCTCTGTTTCACTCTGGTGAGACCCCACCTGGAGTACTGCATCCAGCTCTGCAGCCCTCAGCATAAGAAAGACATGGACCTGTTGAAACAGGTCCAGAAGAGCGCCATGAAGATGCTCAGAGGGCTGGAGCACCTATACTATAAGGACAGGCTGAGAGAGCTGGGGTTGTTCAGCCTGAAGAAGAGAAGGCTCTGGAGAGACCTTATAGTGGCCTTCCAGTACCTGAAGGGGGCCTACAGGAAAGATGGGGAGGGACTCTTTATGAGGGAGTGTAGCAATAGGATGAGGGGCAATGGTTTTAAACTGAAAGAGAGGAAATAATTCAGATTAGACATTAGGAAGAAATTCCTTACTGTGAGGGTGGTGAGGCACTGGAACAGGTTGCCCAGGGAAGTTGTGGATGCCCCATCCCTGGAAGTGTTCAAGGCGAGGCTGGATGGGGCTTTGAGCAGCCTGGTCTAGTGGGAGGTGTCCCTGCCCGTGGCAGGGGTTGGAACTAGATGATCTTTAAGGTCCCTTCCAACCCAAACCATTCTATCATTCTGCGAAGATTAGAAACTGAAGAGAAGCCTTATTGTAATTAATTTGTTTTCATATTGCTATTACCAAGAAATTTAGGAAGGAAAGACAGAAAAGCCACTTTTATGAGTGAGTTTAAAGGTCTCATGTCATAAGCTTCAAATACACACTATCCTTCTCTTTGGTATATCTCATTTAAAAGACAGTTGTGTTATACAAAAAATTTCTTCTCAATCACAAAAGCAAACAGAGATGTTTCCTTTTGCAGTAAAGTTTACATGTCTGCCAAACCGGTATCTGATGTTTTAATTAGGAGAAATGTATCCTGTTCTGTGTTAAAACACATTTTATTTGATTTTCTTTTGGCCAAACACTTAGGAGTTACAACATTCCCTTTGGGTATATTTACAATTTTTCTATTAAACAATATCACATTTCAATGCAAAGAACAAACTGAACTAGCATGTACTTATAGCTTTAAAAGTGTGATACAGAATATAGTCTGAAACTCTTAAATGTTTAAAGTTTCTGCTGCATTTTTCAGTCACACTCAGGAGTAATAAATTCAGATTACTGGTTCAGGAGGTGTTATTTTCCTTGACATTTGAGAACTGTCCATGTTTGACAAAAATCAAATACTATAAGCTTGAACATTTCACCTAACTAAATAAGCAATTAAGATAAATGCAATCATCTTCTGTAGCTATTATATTAAAAATTTAAGCAATTCTTAAAATTCAGCAGGGGCAAAGCAATCATAGAGTGAAAACAGAGCCTTACAGACTTATCGTTCCCATGAATCTTTTTTTTTTTTTTTGAGGATTTGGCATTTGTCTCTCCCTTTTTTCAACAGTAAACATTATTTTGCTAATAAATTGACAAGGATTCTTCATTTATCAACCAGAAACTCACAACACAGACATTATACGTGTCTTCTCTCAGTATTAGCAGGAAACAAATTAACACAATTAAAAGGACAAGTATATTTCTTAATTGGAAGGTCGTTTGCTTACTTTGCACCATTTTCTGCAGAAAAATATGTTAATTACATCTTAGATTGGCTCTAGAAGTTGGGCTTTATTAAATTTTCCCTCATTTTGCTTCATTCTTTTTACAGGTATTTGGACAAGCTGAGAATAGCACCTGTGTTTCAGATGAGGTGCTACAAACATATTGCTATGAATAATAACCACCATTTTTCTAAAAATCTACAACCAAGTTGTTGGAGAATGAGTGAGATGGACCATAGTATGACTTGCATAAGACCTCAAAATCAGGTGGTGGCACACCTGGAAATAGAACTCAATAACACCATTGCAGATCTTCTGCTTGCCCTTTAAAATTTACCTGCCTTAAGGAGATGAATACTTTAACAGAGAATGAAAATGTTGAAATACGACACTTTCAGAAGTTCAGAATTCCCATGTATATATTAAATCCCTGAAGTACAGTGGAAATAGTCTCTGGTGTTAGTTTTTTAGAAATATTAGCCAGCTATTGCAAAACCTGGATTTTGAACCTCTTCAAAATTTCAATATATTCATACTGCACAGACAAGCTGAGTTATTCTGTGCAAAATAATTATGCCTACCTTATGATTCATTGGTTGCACTCTGGCACCATCCTTTTTTGCTTTTTCAGGAGATAGGAAAGTAACAATTCCCAGAATATGTTATAACTAGACATGAGTAAATCAACACTTCAGAAACACTATTAGCAATAATTCTTCTCTTAAGCAGAAATCTTCCTCTAATAATTCAAAGCATCTGTGAAGGCTGCCCACGTCTTCACCCTTTTCCACTCACCAAACCAATTAACTTGACTGTAACACTGCTGCTGTGAGTATTGTTTCTCACCTGACATTATTTCTTTCTGAAAGGTTGATCACTTGAGGTAAAGCGGTGGTTCTTTGCTGAACAAATTAACAAAACGTTCAACACAAATATAGAGAAGCTTTTCTGAGAGGCAGTGGTCAAGGGGACAGGGGACACACCTCATGGTTATACTCACTGCAATTCCAGTTTACCAGATAAACAGATAAAACATAAAGAAGCAGCTGTTGAATACTACCTGTGAAACTGTGACATCTACTAACTACACAGCAGGAGTAGGTACTGCAGAGAAGAAAGTGGAAATCACCACCCCCCAAACAATCTACCACAATCTCTCCTTCACATCACAAGATGGATGACTTCCAAGTTGATGTCCATCACCTGCAGTTTTTGGAATGAGGAACAGCACATATAAACCTTTAAATGCATAGGAGCGATGACCTTCCACTGTATCAACTCACTTAGACTGCTTCAGTGGTAGCAGATAGGTCGTCCAGTCCCACTGAGATATCCCCATTTTAGATGACACACCAATGTCATGCAAATGGCACCGCTGATGGGGAAGAATAATAATACAGGGAATCAACAACCATCTTCTCTCTTAGCATTCCAGACATTCAAAACCATACATCTGTGAGGTAGAGGGATTTTCATAGTATGTATCTCAAACCTCAAAATTAGTTCATATGTGATTCTGGATGTGAAAATTGAGAGAGAGGCAAAGAATAAAGACGATGATATGATGCACCATGTTATGTCTGAAAGTTGTACAAGCTTCATCTTGTTTCATAGTTCAGCAGACAACACCTTAAGAAGCAGCTCCTGACACAACAAAAATATTTGGAAACAAATATTTGTCACTTTTCCTAGTTTCTTAGTTCTTCCTGGATCTCTTGATGCCTTTTCATACGGAGAAATATGAGCAATTTTATGAGCATTTTTAGACAAGTATCTGTACAAGCCTAGTGTCTTGTTACTCAACAGATCTTTACCCCAGTGCACTGAGAATCTGTTCTGCTCATTACTTAACTAAAAAACAAACAAACAAACAAAAAACCCACCCAACAACAACAAGAAAAAAAAAAACCTCATTTGGACTTCTCTTGATGCCATCACAAAGAGCGATCTGGATTCTCCTCTCTTCCATGCACACGGAAGGAAAGAATTGTTAGCTGGGCTTCTTCTGCACAATATTTATTCTTGCTGATTATGAAGTTGATGGTGATAAGCTTAGAAATAATATCATTGGGTTTCAGATCTCTGGCTCAATATTCATTCTGCTACTCAGAAAGCCCATCTTCTTCCTTCTGCACTGCTGGCTAACTAGCTGACATATGTAAATTCCTGAATGAATATATATTGAGGTGGCTGAGAGGAAGAATTTATTCCATAGCTCCAGCTGCTTAAAACACATGTTTTTCAAGTCACAAGTTCCACATTACCATACATTTCATAAGCAAATTGTGGAGGTTTTATCCCTGACCCCTGATTTGCAAAGGAAAGCTATTTAGATACCCACATTTGTATACAGGTAACAGATATCTACAGAAGTGAGCTCTAAAACAAAGTACAATAGTCTTCAAACAAGTAGGTTTTTGTCTCTGCTGGTGAAACCACAGTGTCTTTGCAGTTATGTCAGGCTACAGGACATGGCCAGCAAACGCTAGACCAAAGCACTGGAAATATGCCAGCCACAAAAGCTTTGCAGGCACTTTGTCCTCAACGGGAACCTCTGACTATGTTCAACTGCTTAAACTATTATGCTTGTAGAGGTAAACTGGCTTAGAGCTCAGCCAATTTAGCACTTCAGCACTTCAAATTTTATATGCATAAAAATCCTTAAAGGCTGTAGGAGAGCTGTAAGTCACTTTGCCTCTACAACCCTGATACCTTAAGGAGCTCAGGAGGGCAAAGCGCCATCACTCTTTGCTGGTTTAAGTCTCCTAGCACAGCAGACCCAGGGCACAGCAGACCCAGTAAATAGCTTCACCGTGCTTGAGGCAGACGGGATGTCTCTGATGCCACCGAATTCTTCGAATACAGAAGCAGAGCTGGTTGAAACAATTACCCCATTAAATGCTTGTGTGCCTTTAATCACTTCATCATTAATACGAGTGCCAAGTGCTACACTGTAAGCTCCTTGAAAATGCCTCCCTCTCGCACATTTCCTAAAGGGCAACAAAATGCAATGCCTCTGGAAGCTGGCTGGCAAAGGCAGCTTTCTATTTCCATCTCATCATGTTTCCTATGAAAATTAATACAAAATTCACCGCAAACACACTTTTTCTGCGGCTGTCACACATGAGTTTCCTAAACCATATTCTGAGACTTTGTTAGTGATAGAAATGCATTTTTATGCATTTCATATGCATTCTATGCATAAAAATCTCGTTTTTCTGTCCAGAATTATGTCTACCATCTTTTCAAATTACATTCCATCAAAAAAGTGTTTGATGTCAGCATGGCATAATGTGGTTATACAACAGTATAAGTGGAAGAAGATTACAAAAAAGCCACCACACAGAGCACATCCACCCCTCTGCCCGGACACTGAGATAAAGCTGTTATCCAAAAAGGTGCAGATTTTTACCAGGGACAAACAAGAAGCAGTATAAGAGCACTCAGGCCAGCTAGTCTAAGCAACTGCTGGTAGAATCCCTGCTCCCAACCCGGCCTCCAGCCCTGTCTACAAACTTTTCCTGAAGAGGGAAGATAATCCTTTGCTGTAAATTATCTTAACTGTATATATAAGCACTTTTGAAGGCTGAGGCCACTTTATTGAACCATTACTTTCATGTGTTTTGACTCATAGGCAACGCTATAGCCTTAACTATAAACCCTTATTCTGGGTAAGACTATTCAAGCTGATTAATAGTTACACTGGTTTAAGCATGGATTTTTCACTAAAGCGCTTGTGTTTATTCAGCGCCTAGTGTCGTGTATGCAGCTTCTTTGGTTAGCAAGCCCTGAGACAACATAAACAGCCACTAATAACTAGCTATACCATGGATGAGGAATCTTTTTATTAATGATGTTTGAAAAGATCTTTCAAGTGCATCAGTCAAAATTAATGCATAGCTGAACGTTATCCAATAAAACTGTAGAAAAAATGCGGCTGGATATGGACTACATGAAGAAACAATGTGGGCTGCAGATGCATCACCGGTTATGGGCTCCCCATTCCCTGAACCACAAACAAGGCAGAGAGAGTGAATAGAGACAGGGCCCAAAATAGCTTCTTCTTTCTGCACAAAGTGGTAATATTTTACAACGGTGTTAGAAATGTCACCAATGTATTTGTAAATATCCAGCGCTACCACTGCTAGGTAAACTTTTTCTAAACTTTACTCAACTTTAGTGCTTGAAGACTTAAGACTATTTTTTTTAACCATTTTAATGTATGCATCTCTGCATACATTAACAAGAGCCAATTCTTCTCAAGCATTTCATCTTCTGTTTCATTATCATGTTGAAAAACATCTCTGTGGAATCATAAGATTCAGCATGAAGTTTTACTGAAGTTACGCAGGCAGGTACGCACACTTACGCTGGGGAGTTCCTTTTACCAGGTGTCAGCTGCTCATAGTACACTCTTTAACTGTACAGATTTGCACACGTAAAAGTGTGCAATAAGTAGGATTCATCTTGACTGCTTTGTATATTCATGGTTTTTAACATCGGGGAGGATAAATAAATACCAAATAACAGTATATATATTAGAGTAGTTATTTCCATACAAACGTCTACTCTAATTCCATATTCAACATTTAAAAAAAAACAGACATGCAAAAAACCTCCTCTTTCTTCATTTAAACCATGCCAACACAATGCAGCATTCCTATCTTCAACAATGAAAGGCAAAGTTAGTAAAAAAGGTGCTCCTTGCTACTTGCATTCTATCAATATTTAAGAACTTTCCTCCAGAATAAATTCCCCACTGTGCATTCTGTTTTACAAAAAAATAACGCAAAGAAAAGTCTAGACAGCCTACAATCTCAGGGATAAAAAAAAAAATATTACAGACAATCACGCTGGTAAGAAACAGATCAGAGGATAAGGCAACAGGTATTTATTCTGGTCTTATCGACATAGCACACAAAAAAACTTTTAAACTCCCCACACAAAAACTTTTAAAAAAATTAAGAATTATTTAACAGTACATTATTTGCTATTAAACAGCTATGTAGCAGTAAATTACATTCTTTAGAAATCCCAGGAATAGCATGAGAAAGGGATGCCCTTGGGAAGAAGCAGCCATCAGAGCGCCCTGTGGATGAGGCAGCAGCATCGCCTTCCAAACTCAGCGCAGGGACAGCCCGGGACCTCGCGGAAGGTGAACAGAGCCACATAGGCACACCAGGTTGAGGGTAACATATATATTCATCCCTCTTCTAGTTCTGCTGTGCACAGTGCCTTGAAGGCACTCTTCTCAAACACATTGTAAGGGAAGAATAAAAATACAGTGCTGCAGCCTGTCTTGAAGATTTATTCATAGCTCTGCTCTGTAGGTGCAGTTGTGAACATCTGGTGCACTGTGCGTGGGCTTTTCTTTTCCTCCTGGCATGCTGCAGTAGGAGACACACTACCGGATAGATTACCTCTATTAGCCTTTGTTCCCTGAGCAAACTGAAATCATTACAGAGCTAGAACACATTCATTGTCTCCAAAAATCTCATCAGTTTCTGTGGTATTCCAAACATTTTTAAGTGCACATACCATCCAAAGCCTGAACTGTTAAACTGAAAATAAGAATAGCCTGCCTCCAAAGATCTTTTTAACGAGATAAAACACTGTTCCAGTATTCCAGTGTTTTATCAACATTGCCAGCTCAAAACAGCTCAACCTTCTGTTTTTCTGTACTAAAGCAAATTGTGTGCAATTAAAGTGAAAAGTCTGGCAAAGAATGCATTTTAGAGCAAAACCCTGGTAGCCAAACTGCTGTACAGCCAAATAATATAGAGTACGACCCAAACCCATAAAGTAACGTGACTACAGAAGGAAAGAAAGGAAATGGCTTCCTTCAGATATTGCACAGAGAAGCTGTGCCAGGTGTCTGATACCTGCTTGAAGCCTCCAGAGAAACTGTGCATATCATCTTGTGACATTAGCACATGCTGCCGTGGTATCAAGCCCTTTGTCTGCAAAAGCTGCTATCTCAGAGCAGATTGTCAGTGACAATGATCATTTTCGCTTATTTTAGCAAAGTAACTGCAATTACTGGCATCAGCGGGTATCAGACTATATCCAGCAAGGGTGTTTGGTTGGCTTCAAAGCGCTAATTTAGTTCGTGTCACTGAGACTAGGAAATACATTTTTGTTTCCCACAGCCTCTGGTGTGTATCAGACTCTAGCTTCAGCCAGGTATTTTAGGGATTCTTGGAGCTGTGTAGAACTGCACATTTAATCACAGCCTCCTGCCATGACTTTGGTGAACGATTTGTCCAAACATTAAAAAGAGGATTATAGCTTACTGAATCAGAAGAGGACACTCAGCAAAAGGAACTGGCCAGCTACACACTGAAACGCTCCAAACAGCAGTACTGGCCAAGTACCATCTGGTTTAGGTTTTTTGGATGAACCATTGATCTTCAACTGGATTTCCAAACATCGGGCCTTTGAGGGTTCACTCATAAACCACAAGTGAAGCAGGCTGTCAGTAGACAGCGTGCTGTCCTGGGCGAGTGCGTGCAGCAGCAGACTTCCACTGACACCACAGTCTGCTGCTTCTTGTAGGACAACTGACTTCAGTGTTGACATAGAGACGTTTAAAGATCACCCAGTCTAGAAAAGGCATCTTGCTTAGCCGCGACTTATTTTAGCCAATCTGTTATGGATCCTCTCTTATTACCGTCTGCTTCTCCTTTTCTTCACTCTAGTTGTTCCTTAGCTCTTTTATTACCAATGCTAATGCCTAAGCTATTAATCTTGTCATGTTTACAAACACTATTCTTCATGTAAAAGTAAGGCAAGAAGGAACCTCCTACTCACTTGAGGAGGCTCCAGCCTTTGCCTTTACTGTTCAGAGGGCAAGAACCACCATCTGAACAGAAGAAAAACGCCAAACAACCTAGGGCAACACTGTACCCGGCTCAAGAGAGTTTTGTTGCCTCTGGAATGAATATGTGTTAGTCTAAATCAACGGCCTCAGTCACACCAACATCCTCCATGTTTAACTTGATGGACTTTGAGGAATCCCATTTTGTAGTGCATAATGTTAAACATTTATTTAACATTTTTCTGATCACTTGCACATATAAATACATTACTGTATGCTGCATTAATTAGCTCCGCTGAGGATTCTAATCCAAAAAATACTGCAAACACTAGAAGCAAAGAAGCAAGGATTTTGATGGAGCTAAGCATATTTTCAGCGTAATATAGATAGAGATTCATCATGGGAAAAGTGCAGCAGCTCCGTCCATAAGGAGCATAGATGATGGATCAGATTCATGCAGAAACTAGAAAAGAAGTGAGACTGGAGGTCACAGGTAACATCTAAGCATGGAATATGGGTGGGGAAGTAACAAGCACCACGTGCACGGAATGGATGTAGTAATGAACTTTAAGCATATATATATATATGTCTGTATACATATATATATATACATAAAATTATTCCCCAATACATATATATACATAAAATTATTCCCCAATACATATTGAAGCCTTTTCGTTTAAAAAATAAAGCCAAAGACCATTATTTTTATCTGTATTTTATGGATGAGGAAAAAGAGGCACAGCAGAGTACTCAGGAACATTTGAAGTGGCAGCCAGGGAAAACGCACAACCCCTATACTACATGCCTGAAATAGGGCTGCTCTCACTTAGATTCAAGCGATGTAGAATTCCGTGGTGATAAACTAAGAGGTCTAGGAGGCTAAGCACTAACATTCTCCAGTCGGAGCAAATCATGGGGAAGGAAAAGAAACATCATCAGGAATATATAAAAGAAATCCAATAGACTGCAACAAAGGAAAATCTAGGTGTAGCATCCTGGAAAAAGTAGCTTAACAAACCTCTCTGACATTTTCCATTAAAAGATGTAATAAACAAGACATGACACCTTCTGTGAGGAGCAACGTCTGTGGCAAAGCAGTACATAATGCAGACGTAATATGTAATAGCCATTTCGTATGTTTAATGGTTATGAGTCTGCCATTTCTAAGAAAGTCTCCAGCTCTAATTCCTGTGTAACCTGGAGGAAGTCCTCAATCTGTTTTCTTCCTTCTGTGCTTGCAGTTACTTTCCACGACCCATTGAGCCTTGTAAGAATCATTTCATTAAAATGACACAATTAGTTATTTCACGTTTAAGACCTGATGGGTTTTATGATTACAATGATTGTTATAAGACTGTACTCTCCAGAGGAATGACTCTTTCACACCTAGTCTGTCACACATTGCCATTTCCATCATGGGACTCAAAACCAAAGACCATCTAGGGGTCATTATCAAGGTCATCTAGGGAAGCAAAGACAGAAGTAAATCAGGGGTCAGTTATGTACATGTCTACTGTTTAAATAATCTTACAGGACGTAAAATACCATAAAGAGCTTCCGTATCTGAGCTTCCAGAAGCTCAGATAATGTCCTTTGAGAGAGGTAATACTGCTTCCATATTCAGATACTGGGATGCTGAGCTCAGGTACTGTGTGACAGACTTTAGCTGGGACTCACTCACTCTGTGCTGGAACCAATGCAGCTCTGGTCCAGCCTTTGGTTTAACCTTTTCATAAGCTGCAAATTGTGCATGATAAGCTATGTACACTTAAGTGAGGTTATTTTTTCACTTATTTCCTGATATCTCTCCTTTGTTGCTCGGCAGCCAACAGTTATGCATAGACTAAACCTTATGCAATACTATCCCTCATCCTAAAAAGTTCATGATTAGTTTTTTTTTAATAAAAAAATAGCATGATATATATTCAGTCAAAGCAAAGACCTAAAATGTTTAAAAAAAAATTATAACTTTAGTGGTGGCTTCTGTTCATATGCTTCCAGCAGGGATAAATGACTGATTATATATTTGCCACACATAGAGGAACATTAGTCACTCCTAATTGGAAAATATGAGTTGATGCTTAGGAGTTGCACACTATGGGAACCATGGGGCTTCTGCAGTACAGCCTTGGTAGCGCATTTGGCCCCACTGCAGGAACACCTTTTATTCTAATTACCATTCAGCACTCCAAGGCAAAAAACAGAGATCATTTTCAAATGAGCATATAAATTTTCCACTAAAGCTCATTTATAATTAGTATATAACAGGAGCAATTTTTTTTTCTGCTACATTCTCTCTGATTTGCATTATGAGAGGAAGCATTTTTCCATGTAAATTAACTTAACCTTCCCAGAAATACCCTCCCATTGACACTATGCCATACACTTTCCTTCTCAAACTAAGTTTGCAAAAATTTAAATAAAAAATATTTAAACAGGTATAGAACAAATGAACAGAGAAGTAAGCAGGCAAAGAACAGCTAAAATATAGAAATATCTCCCCAAGGACTTTATCGCTAACATTTTCCCAACTCAGCCTCTGGTTTTCATCGTTTGTGGACTCATTCCTCAAGCCTAATTGTTAAGGTCTTGGTTTTACTCCCAAAAGAGGAGAAATAAGAGTAAATGTGCCTTGGAAAGAACACAGTACCACCTAACACAGTGGAAATTATTCCTTCCTAACAATTAAAATATGGACCAGTATTAAACTATTCTGGATCAGGTAGTGCAACATTTACTCACTAAATGTGCTTGAATTGAGTTATTTCTCGAAGGAATTGAAACGTTCTCAAAAGAGCAAGCAATTCCAAGCTGATTTCCTTCTGCAGCTTTTTCATTGTCATATAAATTCCTCTCACAGTTTTGAGAGATGATGTGAATGTCTGTTCTGCACTCCTTTCATAACCTAACTACCTTAACAAAGATTTCAAATGTTCATACACTTCAGATACTCATACACCCCAGCTCTTCAAGGACACAAAAGCCGTGCAATACAGCACAGAATTCTTAGTAGGTCTAGACATGTGCATTTATAACCTCTTCCAAAAATGAATCATTTCATAATCCAGCTATTAGTGATACAGTAAGTACCTAGACTATGTTTCTGTGCAGCTCAAGCTGCATGCGATAACCTAGCAAACTACTGTCCAAGACCATTAAATGGAAATACCAGATTTATTCTCTTATCCCCATCAATAACTATTTTCTTGTTTCTGTAGTAATTTAATAAAATATGGAGTATGTGCATGGTGTATATTTTACAAGAAATAAAATTAAAATGGTATTTTCTACCAAAATTACAGCCCTTCAGGGACTTACAGTTTTGGTCACTGTACCTGGAAATGGTCTCTGAGAAGGTCAGACTGTATCTTCCCTATAGTACAAAACTGTTAAAAAATCATAGATGTTTCATATTCTCATTGTGTACATAGGGTGGAGCTGTTACTGTGGTCTTACAGGGCTAATAAAAATCCTCTAATATGAGACTCGTGTATGATTAATTAGCCTGTCTACCATAGTCTTTGTTGCTTGGTTTCCAAAGCACAGCATTTGGTAGGGAAAGGATGACTTGCTGCAAATATTGTAAATGTGTGCTGGGGGAATATTTGAATATTTGTTCAAATTTGTCTTAAGATTTTATGCTGCTACCCATCTCCATACTGTCTAAGCACAAAGTTCTCAAAAGAGAATTTTAATTTTACTGTGTTCACAATTCTTCCCAAGTTTGTTTCCCATAAAGACAAGGTGCTTTAATTTCATTAGCGCAAAACCTTGCAAAAAAGCAGTATTTAGCTTAAGCTAGCTAAAAATCATATCAACTGACAACTTTTAATTTTATATTGGTTATGAATTTTGCAGTAAGTATGGCACTGGGTATTTGTATGATTCGTGTTATGGTGTCATGTTTCCCAAACAGCCAACATAGTGGAACATGAATATTAGTTTAATTTGTATTTATTGTCTATGCCCTTTAAAAATGATATATTGGTAAGATAGGTTATTAGGAACTAATCGACAGAACCATTTACATAGCTGACAAACCAGGAATTATATAACAAACAACAAACAACACTTTGTGTACTTTGAGTCCTGGCTGGATAATTCTTACTATAACCAACACAGCCCAAAATTGCATGTCACTTCTGGTTTATAGTGAATTTAATAATTTTTAATTTCAAGTTATTAAGCAGGAAACAAAGTAATATGACTTAAGAGATCAGTTACAAGGCACAAGTAACAGTTTCCAGATATGAAGCAATAAACTGAATGCCCATATTGAACCATTCAGGAAAAACCAATAGCCTTTGTAACTGCATAAAAGTAACTTCAAATTAGAATTTTGAAAGCAACTAAAATGGGTTTCAGTTGCCTCATCACGCAAACCCAGTGTCTTTCTGGATACCCCCAAGTGCCTGAGACATCCATGGGTCTTGGCGGGTATAACCCAGGACCCAGAGGGAACTCACACCCTTCTGGTAGAGGCAAGTGGGAACACCCCTTGAAGATCTAAACCAGCAATAGGCAACTGAACCACAATCTCATAATCTTCGATAACGAGCTGTGGCAAAAAAAAAAAAAAAAAAAAAGATGACAGTTTCTCAAACTGTTTGTGAGAAAGAATCAATCTTTACTATAATTAAAATTCTCTTGTCAAATTCTAGATACAAGGTTATATTTTAATACAATAAAAAGTAGGCCATCTCTTCTCTTCTTGTCACAGTCAAAACTGCACCACTATGAGGACGGTGTTTTCTATGTTCTCTTTACCTCTATTAGCTGTTCGTCTTTCTTTTATTGCTACCTGAAATAGAATCGTACCTGAATTACTCAGACTACATGTTGAGAGGATATAATGTGTTGAGTAGTCACATTTTTAGAAGGCAGTCTTTAAAATTTGCATGCACGTTAAATGACTGAAGTACATTTTTCTTAACACTTCAATGTATGCAGACATCTGAAATTATTCTTCACAAGATCCTTTCAGGTTGTTATATTAGATCATGTCTTTTCTTTATGCAAAATTAGTCATCACATCTGAAGTGCATTTTCCAATCGTTATAAAGTTGACAGAGTATTATACTGTATTGAGTAGCAGAGGATTGACTACAAAACACATGAGACTGTAAGAAACAACTGACCTAAGCAATACACTATGTGATGCGGAGATCAATGCAGTAAATATGTCTTTCCATTGGTATGTGGTGGAAAGCAAAAGAAAACAGGGATGATTTCTTGGGGAATCTTTCAGAAACCTGAGAACTGCTTAAAGCATTAAACAATGCTCAGGAGGGGAATTACTGAAGGAATCTACTCTCTACAAAATGAATTAACAAGCAAGATGCCAAAGACTAGGGCCTCAGTGTCTGTGTGATGAAACGTTATCACAGAATCATAGAATGGTTCGGGTTGGAAGGGACCTTAAAGACCATACAGTTCCAACCCCCCTGCCATGGGCAGGGACACCTCCCACTAGACCAAGCAGCTCAAAGCCCCATCCGGCCTGGCCTTGAACACTTCCAGGGATGGGGCATTGACAACTTCCCTGGGCAACCTGTTCCAGTGCCTCACCACCCTCACAGTAAGGAATTTCTTCCTGTTATAGAGTAGCATATAATGTGAACAATATAAATATGAGGCGTACTTATATGTGTATAGGTGAATCTTTTTCAACCAATCCAAAAAACAATTCAATTATTAATTTATTTAAATCTATTGTTTTAATATTTCCATTAGACCAAAACAGAGTTCAGACATGGATTGGAGCTCACGTCCCCAAAAACTTAGTGCATGGAGACCTTCAGGTTGCTCAAGTTCATTCATTCCTACCTGAAGAGAAATATTGCAATGTTTATTTATAAAGGAAAAAGTGCTACTCCTCATTTGCACAGAGTTACCACCGGTAAAGAGCTCTATCACATTGACTAACTGTCACAGTAATTAAATTGCTACAGTACATAAAAATGGCCTTCCTGAAGCCGGTGAGTTATATGCCCACACCCTGCGTCTTTCTCAGTAGTAAGGATCTTGCCAGCATCCTGTTCTCCCAGATTGAGTTACATATAACAGCAGAAGTGATCTTGTAAGAAAAGGGGTGGAGGGGAAGTGAGTCTTACAGAGGTCCTAAGCATGGGTGTCCCGAGGAAGGGAGGGATACTACTCCATTTTGCATCCTTCTGCTGCCCTCTCCTGCAATGATAGCGAGGAACTGGTCAGCTGCCACAGATTCTGACCACCAGTCATGGAAGGATTTCCTGCCTCTGAAGTAACATGCAGCGTATCCTCTTCTACAGCTTCCCTCAGGCCCACCCTCCTGTCAAATGATTCATCTCTTTTTTCAGTCAACTCATACTCTTGGCCTCTACACCATCCTGTGGAAAATGGTGAAGTATTTTTAACAAACTTGCGCAATAGCTATGAAAGAAAATCAGGAAACAGAAAACTATAATTTGCTCTTGTAAGGATTTGGAAGCACTTTTATGATCTTGCTGCCCTGATTTAAACTCATTGCCAGGATCCGGCTATAAAGAGCTTTAATTTTATTTTTTCATGCACTTATCACAACCTCATTTTGTGAAATGCCAAGTGCATTTGTTCATTCATAACCCATCTTGATGCCATGGATGGCAGCAGGGGGTGGTTTTGGGGTGAAGGGGCTAGTTTTAGTACACTTGATTAGTTTAATGGGACATAACGTTCCTTTCTATCTTTTCTTACTTTAAATATTTTAATTCATTCTATGAAAAAAAAAATCAATGGCAATCTGTCGAAAGCTGCAATTATGTTTTAAATTGGGATGAAAAAGTGTGTGTGGGCACATGTGTGTGTGTTTGTGTGTGTGTATGTGTTTGTAAGCAAGAGGACTCATTTACATAATAACTGATGGTAATGCTAACTCTCAGATACCATCTTTATACCCCATACTCTATCCCTTGCTTGTAATTTTTAGAGGGCTGCTTCTTTCTGTGCAGTACAACTAAAAATGTAGAAATTTTAATTCTGCAGTTTTTAGTCAACTATCTGACAGCAAATGCTGTTATCATGTTGTCCTTAAAAATTCACATCGCCGCCATCAGCTGCTATCTGGCAGGGTGTCCCCCAAACTGAGAGTGATTGAAAACTTCCAGAGCAAACCCATGGTCATAACTATTGGTGGTTTTCTAGGCTTATGTTGCCTTCACCGATTGGAACCACTTGTCGGCTGTGGATTCTACTAATGAACATACAAATTAGGAGTACTTTTTTTCTAACTATTAATAAACTTATCCGGATATTAAACTTTTAGAGAGGTATAAATAAAAAAAACTATTTTTAAATATGCAAAAAATTTAAATGTCTCAAAATCAAATGTTTTACTTCAATAAGACAGAAAACATTTAATTTGAAAACCAAAATGTGGTTTTAAACCAGAATTTCTCTTTTCAGATTTCATGCCTTTATAATAAAAAGAGAAATTAAAAAAAAAAAAAAAGTGCCTCAGGATCTATACGTTTTAGAAGTGGCTAAAAATTAAAGTTCTGTGTTGTTTTTTTCCCATTTTGCCAAAAAGTCCCCAGTAAAATTTCTTTTTGGATCCACCTTTAAACAGAATTTATCCCACAATATTGAAAATGCACTTTTCCTCCTTTTTAGTGTATAGCATCCAGTTTGGCAGGTGATGAGTAAGAAATTAGATGTCTGTCATTCCCTTTGTCTTTCCAAATGCTGAAGACAGAATGTTCTTTTGTAGCTTTTTCAACTGTCGGAAAGCATCCACTTAGGAAGAACATAAGGAGAAATATAAAGTTAATGATTTATGCATATAGCTTCCTTAATATGCAGGTGGCTTATATCTCATAAGAATCACCATGTTTTTTTCATCTATCTCAAACTTTTATTCTATTGCCAAAGATCCTATTCAGAATCTACCATATCAATCAGCCTTCACATTCATGTACAGTTGGACTCCTTGATCTTAAAGGTCTCTTCTGACCTAAATGGTTCTATGATTCTGTGATCCAAAGGACCACGTCTTGCTCACTCTCAATGTGAGTGAAGAGAAATTCTTCCCCATTACAGAGTCTTGGCTTCAGAGGATGTCAAATACAGTGCTTGTAAAGCCCATTTGACCCGGAATGGCTGTTGTCTTTAAGGAATATGTAACTAAAAGTTATGGTGTCAATGGCATGGTAGAAGAGTTTCTTTTTCAGGTAGGCAGACAATTTGTCACTATAAGATAAATTTGACTCTAGACTTCAGCCAAGCATTTTGACAGGTAGTGTAATTTTATGGGTCTTATCACAGTTCTGCTGAAAAGGCTGCTCAATATTCTGAGTAGCCAACCCAGCCTTCTATCAGCTCAAAAATTCACCACTTTATGTTAAAATAATTTTTGCAATAGCAATCAGCAGCCACTGCAGAAAATGAGTTTTACCATTAAATAATCACACCCTTGAGAAGCTCTGGGCACACAGCTGGCTCTCAGCTGGCTTCAAAGAGCTGAAATGTAACTATTGCAGAAACCATACCTCTTGTCTTTGAGTATAAATTAAAACTAAAATAGTAATAATTTTTTTCACATTGATTTTGTAACATTTCATATACGTACAAAGCTGTACACCCATACTCACTAAACATGGGAGATAGTACTCCATAACACTGTATAAATACATCATGTCAATACGCAAGAGCAGATTAACCGATACCATGAAAATGGTTTGGGGTTTGGTTTTCTCTGCTTCATGAGAAGAGAGAAATACAGATGCCAGCAATATTCTTCCAAACACAGTCAAACAAACTGTGCCTTTTCTATCAGGATTAAATACCCAACAGAGCACAACATATCACACCCTGAGTTTTGCCCAGAAACAAGAGATGCACCTGCTGGCATCTGTACCTGACTTAACTAGGCAGCCCCAGTGCCCAGGTAGAAAGCAGGGTTCCCTGCGCAGCTCCCTGAATCCAGGATGGGGACTGAGCAATGGCTGTGCCATAGAAGCTGTGCTGCTTCTGTCAAGCTACGTGATAACTCTGGGGGAAGCGGGCACCTCTATCTAAACCCTCCTCTGTCCTGCAAGAAACCTCCTCCCTCCCCCCATCTCTTCCCCCTGCAATAGTTCTCCATTCACCAGGGTCTCCCCAGCTGCAAGGAGGGAAGACAAGGCCAGGTGTCCAACAAGAGCAAAGGGCTCTGATGGTGTGATGCTTGCCAGGCTAGAAACGCCGGTTGCTGCATCCTCAGGTGCAGGCTAAAAGCAGGCAGCCTCTTTCCCCTGGAATCTGTACCCTGCACAGCTGCATACTGTGTTTTATGGACCTCCTGGCTATCCTGAGGAGCCCAATTTATCACTATTTGAACAGAGCCCAGTGTGGGCCTCCAGGTGTGGGTGAGGACGAGGAGAAGGCGACTACTATTAGCTTTCTAGCTATTCTAATTTCCTAGCCATAACTAAAGTTTCAGGAAGATTTAGGCACCAGAATATGCCCTGAAAGTGAACCTCAGAAATTCACATTCCAGAGGCGAATACGTAACGGGAGAGTCCTGGTTAATACTCTGAGTGGTAACACTGATCCACGGGATTTATGCAGCTCTGCTGTAGGTTCTGTTCAGCCTGCTGAACTCTATCTTTTCCAAGACAGAACTACACAGTGCTGTTAATAATATGCCTGTTCTGAAGTTGCAATAAGGCCACTGAAGGGAATTTGATTTATCAAGAGATAATCGTCTCCTGGAGGGGAATAAAGGCACCTGGCTGCCTTCTGCAGTCAAAATTTAATATTAGCATTAATAACAACCCCCTCCCCCCACCTTACATAATGCTTACTTAATAATTTAATTATCCAGATAATCTTCACGCGCAGTTTATGTTTTTACCTCTAACTGGATGCCTAATAGAGCTTACATTACTGTTTATCACAAACACCCAGAAGCAGCACTCTCTTCGCACTGCAAAGTTCCCGCAGAGGCACAGTGCCATGCTGTGGAATGTGCTTAACTGTGGAAACATCTATCTCACACCAAAATGGCTTTGATCAAGATGCACTGTCTAGCTAGTCATTTAGGTTGTGTTCAGCAAGATATTTAGACTCATGCCCACTTGCTTAAGCCTTTGAAAAGTCCCGCGAGGTTTCCCTAACTGGTTAATGAAGATTGATTCCCTGCTTGAAAGTTACACTCAGAGCTCTTACCTGCTGAATTAGGACTTTGTTTTCTTAAGGTTCTGCCTTTTGGAGGAGTAGCAGTACATGTTGTTGTTGGGCAGGGGTGCTGCTCTGGCTGTGTGTGGGTGAAATGAGCACCTGCATGTGTTCCTTATGCCATGGATATAGATCTTAATGTTTTGCTATTAAAATTCAAAAAAATCTTAAGGGTAGCATTGAGATCCTGATCCGCCTGTCTGATACCCTCATTTCTGGCAGTGTGTCAAAATCTAACCCTTCAAGAACTGAAAACAATGCAGGACTGATAAACAAAGCAATTGTATTCCAAAATTTCCCAAATCAACACAAAGATTACTTACAACTTGATCATTCTGCCAGTCACATTTCTGCAACAGCATGGTTTTTTACAGCTTATTTGTTTCCTCTGCTCTGCTAGGACATAAGTTTTTCTTCTTTCTGAAGAGTCCTGGCCATTATCTCTAACCAAAAGAGTGCATTTGGACAATATCAATTTGTATGCTAATAATATTGCTTTAAATTTTACCTATGCTAACACATGAGACCAAGTTATAGCCAATTCCCAGTTCTTTTCTTTTAAGTCACTTGAAGAGTGATAGTTCTAGAGATTATGGAATCTCTTCTCATTTCCTCTTCTCAGCATTGCCAAAGTCTTTATTACCTAGCTGCTTCAGCTCTTATTAAAAAACTATTCAAAAACCTCAGAGGCTTCTTGCACACACTTATGAAATTTGTACCCAGCAAAAATTGTGTTTGCTTTAGGCGTAACATATGCTTCCTGTATACTAGTGCAAGCTTTTAGTACTTTTGCTTCATCTTGAATGATGCTGACATGTTAAGAATACACCTTCCTTTCTTTTTTTGCAGTCCAACCCACCAACAACCTTGGATACTTTCATGGATGAGCCATGGGAAGCTGTTCAAACTTTACTCTCAGTACAAATATCCCAGTGCTGTCCTGCGAATGTATGGCAATGCTATGTCTGTTCTCGTACAGTCAGAATAATCCTTTTCAGAAGGTGAAGAACTATTGAACGGGTTTGTTTAAATAGGAACTTGAATCACAACTCACTGTATATGTGAGATGTAAAGCTGTTGTGGAGCTAGAACTTTGGTTGCAAGGTTTCTGCCAGTGTAATAGTAGAGGTCTCACTGCTAGAAAATTCACCTGTAGAAGGCTGGGAAACCTCTGCTTGTATGATGTGTTGACTTTGTACAAACTTTGGACAGCTTTTACTATCGCAGCCTATAGACGAATCTAATAAGAACTCAAATTATGCATTTTCAAGATAATATTCCTCAGTTTCTATGGCACCAGTCTTTCAGGTAGAACTCCTTTGTCTCCTTCTCACCCACCTGGCTCCATTACCGTGGCAAAATCACGCCCATTAGCCATTCCACAGATTTAAAATATAAGTCTACTTTCACCATTAAAAAAGATCTTACATATATACATATATATATATATACATGGAGAGGGAGAGAGAGGGAGAGGTTTTCTCTCTTTTTAATATACACCAAGTTGTTGAACACAAATAAGAGTATCAACTTTGGCTGTGTCTGCAGTACTAAGACACAAGAAACAACCATAGTGGAACACACAATGCTGAGGACCCAACACCCACACTACACTTATTTTGGGACTTCTACATCAGCCTAGCTGTAATGAGTTCCCACAGGCTGAATGTGCATTAGTGGCAGGAGCACACGATGTGCGGTCCTGTAGTGCACCGTCTGGTCTGTTTTAGCTGAAAGGAACCCATTTCTCTGAACCTGCTCTAAAACATGTGAAGAAAAACACACTGAATGGACATGATCAGATTTGTTTCAAAAGCACGCTCCAGATCCAAATTAAAATAGTTATGTAGACGCAGTCTTTGCAATCCGGAGGTGGTTGGTTTTGGGGAGCTGGGCAGAATTTAGGTGCTGCCCGCCTTGTTTTCTAGCCAGCAGTCGGTCATAGGTACTCCAGGTGTGCTCCACTTATCTCATTTGTCCGCCCTCCACTCAGCACACTCTGCACACTGAAACTAGTGAAAAGCTTATTTAATTGCTGAAGGACTTCACCATTCAACTTAGCAACAAAAGCACACTGGTACCAATCTAGTATTTCATCAGGAGAGATGTGATGCATAGAAACTGGTAGTGGAAAGCACAAAGTTAGGAACATACAGAGAAAATGAAAATGTATAACCTTTGCATAGACATATTCCCTTCCTAAAAGAGAAATTATAAACTTCTCTCCTTCTCTTGATAAAACCGACTAAAAATTTAGGATTCATTTCTTCCAAGTAAAAAAGTCTTACTGAAAATGCATTTCAGCAAGAAGCTTTGCATTTTTATCTAACACAGTCCTGAAAAGCACCAAAATAAAAATTTTAATGATCAAAGCCAAACACAAATTCTTATCGTTAAAATTCCCCCCAAATCTATCTGTAATTAGCTGAAAAAATAAAAATTAAAAAAAAAATATTCAAAAAAAAAAATTTAAAAAACTGGGCCGCTGGGTTTTGGGGTTTTTTTTGCAGCTGTAATCACATAAAAAACTGTGATTAAGAAATTACATGTTGAGGCTGAAAATGTAAATGATTCATATTTGTTTAAAGCATGACTTCAAATGACATTGCGGTCTTCTTGCTATTTTATGCAGTACTTACGTTACTGAGTCTGTTTTCCTGTCTCTTTTCTTTCTCTATTTTTTAATAGCCTTTTATTTCCTGTTCTTGCCTTGTAAAGTAATATTTTCATTGCTTCCTTCTGAAAGGAGACTGCAAGATGTTCACAGTAATCAAGTGTAATGGGGCATGTTCTTTGAACATTTAAGGAAAGAGCTAGCACAAAAGGAAACAGAAAACAATGAGAGAAAAGGCCGATCAGCTTAAGCCAAACTGAGGATGAGTCAGCTGGGGCCTGTGAAATACTCTCCAGTACCATAACCAGCTATGTCCAAATCAGGGCATGCCAAGAACCAAAGTAAAAGCCTCTGGTGGTCAAATATATTCAGGTGCCTCTTTTCGTTGTAAGGAAATTTTAAGTCAAAAGCAGCGTGTAACAGCACAGTCAGAAATTTAACTTTTTTCCTCCGCTTTTATTTGCACCACACTAGCATAAATGTGTTCCCCAGCTTGTCCAGCCACCATGCTCAAAATCCAACCGGCAAGGATATGGTCCATTTTTGAAGTACTCGATACTTGTAGCTCAGTAGCCCACAAGTTTCTCAGCATCTGTGTTCTCTGGGGAAAGTTACCACTGGTCCCAAAAGTGAAGGTTTGTTTAGGAGACCTAGTGTGCAAAAATCTGACGACAGAGTGCAACAAACAAATGCAGCAACTGCTAAATGCAGCCCTTGTCTCTGCTTAATGAGGGAGCTCTTCCCCGGCTCTTTCCATGCTTCCCACTTCTTCCACCTCCAGGTGAAAACCATGGAGATAAGGTCCTTGGGGTCACCTACAACTTTGTTGGCCCCTTGTTTCTGTCCTTCTGGGGCAGAAATCTAACCTGTACTGTCATCCTTCCCTTAAGTTTTGGATACAACCACGCATTTCTGGGACAACTCTCATTGGTGTAAGGTATCTTTTAGGCTCTGAATGTATTGCTATCAAATGTTACACAAAGTAATCTCTGGTGTTTTGTCAACCATATGTGGCACAAAACAAGCCCAGTAAAATATTTCCTAATCCAGACATCTTAGAAGACCCTGTTCCCCTTACCATCACAGATGTCATGTAAATGACCAGTTAAAATACAGTCCTGAGCAAGCCTGTCTTGCAACTTCAGATGTCATGGACTTCTTTAAGCATGGCTTTTTTTGCTTAATAAGTACTTTTTTCCAATTTATAGATAGTATATCTAGCTTGTATTAAAAAACAAAGCTGATATCATTTTTTATGGTAATAGGTATTTATTTATACATATAATCAGTACTCTGCAAGCATAGATAAGTGTACTTACCATTAAATCAATGGGGCTAAATTTACATTCTGGATCTGGTGTCAGGGAAGTTCTGTGCACGTGAGCACAATGACAGTCAAAAGGGTTTTTTTAACACTTATTCACTTAGAACCTTCATGTCTTTATTTTATTAGTCAGGAACATAACTACAAAATAAACCATGCTTCCTTTTTGCCACGTCAGGTATAAGAACATAACTGATTTTAGTGTCATAAGAGTATGTTTGAAATGACTTATTGTAAATGTCTGACCTTTGTGAGAGCTGAGTCATTAAAATGTAGTTAATAGCTAGGTTGAAATGCATTTATTTTTGTTTAAAAAATACATTGAAGGACAAATTTTTAAGTGGCAAAATCAGCACACAGCTTAGAAAAATTGATACAAGCATCTTTCAGACTATCCATTTCCAGCAACAATCCATTGCTCACCTTAAACCCTTCCCGTCTTCCAACTTCCACTAAAAACACTCCCAGAGGGGACTAAATTCCTCCCTGCTATTTAAAAAAACAGAACACATCCTCTCGCTCCTATGCTTCTTATGCTATTTGCTTTATTTCTCTTTCACCGTTGTCTTCTCGGATAATTGCCTTGATTCCAGCGATTTTCTGGCACTAATGGCCCTCATCAGAGATACTTGCTTTCGCATGTCCAGCTGGTCTTCTTCCAGACTGCCTGCATTTCACAGCAGGGCCCAGCACAGGAATGCAGGTCAGGGATCCGGCAGCGCAGAGCAGTGCAGCACTGGCTGCACTTGCCTGCCAAGGCAGAAGGCAGACCCACGCTGTTTGCACGGTGTTGTGCTCAAAGCAGAGCTCCTTCCGTGGACTCACCTCCCTGTGAACACAATGAGGCCTTTTGGGAGCAGAGCTGGCTTATGTCCTGTCACCTGGGGTAGGTGACTCCTGCACCTCCCCGGCTCTCCCAGTCGTAGCTGGATTCCTTCAGTTCTCACCAGCATAGGCATCCCACTGATAACTGGAGCTACATAGAGAACACGTATTACCCATGGGGATCTTAAGGTGTGCACGGTTAGAAGTGAGGAACACAACTGACTTATGCTGTGTCCTGCATCTCCAGCACAGAAAGTGTAGTGAGTGTGAGCTTTTTAGGAGTCTGGGGCTAAAATATAACAATTTCTGGAATATCCAGCTTAAAACCAATTTATTGGTTGGCGCTAGCAGCTGGAGGCTCCTTTCACTCTCTCCCTGTCGAGTTCTCTCTTCCAGTCTTAAGCTCCTTGTTGTAATACTGAAGGCTCATGATTACAGGCTCTGATACAGCCTTAGCCTCTAATCATCACCTAAAATACTACGTGGTTCAAGAGGTGCAGGGTCGGTAGGCAAGGTCCTAGTTGAAAGGACAAGATGATATGGAACAGATTGCTTTTATTATACCTTTTATTAACTTGACTCAAACACCTCCAGCTACTTTTCCAAGACAAAGCATCCTATAGTTACAGGTTTCTCAAGTAATGTCAAACTGATGGCAAATTGTGTAAATATATGCTGGTGACTGAATCCTGTGGAAAATCGCCCTTAATAAGAAGATTTTATATTGTAGGAAATAAGAAAAAAAAATCCAGTCAAAGAATTCATATAATCAGAATCTAATTATTACTTTCCTTCACTGAGTTCGTAGCTGATGAAATGAATATCAGGTATACACTGGGTCTTTGGTCTGAGTGCTAAAGAAATGTGCAATGTGGGCTTTCTCTCTGTTCAATAATTTTAATCACTTTAATGTTCAACACTGTATTTTTGAGGGTCATGTATGCTATGCAGTCAGCCTCAATGATAAGGAATGAAGGCGAAGAAAGTAAATTTCTTGCTAAATATCAAAAAGAATGACACTAAAAGATCAAGATGGGTAAAAAAAAGGAGCTCATAACTCTGAACAGAGGATGAACGAACAAGGTTAAAAGAGTAACAGGTTTTTTCTTTTTTTTAACCTCTGTGTGTGTGTGTGTGTTCGTGCATACCTACAAAAAGACTTGTGAGGAAGGCACTGGCACTTTTGAGACCATGGGACGAGTTCAGTGACAGAGGAGGCAGAAAGATAGACACTTAGAAAAAATTACATTAAAACTAACATACTCCATCTACCCAAGAGGACTGGGACAGATGCAGGAAACAGACATATATGACCTGTGGGAGGATGGATAAATATTGAAGAAGAGTAGAATAATGTCAAAAATGGTTAGCGTCAAATTAATTTGACAAAGTTTCAGTAGCAGAAGGGAGTTGTTCCAGGCTTCTCAAGTCAGTGGAAAAGTGATGAAGCAGCAGAGGGAGGAGAGAAGAGGATTTAGGAATCATTCAATCTAATGAGATTTTCTCATGTGACTCTGCTTACTGTTTTGTTTTGTTGGTCTCATGGGGTTTTTTTCAGAAAGTTTCTGTCCTCTTTTCTTTTCTGTTCCAAGCTCAGGCAAAATTTTCCAAGAGCAAGGTCTTCCCAGTGGACAATGTGCACAAGGGCTGTGCATATGTGACGATGCAAGTCTTGTAGAGGACTATGCGGTACACAGTCCTCCTGCTGAGGTGTGCCTTTTGTACACAGATGTGCAGGATACATCACTGGGTGGTGCATGCACAGGGTGGACGCACTTTCCTAGGGGCCCCATGGCCAGTAAGCGAGTATGGAGGCAACTCAGTACCCAAAGAATAAACAAGTCAGACTAGGCAGGAGAAAGAGCAAATACTAACCTTCCTTTCAGAAGCCCTTCGTGTTTATTGTCACCTACAGTTTTATTAATGAGTGTAACTAGCTGTATTCAAACACAGTGCTGTAAAATTTAATTGGGCAAACATAGTGAGCGGTAGCTGGAGCTGTTTCCAGTCATGTATAATTACATGAAGCTCATACTTCAATAATTAGCAAGGCAAAATGAAATCATTTTACAATTAGAGAAGCTCTCATTTCACCTTTCCTGTCATAGATCCTCATTTAATTTGGACTTTTATTTACTGACAGTCCCACTCCATTAGATATGGAAGACATTGCCTCACTCACCAGGATATTTTAAAATGAGGCAACTTATCCAAGAAGACCTAAGAAAGTGAATACATCCCAAAATGTGTCTCGTTGTCCCGGGAATTTTGGCTCCAGTTTTTCTAACCAGTAGAAGAACCAAGCGGTAAAAGCACCTGCCACTGGTGGAAAGAAAAATCCTTCTTAGGACAGCCAAGGTCCCCCAGTGCTCCCTGGCACTCGCTGAGCTCCCATCAGAACTTCTTGCCTCCTTCTCACAGTGCCCTTCCTCTTTTTTCCAGAGCCTGGGCTATGGGTGAAGATCTAGGGTAATAATTAACACTTCTTCAGATACCAGGAACAGATAACCTGCTATACCGTATTAAAAGGCACAGAAAATTTGTTCTTCTCTGCAGCTCCACTGTGATTCACCCATACGTTGGTCATGGGCTCCTTCTGGCTGTGCAGGAGGGAACATTGACTGTGACAGGTAGGTTAATCCGATTAACATCACGGTTTCTTCCTCATCCCATTTCTAGTGAACATCTTCATCCTTATCATCCCTTCCACTGCCAAAATGCCACATAGCTCAGTGATATGCTCCTGCCCTCCTGGCAGCGCCACTGCTCCTCTGCCATCCTGGGCACTTCTTCCCCAACTCTCTCTGACCTTTCCAACCAGTACTGATTTCCCTAAACCATCTCCACAAAGTAACACAAGATAAATAACTGTTATCTTTCATGAGAGCTAACATTTGCCATTCTTCTTTCTTTCTCCAAGACTTTAAACGTAGAATTAGCAAGTCCAAATAACATTCGAAATATTTCCCAAGCAGGAGAAGAATTAAAACTTTGGAAGTGGGATAAGACTATGCTCAGAATTTCTGAGAAAATAAAGATACTTGAAATCACAGAAACACGAAATGGTTTACTGCTCCAGAGCTTAAAACCATTCTGGAAGCATAGAGGGACAGTTGGTTAAATTTTATTTTATCCCTTCAAGGATAAATCCTTCAGAGGACAAATCTCTGTCTTTTCCCCTGTTCCTCCTAGTATACACCATGCCCTCAATACTTATTTCATTTTTTGAGAGTCATTTAGTGTATATTCAATTATTCTAAGTGTCACTGTAAAGTTCTATATCTTAACATCATCTTAATGCAGCTTGGATGACACCAGCTGTCTGTAAGTAAAATGCCCCCTCCAAACTTGCACCACTCAAACTGTGGAAGTCAGCAACGGAGAATGAAGCACTTCTTCATTTTCCAGCTCATTTCTAGAACTAAATTAACAACACTCTTGGTAGTGGATGAGCCAAATTAGAGACATTTAATATCCTAGTACTCCTCTCAGTCTTTTTTGCTAAAAGGAATGATAAACCATGTGGAGGTTTGGGGGTGGGTTTTGGTTACTAAGACAGTTAATATAATTACATACATGAGCCCCTTAGATCAGACAGACGCTAATTTGTTGTTTCATCCCTTCATTATGACCTGGTGATCTTCAAAAATATGAATTGTTTGAAATGACAGGGATTACCCTCTGCATTGGAGACACCTGCAACAGTAGATTTAGGGAACCAGTCCCACCAGCTTTGGCAAAAGCATTTTGCTGAAGGAGAGCATTGTGCAGCAAGAGCTATCTCATCACCCCTAATGCCTTTATATTAGATGCGGTCTCAATGGGTACTATGTGATTAATAGGTATTATTCCTTTATTTCAGACAGGAATATAATATTTCATGCATAGTGACTGTATATCAGTAGATGCACATAAACCATGATTATGGGCAGTCTATTGACCCAGTAGGCACTAGAAACTGATAAACCTCTAATTGAAAGGTCTATTTATTATTCATTTTTACAGCACTTACAAATGAAACCTTGAAATTAAGTGTGACTATCTTCCGTCACAGGATGTTAATCACCATCAGAGTTAAGATCCAGCAGACATCTTCATGGCTGATAGTGTTTTGGTATTTGTGTCTGCAGAAAGCTTTGAGCTTTGTTTTAGTCCTGTCATAGAAAAGATACTACCAGCCACTGTTGCATGTTTGTGGTGAATAAATCATACTATGATTGACAGAAATTCTGTAATTTCTTTGTCATGGAGTTTAATAATAAGTATAAAACACAGTTCTGTAGAGCTATCACGTATAACTTAATAGAGTGTTACTGCCTTTATTGAAAATTATTTCTTCTGCTAATTGCTTTTCATTAAATTTTTATTATTGGTAAGGGGACATTACACTTTTCTAATAAAACAAGAGAAATCTTATTTTCCTGGCTTGCTTTTTACTAGCATTTGAATCAATTCAGACAAGTCTCATTTTCCTCTCACAAAGATGAAGTTGCATCTCCAAAACGAGTTGTGTAATGAACCAATGAGTAAACTGATGCAAGTCATGAGCAGATCAATGTGATTCTGATTCACTATAAATGCCGAAGAAAAATCAGGAGGATATTTTTTAAGAGAAGAAAGCTTCCCTGATATGACACATGAGTTCACTGAGGCACTTCTGAAGTCAGCAAGCAATTGATAGTCCGCAGGCCAAGAATAGCTTTTAAAAATTGCTGTGCTCCACAAACAATACTTTATTTCCTTCTACTATCGGCTAGGTCTGTGTTGCTTCTTAAAGGAGAAGCCGCTGCCCGAGCATTCACACACCATTCAAGGAGTCGCACACACACCACCCGAGTCTTTAGCTGCTCAGACCAGAGTCCGTTCACAGCAGGTGACTCCCGTGAGCCAAGGGGTGCCCCTTCCGACTCCTCACACACACTCACACATACTCTTGGGCGCACTTCCTCCTTCTTCAGGCTGCAGAGTCTCAGACATCAGATTATATAAAAATAAATAATTTAATTGAAAGGTACAGCAGCAGGGTCTAGCAGGCACTAGCTGGGTGCCTCCAGAGAGGGACCTTTAACAAAGAAATCCCTGCGCCATTATACCCTTGCGATCTATGCATCTGCCCCTCATGCATTCTTCACACTTGCCACCTGGTCCAATGGTAATGAATGGTCTGGAATAAGCCTTATTGGATTCTCTGTCTCCAGGCAGGCCATTAACTATTCTTATCTTGGCAAGTTGCATTCTTTAGGTAGTAGCTTCCTTATCTCCTGGTTTGTACTGGTTTTAGGGCCTTCTTTTATGTAACTACCTAGAAGTTCAAAAAATGTGCAATGGCTTGCAGCCTAAGCCTTCAGCAACTTTAGCTACTTATGGTAAGTGGGTTCTAGGTAAGTAGTATGTCCTAATACATAATGCGGCCTAGTACTAAATGATTAACTCTAAGTGATTAATTTTATTTAAACTGAATCGCTAATACTTCGTGTTCCTTTACATAACTGATATTACAAGAGACATTTTTTTTTTCAGTTCTTCAAACAAAAAAGCACTTGGTGCATGCCTATACCAAACTGTAGTGATTAGATAACTGACTGGCATCATTAGAGAGTAGATCTAACAGGAAGTGTTTAGACTTAAATTACAATTGCAGCATGTCCAGTGTCCCCTTGAATCTTCAGGACTGCATACATTATTGTGAAAGCAACAGGCTACAGAAAGTAATATCCAAACAAGCTTAATACATTTGCTGCTACTAACCAAAGTAGCTTAGCAACAGTAGGTAGAGAAATAGCAATTCAGAGTAGGAGTCCTACTTATGTACTTCACATCACCCTCAAGAAAACTCTGTCATTCCCCACTGGCTTCTTTTGGGCTACACTTTACCTAACTAGGTACGTAAGTTAAATGTCAAAAATTACCAGTCAATATCCCCATTTTCCCTTCAATATATTGTGGTACAGCAGACACCAGGCAAGTGAACATGGCTGAAGTTTGTAGCCTCATGCATTTCAAACACCTTGCCCCCTAAAGGGAACACCTACATTTCCTATGAAGTCAGTGATGGAAGCAGACACTTCTGAAGACCTCTGGAAAAAGATCTGGAACCAAGTCCACCAAGAGATTCTCCAGGCATCTATTCCTCCCTGGTGTCTATGAAGGGGACCAACAGACAACACTGGGCATCAGCCTCAGCCTCTGGGAATCCAACTGCTTCATCATCTTCTGAGAATAGAAATCCAGTGGAACAGGGCTAGGTCTTTTTTTAAAAAAATAGAAATAAAAATAAAAAAGCCAACAAACACAGCAATATCCTTCCCACGCTTATTTCATCATTTGGTGATTAGAACACTTATGTGAGAAGTAAAGGTCATGGATTTTAGTCTTCCTCAGCTACAGAGGTAGGAGGAGAGGTAACACTCTAATACCTCTACAGAAGACTTTCCATTACCAAGGAAGTCAGTCATGGCTGGAGGTAAGTCCCGGACAGAGGTAAGCAAGAGTGATTCTCACTTTTATCAAGAAGTGAGCAGGACTGGGATTTTCAGTCTTGCTGCCTGGAGTGTGTAGGCTTTTTATGTAACACCAGCTGTGGGAAATATGCAGGGACAGCCTGTTCTCTGGGACCAGACCAGGTGTCCTTCCTCCCTGGGGCAATAGACAGCCTCCTTTAATTTTTTCCTTCTGTCCTTTTCATCTTGTGCAAAGCAAGCCCATTTCCAGCTGTTAGATGTAGAGGTGGCTTTTACTCTGACAGCTCTTCAGCGGGGTCTTTGGGGTATTTGCACGTATTTTGGCAGCACTGTATTCCAGTCCACTTGTCCACAGAAGGCAGAAATGTCCACTGACACCATTTCTGCCTGCTGAACTTCAGTTGCAAAAGATGTCCATATGTCAGGTACACTCTTCCCCCAGCATGGGCATTTCTTATTGTGCATTGTCAAACGACAATCACCAACCACACAGTTTTCAAGAAGAGAAGCTTTCTGTGCCTGTAGAAAGGCCAGATTTCTCTGGGAATTTATATGTGTTTTCAGCCTGTAAGTCCCAATCTAGCAGGCTGAAATCTTTCAGCAAGTGTACGAGTGGTCATATTATTGCCTGTACTTTTTCTCTGAACCCAAGTGTGCAGTTTGTGACTCACACCAAAGCCGCAGTATTTGAATTCCTTGGACTTAGGTCCAAGCCAGCCTTCATTAATTAAGCAGCTGATGTGGTTGTGCTACATGCCAACGGTAGAGAAGAGAAGTAGTGTGTTGTAACAATTACGCTTGTCCTCTCTTCAAACAGAATTATCTCTGAAGGGGATATACCACTGAATTTGATTGCTTTCCATGTAGAATCAATAACCACAGTCTAGTCCCTAATAGTCTTTCTGAAGTCTGTTTCTCCCCTTTTTAAGGGTACAAGCATGTTATTTTTTCCCTTGTAATTGTATTTTATTAGCTGGTTAGCTTTATAATTCAGTTACTTTTTGTAATTTCTAATTCATTTGACTCAAGTTGGAGGAGGGACTGGTGATGGAGATGTCATTAAGGTTGAGTGAAGGTTTCTTAAGAATTAGACAAACAATTGCAGTCTGCAGAATAACTTCTGAGAAGAGTAAAGAAATTGAGTTCTGAGAAAGAGCCTGTTTATTTAATTTCTATTCACATTAACAATTGAGAGTTTGCAAGTGATTAATGTTCCAGGAGACTAGTCAAAGCTCAGCAGTGTTCAGCAGCCTGTGGGTAAGCGCATTTTGATTTTCTTCCTATGGTGGAAAATGTGTATGTGAGAACATTAAGCAGTTCCTTGTCCATTTATGCACTTACTACAGTTCTCACCAATTGTGCTCATAACTCTTGTTCTCTTTGTCATTTGGCTTTATGGTTCCTTTTTTAACTTTTCCTCTTTTATGATCTTTTAGATGTGGTTGCTCAGGTGCATAAATGTCTTAAAAATAAATAGTAAAAATATGCCCTAGTATGTAATATATAACAATTGCATTGAACTGTCACTGCAATTACATTTTAATGTGCTTTACACCTGTGGCTTTTTAACAACAAACTTGGTTGAATACATTACCAGTGAAAAGTCTGCTAGCATGTTTTAAACTGTTCTCTTTTATGATTTCTATTATAGCTCAGTGTACTCTAACTAGTCTTACCATTCAGGTGGATGTTGCAAGTCTGAACATGAATTTTCCTAATATATCATAATTATAGAAGCACTAAATAATGTTTTGATCACCCATAGTGAAAGTAATATACAGTATTCCTGATTTCTTGTTTCTTACACATTAAATCACAATATATAATTAGCTTGAACAAAATAGAGGCACAAGCCTCTTTGTTTATTATATTTTAACTGAAAACTTCTGAGAGGACTATGGTTGAACACTGCATGCAACGGCATATCTGCAGCAGGGTAACTTTTTCTAATGGCAGTGGTAGTAAGATGGTCTTAAATCGTAAGCAGTGTTAAGAGCTGGGGAAAGACAGCTGGATCAAAAGTTCTTGAACATTCTTTTCATTATTTTAGCAGTACCTCTATTTCCAAGTTTTTCACATGTGCAATATCCTGTTTCAGAACCTTTCTCTTCTGTGAGTGTCCTCTGGAAAAAACATATTATTTATTAAAACCACTTTCCCCAATAATATATCCCACAGGGTTAATATTACTAACAGGTAGTAATTCTAGCTAAGTGTCCTACAGGGTTCCATTTCAGAAAACCATGTGCATGGTGATTAATTTTAAGCAAAATGTGCCCTATTAAGGGCTCATTTCTAAGGTTTGAATCATTCTCCAACGTGAACGAGTGTAATATTATTTATCACAAAAGGCTTCATACAATCCCTTTTGAAACTTCTGAAAAATTCTTTAGAGCATGTTTGAATTGATCTCTTTTTAAATACTGTAACTCCAAGCCTCTTGAATGTCACATACATCTGCCTCAAGTTGATTCATTTATCTGGTTGGTTCTGTCCCTTTTCCTACATCACCATGATGGACCATATCTATATTTATAAATGGATGTAAAACAGTGTCTTTTTAGAAGTAAATTACAGTGTTTACTTGAGTTGATGTCACTTTCACTGACATATCTTACCTTATCCTCACTTGACAACATTAAGAAAATGTTTCCGTTCAAGTATCCTAAGCATAAATGTAACAAATTCACCCTATCTCAAAACTTTTTAAATGGAGGAAACAACCTTGTTTGATCAGACTCATTTTCTCCATACTTCTTACAGGCTTTGTTCATTACAAAGAATTTCAAAGTCCTGTGCTGCACAAGGTAGATAATTAAGCAGATTTTGTATGTTTCTTGTCTTAGATTTTAAACATTTACTTTCTTACCTAAACAGCCCTTCCTTCTCATAGAAAATGTCCTTGCTGGAAAAAAAGATCCACTGACAAACTTGCACAATTTCTGGATTTCTTTTTCTTTTTAGGGAGAGATATATGTATACACACATATACACATATATGCATATATATGTGTGTGTATATACACACACATATAAAACTCTGTGTGTGTGTATATGTATGCATATATATACATATATGTATATATACATATATATATATGCACATAAATTACCTCCATTCAGTTATTTTCTAAACTTTTCCTAATATAAGGTACTTTGTTCCAGGACTATTCCAGACAAATAATAATGTATATGTTTGGGCTAGAATGTTTAGATTTAATAACGAAATCCGTTCACCGTGTTGACACCCTGTGAGGGAATTTGGAGAAGCCTATGACCAAAGAGAAAGGCAGAGTCTCTGCACATATGGTGAGTGGTAATGCTGCGTGATGAATTTGCACATTATCCCATTTAGCTAAAATCATGTTGGGCTGAGGAACTAATATCCTTTTGGCGTAGGTGCAGGCTCTCTGAAGAGATCACGAAGCCTCTAGTGCTTCAATTGAGACCCATGTAAAGATGCTTCAACGGAAGTACCTGGAGTCAAGTTTTAAAGGTAGCTGAGCAGCCAAAGATACAAGTCCGAAGTTTTTAAGATCTTTTTTGCAGATCATGAATATTCTTTTAAAAGTATATATACCTGTATATATAAATATGTGTGAGTGTCTTACTGACAAAAACGATTTCTTCATTTTCATGGAGATAGAAACTCACAAACTCACCTTTTCAAGAAGTCGGTTTGCTTCACCTACACTTGTCATAGGAGAGATGTGACTACAAGACTGTCAAATGGAAAAACAGGCAGAGACCTGTTCAGAGCTGACTTAAAATACATACAATGAAATGGAAAACAAGTAGGCTTGAAGAGAAGTAGAGGTGGGTAGAACCCGACCCTGAGAATTGAGCAAAAGTAGCAAATAAGACAGCACTGGTGTTCAAAAGAAGAAAAGTCAGCAGATAAAATATGTGGAATTAAACTTTTGGTGTGACTTTTTTGAAGCAGTAAGTGCTAAAAACTTTCCCTTTTTTGCACACAAAAATAGCTGTCCTCTTTGTTTTCCTTTAGCTGACTTTCTAAGAGTAGGATCTGCAAATATTCAAACTGAACCAAAGAAAAAATATATGGATATGGATATAGGTATACATGATTATATAGATACAGATGATGTTATACATAGAGAGGCATATATACAGTTAGATATACACATAGATATAGACGATATAGATAAAACCCTAATAAAATATAAAATGACATCATCAAAAAAAAAAAGAAACAACTGAAAAAAACCAACTGAATATTTTACATCACTGATTTGCTTAAGTGAAACCAAACCAATGGACAGTTCTTGACCCACAGACCCTTTATTTTCTCTGTTGAAGGAAAATGAAAGATAGAAATCATAAGAAACTATTAAATAACTTGGTCTGAATTCAAGTAGCTGAGACATTTCCACAGTGCCGGATGGCAAGAACTCACAGATTTATAAGTGGGATAGCACCTCTTTTGATAGATTCTGCTTTAATACCCTAATTTAATTCATGTTCTGAAAAGAAAGCAAATGGAGATTCTTACCTCCTGGATGGGCTTTATATTCACTGAATTAGTTTTTCCCTAAACTATGTAGTACAGCAGAGCCCAGACCATGACAGAATTTAGACCCCAGCTGTAATCACAGAGAGAGTAAAGTATTATATTTGCCGTGATTAATGTGCACCTATCATTAAATAAGGTAAAATTCAACATAGAATTTTCAACATAGAATTTAGCTTTTTTTTTTTTTAAAATCATCCTTAAAATCATTCTGAGACACAAATTCATAAGCACTACCTGACTATCCATGCCCAGCATTTAGAATCGTAGGATCATTTAGGTTAGAAAAGACCTTTAAGATCATCAAGTCCAACCATTAACATAACACTGCCCAGTTACCACTAAACCATGTCCCTCAGCACCACATCTACATGTCATTTAAATACATGCAGGGATGCTGATTCAACCATTTCCCCGAGCAGCCTGTTCCAATGCTTGACAACCCTTTTGGTGAAGAAATTCTTCCTAATATGCAATCTAAACCTCCCCTGGTGCAAGTTGAGGCTGTTTCCTCTCGTCCTGTCACTTGTTACTTGGGAGAAGAGACCGATCTACACCTTCCTGCAACCTCCTTTCAGGTAGTTTTAGAGAGCGATATGGTCTCCCCTCAGCCTCCTTTTGTCCAGGCTAAACAACAGTAGTTCCCTCAGCCACTCCTCATAAGACGTCTGCTCTAGACCCTTCACCAGCTTCGTTGCCCTTCTTTGGACATGCTCCAGCACCTCAATGTCTTTCTTGTAGTGAGGGGCCCCAAACTAAAGAGCAGGAGTACTGAGTACAACAGGACAACCACTTCCCTAGTCCTGCTGGCCACACTATTTCTGATACAAGCCACAAGGCTATTGGCCTTCTTCGCCATCTGGGCACACTGATGGCTCACATTCAGCTGACTGTCGACAAATATCCCAAGATCCTTTTCCACCGGGCAGCTCTCCAGCCACTCTTCCCCAAGCCTGTAGCATTGCATGGCATTGCCATGACTCAAGTGCAGGACCTGGCAATTGGCGTTGTTGAACCTCGTATCACTGGCCTCAGCCCATCGATCCATCCTGTCCAGATCCCTCCGTCGAGACTTCCTACCCTAAACCACATCAACACTCCCACCCAACTTGGTGTCATATGCAGACTTACTGAGGGTGCACTCGAATTCCCTTGTCCAGATCATTGATAAAGATATTAAACAGAACCGGCCACAATACTGAGCCCTGGGGAACATCATTTTTGGCCAGCCACCATCTGGATTTAACTCCATTCACCACAACTCTTTGGGCCTGGCCATCCAGGCAGTTTTCTACCCAGCGAAGCGTACGCCCATCCGAGCCATGAGCAGCCAGTTTATCCAGGAGAATGCTGTGAGAAAAGGTGTCAAAGGCTTTACTAAAGTCTAGGTAGGCAATGTCTACAGCCTTTTCCTCATCCACTAAGCAGGCCACCTTGTCATAGAAGGCCAAGTTAGTCAAGCAGGACCTGCCTTTCATAAACCCATGCTGAGTGGGCCTTATCACCTGGTTGTCCTGTATGTGCCACGCGACTGCACTCAAGATGATCTGCTCCCTAACCTTCCCTGGCACCAAGGTCAGACTGACAGGCCTGCAGTCCCCTGGATCCTCCTTCCAGCCCTTCTTATAGATGGGTGTCACATTTCATAGAATCATAGAATGTGTTGGATTGGAAGGGACCTTTAACAACCCCCCTGCAGTAAGCAGGGACACCTTTAGCGAGATCCGGTTGCTCAGAGCTTCATCAAGCCTGGCCTTGAATGTCTCCATGGATAGGGCCTCCACCACATCTCTGGGCAACGTGTTCCAGTGTTTCACCATTTGCCAACCTCCAGTCAACTGGGACCTCCTCAGTTAGCCAGCACTGCTGATAAATGATGGAAAATGGCTTGGTGAGAACTTCCGCCAGCTACCTCAGTACCCTTGGGTGGATCCCATCCAGCCCCATAGACTTGTGTGTGCTTAAGTGGTGCAGCAGGTCGCCAGCCATTTCCCCTTGGATTATGGGGGCTTCATTCTGCTCCCTGTCTTACAGTTCAGGGTGCTGAGTACCCAAAGAACAACTGGTCTTACTGATAAAGACTGAGGCAAAGAAAGCGTTACGTACCTTGGCCTTTTCCTCATCCTTTGTCACTATGTTTGCCCCCACAGCCAATAAAGGATGGAGATTCTCCTTAGCCCTCCTTTTGTTGCTATTAGCTGGGCTGTCGAGAGGCAGACAATAAGAGAGTTGGATTAATTCTAGGCTCGTGCTGGTTTCGTAGGTGATTGCAGAGGGGTCCACACTTATAGTTAGCCCAAGATAGTAGGCAGAAGCAGGTGATTGATTTCTGTTACTGGGTGATAACTGTCTTAGTTCTCCTCTGGCTTTTCAGTGCTCCCTGAAACTGATCCCTCCATCCATTCACTTTTCCATTTCTAAGCACTGCCTTTTAGCTGCCAAGTGTATCATTTTTGACCCTCCATTATTTCATAAAAACATTCTGGTCATAAATACCCAGAGATTCAGAAACAGTGGTGGGACAGCATTTTCTAATTCCACTTGAGAAAATTGTGAAGAAACAGACAATATTTGAAAGGAGCAGAAGTCTGTGGCCTCATCCAAGACCTACTGTAAGTCATGAGGAGATCCTCAGAGCAGAAAAAGTCAAAAGAGGTAAAATAAGGAGATTTGAGGGTGAGATAATTGAAATGAGAGCCTGGCAGAGATATTTTATGGACTATGGAAAGAGAAAGCAGGTTGTATATATATATCTGTAAGTATACTCTTCATCTCTCCCACTCACTCAAAACTCCCAGCTTAGTGCATAGCCATAGAGATCATAAGGTATGTAATGGTAGAAGGAATGTTCTTTAAAGCAGAGGCTGTCTTGGACAACTTACTATTGTGTGATTGATTTGGTGGGTTTAATTTACTCTGTGTTAATGAATAGCTATATTAATCAATGAGAAAGAACAGGGCTAGGTTTTTAATATTAATCAATAGGCCTCTTTTTAATACATTAGGTGCCTGTTAGGCACTTTTACACATATCTAAGTCACCACAGCACTTCACTCAGAGTTGTTTTTAAAGTATACACACATATGCATAGTGTCTTATCTATGTATATATATGCATGTATATGCACATCTGTGTACAGTAAGTACATGACACTGTGATCTATAACAATTGTGTTGGTGTGAGAGAGCTTATTCACAGATTGTCGACTATATAGACCATCCCAAGTGAGTCTCCACAGATTCCTTTCCTGTATCTCCTCCGTTACTTCAGTCCAAATTCAGAAAAAGGAGACTAAACTAAGAGCCAATATTAACAAAAAATAAAATCCAGAAGCACACTGCCGTATTTTAAATTGTCACTGACGACTGAATAGAAACTTTCTTATCTTCTTGCACTGACTGCTGTGCTCACTTATTCAACATACTGCTTCTCTGTAAAAGGTAGGAGAATGGACTTGGTTGTCCCTGCACTATTCCAGACCAAAGACAAACTAAACCACTGAAGCGAGAGTCCTGGGACGGGGGGGGCCTGTTACATGACAGCATTCTTCCTTTCCTGCCATAGACAAAAATGTGTGGACACCAAGTGCATGGACCACAAAAGTAAAGACAGAAAGACAAAATGCAGAGTTAAGCAATAGTTACTTTACACAGCATGTTGCATGGGTCAATTCAGACAGGTGTCTCCTGACATGCTGGTGCTGCTGCACAGCCACAAGACAAGTTACCTAATGACAACATTTGTCCCAAGGAGCATTAAGATCAAGAGACAGAAGCCCAATATGGTGCCACACAAAAGCATAAGATGATTTTATCCTTCCACCGTGAGAAAGGCCAAATGCTTCTTCCCTGATGAAACTGTTCACAGGTTAACACTATAGGCCAAACCATGAGCCTTTGCCTGTCTTTTACTTGCAGGAAAAATTTAAAAAGTGCTTCATTATTTACTGAGTTGCAGTGAATGTTTTTCTTTTTCCCTACTTTGTGAATGATTCTCATTAGAGATGAACCAAGGAGATCCATGTATTTTGAACTGTCAATAAAAGGTGGCACCATCTTTTGTGCAATTAATGACTGAATAAAAGAAAAAAAAAAGAGCAAAAAGAATTGGGAGAAAGTCAGGTATAGACTGCCCTCTTTTGGGCAAAAGAGGGCAAGGATGTGAAAGAAACCAAAGACATGTTTTTTAAATATTACAGTCACAATTTCATAGAACCCGAAGGCAAATTTATGCTTTATTCGTAAAAGCTAAAATGCTGACAAGAAGACTCCAGCTAGTTAGAGATCAGCCACTCACCAAATATTACCTTTTGGATTCAAACACAGCCATACTACAATACAGGAGGGGAATTATAAAACCAAATACCTGAGTAAGGACTGCAAAATTGAGAGGAAAGGAAGGTCAGCAAAGGCAGCAATAAAGCAACTGTCCTCAGCGAAGATCAGACCAGAATTTACAGTGTCCTAGTGATGTTCAAGAGTTTTGTAATTATATATATGCCATTATGCTATGTAAATACTTTTCCAAAGGTTTTAGATTCAAGATTACCAATTAGTTTGAGCTTTCCAAAATCTTGTCAAGCCTGAAGATAAGAGTCATATGTCATTGGTTGTGAAGACCGCTGAAGAAAGATTAAGCACTATGAGCAAGATATTTGTCAAGGCAGCTGTCACACGTCCAATCTTTCTGCTGTCAGGATTAATTGAGAAAAGGCAGTTGTTCCTCCCCATGGAGAGCTGAGCACGAGTTGTGGAGACTCACCACTGTCACGAGCCTATTTCCATGCTCTCTGTTCCTGGTCAGTGGCTTGTGAGATAAGAAAAAGTTTCATTTTCTTGGTACCCACATGGGTCTGTCCCAGCATCCATGTGCTCCAGGAGATCCCTTCAACACACAGCAGGATGGGCTTTAAATAGTTACTTCTAATGGCATGAGTTCAGAAAGGTATAAATGTTCTTGAAATACAAGTCCAGCACTATCAAAACATGGAGTCATCAGACATTTGCTGCACTTGAAAATTGTTCTTGGCATTGGGTTCTTGGCATGAATGGTGAGTGAGGAAAGAAAATAGAAGGCTGAATAAACGTGGTACATAATGAATGCGTTAGAGGAAAATACATCATGTTGGATCTAGCAACCTGACAGATGCAAGGCTGCTGCCACTCCATGACCCGTGGTCCAGTTGGTAGTGAGGCTGAAGATGTATTCCCAGCAGGGACACACACACAGAGCACACACATACACCACATATACACATACATACACAAGCATATACATATTTACTTATATATATATACACAACCAGCCACACGGATCACAGACAGACACTCAGAGCACCTCTATGAGCTTAGTCAACGCCAAAGGCCTCATCCTGCTTCCTCTCTGGATAAGCGGGATAGAATCCCGCTAGTGGGACTAGATATATATATACATGTGTGTGTACGTGTGTGTGTCTATGAGCACTCAGTGTGGATCCCTCCAGCAGCTGGCCTTAGACAGTCTGCCAAGTAGCTTCCCTAGTTACTGGCACCTGGGCATACAAAACCCCGAGGCTGCAACCCCGCTCCAGTTGCCGGTGCAGACTACCACGCATGCATGCACACACACACACACACACACGCACGCACGCACACAGGACTGGCCCCTCCCAGGCATGATAGGGACCCAAAACATCCTCTTACTGCTCCCGGACTCAGAATGGAACTAGTCACAGTAAAAGCCAGCGAGCTAAGAAGAAAGCAGAGACTTCTGGAAGTCCTGCCTATATCCTCTGAAATCTCTTTCTATGTCCTTTGATTTATGGCTTTATGTCCTTCCCCCATCCCTCCACAGAGCTGTCACTCAGTATTGACACAGTCTACAATGTCACCAATTTGACAGGAGGCTGGAGTACGCTGGTTCACCAGCACCCAGTATGGAGCACCGGCACCTCTCCACCAGTTTCAGAGCACCAGCGTGCTGGAACAACTGCAGTTCTGCCCCAGCGCAACAGGCGAAGCCTGACTTAGCTTTTACTTAGCAGGATTCGTGTCTTGATTTACGCACATAAGATATATAGGATCAAATGAGAAAATGCGTCTGGCAAAAAAGGGAGCTGTTTCTCTTGCTCTTCTCTGATTGACAGCCTGAGCATTCCTCATTCAAAAAGGTGGAACTGAAACGTTAAAATGCCACTTGCAGTATAACAAATGTACACTTGCAATCTCCTCTTCTCAGACAAGGAGGCTTGTGCAGACTTTCACACACACATAGCCAGCTCCTTTAGCCTCTAAAGTGATTAGGATTCTGTAGGCCTTAAATGCTCATTCATGGTAATGGCTGTTCTGCACACTAATCTACTGGAGAAAAAAAAATCACTTAAGGGCCTTTTTGTAGCTTTCTAATGTTATTTACTAACAAAACAGTCATATTTTCTATAACAACTGCCACTTCATTGGGTGCATATGTTCTTGACTCAAAACTATGAAGCAGATTTAACTCAACACCATATGGTGTGATGTGAACTTATGTGCTTTTTTTACTGTTTTAAAACAGAAATTATATTGCAGCAAGTGGGTTTTATTCTCTGACGTATGTTAGTTCTAGAGAGCATTTCACCCAACACTTTTGAACCCCCTTCTTTCTCTCACATTTATTTCCAAATATCAACTTACTCCTATGCTCTGTCAGGCGAATCCTGTCAGAGGAATGCTAGCTGGAGGAGGAAAGGAAGGTATGGTTACCAAAAAAAGCTGGTATGTATAGAACTACAGCAGTTGGTTTTGCAGTCATTCCTCTCCTGGTTTGTGCCTGCAGCAAAATGACAGCTGTACAAATGTACTAAGGAGTCCCTATTTTCAGAATGTGCTGAACTCATAATTCAGTCCTAATGACTATGTCACTGGAATCTAGCAGCCTGTTTAGATTGGTGCTTCTGCCATTGCAGAGGGACTGAATGCAAAAATGACAATGCTTTAATTTGAAATGAATAAATACCATGTTAAGGGCGTGGAAATGGCAGTGGACTGGGGAGCAAGGAGTGAAAGCATGGATTTCCTGTGTTCTCTGAGAGGTCTGAAAACACAGATATAAATATCCCTTCTTCATTTGTCATACAGTTTATACTTAGTGTTGGCAAAAACAGTAAGACATATTTTTAACATCTTCAGTTAATGATATGCTAGATTAGTCTTGTGCAGTATGCCTGAAAAACTGCTGCTTTTGCAGTGATGAGGATTAAGCCAAGCAAACTGGAATGTCCTAATGAAAATTAGTTGGGACTGGGAATTGGTACCTGCAGTCTTCATTCACGCTGTCTGCACTAATGAATGAATGCATTGTTTTCCGATCTGGGAATGAGGAGTGGGCCATTGTTTGCTCTCTTCTACGTTTTTTGTAGACAGCCATGCACCATTTATGCTTCAAATTCCAAATGTTATTGAAAACACAGTTTAATAACCCCACGAAACAATTTCCACAGCTTTGCCGTCCACCAGTCATCCTCAGACCACACTTTGGAAAAATCTTATTTAACAAAACAGTTCTGATTAACTAAATAGTAAAGTGAATAATAAGACAAATCTCTGGAGCTCTGTGAGTTAGGTACAGGAGTACAGCTCCTGAGTGTCAATTTAAATACATATAAATATGGGGGAAAAATACTTATAAAAAGGTTCCTTTTTGAATAGTGCAAGGGCAAAATTTCTCTGGCTTAGGCTATCCCAGGACCCACAGAAGAACTGATAGTGAATCAGGAATATTTATTCCAAGGACACATTTTCTTGGTCACTTTTTCTGTTATGCCCAGTCCAAGCACATATTGGTCATAATTAAAATGTTAGAATACAATCAACATTACTTTTAATATGAGTATGAAAAGTTGAGGTATAAAAGAAAAGCAAGGTCTAATAGCAAAAAATAAATTAACTTCTTGACTCCAGATGGGATTAAATTACATGTTGAAACGTCCCAAAATTGTAGCACTAAAGTCACCCATAAACAGAACACAAAGATGTCATCCGTCAGCACAACAGCACGAAGCATTTAAAATGCTTTATTTTTACTCCACTGCCCAAGCATCAAATCCAGGATTTGTTCAGTCTTATCTAATAGGAATTCCACAGGATCTTATACTTTTAAACAAGCATTGCCAATAAATAGACTTTTTATGCAAAACACATTTTGTCAATGTTTTTAATTTTGAAACAGTCTCCTAACAAATTTTGCTCTAACTTAAATTTTTGTAAAGTCATATATGAAAGATTAGTTTCACAGGCATTTGTGCTGCAGAAGCAAAATATAAGTACAGCAAAGGCATCTGTCATTCGGACAGGGGTTACTTTCAGCTTGCCTCTGATCTAACCTCACATTGTTTTTAATGTTCAACTGTCACATCATAAAGGGCTTGTATATAAGAGAGGGATTAGACAGAAAGGGCAAGTAGGACACAGGTAATTGACCAGATGTGAGAAGTTTGTCTGCTGAATTTAAAGAACCAAGCATAAACCATCACCGCTCTTCAGTGGAAGTCTGGAAGAGTAAACCAATAGACAGTGGTTTGAACAAAAACATCAGCTTTCCAATGAAAAACACAGGGCTACTTTTTACTGCTAGTCATTAGGGGGATTTTCTCAGACAATAGGCTGCAGCACTGTGCCCTTCTGTGTTTCTGAAGGAAAAAATACAGGTACTCAAAATCAAGGGAGTTAAACCAGGTATATACCTAGTTAGTTATGTAGTTGCAGTAGTAGCGGTAGTGGTAGTAATAGTAGTAGTAGTAGCAGTAGTAGTGATATGACAAAAACTGGCTGAAATTAAAGAATAATTTGGCCCATTAGGGAATGAATAAATAGCATTCCCAGGTATTCTGAATTCCTTTGAAACAATTAGGTCCCTAACATTTTTCTCTTCACTTTGAGTTTTACTGGTTGGTCATTTTTGGGTTTCAGTTGCAATATTTGGCTGGATCAGTTCCTGCTCAATACCTGCCTCTTGCATACAGCTCCAGCTGAATTTGATGGAAGCTCTGTAGGCAGAACATTAGTATAAGTGAGCATGAAAGTTTCCCTTGAGGGTCAGTAAGCCATATTCCTTGCTGGTTTTAGCTCCATCGTGTCTCTACGCTGACTCAGGTAGAAAACAAGTCTTGAAGTCACTGACTGAATTCTATCTGCTTTTTGCAGGTTCTAAAGTCTTTAGAAACAAGGTCCTACTTGACACAGAGGACAGGTCACAGGTAAGGCTTTAATTATCTGTGAGACAGAGAGATTCTTCAGTAACAAGGGACAGATCTGCAGAGATGCTTTGCTTTTATTTCTGAAATGTCATACTGTGGGTGGTTGACTGAGTGGGGAGGCCTTGACTTAGAAGTGAATTATAAATTGTCAGACAAATAGGTACTGGGTCTTTATGAAATGCCATGCCCCAGCTACTAAGATCAAGACCAAGTTCTATTTGCTGTGTTAGTAGAAAAGGAATAAACAAGCAGGAGGGAGGTCTCCGCTTCTAGAGACAAATGCACTCATAGTGCTGCACAGTTGAGCTTGCTCTGGCCTGACAATATCTGTATTGTTGCCAAGACCTATGCCAACAGCCTATCTATAAAAGCAGGTCCCTGCATATAGAGATCTTTAAAGCTGTATGTGTAAGGGACGGACTGTAAAGTCCCTGACGAGGGGCAGAAGGCCCTCCAAGCCTTCAATGGAATGCCTCAAACACTCGCAAGGAAATAAATAATGCAGGCCTGGCCTTCAAAGAACTGATAAGGCTCACACTTCTGGCGCCTGAAAATGTGGGAGAACTGTCTTGTGAAGACAGGATAGTTCTGCCACTCGTGTGGTGAGCTTGCTACTTCTCAGTTCTCAAGGCCATTTTGTCCAATGAGTGACCTTTGCTTCATTATCAGCAAAATGCATATGAAAACGCACACCTCTGCATATGCTAATGAAGATTATAGAGATCATGCTAAACATGTATGACTATGGCACTCGTCTCTCCACCCAAATCATGCTACATGTCACCTGGGAGAAGGGAGAAACCTGAGATGAGGCCGTCCTCAGCAAGGGGGGTGGACCATGCTAATTCAGCAAACATAAAAGGGGAAAATAAGTGCCCCTAGGGGGAACAAAGAAGAAACAATAGAAGAAGATAATACCTGGGAAGATTCTTCCCAAGAAAGAAGACTGTACCTGGGAGGATTCTTCTCAAGACAGAAGACCGTGCCTGGGAAGATTTTTCCAAGAAAGAAGATGATTATGCCTGGGAAGATTCCCTGAAAAAGACGCTGGAACCAGGACCTGTGATCTCTTTATCTCTGCCTTTTTCTCTGTCTTTTCCTTTCTCTATCCCTCAGTTTCTCTTTTCTCTTAGAATTGTTAGGTAACAGTTAGAGTTGTTAAGTAACAACCTTAAGTACGACCTTAAGTGCCGCTTGCCATAAGTTGTCCTATACCTGTTGTTAAGTAACACAATGCATACCTCACCACTTGCCATAATTTGTTATATACCTAACCAATTATTGTGGACTTGTTAAGACCTATACTAACCATTTTGAGATGCTAATAAATGTTTCTACAAGGACCTTGAGATTTATCTCACCTTAGTCCGCACCGTTGAGAATTTACGAATCTGAAGTCACTTACCCCCCTTTTTACCGGGAGTGGGATGTGACAGTATGTAAATACAAGACCAGGAAATGGCAACTATTGTGACAAGAAAGGGAAAGTATCCTATACCCACTACAACTCTGTTACAGCAAGATTAATTAAAGAAGTTGATTCCAATTTCTTTTGCCCTTATGACCCCCCATACCTGGGCAGTCAAAGGAAACCACAGAAGGAAATCAGGGCACAATTCACATCCGAAGCACCGACTGTTAATGCCATTTGAGATGTTCTAGGGTATCCTGGCTGGCCTTCAGCTGCTACACCAGCAATATATCTCTCTTCTTTCTTGTGTAATATCTGTCAGTCCCATCCAGGTGTCACAGATGCCCTGTGGCATCTCAAATGAAAGTAAATGCCAATGTTTAGGCAACTCAGCTTAGCCCTTCAGATTAAAATTTGGCAGCCATGATGTGTTTCAGAAGATCACATATTTCCTCAAAGAAGAGAAAGAAGAAGCAGCCAACTTAAATACTTAAACCCCAAGAGGAACAGCTGGCACTAAAACCAACATATCCTAAAGCTCAGTGCTAATCCAGTTCTCTTATAATGGAATGAAACACATTTTTAACGGTCCTACCCACTTCTGCAAATCCCATGTTATATATTCAGAACACTTCCCACAGGAAGCTTTACACCTGTAAGCTGAAAAGCCATACCAACCCCAAATAAGTTTGATCCAATCAATCACAAACAGAAATCACGTGATCATGCCACTTTTTCACTATGAAAGTTCCAGTGCTGCTCAGAACAGCAGGTATCTTGCAGTCAGATTAATTTCAATGTCCAGTAACGCCTTCTTTTCACCATAGACTATAAAGGGATTCAAGATGATTATCTCAGTTCTGCACATGTAAACCATAGGCACATGAAGCTAGGTGAAATGAATGCAGTATTTGATGTGCAAGTAACACCACTACCAAACAACCAAGAAGTTCCATGTTGCAAAAACAATTACAGAAATGCCTATAGTCTGGCATTTCCATTTTCCAAAGTACCTTTTAGTCTATGAGACATATACTTCCATGCAGTCACTCCTCTGTGAAAAACTTGTAAAAAGCCATGCAAAGTAACAGCAGCATAGCCACTGACAATTGCAACAAATCCAGAGGATATCTACTTTCTTAGGCTTTCAGGCTCCAAACGCACATACATAAGCATTCCAGATCCTGAATTCAAACCGAAAGACTGAGACACAGGGTAAAAATTTCCATTTTCAGCTGATGTCAAATGATACATATGTGTCTGAATATGAACTTCAGAGATGGAGAAGTTCCTAACTCTGCCTTTAGCAGAGGACATAATGATGACATTTAGACAGTACCATCATCCAAAGAATAAATGCATTTTAGGTGAAGAACCTGGGGAAGAAAGGTCCTTCTCAGCCAGTTTTAACTACAAGTGTCTGGAATCATTCTCTGAACTGAATTGATTCTGAGTCTGGCATGCATGGAAAGAAGTCCAAATAACTTCTTAAGAATACTGCAGCAATGCGTGCAGTTTCCCTCCTCTTGTTAAGTGTGAAAAAGAAAATAGCAAATTGCAGTTCACTCCTACAGAGCTGAAATCATATGTCGTTTCTAAGATCAGTTTGGTCAAATTGTTGTAACTCTGCCTGTCCCTGGTGCTTCAATGTTTATGAAATAGAGCAAATGATCAGTGAGTTTTAACATTGGTCACTTCTAACAGTTAAGCTTCATTCCAACGCAACTGTTGACTGATGTCGTAACTTATGAATATTGGTAGAGTGAAGCATAGTTGGACCCTGATCTCAGGTATGTACTTTGCATATATGAACCAGTGATCTTAAGCTTTATTTGAAGAAACAAAATGTCTGCTCCTCTGCTAAGAATATTCGTGTTAGTTTGTTCAGTACAATCTTATCTGAAATCACTCAAAACCAGAAATGTAAAGAAAAATATCATCAGCTGAGTTAAAGCCATGCTGCCTTTAATAATAATTTTCAGAGATGGGTTTTAACAGTAATAAAAATGGAAACAAGGGATTGGTGCCATAAAACCTGTCAAATAAATATAAAAAGGACATAAACCCCCAAAATAGCTTTCATGTAAAATCTCACCATAAGATAAAATACAGCTTTTGGGCAAAAAGAGAGTCATATCTCCAGCAACTTCCATAAATAATTCACTGCTAGCTTGTAAACAATAGAGAAGCACAGTATGAATGCCAAAGAGGGTCTTTATATGTCATAAAGCCACTCAAAAGTGCACTTGCTGCAGCAAGTCTGACTGTGAGCTTTGATGTGCTGGAAAAGAAACTGCTATGCTGAGGTCATCAGTTAGTAGAAAACAATTTCCCTCATACAGAGAAGCAGACTTACTGCTGGGCTTCTGACACAGACAGATTGGATTTAAAAAAAACAAGACTGCATAATGTGGGCTTGCAGGGGGAAAGAAATCTTCTACACACCTTCTAAATGACCAAAGCTAAAAGAAAATATATCATCTTCCTTTAATGCCTATCAAAAGTTGACATGATAGCGTGCCAGGGTTCACATGCTGGTGCAGTCACACTTTAAATATGCCACTGGTCTGATTTGCATCCTCTTTCTTAACTAAACTGCTTCCATGGAGAACTTAAGCTGCTCTATTTGTTAAGTGTCAGGCTAAATAATTCAAGTGGCACTGATCTGGAGTTCATTTCTTATTACGGGTATGTTTTTAAAGGTAACTCCGTCTGTCATTTGAAAAATCTCAACACAAAGGAAAGCCAAGGCTGTTGCAATAATGCCCCTTTCATTTCTAGCGTGATACGGCAAGTGAACGAAAAAAAACAATAACCTGATAAAAACCTATATAAATATTGCATGTGTGTGCTGACACTTTTAAGACCTCAGCCCTCTGAAGTGGTCAGCACAGCTGACACCATAAGAATTACAGTAAATATAACAAAATAGAGAGTATGGGCACTAGGTGGAGAAAGAAATGTAAGCTTTGAGATTCCAGTGAAGAAGACAACAATGTGGGGATATATAGCACTGGGCATATGATTCAAGAAGCGCAATCAATATGACAGAAAAGGAATAGATAGAAGATTATTTCTATGTTACAACTCTTGACTTCTTTCAGAAGTCCTCTACAGTGCTTTGAATTTCGTCTGTAATTGCTCTGACCTACTCCGCCTCTCAAAAGCTTGTGATTCGTAGTTTCTTGATACAGAAAGCAGTTCCAAAGTGGTGTTGTTTTTTTTTTTCCTTTGCAACTTCTAAATGTATTCAGAGGGCTAGTTCATATTTTCGTTTGTCCGCAGTTAAGAAACACATTCTCTGGCAAAGGAATTTCCTTTTCAAAGGGAAGGAAGGAAGGAACACCCTTATTTCGAGCAGTGAAGGCAAAAGTGTGGGCATCACAGGAAGAAACACAAAAACTATCATTTGCATAGTGCCATTTGGATTAATCACCTCGTTGATGTTTTAATGGAATGATTGCAGAAAAAGCTCCAAACTTATGGGCCTTTTAAAACGATGTATTACGTTAGTCAAGTTTAATAATGACCATCCTACTAAGAGGCCTGAAGAGCTTGTTTAAGTCATATATTGTAACCCAGAAAAAATATGAAAGCAAGTTTGTGATGCTATCAGAGGACTAGAGGACTGACTGTGACTAAGAAGTCAGACAAGGACAGCACCATTTTCTCAGAAGAATCATCATTTTGAATTCAAATCAAACTAAACCCGAATCTTTCTAGGACTTTGGAAAAGGTACCTCAAACTTTACTGTTGACGGCTTGCATATCTTCTTTCTGACATGAGGGGTAATTAAGACATAAAGAAAATGCAAAATGAACAACAAAAAAAGTGTTCTTTTCTTACCTGAGCAAAGCAAAATGTGAATTTCCCTCATCAAAACATAACCAGTACTAATCTGCCCATGAGTAATTACCCTACCTTGCATTTATAGCTTGCAGTTCCCTTACTAAGCTGAATACATACCCTTGATCATACCCATTCTCCCAAACTATGATAATACATTCCCTTGTAAAATATTTTGTGTCCATTTGCGATGGAAGGACTCTTTATTGCAGTCAAGACATACACAGAGCAGCTCAGTAAAATGGCTGTCTGCTGTCAGTTCCCCTCAGGTCACTGAGCTGGATGGATCTTCTCTTCCCAGCTCAGGCCTTGCCATAGTCTCTGCTGCTGCAAGGGAAAAGGAAAACATGTACCTATTGACAGGAGAGTGTGTGCTCAGCTGCGATGTCCGCAGGAGCTCATATTACAAAAAAAAAAAAAAAAAAAAAAAAAAAAAAACCAAGAAAAAATATAAAGTTTGAAAGGTTAAGAGAAGCCACTTTCAGACAGCTGCTGGGAAGACTCATACCCTCTGCACTCCTTTATGGTATGTCTGAGATCAAGCAATGATACTGGATGTGAACTGCTGAGCGCTGGAAAGGAGCCTCGGGACAGTTTCCTTCCAGATTCTGCTGCTGACAAGCTGGTATGTGTTCAGTCTCATTTTTGCCCTTCCCTAAAGAGAATAAGAAAGCCAAAAATGTCAGACTTTTTGCTGACACAAAGAAGAGCCTATGCCTTTTTTTCTGAAGTCTCTGCTCCAGGCTGTGATATGTCTTCTACAAGGGACTCATCACATATGATTTCCAGAACATCTCCAAATTGCTGCCCCTCACAATCCCCCTCCAACAATCATGTGCATAAATGTTATCAAAAAAACACTGTTTATTGTGTCCATTGCTTACTGCCTCTGAAGCAGTCTGCGCTATGAGACATTTGATGGCAAGAAGTCCATCCTGAGTGTCTTCAAATGTGAAAGGTAGGATTTAGCTACCCTTGCCAATGGAACATTCATGTTCCACCTCTCCTTTACAGATATCCTTCACTCTATCTGTATCTACTGATACCCATCCCTGTGAGATTAATGCCTGTGAGGTACTGCAGCCTTCTCTGGGATAAAATGAAGTCACCTGGACTTCTCTGTGCCAGTGTGAATAAACTTTCAGCCAAAGAGAGCTTTAAAATCATTCCTGCTAGAAAAAAAATTGTATCATTCTCATAGTCTGTTTGGCTCCTGGCATTTATTCACTGGGATGCTACCTTCTTAGAGTTCAACTAGGAGAAGGTAGAGGCTCATTAAAGCTTTAAGAAGAATTATAGACTATCCCCTTGCTTGGTGAAATGCAACAGAAAAATAGGTCACAAGCCACAGTTCTAACAGCATTCCCTCTAATTTATTCAGTTCAGTCCCAATTTAAAGGGAGTCCTGCCTCACTGCATTATCTACTCTCATACCTACCGTGTCTCATTGCCAGATTCCCATGTGCAGAGACTGCAAACAGCTGGTTCAGCAAAAGCTAACAGCCTTCAGGAACAGACCTAGCTCTACCCCTCAGTACAAGGATGGGAGCCAAAGCACAACCAGTAACAAACTGGAAATAAATTATTTCAAGTGTGAAGGGTCAATTAAGGAAAGTGGTTGAGTTTGCATTTCTCAGAGAAAGCATCTCTTCTTTAGCATGCAGTGTAGATAAAACCATAAACTCTCTCTCTTGCACCTTCTCTGTCTACCCTCCGCTCCTCATCTTTTCTCTGTGCCTTACAGCAAGGCAACATTCAGTCAGCCCAAGGGGCAAAGTTCCAGGTTTCGGTCTTCCTCACAGGGATCAGCCAGTTATACTCAGTGTAAGCTTTGCTACTGAGCATTGTCTGCACCTAGCACGGCCTGTACCTAGCACCAAAAATAAAAAAATATCAGAACGGCCAAATTAACTCTTTATTAAAACTAGCCACTTAGAATCTGATTTCTTCCTCGATGTTGCTATTTTACTAGCATTTGCTGATTTAAGCAGCTGTAAAATCACTACTTCTGTAACACAGGCAAGTAGAAAGACAAATCTCATCCTCTGATGAGGTTCAGGTGAAATATTTCAGTAACAGGGAAACATTAGGGCTCCCTGGACAAGGCACTGCCTTGGCTTCATTTGCAATGCTTTGAACATCAGTGTTCAAAGAATATGAACACAGGGTACAAAGGACTGGTGTGAGGGCCGCGAAGTTATTTGGGGGAATCAAAAACCTTTTTTATTAGATGAGAATTTTACAAATGTGGGTTTTATAAAGTTTATGTGTTTGGGAGTAGATTTGGTTTGCACTTTGTAAATACAACATTATTTGTGATAAACTACGGGAAGAAGTGGAGCTCTTTAATTTAAAGGTCTCTGTAGGTGCATGAATTAATGAGTATAAACTGAGCATTAATATTTATCCAAGGGCTCCATGAAGAGAAGGGTCTGTTCTTCAGTGAAGTGAGACTGTGGAATACTTTCTTGAAGAATAATGTGCTCCAGCAAAACTGGAGAGTTTTAACATAGGGAATGATGAGATGAAAAAAAAGATGTTATATAGCATGGCTGTCTGCAGTAGCAGAGTCCCGAACTCTGTGACACAGGAGGCCATTTCCCACCATAACTCTCTTTTTCTCGGGAAGATCACCTGCCTCCAAGACAGTAACAGGCATTGGGGTAAACCTGCAGGAGTGCCAACAGAGTGAATAGCAATATCAGATAAGCTGTGTATTACTATTGGCTTCATATAGACCATGAGCAATTATCAACTTTAACTCAGAGAAAAACAATATGCCATTATTTTGCTTGACAAATACCTCTTTAACACAGCTGTATATTCTCATTCAGAGCCAAAGATGCTAGTATAAGCAGGCACATACATATCCTCATCCTAGAATGAATGCTTTATGTGACCTGGTTCTAGGAAATATAAATCAAAGGCTTATACTGATATATGCTGAACACTGTATGCCTTACTTTATATAAATTCAGATGTGTAGCATGAAATGCCACTTGGTGAAAATTTCTGTTTGCACTAGGGAATAATATAGTTTAAAGGCAAGATATAATGTTTTAATATCTGAAACAGACCTATATAAGCAAGCTTCATAATAAGGATTTATTTTTGCATTTATTCATCAGACAGATAATAAGTACATCCTTTTTTCCCCTGTCAAGTGTAGTCAGCACAGAGAAGGACAAGGCATTATAGTAGATTACTTTACATTCATTTTAATAATGTAGTTTAAATAAAGACGTAAAACTCTTTATACAACAGTGGCAGCATGCAGTCATCCTCAAAGGTTAACCCATGTGGTGTAATACTTTCAAGGACATGCTCCTGCAACACCTTGAAAATTTCCACCATGGTATTTCTGACTAAGTTTTCTCCTTGTTGCACATCTGCTCTGTGCTCTGTCACCAAAGTCGCTTTCTTCTTGGGGTGAATGCCTTACCTAACAGGGAGGGAAAGGGGGGAGGAAGGACAGGGGAAAGCGTGAAGGAGGAGGAACAAAGCCATCAATATCCTGAAGCCAGTGAGATTGTCATCTGAGAAGGCTCCATTATTTCTCCTTCCTTCGTCACTGAAGCTCCTCCTCAGTAACACCGTCGGAAGCAAACATTTCAGGATAAGGACCTGTTGTGGGCAAAACAGTTTCATCTTGGGGAATTGCACTTAATGTAATTTATTGCCAATTAACATCAATTTTTAATTACCGATTCAAGTATCACGAAAAACAGGAAGGCAAACAATTAAACAAACACTGAGGGAAACACCTCTCCTCCCTCTTCCCCATGCTCAGCTTCAGCCCAATGCCTCTCCTCCTGCCTTCCCTTGCTCTCACAGCCCATCGTGCCCATGGCTGCCCTGCTGCCTGCGGAGGGCTGCCAGGCTGCCCAGGAGGGTGCTGTACCCGCACAGAAGTTTCCTGCTGCTCATCCTTCCTCCTTGCTCTCCATCCTCCTCTGCCCTGTCTTCTCACTGCTCTTCTGCTCCACCATGTAGAGTACGATGGGCTGCCCCTGCACTGGTCTGGGTTGCCTGTGGCCTCAGTCCCTCAGGGTGACCCAGCCCTGGGGTGGGTCCCTTGGGGCAGCCTCTTTCTTCCAGCTGTGTGTCTCCAGTTGTGTCCCCAGCACCATCCCCTCCACCCATCTCCACACTATTTCTCCTCATCCCATGGCTGCCGCTCACCCAAGCAGGTCCTGCCCAGCTATCTGTGCTCCCTGATGGCCGACGGCCGCCCGGCTGTGACCGGCACAGGGCGACTCAGGCCTCCTCCCACCCAGGCGCTCACAGCCCCTTGGCCAGCCCTGCTGCCACAGGCGAGACCCAAAAATGGGAGATTAGAAAAGGACATCAGCAATTCCCCCACCAAAAGATGAAGCCCCCAATGGCCATTTCCAAAAAAGGAAGGCTGCAGGACAGAACTCTGAGAGGCACTGCTCCCTCCAGGTGCCCAACAACAGGTCTCCTCCACCGGCCATGAAAAAGAGCAGGTGAAGTATCTTCCCTGCCACATTTCCTGGGAGTTTCCTTTTTCACCTGTAGTCTTTTCACTTACTTAATTCTCAAGCCTCAATTGCTTTTCCACAGAGGCTTTCAAAGGTTTGTCGTTTCCTCACCTCACTGCAGAGCAGAAAGCTCAGTTCTGCACTGCACGTCAGTCGTGTTTGCACAAAGTTGCACAAAGGGTGTCTCCTTTCTCTGCATAGTTGCTCATATTTTCTTACAGAGATAAATAAGTTGATGCTGACACTACAATATAGCAGAAAGCAGACAAGCAGCAGAGGGTTTAATTTCTTCCTAATTTAGGTACACTCCTTGGTCTCTTTAGGCTTGAGAAAGGATCACATCAAAATTTTAAGCATCTATACAAATAAGAGACAAGAATGGAACAAATTGCATGCCAAAATATGATTTATGCCAGGAAAATGACATCATGTTTATATGGAGGTATGTTAAAAACAGCTTACTAAAGTCATAGCAGTTTAATAACATAATTCATGAGAAAATATTCTATTAAAGCAATCAAAGAAATACAAAATATTTCATTTAGATGCATATTTCACATTCATGTAGTTCAGGACTCCCATATCAAATGTTGATTTCACATTGTTTTAATTATCATTAACAATGATTCCAAGTGAAAAGAGGAAATTTTCTTTGTGCCTCAGGATGTGCTTGAAGTTTAATGCTTAAAATAAATCCTGGCTGCACCAAAGGCAATGGAAAAGCTCTCATTACTTGGAACTGGAGCAGCCTTTCACCCATCACAAACCTGAACCACTATTTAGCCGCACAAGGCACTGACTGAGCAAGACTGTATTATGGGAGTACTCCCTCTTCCCTGTGTAGCTGTGCCCTTCAGTACATTCTTAAACAAGCAAAGAGCTGTTTTGCTGAATTGGGGTTGGTGAAAAGTAGAGTATCCCTATTTACAGTTTGATTGAGTTGCAGTGAAGGGAATCCCTAACTCCTTTCTGCAATTCCATTTTGTTAAAAGACAAAAGTCTAATCATCTCAAACTTCAATAGATGTGCTTAGAGCTGCGAAAATTAACTCTCACTGGGCAGTTTGTAGGCATCAGTCTAAGAGCCAGATCTGGGATTAATTACAGAACCATTCCCAAAGTTTTCTTTGCCTTATCTCCCTCAAACCTTTTCAACTTGAGTACTGTAACACGTCATAGTTACAAATAAAAACTCAGCTCTCTATTATATGTGAAAACTCATGGCAGTCTGGTGAAGTCCCCACTGACTGGAAAAGGGGAAACATAATCCCCATTTTCAAAAGGGGAAAGAAGGATGAACCAGGGAACTATAGGCCAGTCAGTCTCACCTCCGTGCCTGGTAAGATTATGGAGCAGATCCTCCTGGAGGCACTGCTGAGGCAGAAGAATAACAAAGAGGTGATTGGGTACAATCAACACAGCTTCACCAAGGGCAAATCGTGCCTGACAAACCTGGTGGCCTTCTATGAGAAGGTCACAACATCAATCAACAAGGGGAGAGCAACTGACGTCATTTACCAGGACCTGAGCAAAGCCTTTGACACTGTCCCGCATGACATCCTGGTCTCCAAGCTGATAAAATATGGGTTTGATGGATGGACAATTCAGTGGATAAAGAACTGGCTTGACGGACGCACCCAAAGAGTGGCTGTCAATGGGTCCGTGTCCAAGTGGAGGCCAGTGACGAGTGTAGTCCCTCAAGGATCAGGACTGGGACCGGTCTTGCTTAATGTCTTCATCAGCAACATGGACACCAGCATAGAGTGCACCCTCAGCAAGTTTGCCGATGACTCCAAGCTGTGTGGGGCAGCTGACACGCTGGAGGGAAGGGAGGCCATCCAGAGGGACCTTGACAGGCTGGAGACGTGGGCCCATGCCAGCCTCGTGAAGTTCAGCAAGACCAAGTGCAAGGTCCTCCATGTGGGTCGGGGCAATCCCAAGCACCGATGTAGGCTGGGCAGTGACTGGCTTGAGAGCAGCCCTGAAGAAAAGGGCTTGGGGGTGCTGGTGGACGAGAGGCTCAACATGAGCTGTCAGTGTGCACTAGCAGCCCAGAAAGCCAACCGTATCCTGGGCTGCATCAGGGGAAGCGTGGCCAGCAGGTCGAGGGAGGTGATTCTCCCCCTCTACTCCACTCTGGTGAGACCCCACCTGGAGTACCGCGTCCAGTTCTGCAGTCCCTTCTACAAGAGAGATATGAATGTGCTGGAACGTGTCCAGAGAAGGGCCACAAGGATGATCAGAGGGCTGGAGCCCCATTCCTATGAGGACAGACTGAGAGAGTTGGGGTTGTTCATCCTGCAGAAAAGAAGGCTCCGAGGAGACCTTACAGTGGCCTACCAGTATCTTAAGGGAGCCTACAAGAAAGCTGGTGAGGGACTTTTTAGGACGTCGAGTAATGGTAGGACTAGAGGGAATGGAGTAAAACTAGAGATGGGTCGGTTCAGATTGGACTTTAGGAAGAAGTTCTTCACCATGACGGTGGTGAGACACTGCAACAGGTTGCCCAGGGAAGCTGTGGATGCCCCATCCCTGGAAGTTTTTAAGGCCAGGCTGGATGGGGCTCTGAGCAACCTGATGTACTGGGGGGTGTCCCTGCCCATGGCAGGGGTGTTGGAACTAAATGATCTCTAAGGTCCCTTCCAACCCTAACAATTCTATGATTCTATGATTCTATAGCTGATTCAGAATGTGGTACTGCTTTTCTGAACATGAGAATAGACGAGCTTGACATTCCTATTGAATCCTGATCCAGGACCAAGTCTTGAGTCCCTTCTTTATGAGGGTTACTCAGTGCAACAAAGGCATCTCTCACAGTGTGACCTCTTCCAATATGAATGTGTCAAGGCAAAGAGTCACATCCCTAGATCCAAACCTGGTGTGCAGCCCACAGCCATGAAGTTTTTTCTCAATGAGACCAGAATGATCCAGCATCCGGGTAGCTTCACAGAAAACATTATAGCATTACACCCTCAAAGAGCTTAATAAAGACATTAAACACCCATGCACACCTCCATAACCTCACCAAGGGGGTCTGGAAAGATAAAGAACCTCATGTGTTTGCTTTAAGACAAAAACATGCATGGTAATCAAGTACTGGTAAAACAGAAAAAGTTCTTTAATCACTATAAGCATGATAAATACAGGTACTGAGCCAAGACTCAGAAGATGTGGCTTCTCTTTCCAGCTCTGCTGTTAGTTCATTGCATAATTTGGGGAGTAAGTCACTTTTCTCATTCTTCTTCTTAATTTTTCTGTCATGGAAGATGGGTGTAATAATACATATCTGAAAGAGTTTTGGTACAACAGCATCAAAGAGCTAGACCACCTTAAGACGGAAAAGCAAAGACAGAAGCAACTGCACTCAGGCAAGATATTCTGAATCTTTTTCCCTTGAAGCTTATAGTTATTCAATTTACTTCATTATTCTTCTTCCTTCCATTAGAGTAGCAGATGAGCCTTTTATTGAGGGTGGATCAAACACAACATGAGCACTACTGTGTCTCATAAAATCACTGGCTCTTTTCCACTCTACTGCGTGGAAGCCCTGTTTGCATGCAAAGTTATGGTTTTCTTTCTTCAGATGATAAGATACTTTGGAAGATTTGGTTAGGGATTTATATTTAGACACAAGCAAGTTTGGAGTGTCGATCTTGCTACAGTAAAATGGCTTTATAAAAAGGAAAGTCTCGCACGCTTTTCTAACAGTGGTCCAAATCAAGATTTCCTAAATCTCAGAAAGGTTGTAGGAGATAGTATGATTTAGTACCAAGTTTCAGTACTCTTTCACCTTTTAAAGGCTGTTTTGGTCTTCCTTTACCTGCTTAATTTATATATCCTGCACAGAGCGTCATGCAAGTCTGTTGAGTGCATGTGAAATTACGTATCTCACACATGCTACTATTACCTTTGATTTTCTATCCTAATAGAATCATAGAATCATAGAATTGTTTAGGTTGGAAGACATTTTTAAGATTATTGAGTCCAACCATCAACCTAACTCTGACAAAAACCATCACTAAACCATGTCACTAAGCACTATGTCTACCCATCTTCTAAATACCGCCAGGGGTGGTGATTCCACCACTTCCCTGGGCAGCCTGTTCCAACGCTTGATAACTCTTTAGGTATAGAAATTTTTCCTAATATCCAGTCTAAACCTCCCCTGGTGCAACTTGAGGCCATTTCCTCTTGTCCTATTTCTTGTTACGTGGGAGAAGAGACCAACCCCCACCTCCCTGCAACCTCCTTTCAGGTAGTCGTAGAGAGCAACAAGGTCTCCCCTCAGCCTCCTTTTCTCTAGGCTAAACAACTCTAGCTCCCTCAGCCGCTCCTCATAAGACTTGTTCTCCAGACCTCTCACCAGCTTTGTTACCCTCTCCAGCACCTCAATGTCTTTCCTGTAGTGAGGAGCCCAAAACTGGACATAGTATTCAAGGTGGGTCCTCACCAGTGCCAAGTACAGAGGGACTAATACATAGAAGTCATGAGGCCTGACATATGAGCAAGCATTTACGTAACACATATTCTGTATTTTTGCTGCTGACAGTGGCTTAGATTTTACAAGAGATATTTCAGTAACCAAAGGACCAAAAATATAATTTGGGATTGGAATGACTGTAAGTGTGTTTACCGTGCAGCTCTTCCCTCGCAATTGTTTTGGGAAGGGAACCTTCAACCTTGACTTCAATATCTGCCTCGAGAGTTTTTCAACACACTGTTGACCTGCAACTGTACGTGCAGTCATATCATAGGCATTGATTATTTAATGAAATAGTATACATTGCTATCTGCTCCCTTCAGCCAAGTTCTCCTGACCTGTTTTGGGTCTCTGAGGTTCGTGGGGTAAGGTACTGTGCAGTGGTTCCTGCATCGCTCAAAGGCAATAAAGATGAAAGGAGAGAAAAAAGACACTGGCAGCATGGAGGGCCTGAACACTCTGCTCACATACCACCAGGACAAAGGTAAAAATGACAGGAGATAGCTGGGATGAGAAGGAACCTCACAGTGGGTGTGCTACAGAAAAAGGAAAAAGGTAGTAAAGAAAGGAAAAAAAATGTAAGTTAGACTGGTTGTGACAATGGCATATTAAGGAAAGGGGCTAGAAAAGAGAAAAAGGAAGGAAAAAAGTTTTATATTGTTCCTATTAAATGAAACATCTTCAGGAAATGTCAAGAATGCAACACTACCACAGAAAAAAAACTTAGGAACAGTAGAAAATAAAAGTAAAAGTGAAAATTCAAACAATTTGTTTGTTTGTTCAGGAAACTGTGGGATGCTAGAGGATTCTAACTATGCTGTACTAACTTGAGTAGTAAAAAAATGGAACAAAAAAGACACTGAAGATACATTTTTAACAGCACAACCTGCCTGCTGAATGATTTATAATATTGATATTCATGAAATAATTTCTCTAAGAGTTGAAGTGCTATCAAACACATTAGACAGATGAAACCCCCAGGAAATGGCTAATCCTTCTTTTCAGTTTGGGACCAGATTGTGCAGAGCAGAACCTGGAAAGAGTTGTCATGCCTGTTGTGCCCATTTTGGACACTTACATGTACCTGTCCCAAAAGCATCAGGACTCTATTCCCACTAGTGGACAACTGTGAGTTTTCCAACATCCCCACCCTCAGACAGCCTATGAAAAGCCTTGGTTCATTCTGGTCTGCTTTTTCTTCTGTTAAGGTGACAATGCTTTCTATTTAACTTAATTAATAATCAATGTTTAAATTGATTAAAAGCTGAAGGGTTCAATTATGTGTATTAAATAATCCTTTATTTTGATCAGTTTTGTTGTCGTTAATGAGGTAATATTCTATAATTAAATCACTGGATACAGAAAGTTGCTGTATAATTAATAAGACCGTGGTCCTAAATGACTGAGAATAATGATCCCAAGCGAGGCCCAGATAATTAAAAACGCTCATGACTAAAATCTGTGACATATTTCCTAAGCACATTTGGAGTGCAAGGGTGATCTTACCAACAACACATTGCAACACGCTCTCTGTCTGACCTTGGACAAGGTATATAATCTTGCTGAGGCAAACTTCCCTATCTGTGAAACAGTACACCTTTGTTTTAACAAGGTCTTCCAGTAAGCACTTCATGGCAAGGAGAGGCACTCACCCTGTGCATGCATAGTGCCTAGTAAGAAGGGATTTTCTTAGTATTAACAGAATATAAATAAGAGTTAGGGAACTAAACATAGCTGTAGCAGGTAAGAAGGAAGGTACACCTTTCTCAATATCCTCTCAAGGCCAGCTGCAACTGGCAGATGGTTAAAGAAATACTAAAATGTCAGGCAAGGACTGTGCAGTGTCTCTGCCTCTGTCTCACTCCAACAAAGTACAGTTGATAGAATTCATGAGATGCATTGTGGTGTTTAACAGCTCGCACTCTCAGTGGGTTCGGAACCCACTTCTACATCTGATCACCACAACATGCCCCCATAAGGAGTGCTGCAATTCAATTACGGTGTAAAAATGTACTTCCCTTTTTTATTTTCTGTCTCTAGCTGCTATTTTTACTTCATGCCTTTTATATAATGTGCTATGAAGACAAAGGAATAAACTTTCTCCATACATCTTCTCCATGACATTTATTATTTTATATTTATGTGTATATATATTTACCTCATATCATCCTGAGTCATCTCTTTTCCAACCTGTTCAAGGTTTTCCTGGAAAGAAGCCATTCCACCTCCGCACTTACATTGCCGTCACCTTTTTTGTTTCACTTTCCCCTTTCCAAGAAACATAAAGAATAACTATACATACTGTTCAAGATGTGGTACACCACAAGTTTATAAAGTGGCATAATGATGGTTTATATTTTGTTCTCATTTCATTTCCCAACTGTTCTTACGACACTTTTTGCTCCTCTGACCACTGTTGACCATTTTACTGATGTGTTAATAGCACCAGCTACAATAATTTCAAGATCTCTCTCCTGAGAGGCAATAGCTAATTTAGGACCCATCATTCTGTATGTACAATTAAGGATATGTTTCTCCATGTGCATCTCTTTGCATATATTGACCTTGAATTTCATCTGCCATTTTACTGTCCATTCATTCAGTATCATGAAATCCTCCTGTAAGTCTTTGCAGTCAATTTGAGAGTTGAATACCTTGAATAATATCTCATCAGCAGTAAATTTTGTTACCCTGTATCTACTTTCTTTTCTAGGTCATTTATAAATATATTTAATAACTAGACTTCCTGAACAGCAGCATCCATTTTAATGCCTCTCCTTATCTGTACCTTTTGTTTCGTTTCACATAATCACATAATCACATTTTCCCATCTTTGCATTTCTTATCATATTTGCTTATATTAAGCCACAAGAGGAATTTATCTTTTATCTCAAGATAGCTTAGTTTTCTTAAGCCATTTTGATGAAGGATCATGTCAAAAGCTGTTTGTAAATCCAAGTAGACCAAATCGTTAATTATATTCAAATATCACTGACTCTTTCAAAGAATCATAGAATGATAGGATCATAGAATGGTTCGGGTTGGAAGGGACCTTAAAGATCATCTAGTTCCAACCCCCCTGCCATGGGCAGGGACACCTCCCACTTGACCAGGCTGCTCAAAGCCCCATCCAGCCTGGTCTTGAACACTTCCAGGGATGGGGCATCCACAGCTTCCCTGGGCAACCTGTTCCAGTGCCTCACCACCCTCACAGTAAGGAATTTCTTCCTAATATCTAATCTAAATCTTCCTTTTCCAGTTTAAAAGCATTACCCTTCATCCTACCATTACACTCCCTGATAAAGAGTCCCTCCCCATCTTTCCTGTAGGCCCCCTTTAGGTACTGGAAGGCCACTATAAGGTCTCTCCAGAGCCTTCTCTTCTCCAGGTTGAACAACCCGAACCCTCTTAACCTGTCTTCATAGGAGACGTGCTCCAGCCCTCTGATCATCTTCATGGCCCTCCTCTGGACTCGGACCAACAGGACCATGTCCTTCTCATATTGGGTGCCCCAGAGCTGGATGCAGTACTCCAGGTGGGGTCTCATGAGAGAGTAGAGGGGCAGAATCACCTCCCTCGACCTGCTGGCCATGCTTCTTTTGATGCAGCCCAGGATGAGGTTGGCTTTCTGGGCTGCAAGCACACATTGCCGGCTCATGTTGAGCTTCTCATTTAACAACACCCATAAGTCTTTCTCCACGGGGCTGCTCTTAATCCCTTCCTCCCCTAGCCTGTATTTGTGTTTGGGATTGCCCTGACTCACGTGCAGGACCCTGCACTTGGCCTTGTTGATCTTCATGAGGTTCACACAGGTCCATCTCTCAAGCCTATCCAGGTCCCTCTGGATGGCATACCTTCCCTCCAGCATGTTGACTGCACCACACAGCTTGATGTCATTGGCAAACTTGCTGAGGGTGCACTCAGTCCCACTGTCCATGTCGCCAACAAAGATGGTAAACAGTGCTGGTCCTAACACCAACCTCTGAGAAACTCCAGTCGTCACTGGTCACCACTTGGACATCAAGCCGTTGACCATGACTCTTGGGGTGCAACCATCCAGCCAATTCCTTATCCATGGAGTGGTCGATCCGTCAAATCCATGTCTCTCCAATTTAGAGACAAGGATGTTGTGTGGGACAGTGTCAAATGTTTTGCCCAAATCCAGGTAGATGACATCAGTCACTCTTCCCTTATCCACCAATGCTGTAACACTGTCATAGAAGGCCACCAAATTTGCCAGACATGATTTGCCTTTAGTGAAAACATGTTGGCTGTCACCAATCACCTCCTTATTTTCCATGTGCCTTAGCATAGTTTCCAGGAGGATCTGCTCCATGATCTTGCCAGGCTCAGAGGTGAGACTGACAGACCTGTAGTTCCCCGGCTCTTTGTTTTTTCTTTTTTAAAAATGGGGGCTGTATTTCTCTTTTTCCAGTCAGTGGGAACTTCACTGGACGGCCATGACTTCTCAAATATGATGGATAGTGTCTTAGCAACTTCATCTGCCAGTTCTGTCAGGACCCATGGATGTATCTCATCTGGTCCCGTGGATTTGTGCACCTTCAGATTCCTTAGATGGTCTCTAAACTGATCTCCTCCTACAGTGGGCAGTTCTTGATTGTCCCACTCCCTGCCTTTGCCTTCTGTGACTTGGGCAGCATGGCTAGAGCACTCGCTGGTGAAGGGTGAGGCAAAAAAGTCATTGAGAATCTCAACCTTCTCCACATCCCGGGTGACCAGGTCTCCCATTTCCTTCAAGAGAGGGCCCACATTTTTCCTAGTCTTCCTTGAACCACTGACATACCTGTAGAAGCTTTTCTTGTTGCCTTTGGTGTCCCTGGCCAGATTTAATTTATCAGGGCTTTAGCTTTCCTAACCTGATCTCTGGCTGCTTGGACAACTTCTCTGTATCCCTCATAGGCTGCCTGTACTTGCTTCCACTCTCTGTAGGCTTCCTTTTTGTCTTTGAGTTTGTCCAGGATTTTCTTGTTCATCCATGCAAGCCTCCTGGCATTTTTGCCAAACTTCCTCTTAGTTGGGGAGCATTGCTCATGAACTTGGAGGAGGTGATCCTTGAATATTAACCAGCCTTCTTGGGCCCCTCTTCTCTCCAGGGCTTTATCCCATGCTATTCTACAAAGCAGATCCCTGAAGAGGCCAAAGTCTCTCCTGAAGTCCAGGGTAGTGAGCTTGCTGTGTACCTTTCTCGCTGCCCTAAGGATCTTGAACTCCACCATCTCATCGTCACTGCAGCCAAGGCTGCCCTTGAGCTTCACATTCCCCACCAGCCCTTCCTTGTTGGTGAGAACAAGGTCCAGCATGGCACCTCTGCTCGTTGGTTCCTCTATCACTTGGAGACGGAAGTTATCATCAACACAATCCAGAAATCTCCTGGATTGCTTGTGCCCTGCTATGTTGTCCCTCCAACAGATATTGGGGTCGTTGAAGTCCCCCATGAGGACCAGGGCTTGCGAATGTGAGGTTCCTCTTATCTATCTACAGAGGGTCTCATCCACTCTGTCTTCCTGGTCAGATGGCCTGTAGCAGACCCCCACTGTAATGTCACCTGTCCCTGCCCTCCCTTTAATCCTGACCCACAAGCTCTTTGTCAGCTCCTCATCCATCCCCAGCCAGAGCTCCATGCTCTCCAGCTGGTCCTTGACATAGAGGGCAACACCCCTTCTCATCTCCCCTGCCTGTCCTCCTTGAAGAGCCTGTATCCTTCCATTCCAACACTCCAGTCATAGGAGCCATCCCAACATGTCTGTGTGATGCCTATAAGATCACAGCCCTGCAGGCATGCACACGTCTCTACCTTCTTTTCTTTCTTCCCCATGCTACTTATGTTTGCATCAAGCCACCTAAGTTGGGCCCCCAACAAAGATGACTAACTGGCTTGGAGTGGCTGGAATTCCTTTGCGCTGCAGTCCAGGTGCTCTCCTGCTGACCTGTGATCCTTCTCAAGGCTCTGGGCATCTACTGCTGGCACTGGGTTATTTGTGAGGCATGACTTCCCTGTAGGAAAGTCCTGCTAATTCTTTGCCATGTGCCATATTCTTGAATCTATACAAGAAAGACTGCATTCTTGTATTCTATTTTCTTAAGTCCATTGTTTATTATGGTTTTATATACCTAGTAGGAAAATCAAAGTCTAGTCTGTAGTCCTCTACATCTCCTTTGTCACTTGCCATTTTATAGTCCCCTATGTTGGAAGTGACTTAGGCAGCTACCCTGCCATTGTCTACTATTGTGATTGATTCACAATTTCATTTTAAAGTTCTATTCAAAGGAAAAAACATCACCTGGTTCTTTCATTTATTACTATTCCTTTTACCTATTAGTCTAAAATCTTTTCAGTTTGAGAAATTTAACTTGGCGCTTCATTTTGAGATGGTTCCTCACGCTCTTTCTTCGTAAAGACTTCCCCACGTCTTCTTCAAGAAAACATCAAGGCAAATAACTCATTTGGCTTTTCTGCTACAGACTACTACCTCTGGCCATTCCCTTTACATCATGAGAATCTGTCGGTCCTACAAGCTCTCTGGTAAGCTGCTTCTTTTTGATCAATTCGAAGGAAAAGAAAGAACTGGGGTTTTTTTATTTTTCATAGCTTATTCAAAATTTTCTTCCTTATTCCACTTTTGCTTTTAATTTGGCCTAACTCATGTTCTTTTCTAGCCACCATTACTCTGATGTTCAACTGTGTTTGCTTTTGTTTGGTCTTTTCAAAGCCTTTTTGATAGACAGAATACAGTTGGTATCTCTGACAGCGTCTTTTAGCTGTCATCATACCAACTACAAGTATTTTATTCTTTTGCCTGTAGTTTTTTACCTCCCTTTAACAGGCTTCTTCAATTTTCAGTAGCCATCATTATTATATAAATTGCAATTCCTCCCAGTCCTCAGGTGGTGTTCAAAATTGAAAAATTATTTTGAGTACCTTATTTTGACTTGCTGAATCTGGAAGAGGCCAGACTGTCCCAGAGGGGATGGGAAGGAGTATCCCAGTCGTATGGTTAGGCCTGTTCTAAACAAAAGAAGTTACTGGCTGGGTTATAATGCAAGACATCTGGGAGGACATGGCAGGTATGACCCAGTACTTACAGGAGACCAGTGCTTTTCTAATGGAGGAGCTGGAGGCCAGGCAAGTTATATCAGAGCATCTAAAATGGTACCCCTGTTTAAGCACCTAAATCTCTCAACCTAGAATTCATTTCTTTAGCTTAACAAAATGGAAATTAGTTGGCAATTTGAAAGATACAAGTGCCTAAAAGTAATTTGCCAATAGCTGGTTCTTCCGTCTAGCTGGCAGTGATACAACAAGATACAATAGCTGGAAATTAAAACTTTCAATATGTTACAACAAAATTTCTGACCTGTACTCAGAAATATATAGGTAACCAGACAGTGTTTTCTGTCTGCTGTTGCAGTGAATGTGTCAACATTGGACAATTTTAAATCTAGGTGGGGTTTATTCTTACATGATATCGCCTTCAACCTTGCAGCCCTGCTTTTGTCCCCATTTCAAACAGGGACTTGCCACGAGCGTGCGCTGCCTGCCTGAAGGGCACAAGTGCCCCAAACATCCTGGACTTTCAGTGAGCTGCTACTTAGGCCACAGAGCCTCTCCCTGAACACTGGGGCAAGTCAGAAAAGTTCCTGGCTTGCTGGGATGGTCCATACAGCTTACAGCCCATCCCATATTGCCCAGAAATGAGAGTGATGAGTTGAGAATATCAACGAGCTGAGCACATCCACGCAAGATGCAAGGGAGATTCCTCCATTCAGAGAAGTTCTGGGGCAGTTCTGATGTGCTGCAAATGATCACAGATCATCTCTTAAGGCCTGATAGTTGCTGAGTCTATGAATATTATATATCATAGCTATTACAGTGGACAATTCTTTTTAAATTATCTCTTTAATAGTCTGCAAAACCACCTTCCTAATATTTTGTTGCATAGATCACTAAGGAAATAACTACTATCAAGCTGATTACAATTAAAGCAATAAAATTACTGATGGGACAAAGAAACAGTGGTAGTTATTTTTATACAGTATATAAAAATATCAGCTGCTACAGAATTTTCTGCAGTGCTGGCAAGCTGATTCTTACCTTCTGCAGTCTGTGAGCATCAGCACATTTTATTTCTATTCTTCAGGTCATTCTTCCTTCCAAAGGAGCTACTATTTATTGGCAGCAGTTATTCAAAACCTTTTTCTCGCTCCGTTAATGTTGAAGTTCTATTTTTGTGTGGCTTTTTAGATGCCTAGGATCTGTTATATAATGCCCATGGAGTGCTATATTCTGACTAGTCACAGGCTACAAGATTCTTCAAAAATTTCTCATTACTCTGGTTGAATGAGTGGTTAGTTTTCTAAATTATTTTCTGATGCATGAACAAAACTCGCTGAAACTCTTTTGTCCATCCCAATAGAAGCAGCCTTAGAGAAGGATTTTTTGGGATAAAAAGAAATCCGAGGAAAGGCGGGGTAGAGTGTTTTTGGAAAATGAGACTTTGGGCCACATCATAGAAAAAAAAATGATGCACAAGTACCAAGTTGAAGTCAAAAATACCTTGTTTGAGACTTAGAAGGTGGGATTTCAGATTACGAAAATCCATTTTTATAGACTCTCAGTGGCAGCCTGAGAGTTTGCTGTTTATGTCATGCTAGAATAGAACATTTTAAAGGAAAACTATATGGAATTGAATTATCTATTATTCTGCCACTGCAGCCTAGGTGAATCACCTTGCTTCTTGAAAAAATGTAGAGTCAAGCCAGTTACAGTGACTTAACCGGTGAAGCAATGAGATGTCCACTGAAAGATTTTCAACCCTTTTATCCATAAAGTTGGAGACGGCTTTTTTGTCATTCGTTAGCAGAAACAGGGTTGGGTGACTGATTCTCATGTGCACATGGTGCATCTTGAATGTATTCCCTCTTTATCTTTTTGCAAAGGAATAACAACACAACAAAGGAATAACATAATGTGAAGTCCCCGATCAAGCTATTTTCTGTTGTTCTACCTTTGATCAACAAAGCTGGTAATATAGATATTTGGTTGTTTTACCTTATGATAGGATTCTTAGAAGCAGTGCAGGTTGGAGCCCACATGTACAGTGTTTCCTAAGGTGTAATTCCTTTGCTCTAACACTCCCATATCTTTCTTGGACTACCACTACAAACTGTGACATTGACTGAGTCTGCTTGAAATATATGAGCATTTAAATCTCGTCTCTCTCAGGTGGATCTGCATGAAAAAAAACAGAGATATAAGATAAATGAACAAACCACTGCATGAGCCTTCAATTTCAGTCAGCATTTTGGAGCTTAGTTGCACTGTAGGATTAAGGGCATGACAGACCATGCACTTGTTCTGTGTATTACAGATACTCTTAGTACTTTGAGGAGGGGGAGATTATTTTGTCTCTTAACAAAAACAAAATTAAAACATATCTCCGAAGACTGTTGCCCTTATAGAGGAGGTACGTGCTTTGAAGTGTCATACTTTTGCATAGTCTTGATAATCAGTAATGAAGAGAGTGTGCAGAAGATTACAAAACAACATAATCAAGTGATAATAATGAATATTTCAACAGGCAGACATTTGAAAGTTTTAATTAAAATTAGTAGTGCTATTGATATTGTAACGTCTTCGGGTAACATACAGGCAAGTAATCACAGACCTCCCAAATGGACTGCATTACACATGCAATTAATTATGGAAGATGTTGCTACTCAAACCACCCTGGGATCTCTGAGATTTAAAGCAAGTGCTCAAGAAGGCAGCTCCACTAACACAGCCAGCAGATTAACTATTATACTTAACCCAGACGCTGCATTGCTGAGATGTGGCTCAAATCTGTTCTGCTAGCAACAGTCTTTACTCGTCTTCTTTAATAACACAAATGCTTCTCCTTTTGCCTAAAGTAAAAGCTGGTATTTTTAAACACAGACTGTGAGAGCTTGAGGGACAAAAAAAAAATCCCACCTACAGAGATGTTCTTTTCACAAAATGCCCTCCATGCTGCAGGGGAAGAAAAGTTTAATCAAAGCACAATGCTCATTCTTACTTTTCTTTCTTTTTCACACTGCCTCCACCCAGTGCTCCCACTCTGATGTTCTTTCAGGATTCTCAGGGTTTTTTGAAGTTAATTTTGTTACTAGGGAGCAGGTCTGAAGGCTCTTTACCATAAGATGAGGAATCGTAATAGTACCCCCAATTCACAACATAATGGCTTCATTTAGACCATGGAAGGGTTGTTTAGAAACTGCCCTGAGTGTACTTTGACCTATTGTTACCTGTGGGCCTGAACACACATTTTAAAAAATCTTCCATGCCACTCAGTGAAATCAAAGCATTATTTTGAGAACTGAACCTCATACTGAGCTCTCTGTCAGTTCAATCCACCTAAGTCCCAAAGCTTACTGTCAGGAAAGGTAAGAGTCTAAGAGCATTCTTGTTTATGGATTTGAAGCTTCATACACAGCAGGATCAAATATATGTAAAATAAGTTGGGGGCAGAGGGAGATTGTAGCTTTTATGTAACCTTTCCAAACTCTTTCCCAGCAAAGCAAATGCTCCAGTCTTTGCTTGACAGGTGTCTTTCTCCAAATGGACCCCTAAGCACTTTCCAGATTGCTTGCTGGATCAAAAGCTACTGGGCAATTCGTGAGGCCATTACTATTGATAGGAGATCTGTTAGAGAAGGGAATGGGAGTATTAGATCTACGGCATTTCACCTTCTTCCAAACTCAAAATGTTGATACTGATTTAGGCTGTTTAACAGACCTGATAGTGCTGGAGGGTTGCTATTTCCTCAGCACCATAAGGGAGGGAATGGATATAGGTGTCACTTTGCAAAATAGGGCAATATCCCATAAGCCTAATTTTCTGCTACAGGATTGTGCCTGGCCACCCCTGATCTCAGCACCTGTTCTGCAGGACAAGGCAACTTGGCTAGGAATGTCATGGAGGAAGCAAAGGACTAGTGGTTTGGAACATTTATCAAGGCGGTTAATGTAAGTAAACCACACCTATTAAATTGGAAAATAACATCATTCGCCATGGCTTCATAACTTTTAAGCTTTTTATGTAGCTTAATTCACAGGCTGTTGCAGTCTGTACCGTAACCTCCAGGTCTTTCTTCATCCTTTTCGAGGGAAGTGAAAAGCCTACCCTCACTCATGTCAGGCTTTGAAATGATAGCGTGAGGGGATATCAGGACTGACTGACCAAAAAAGGAGGAAAATACTTGGTTGCAGCCTTCCTCTTTCCAAATGCTGGGGAAAAGGCTGGTCACGGCCTGTCCCACTACAGTGACATGGAGGTTTCACCCAAACCAACTACGTTCATCATGCAGAAACGTGTTAAAGACCCATATGGTGTGGGACAGGTCTTTGTTCTGCAATAAAACAGCTGGCAAGATTTGGTTCTCATTAACAAGTTCTTTAGGCAGACCAAAACATTCAGACTGGTCCTAGTTTTACCTTAAAGTGAGGAAACTCCAGCCATATTTTCTGAGGGGAGAAACCACAGACAAAGAGACTTGCTTTGAAAGAAGGTAATGGTGATTTAATTTTTTTTACCAGTCTATAAGTGTATTAGTTGCTATTGGTACCCTTACAGAAATTAAATGCTTGAAGTTTGGCTAGGAAAATACATAGACTATCCTTGCTCCCCATTGTATTGCTGTTCTAATATTAAGCAAGAATTAATTGTGTCACTCAGCTGTTGCATTAATCTGCATAAGATGCTGAAAACTATTTTTCATTTTTCTTTTTCTTTTAAGCATGACTTCCCTCTTATGAAGACCTTTTATGAAATACTTGTACAGGTTTCATCATGGAGGAAACATCTTTGGAGTATTTATATGGAGTTATTCTTTGGGGAATAACTCAGTAGGAAAATTGTTAACATCTCCTTTACATTGTCTTCCTTAAAGGGCAACACAAATATAGCAATATTCTTTCACTCATATTAACTTTTTAAACTCCTGAGAGACATTTTAGTGGAGATTCGAGATAGATTAAGCTGAGATAATTAGTTACGAGGCATAATTTAAGTGGAGTTGTCTGTGCCATACAAGTGTTTCAGCTTCAGGCAGAGAGTTCAGTGGAAAGAATTCAGGTGGAAGCATGAAAAAGTAAAGGGGAAAATAAGCTAGGCTGATACAGAGTGCTTACCATAAGCACTTTTCCATAGCCGATGGTCCTTAATGATATTTGCTTTACAATATTTCTGCTCAAGTGAGAGTTTGCCACATTCATTTAACACAGGATATTTGAATGCTGAGTGCACTATTACTAGAATGAGCACAAGGTAAGCTGGGGGATTCACTTAAATAAAAGATGCTATTATTAAAGGTCAAGCTTTTCATTTTTGAAAAACTGAAGAAGTGCACTCCTAGAAGTGCAAAGTATTTTCCCTACTGAAATGGAAAATTATCATTTTTCCCATAGTTTTCTTAGAAGGACAGATATCTGACTTTTATTGTTAAAAACAAACTAGGTAGCAGTGCATCAAGGAATAAGCATGACCTGTGTCATTCTACATCTTCTTTTCTTCTTATCTCTTTGATGCTGTGAGAAAAATCTGTTGGGAGTAAAACACAAAAGGAGAGTCATTCACACTGAAAACAACAAATTTAACCATGTGTCCATCAGCCAAAAAAAAAAGGAAAGAAAAAAAACACTTGGGTTTATTTTTGCAACATGAAGATTACCAAAAACTCAAGACATGTTTTCTGTACATATATTTCAGCTGGGAGGCTGCACCAGTGAAACAAACAGCAAAAGAGAGTGGAAGGAATCTGCAAAGACTGCCATGTTAGAAGGTGCAGGTACAGTCTTGAAATGCCTCAGGGTAGAGATGGTGACCAGGTGGGAGCATCTCCTGCTCTGCCTGAGCATCCTACCATTGGGTAGAGGGAAATGTCACTACTGTTTCTGGAATAGTGCTTAAGTTATAATGCTCCAAATAGGATTGAAGCATTTTGCATTTCTAAGATAACAGAAAGTCTGCTAGGCAAGGTATTTCATAGCCATAGATTGGCAGTTCAATTGGCAGTTCATAGCAACATAGCATTCAATAATGCCACTCTAAAAACAACCTTGGAAAGGAGCTGCAGTTTTCAGAGGCAGACATAGCATGCAATGCTACTGAAATATCTTTTTTCCACTGCTGCTGGGTCATTCAGGTGTCAGAAATGTTGAATGTCCCTCATTTTTATGATAATATAGCCCTCACAAAGTAGCAAAGTTTGTGTGAACCTCTTGTCCATGTGTTATGACTATCATTACCCAAAATACCTTTTATTAGAACAAAATGCAGAAATAATCCTTATAGTCTGTCATCATCAGTGTTGGTACCCCAAGGCTCAGAAAAGAGCTCAGAAAAAGTGTCTGGCAGAATAGGTAAAAATGCTGTTATATATCAGCTATTTCCATATTTTAAAAAGTCCACAGGCAACCTTAACGCATGGATTCTCTGACTGTTTTGAATACCTAATTTCACAGCTCCATTAGATTCTTTATTACTTTTACTGAATTCTGGTAACATTTCTTGTTCAGTGCTGGAAGAAAGCTATTTCCTCCACATCTCTTTGTCCTTGTCCTGTGGCAGTCATTAGTGGTGATGTTGTGTCTGTAGGTCAAGACATATCAGAAATTGGACACCTTAGTAACTTTCTGGAACACACCCAGAAAGCAAAAGCAAAAAAAAAATAATTTGGTATTATGAATAGATGGCATGGCTCTGAAGTCTTCTGTGGATGACAGAGAGAGTGAAGTGTTTGACAGGACCCAGCATGCGAATCCACTACAGTCCTGAATTCTCAATTTAAGTGGAAAAAATAGGGATATTAACACCAGGGAACTTTTCCACTGAACAGAAGGGTTTTGCCAATCTCTTTTCAGGAGGGGAAAAATCCTCACATGCTCACTTAATTATGTGTCGAAAAGCTTAGGTTAGGCCAGATTTTAGAAGTTTAGCTAAATAAAGTTAGTTTCAAGTTACAGGAGGTTCACTACTTCAGCTGCTTCAGCATCTCCTCACTGCATGTGTTTGCCCTTTCTATTAGTATAATATGTATATGAAGCTATTTTACATGCATTCGGTTGCTGATTCTTGGCAGTCCTTACTGCATTTAATGTCTATAATGTGGAGGACACTAACATCCTTGTGAGGCTAGACTTTATGATATTCTTTGTTCTGAAAAACATTTACATTTGTCTTTTAATGATGGACAATGGCAAAAGCAGGCACCCTAGGGTCATGTTTTCAAAACCATTCCGTGTTTACAAGTGCCTTCTGTCAAGATCGCTGTTTCAGATCTTAGCTGAAACTGCTAGGAGAGCACCCCAAGGTCATTCATCCTTGAGCAAATATTTCGCTGTTGCTGCACCCTCTTTATCCAGGTAGGGCATCTTTTTCTGCGAACAAACTACTATGCCAAACAGTCCTCCATATCCAGCTGCTTTTGCTGTGAACTGCTCCCACAAAAATCACAGAGCATTTCAGAAAGATGAATTTCCTAAAGAGAAAAGCTGCAGACACAAGGCACTAACTCAACCCATTAAAGCAAAGACTAGCTGACAGTCTAATTCCTTTACTTTCAAGAGAACCGGTTATGTGAAAGCTACTCGATAACATAAACAGAAACAAAGAGAAAAAGAAAGCCCAGAAATTACAGAGAATCTTTCTTTTTCTAATCTAGTAGAGACAATTCTAAATGCCCGTAAAGTTGGACCATCATGTTCACAAGCTTCAGACATTGTCAAACCCGAGCAATGAAAGGTCTAGAAATGGCAAGGTAAATGCACAGCAGAAAAAGGACATATAGAGCCTGACTCTCTTCATGCTTCACCAGCTCAGATCCAGTGTGATTGGTCCTGCTAACATGCATTGATTTACTCCTGATTTATGGCAGAGTAAATGGAAGCTGAATCAACCTCAAACTGGGGCTCGCTACAGAAAAAGTTACTAATCTTAGATTCTGCACCACTCACACCGACAAAAGACGTAGGCTTTAGACTGAAGAAAGATGTTGACAAGTGAAATATATGGGGGAACCATAGGAGTGGGAAGAGGCAGAAATTACTCTTAGTTTAATGAGCTTTACAGTTATGTCCAGATGTCCCAAATGAATTGCTAAAGCATCCATAGTTTCATAGAATCATAGAAGTGCCAGGGTTGGAAGGGACCTTAAAGATCACCTAGTTCCAACCCCCACACCATGTGCGGGGACACCTCCCACTAGATCAGGTTGCTCAGAGCCCCATCCAGCCTGGCCTGAAAAACTTCCAGAGATGGGGCTTCCACCACCTCTCTGGGCAACCTGTTGCAGTGTCTCACCACCCTCATGGTGAAGAACTTCTTCCTAACGTCCAGTCTGAATCGACCCATCTCTAGTTTTATTCCACTCCCTCCTCACAGTTTCTACTTTATGAGAACTAGCACTTTTGAGAAGGAGGGGAGGAAGGGCAACAAGCTTTTCTGTGAACACTGAACCTTTCAACTCTACATTTGGAGACACCTGGCTTGCTTCTGAATCAACTCACCATCACAATGTCTCAATTTAATGTCTCATATAAAGTTTACGTACTGTAATCAAGCAGCAAACTGACTAAGAACAGAATCTGTCATAGTCAAAAACATACAGACCCTCTTTTTGCCTGCAACTTTTTAGACCATTTTCCCTTCCTTCTGTGACCTAGGGTGAAGGTCTAACAAGCCAGATCTTTCTGGAAGTAAACACCAAGTCTGTAATTCTGTCAGAGTTATTGAGAGCTGCGTTTACAAGCAGAAACTGCAATGCCTTTAAGGTCCATCTACTGTTGTTCTACCCACGGTCTCCATGGACACTGACTTCCTAAGATGAGACTCATGAAGTGGTTAATTTTCAGGGGCATTCCGTATCAGCTTGTTACCTTATGTGCCCTGCTGTTTACACCTTCTCAGAGAGAATGGTTTGACCCTGCTAAATGTATCCGTCAGGGACGGATCTCTCCAAAAAGTACTGTGGTCTAAGGGAAACACGGCTCTGCAGTGAGAGTGATGCATATGCTGATCACTTGTACCACTGGTACTGACAAATCTGATTCAAAAAATGAATACTTCATAGCATGAAATAACCCAGGGACCTTTTAAAATCTCAGGCTTCTTTATAGCTATTGTGTGGCTTGACTCACTCTCACTAAGCACACACACACAGAATGGCAATGCGACTACTGCGCTAGAAGCAAGGCTAACAGTATCCATGGGGATTTTTTAACAGCTGCATTCAAGAGAATAGTGTATGAATTCACATCTGAGATTTTCCCTGTTTTTTATGTAACTCCTACCCAGTCAAACTTGAACTGAAAATAGCATGACAAACCTAATCAGTGCAAATCTGTCCCAGCTGAAGACATGTTTTCTCCTTCAGCAGGTCAGAAGATATTAAGGAGGTTTAAAGTTTTGCCCTGCAAAATAAATCCAATCCATCACATGGTTTGTTTCTTTGAAAAAACAGTAACCTGTGGAACTGGTAATTAGCAGAGATATTCTTTTAACAGGAAGAACTTATTATTACATGAGTAGTTGATCTGAAGTTAATATGAATCACTGGCAGCGCAAGATCATTGAAGATCTGGCTGTAGAAGAGCAGCTGTGGTTAATGACAGGAAGAAGCATTTACAACTCATGGGAGAACACGAATATTTTCCATATTTGAATCTGATTTTAACAGCAAGCCTGATTAACTGTAAGAAAAGTGGTGCAAAAAAATCAAGGGAGGGAGAAAACCTTAAGGAATTATCTTTACCTACAGTGGCATCTCACATTCTATAGGAGTATTTTAGTGCTGTGCTTTTTTCCTCCATTTATACTGAATTTAAATGGCCCCTCTAAGTTGAGTGCCTCATTGCATTCACTACCTTATATGATAGAGTCTACCTACCTAGGAAGTTACAGCCCAGAAGTCTCATTCAGCTTCAAGAGAAAGACATGACTAAATAAATTCTGCAGAATAAATGCCTAATAGATTTAGGAACCTGCATCTGAACGTGGGAGCCTCTTAGGCATTTTGACCTTTGCATGTAATAATAGCATCTAACATACTCAAGTAAGTCAAAGGCATAAGTATTCCTCAACAGATACAACTGCAAGAGGGGTGAAACCAGGATATGAGACCAAAGCTAACTCAGGTAGCCCAGATGCTTTGTCTCCATGAGCAGACAACTCCTCACTCCAGAATTCCCAGTAAGTTAGCTGTGGATACCCATGTAAATAAAAGCCCCAGAACGGGAATACTCAGATCAGGCCAGCGCATTGCACTAGGTGATTCCACCTTTATTTACAGGTGCCTCTGAAAAGTTTATTCAACATTTTACAAGAGAGATTGTACAGGGGGGGATTCTGTTCTCATCTCAAGCAGCTGGCGGTATAAATCAATGGATTTTACACATCATTGACAGACATTCAGAAGCAACTTCATTCTTCCTCAGTTACCTCCTCTGACTGTTTGATTCCCACCTCCACTTCTAGCTCTGTGATAGGCAATCACTGAAGGCAAGACATGGAACCAAATATTTTAAGCAAAAGAAATCAGAACTGCTCTCAACGTGACTGACTATTTCAAGATTTTTTCTCCTAGTAAAAGATACGGCTTTATTTAGATAGTTCTTTCCATAGGATATACAGTGAGACAGTTTATCTGGGTAGAAAACATATGTTTTGTGGAAGATTACCAAATATTAAGGAAAGTTGGAAAGTGGTCCAACCCCCACTCATTTCTAAAGGAACGGCTGCACCTCAGTTCTCTTGTGTACCTATAAGAATCACTTGGTTTGTGTTCTTGGCTGCTAGTGCCAGACAATATGCCCAGGGTCTCGCAAGTACTAAAACATATGAGCCAGAAGGCTTTGTTCTTTATGTACAGGAATAAAAAAGAAAAATCAGATTTTTAAACAAAGTACAGCTGCAAAAATTGCTTCTGTCACCTCTGAAAAACAGTGATGGGTGCCATGCACTGTAAACTATAGCTGCAGAAAGGCACCAGCAGGACCTGCATTCGCTGAGTTCAGAGCTCTCAGCAAGGAATGCAAGTCCTGGGTTCTTGCTCCTACTCAAAAGCCTTGTCACTAGACAGTCACAGGACTAGAAAACAGGAGGAATGGCTTGAGCAGACTGGTTGCCGGCACCCTACCCCCTCTGTGATTTAGATCTCATCTGGCCTGACTGGATGATGCACTGATGCCACGTTTGGACTATACACTGAAAAATTAAAAAGGAATTCATTGGTGTCAGTAATCTTACCTAAAGTTGAATAATACCTTTATTAAAGTTTAATATATTGAAAATTCAAGAGAAAAGATGGCATGCAATGCTCCCCTGTGTTGAAATATGAAACATAACCAGGCATTGTTATGCTCATTTCAGTGTAATTGCTGAAGAATTGTCCCATTAGTCTCTGGCAATTTGTGAACAGCAAAAAAGAGCCATATGAAGTGAACTGAAAATAACATCATCAAATAACCTACAAAGGAAAATAGAAGAAGAAAAATGGTGTGAATACAAGGTCAGCACTGGACAATAAACATCTAATGTGTGTGGCTGCAATATGATTGCTCACATTTAAATATTTATTCATTTTACGGATAATTCAGTCCAACAAAATTATAACTCTTTTGCAGTCATTCTTATTTGAGCCATCCTTTATTCCTGCATCTATGTAAATCCAAGAGGATGACTAAAGTTGATAAACAGCCTATAGATCAGCTCAAATTATCTGTGGACACAGACTGTCCTTGGGGCTTCATGGATTTCATGGATCCTAAAGCTGAGTCCTGTAAGCACTTTCAGAGGGAACTGCTCATGCTGGTGGGACGCTACTCCCCTGTACTCCCCTGTTCACAGGGCAGTGTTTAAGGGGGCTGTGAAAAATACCATAAAGGTAATTCCTTTTGCAATGTACTAAAAAATACATACTTAAACCACTCTTTGGAAACTAGTTCCTGGTCTACTCTTGTAACAGCCCCTGAAACCTCTGATGGTCCTAAGAGGAGATCACACATAGGGTTGTATTTTGCCACCCTTTCAGGGCACTTTGTGAAGTGTCATATCTTTTGCCGCTCCAGTTCAAGTAAACACTGCAGGGTAGTGTTTTATTCCAGTAACACTAATGCCTATATCAGGTTTGTAAGATGGGAGGAGAGAAGCGATGGAGAGGATTTGGAAGAGGAAGGGAGTGTTACGTACTCCTGTGGGTTTGAGGCCATTTAAATTGTCCACTGAGGCCTGAAACAGTAGAATGATATTCATGGCAATTGCATCTCTAGTAATTACTTCCAGGCTGAAAGAGCTCATTGTTCCTAAAATGCCATCCTTGATCAACTGTAAATTTCAGGCCCGTTTTGTAAGGGTCACGGTAACATTCAAGCAGCATTTTAAACCCAGTGGCTTTCTGGAAGTCCTGCACTGTGCTGCTTGTAATGGTACAGTCAAGCACTGTTTGTCACTACTCTACAGAAGCAGAACTTCTCTGTCTCTCTTTGCCTCAATGGGCATGTCGCTGCTGAGTAGTGTGACAGCCTCAAGCGTCTGAAAGCAAAATGGCTTTTTTTTTAAGTTTTGTTGTGAACCTTTGACCTTTTGGCAGCAGAAAATGCTGATGTTGACAGGAATTGTGTTTCTCTGAAGAGCACTTGGTCCAAGTGCTGTAGTTTTGGCAGCTCTGGCTTAAGCAGCTCCGAATCTCGATGCCATACGACATCCTCGGTGCTTTCATTTCCCTCATGCACTCTATTCATATTTGCATCTGTTACAAAGTGTTTCTTTGTAGCTCTTGTACTGAGGAGAAGTCATTGTTAACTCTCAGTGAAGAGCATTAATCATTTGCACTGATTGTATTTATTGTTTGCCTTTTGTCATGTTGTGAGTGTACAATATTTTGCTGTGTTTGTCAATTGCAAAAACAAAAACTGAAAGCAGCCAAACCCTGGGCCCTTTCTTTCACCCCAGTGTGACATTAGTTATCTAAACAATGACAACACCAACATATCCCATTAAAAAGTCATCATATCCTTGCTGCAAGCGCTGCGTTTACAGAGAAAAGGAAAGGGAAAAGTAGGTCTCCCTTTGCGTTCAACAGAACCACATTTCTAATCAATGAAACGCAGTGGCCTAAAGCAGGCACATAAGCAGCTCACTTAAGCAGTCCTTCTGGATGAGCAATATTAAACGTGCTTTCCCAGTAATTCAAGCCAGTGACTTCAAGGAAAGACTCTCTGCTATCCCTCATCTGTGGCAAACGGTGAATGCTACAAAGACGGCTCTCAGTATGGGGAGAAATCAACTCTGGAAGGAAGAGTAAGGAAGGAAGACTGTATGTAAATGATTAAATCATGAAGAAAACTATAATCAGACTACAGAGGATTAAAAAAAAAAAAACCCACACAAATTTGTTGTCTGAACAAACTAAAATACATTAAAATCATAAAGAAAAAAGGAATAACAGGAATGAAGAGAACCCAGTCTACTTTAGGGAAACATCAGTTTAAGGCAGCAATGAATAGCTAGTAAGGATGGCTGTGCAGCAGTAAGGGCATCACCTCGGTGTTTTGTATCCAAAGCTTTCCTGAAAACTTGTAACCTAAATTGCTAAAATTAGTTGTGCTGAATTCAGCAGACACTGCAGGTGCTCTAAAGCAGGTCATTTATACTGAGGTGTCTGTGGACGTGTTTAGTTACTGTTCCCCTAGCACTCTGATTTGCTTAGCTTTTAAAAGGTCTTATATCTTAGTGTGCTTTGAACTGACGCCAAAATGGAGATAAATGGTAGCAAATTTAAAGAGGTGACCATCAGGGCCATACATACACCTACATGTAGGGGCCAGAAGATGCAGCATCTCTTAGATAAGTGAGTACTGCCTAGGCAGAGTCCCCCCCCAGCCCACACTGTACATGTCAGATGTCTGTGCTCCAGAGTACATTGAGTATCAGCAATTGGGAAACACCACAGTTTTGCAACTAAATCTATAGGAATCCAGGAGTTCAGGTCTTCAGGCCCTCCTTACCTTGATCTGAGCAGATGCCTAACAAATAAGGACGTGAACTTAATTCTTCTGAAGACTTAATTAGTTTATCCCACTTTCAAACCACTGGAGTCATCAAATTTATGCCAAGTTTTTACAAGCTATCTGTTCCAATGCCTATTGATTTTGACAGATATTAAGCTGCGTGAACCAACAAGTAGAACCAGCAAGTGTGTGCTGGACTTATAAACACCACCTTCCTCAAGTGAGTAAACAAAGATGCACTTGAAACATCATTCATATGTGCTGTTGAGAGTCACAGCTCAATGGCAGTTTTGAAACTGCCTTTTATTCCTCTTGCCCAGTGTTAAGATATCGTAGAGGTACCTCCACACAGCACTGGATCCAGGATCCACTTCTGTCTTTTTCTTAGCTGGCTGAAACTGTGTGTTGCCTTTAAAATGCACAGTCAGCGTTTAGAATTGATAATTAGATAAACTTTCAGGGAAGTTAGGAGGTAATTTTGGCAATCTGGAACATTCAAAAAGCATGCGTCAAGACCAAAAATAGATAAAATAAAATATTCTTTCTGCTTATAATCATGCAGGTGGAAAAGCAATACGAGAGTTTTTCAAAATTTTCCCCCCTTTCATTCCACTTGTTCATTTTGTGTCTGAGGTTTTGTGGTCAGTCACAGAGACCACAAAATCCCTTTTCTTCTTTCTGTTAAATTATTGTTCCTCTTGCTGATGATTCTGTTTTGGTAAAACCTAGGGTTCTCACAAAATCAAATTAATCCTCTGACTAGAGCTTTAAGAAACTTCCAGGGTAATGAGGTCTATTGGGGGAGCTGGTAACAATGGAAAGCTCGTACAGAGAGGTGAAAATGGGATTAAAACCATTCTATTTGAAAGTTTTAATTAATATGTGACATGGAGATCTCTCTTTTTTTTCCTCTCTTTTTTAAACTCAGAAATAAAAGGAATCCAGACCTTGTAGTAAAAATTTTTAGAGGCACAGAGGCCCCTGAAGTCACTAGTAACCTGAGTGGTTTAGAGAGGGATGGCTGTGCTAGAAAGCAAATCTGTTGCTTCTATTTGCTACTTCCTGTAGCAGAAAAGCAAGAAGCAAAGAGTCAAAAATGGACAGAAAGACACATTTCTTATGTAACACATTGCTATTCTATAGATGACAAGAGCCACAGAGGATTCCTATGGAATATAGGCATATATGTATATTGGTAATACAGATTTATATTTCTTATTACTGGCAAAGGCATATCACTCTTGGACAACTCAACAGGGCTAAAGAGGGAGAAATGACAGAAATAAGACCAGATGACACAGAGCATCATGTCAAGATAATAATTCAGAAGTATTCCTGTTACTCAGAACAATTCCTGGAATAAGACATATTATTTACTGCAGACTTATTGCCCTTTAGACTCAAAGTGTCTTCTGAACTGAGATCACTACCTCATACATAAGGAGATTCATCACATTTCCAAGTAAATATCAAATAACAGTGGGTGACCTATATTTACAAAATGTATGTTGGGATAAAGTAACGTGCAGTGAAAACAGCTTAATATTTTGCCCAGATCTATGTCCTGCAAGAGGAGGCATTCATCCCAGCCTTCCCAAGATAGGCACTGTCTGTTTAAACATGTTGCCTCCATCTTTTCTGTCTGTATTTATTAACCCCACAGCACATTAATGGTGTAATATAGGAGACAGGGAAGCTCTTTAGGTGAAGGAGAAGCAGGTTTCCAGCTGCCAGTTAATATTTGTTGTATGCATAATGGAAAATCAGCATCAGTAAGACAGAGCAAAGGCACTAGTTAAATCCTATCTGAAAACGAGAGGCTGAAGGGCACAACTGCATACTGATGACTCCCAGGAGGACCTGGCAAATATTTGTGATGTCAGATGAGCATGAAACACTGTTTTCTTTATTGGACAGACAAGAGGATTTATTGAGCCCTTTATCCACCACAGGTGTAGCCGACCCACAAAACACAAATATTTATCTTTCTACCTACACAATGCCTCTGTGACACCAGGGGAAAGAAGCTGCTCGGAAGGCATTAATCCTTTCTTTTTTTCTCCTTCCCTGGCCTCCCCCACCCCCCTTTCCCCGGCTCCGGGAGCGGGGCTGCCGCCCAGCCCGCCCGCAGCCACCGCCGCCGCTACCGAGCGCCGATGCTGACACCCGCCGGCGGCGGCGGGGACGGCGGGATGGCTGCGGGACGGGACCTGCGCCCCGCTCGCCCTCGGCGATGCTCTCCCCGCCACCATGCGCAAAACCGAAGACCGCGATCGTATTCCATTCGCAAAAAAAAACCCCACGTAAATTCACCGGGATTTTTTTTTTCCTAGGTTTTTTCTAGTTGCTGCGTTGTGATCGCATCAAAGGGAGGCAAAGAAAGGTCTGTGTGATCTTGGGGAACCCAATTTATTCCCTCTGTTCAGATGAAGAAGAGTGTAGGCACTTTCTCTAGCACTGTTCAATATCTCAATGTCCTGGTTTGAGGTAAAACAGAACCAATTTTGCGTTCGGTAATCTTAATTTTCAGCAAGCCTCTTCTAACTATTTGAACTCTCTGAAATTAACAGCATTTTTTTCAGACATATCCGTTTCCAAATATGACCTACATTTATAGTTTATGTCAAGGAATGGTATGCAGAGAGGCTCCTGCTTATACTTATTGCTATAACAACCAAGGTCAGCTAACTTTGTTATTTGCCCCATTGGAGGATCGGAAGCAGAAAAGATAATACCCTAGAGGGGTTGCACCTGTGGGGAGCAGCAGACAGAACAGGTGACCCAAAACTGACCAACAGGGGTATTCCATCCCATCTGCACTATGCTCAGTATAAAAGTTGAGGGATCAAAGGATCAGCCTTCTTTCTTCAATGTCTGGCATCCAAGGAGGACTCCGTTCATTTGCCTTTGATCCCAATCTGTGCATTCCTGAATCCAGATCCAGAATCCAGTTCCCATCCATCACTGAGTCCAGTCTGGGACTTTCCAGTGCCTGCCGGTGACATGATCGTCATCCTGGGAGCTCAATACAGTTTTTTATATATTGTATATATTTCATTATTTTCTTTTTATTGTTTTATTGATATTTTCATCAAAGTAGTTTAGTTTCTTTTTTTCTAAACTCATAAGTCTCTTTTTTCTCTCTTCCTCTTCTCCCTGGAGGGAGGGGGGGGGAGGGCATCTGTCACTTTTTTCAGTGGCCAGTCCGGCCCAAACCATGACAATCTCACGAGACTGTCAACTTTTTCAGGCAAACAGCTGTTTTTCATCAGGACTGCTATGTGTTACTTAGCATGGGGCCTGGGGAAGGGAGGGCACTTGTTGTAAACTGACTTTCACACAAGACGGGACTCCTCTTTAAACAGATCTAAAATAAAAATGAATGTAAGTCAGTTTGCTCATGCGTAGGTAGGGAAATAGGTAGATGACAGTGTAGTACCATGCATGAATAGTGCATATTCTATAGTCTTTAACAAACCTTTTTAATAAGAGCCGCGCTATGAGACAGGACACTTAAACAGGAGCCTCCAGAATTTGAATATCTCTTTTTTTTTCACCTCTGGTACCTGAGGCACACATTTTCAAAGGCACCTATATCCTCATCCCCTCTGAAACACACCCAGTAAATCTGGAGTCAATGGGACCACAGGTCTGAGAGGCCAGGCCAAGCATAGCTGTGGCTGCACACATTTGTAGGACAAAATTGAGAAACTGCTTCAGAAAGAATGAGTTTACACAAGACAAAACTGTGGCCTAGACCATAGTTCTTATTACTGTGTAAATTAAATCATAGAATCGTAGAATCATTTAGGTTGGAAAAGACCTTTAAGATCATCAAGTCCAACCATTAGCCTAGCACTGCCAACTCCACCACTAAACCATATCCCTCAGCACCACATCTACATGTCATTTAAATACATGCAGGGATGCTGATTCAAGCGCTTCCCTGGGCAGCCTTTTCCAATGCTTGACAACCCTTTCAGTGAAGAAATTTTACCTAATATCCAATCTAAACCTCCCCTGGCACAACCTCAGGCCATTTCCTCTTGTCCTATCATTTATTACCTGGGAGAAGAGACTGACCCCCACCTCGCTACACGCTCCTTTCAGGTAGTTGTAGAGAGCGATACGGTCTCCCCTCAGTCTCCTTTTCTCCAGGCTAAACAACCCCAGTTCCCTCAGCTGCTCCCCATAAGACACGTGCTCTAGACTGTTCACGAGCTTCATTGCCCTTCTTTGGACATTCTCCAACACCTCAATGTCTTTCTTGCAGTGAGGGATCCAAAACTGAACACAGTATTCAAGGTGCAGCCTCACCAGTCCATGCATTAAACAAAAAGTTCCATTGTATGCTTGTTGTGCATAGGAAGTACCCAAGAGCCTGGCATACTTTGCAATAAACTTATATTTTCATCATTTAAAAATTTCTGCTCGACCAAGTAAGACTCTTGCATGGGATTTCTAGGTTCTTCTTCCAGCCTCCCTCTCTAAGAGCAATGTTTACACAGCAGGGGACCAGCAGACACTGAATATGAAGAAAATAAACCAAAAAATACAAAACATCTCTTATACATGTATTTAAGAATTAATTAATCTACAATGTATTTAAGCTATATGCATGAAAATTGACAGAGATGAGAATGGTAAAGAGTATGTATTCATAATTTATCACGTAAATGGGATCCTGGAACCACATAAATAAATGCATTTCTTGCTTGCTACATAAACAGATATTGTAATTTTACAACAGTCATGCGCTACCTAGAATAATAATTTACAGTCAGAGTACCCAGCTGTCTACAGAGTTTTCTGGTTTGGTATTCCAAATGCCACCTCGATGGTAAATATTTAATATTTAACATGAGTAATCAAGAAACTGCTTGCTTAAGTGTTTGAGCAGGGATCCAGTCCACCTGAAGCTGAAGGATCTGTCTTCGGTGGACAGGATCGCCTGCTGGAGACCACCAGGGACCCCTGCCTGCTGTCAGCCCCAGCCCCAGCTCCCACTCCAGCAGGAGGAGGGGGGTCCTGCTGCAGGGAAACGGGCTGCACTGGGGAGGTTGGATCCCACTGTTGCTTGCTTGCTTGCTATTTAGATCATTTGTTTGTATACGTGATTTTTTAACCTAAAGACCACCTCAGAAGGGAACATGGATGCAGAAGCAGAACATTAAGAATCATGATCTTTGATGGTTGCTTAGTGTATTCATATATAATCACACTCATGATTTTGAGTGTGTGATTTCTTTAAAATGAATGTGTGATTAGTATTCAAGGATGAATATCAATTTAATAAATAGAAAAAAGTTTCTCTTTCCACAGAGATTTTGCAACATAGTCTGTTTTAAGCTTACCAGTGCACAGCATATAATGCCATTATCTTATGTCTGTGTTGCTTTAGTTATCAAAGACTATTTCCACATGCATATATTCTAAGTAATAGCATTTTTAAATCAATTTTTCAAAGAGAGGAAATGTGAATAAAATTATTCAAAGCCTGTACGCTGGAAAAGGGTGACTTTGAAGAAGTACAGCAAAAATTAGATCTAATATTTAATTAGTAGTGAAAACTTTTGTCTTTGTTCTAGCAAAAAAAAGAAAAAAATCTTTATTTTGGGCAAAAGTTATTAATAACTAGAATTGCAATGTTCTGAAGGTTTGGGGAAAAATAGTTCTTATCTCTAAAACATAGATGTGTAACTGATGGGTTAGGTCCTCTCCAAAGGGTCATAGTGCACCCAGAAAGATGTAAATCTATATGTGCAATGTAGCCTTCTTACATGTCTTCTGCTTATTTCATACATTTTGAGTAATAGCACTCTAGATTTACATAAGGGTTTTTAAAACACTTCTCAGAGAGAGAAAATAAGAGTTCCATTTTTTTTTCTGCTCACTGAAGAAGCAGCAACTGATTTTTGTTCTCCTTTGCAGTAACCTAGATGCCACAGACTCTGACATTGTATTTCTTTGATTCTTCCTCACTCACAGTAGCTTCCAGCTCTGCATGCACATATGTGCACACGCATATATATGGATTTATTTTATCTTAAACTTAACAGATGCCTTTTAGTTTCTGAGAAAAAATGCTCTCCTAACTACAAATAAACATAAAAAATAGATTTGGGATGCCTAATATATTTGACAATCAAAGCTGAATTTTTTGTCTGTGATCATAAGAGCCATACGAAACTAAGCAAAAGAAACGTATGAAAAAGATTAACCTTGTACTTAGGCACCTATTCCTTTTGTTTATTATGCAACACACCTGAGTAATGTGCAGCGAATTCTCTGCCTATTATGTTATCTGTGACAGTTACTGCTTTCTCTAGAAGCATGAACCGAGGTAGCCTGAATTTTTTTTTTCCACCAAGGTTTTGTCAAAAAATACCAGTTTGTTGATGTCCAAGACTTTCAAATGTTAAGCATTCTGGATTTAAAGCAAATATTACTAAGTCTGAGTGAACCAACTCAGACGACTCTGGTTCAGTTGCCTCAGAGTAAGGGGTCTAGTGCTTCCTGGCTCCAGATTTCAGGGCCAGCTCAAAAAGATCCTCCCCACCCTGGTAGCTCCAGTTAGGGCTAGCACAGTCCCTTAGGCTGCACTACAGAGGAAAGCCTCCCTAGGCAGGGAGCCCAGCTGTCTGCTGCAGCCTGGAGTCTGGGTAGGAGACCACAAGCAGACAGCGTGGGCAGTTAAGACACTTTATGCCTGCCCAGGACTCGGTTCATGGTTTCATATAGCAGGAAGCTTGGAAATACTCGGAACCTGCCTCCTGGGAGCTGTTTAATCCTTCCCACTGGAAGGAGAATCACAAGCCAGAGCAAGACTTCTCAGGTCAGCAGTGGGGCCTTCACCTGGACTCAAGCCACCAGGCTAGCAAATCTTTGCCTGGATCTGCTGGCATATTTTATCCAGTGGTTACCATATGCATTGTAATGCCAAGTGCTGCCCCAAGCAAGAATCAGCAGGACACAGTCCAGCTTGTTCCCTCTCTTTCTGGCCCAGTCCTTCCAGTGTCACAGCTGCAGCCATGGTGATGAGATGGCACTGTGGATCCTGCAGAAACTTAGGTGTCTTGGGAAATAAGACCCAGGTGTTTACAGAGGTGGGGACGAGGGAGAGAGGGTCCTCCTAAAAAGCGTAGTTTATTCCTGTGTCTCAAGACACTGTCAGAGGAAATTACTGAACCCTCCAATCCCACAGCTGACATTGGTTACACCACTGCATATGTGACCTATCTGAGCAGATTCACACAGCAGGTGCCAGAAAATACCATACTCACTGTTACTTTAGAGGATTTCCAGAAGGAATATTCTTATTCCTTTCTGCAAAAAAAATCTTTCATGTATCAATATTGATTCCTCCAGAGAAAGAGGCCGAGTGGCCCTCCAGTCCTGTGATCCTGGCACTTGCTGAGGAAGGAGGAGAGCTGCATCATTATACCAGAAACCACTCACCAAAATTTTCTACGGATCAGGTAGGTATCCATCCCCATTCCCATGACAGTGCTGGGTAGTCATGCTCTTTTTCATGCCCAAGGCCTGACTCTGTGAGTATATCATACAAAATCAGGGACAAAAAAGGGAATAGCTTCAACAGGGTGGACTGACCTACCACCCCACCACTCAGAAGAGCCGTCAGGCTGCTGTAGAATCAGTGCCTGAGAGACAGGCAATGTAACCACAAACACTGAGAGAGAAGAAACCATCCATGTCCTCTGTGGCTGCTCCCTGATCTTGATTACTGCATGATGCCTTAGGAAATGCGGGAGCATGGAGCAGAATGGAAAATACGCATACCTTCCCCATGTTTCATGGATAACTGATGAGGCATGCCCTGCAAACACATTAAGACAACAGGCAAGGTGGTTAGAATAATGCCTAATCTGTCCTCCATGAGAGAAAAAGACAGCTGCTGAAAGCAGAGGTGCATATGGGCCCAATTAGGAGCAAGAAAACATAAATGTAAGAAAAGTAGGTGCTTTCAGGCTGTGGCAGCAATGGAGCATCTTTGATGCTCTGAGTTCTGAGGTACAGACAATTAAAATGGCAGCTGAGCTCCCAGGTTTGGCATAAATTCCTTTGTCTGTCTAGCTATAAAGCACAAACAGTGTAAAATGTCACCAAAAAAGGGATAAAAGCCATAGGTTTAACAAGACAACATTGTTTTTAAAAATTCAGTTTCAAGTATAATTTTGGTTTTGTACACAAATAAAAATATGCTTTTAACACATTTCTTGTCATATGCTTATTCATATGGCATCAAAGGGAGCAGAAGACTAAGTGAACTAATTAGTTTTTTATGAAAGGACACGTAGGGTTAATTTACCATGCAAGACTCATGGCCTCCTTGAATAAAACAATAAAATCCTACTCGCACACTTAACTAAGATACTCTCTGGCTTTATCAGAAGACACTGAAAATTTCTCCATAAATAGGTTATTGGAGTAAACTATCGGAGGTCCAGTTTTCATAACTGCCCTGCTAAACTGACTGTATAACGCCCAGGGAATAACTGCTTCTAAAATGCAAGTGTTATGGTTTGAAGAACCCACAACAATTTATTGCCATTTAGACAATTATTCTGTCACCTGACGACCCCTCCCCACCCAGAAAGGAGAATCTGGAAAAAACAGGGAAACTCCAGGGTTGAAATATAAAAAGATTTAATAGAATAATACGAAATAATTAAAATTGGTAATGCTAAAGAACCAATATTGATCCCAATACCAATATAAAATACACAAGGATTATACTCAGCCAGTTCTATCAGCAGGAAGCTGTGCACCCCCAGCCATGGACAGCAAATGTCGGACACTGCGAGCGCTACGGCTTCAGGAGGAAGGGAAAGGCTCAGGGGTCCGGCACCGGGGCAAGGAGTTCTTGCAGCCATCATGGAAGAGGAAAAACTCCTCAGCAAACTTTCTAATTTATATTGAATGTGATGTTCATGGTATGAAATAGTCCTGTTGGCCAGCTTGGGTCAAGTGCCCGGGTCTCGCTCCTCCTCAACCCTGCACCAGGCAAGGCTTGAAAACACTGAGACCTTGAAACCGACATAGCCTAGCTGGCTATAAAGTAAATATTTTCACAAATTCAGACACTAGAGTCTTCTAAAAATGCAGTTATCCCTAGCATTAGAAGAGAACTTACTGAAAAGTAAAATTACTGAAAGATAATTTAATCTTGTTTTGCTCAAACCAGGACAGCAAGTAAGCGTGGATATTTGTAAAATCAGATGCTACTGATAGAACTACCTGTTGTTCCTTTCATACAATGCAAACATGCAAGGGAGGAGTCTTCTGGGTATTAAAAGCATTAGAAAGTAATATAAGGTGTTCCTTTTCCTTTACTAGAATTAAAAATTATTTCTACCTTTTATTGAGTAATTGTTTTTTATTGGGGGAGAAAAACACCCAAAACAAACTTACCGATTCAAAAGCAAAACAACTCATCAAAAAATTTTCAAAGTTTCTCTGGTAACAGTCAAATGGCCAGTGAGGAAAAAAAAAATTCATATAACCCCTGATATTATTTCCCTATAAAATCACCCTTCTTCCACAGTCTCCCAATGCTAGTCCTGAACCTTAATTAATTTTAATTACTGACACTTTGAAGGATAGTTTAACACTCTGTATCCCCAATTTCCTCATTACATTATTATTTCTTCCAATCATTCTTTAATTTCCAGGTGCCCTCAGGACTACTTAATAATTAAAAAGATTTAACAGATACAAACATTAAGTGCTCTTTTACAACCAGACAAAACCAATATAAAAGTTTTAAACTTTCTTTGATGTGTAACTTTCCTGCTTCTTCCAAACACCTTGGATGGAAGATTGCGAGGGTGAGGTCTGTCACCGCTGTCTGGGAACCTAGGAGTCAAGAAACCTGACTTACCCAAATGTGAATCAGTGGAAATACCAAGAGGCAGGGGAAGAAATTAATTACTCCTACATCAGCCCAAATCCTCATGGTCATATATTTATGCTGTTGCTCAGAATAACAGGATGAAGGAGGAATGCCAGGGATGCAAGGACAGGCAAATCATGTGAGGATCAAGGCAGAATTGAGGCAATAGTCTTGCAATGCCTCACTGAAACTTTGATTCAAACTTCTCCAATTTCCATTCTCCCCTACATGCCTGGGTTTCCATCCAGACTGCCTCTTCTGTGATGTACAGTGTCTCCCAGGAGAGCTCCTGGTCTGCAGAAGAGATGTGGTTTAACTGAGAGTGTAAATGCATAGGGGGAAAAAAAGAGTACACGATGAAGTAAAATTAAATCTCACAAGATCCCAAGGCAGTGCATCCAACAGAAATACTTCATCTTTTCATCTAAAATATTTCATCTTTGGGAGTTGTTTTTTTTTAACAATAACAAATTTCTGAGATATGCAGATGATTTTCATGATATGTATCCTTTCATTTAATATTTTTTTTTGCTTTACAAAACAACACTTTAATGGAAAATATTCCAGCACCCTTAGCTTGTGCCTCAGTGGGGAAGCCACAGCCGCCTCTGTGTGACCGAATGCTGTTTGGATACAGTGGGGAAATCAGGGCCAAAAAGGAATATTTTTTTTGCTCTGAAAGTGTCTGTGCAAACTATGTCTTATTATAGCCATCTGCTCCTCGTGTGTATTCAGTAGTAGTATCTGTTTGCTTTAGAGGCTGAAATATACTTTTATGACTTTTACTACTTCTTGTTAGCACTGCAGAGTCCATTATGTTACAGGGGAGTGATATGGGTTTTAATCCATCTTGCACACCACAAACAGAATTGCTAAGGCCCAGGTCAGTGAGTTATTGTTAGTAAACTGTGAATATGAAAGGATGTGTCTTGACTTTCATCTTCTCAAGCTATGTGTGTAAGGCTGGCTGATAGAAGAAAAAAAAAAACCACATTGTTTTATTTAGGGATTGAGAAGATGAGGTTTCTCATTACTGAAAACAATCACGAAATCCCCATGAGACCATTTTTGCAGAGTCATTTTTTTAGAGTTGAACTTTAAAAGGTAAATGGCCCACAGGGAGCGAGCAGTATTGTCACTAATAGAAGACCTTTTCAATTTGAAATTGAGACATGGGGGCTCAAATGTTGAGGTGTTTGTGGGAGCTTCTTGCACATGTGAGGTCTGTTCAGCACATAAGTGTCTGTTATTTTCTCAAGCCATAAATGCTCCTTTTTTTCCTGTCGAAAGCTAATTTTTCCTATTGAATGGGTACCAGAAGTTTTAGATAGCCTTGCTTTAAGTTTTGTTCAGGAACAGAAAGACATATGTGTGATGATAGTAGTGCTGACCACCAGGTTGGCCAGAAGCTTTACAGAACTAAACGGATATTTGTTACTTTCACCAGATGCATATCTGAACATTTATATCAAAATTAATGCAGAAAATTACTTGCTTACTTGGGCAGGAATAAAAAGGCAAACCTAACATTCTTCATTACTGCATTTTAAACAAACATCAACTTATAAAGTGTCAGCACATTTATTCTTCCATCTTCCATCTGGCAGAGCAAGTTGATCAATAGGCAATAAAGGTGTCATCACCAAGAAAAACCTAATGAATCATTTTTCAAAATAGACCCTTTATAATTCATACAAACAAATTCACATATCCATGTAAATTTTATGTCCCATAAGACATGTAGCCTCACTGCTATTGGTGAATTTTGCTTTGAGAAGTTTTCTTTGCCTCAATTTATATTCACATTATTTCCACATTAAAAATATCACTTGGATCACACTGACTTTAACAAATGACTCACCAAAATTATTTTGGTCAGAACATCCCAGCCTCTCAAGCATCCATCTATAAGGTTTCCCATGTCATCTGAGTACATTTCAGACCAAAGGATTTTTGGCTGTGTTACGCAATTAAAATCCAAGTGCTTTCCTGCATCAAAGACAAATCATTTCTATTCACATTTCTTTTATTTCTGCTAACAAACTTGTCGATCAGCTGGGATATTCAGGAGCCCAAGTTCTTTCTAGGTACACCCTTCCAATTACAAAAGCTTTGATGTGGTCAAAGGTGTAGAATAGGATCCAAATCCGATTGCCACATGGGAGAATAATCATGTAAATTGTAATGAGCTGTTTTCTTTCCTTTTTTTTCCCTTCCCTAGAAGGCATTTAGAAACATTTTAAAGCCATTATTGTAGTCCTTTGCCTGCATATAGAGCTGTTGCTAATGAGGATGGTAACTACATGTTCAGTCCCAGGCTGGAGGTCTGTGTCAGCAAGCGGTGTCTTCAGCTCACCACCGCCTGGCATGGTCCTGAGGGAGGAAACACCAACATTTTGAGGGAACTAACAACTGTGACCATGCAGGATTTCCTGAACTTGTGAAAAAAAGATATGGAGAAGCTGCAAGCCTAAAATACCTATTCCAGCAACACCCACATGCAAACTTAAAGCAGTTTTGCTGTGCATAGGTTGTAAAGAGCCTTAATTCTTTAAGTGGCTTTTAATAGTGTTTGTATTTTACACTGAAGTCAAGGACTGAGCATTTTATTTCTCCAGGAAAACTAGGATACAGATGACTGCAGTCTCAGAGGCCTGGGGTTTAGCACAGGGTATTCTACTGCTGCTCTTACCTTCTGTTCCCCTTATGAATTCCCCCAGCCTGTAGCACCAGGACATAGAGCACAAATTCTGCTGTTTTGAGGCAGAACTACTTTGCCATGGATAAAGGCAACTAAGAAGTCTCAGAGTTTTGTTAGACCCATCATGACACTCTCAAGGACCACAAATGAATTCAGGCTGTGTCTATAACAGAGCCAACAAAACAACAGCTGTGTTAAAGCTTGACATGATAGTGACAGAAGACTAACCATGTAATAATTGCTGTAAATAGCATATATTGTTTCATGGTAATTCTGGTAACTAAATAGCAACTCTATGAGAAACAGTAGTATTAATATGGTCATCTACATTAGTGCTACCCCCTTCTTTCTTTAATAAGTGCACAATTAAGTGCTGACATACAGTAATAACATTTCCCCATAAAATCAATAATAAATTCTGCTTCATTGGAAGACAACATTAGAAAATTAGAGTGATAATTATAGCACGCACATTTCCTTTAGACGCATTTTCTGTTCTTGGATCAATGACTCACCAAGGGGATAACAGCAAAACCGGACTGTTAATGACTAAATTGTTTTTGCTAATGCAGAGATTTCCAAGGTCTTCCAACAAAATTTCCAAAGAAAATCTATTTCTTCTTGAAGTCTATTCACTAAAGTCACCACCTGCAGTTGCAAGCCCAGCCATAGGTTTCCCCACTCATTCAAGCAGCCTGAGTGTTGTTACTGTCTGGTCAAGCTCATGAACGTGCCATTAGCCTCCATTAACTTATTGCGTTTCAAGATCTCTCTAGCATGTCATTTTCTTCTCTCACCAATGTTAATCACTGGTGGGAAGATAAGGTGATTGATGGGAAGAAATCATGACTAAACCAATTAAATACTTCTTCTGACTGCTGCTAATAAATCTGAACTTTTAATGACCCAATTATTGGGTCTTTTGCACTCTGGCTGGCGGAGGGAATAAACAAATTTTTGTACAAGGTCTCATTTCACATACACAATTCAATTGTGGTACAACCTAGAAGTAATCATATCAATAAAATTAGTTATGAAAAGACGCAAGTTCATATCAGTGAAGTTTCTTCTTTGGGATGCCAGCACTAGGTTTCACTCCAGCTGCAAAAGCTATAATTTCTGGTCTAAAACAGCTTGCTGGCTAAACCCAATATTACAGAGCTGATTTGAAGGCCCAGAAGTGAGAGACAGGAGGAGGCTGAAACACTCTAAAAATGATAACTGATAATAAGCTTTTGTTTTAACCATCAATTTTCAGTAAAAAGACATGTTGAATCCTACCAAATATAATTATAACGCAAAATGTTTTTTGCTATTAACACTTAATGGTCTATAGCTTAGAAATGGAGTTCAGGGTCTTGCAGGAACTGGTATGAAACTCATATTCTTCACTGAAATCATGGCCAGACAGCGTATGTCAGGAGAGGAGAGCTGGTGCTCTTGGACAAAGTCCTGTCAGAGAATATAATACTACATCCTATGCTCTTCCTACATTTTATACCAGTGGAATTCCCCTGGTCACAATGCAATAAAAGAAGCTTTCTGTTCAAAAAACTAAATTAATTTTCCCATTTGTAAATGTGATGATCTTCATATTTTGCATAATTTTCATTAAAACTTAGCCATAAAAAGTGCTGATCATGCATTAAGAGGTGTTCTTCAATATACTTATTTCAAACCTGTAATTTTTCTGTACCGTACATGTTCAGGTTATTTATATTGTTTTGTTTAATGGCTGAATTACTCTTGTATGAAGCCAATCTTTAATTTATCAAGACAGGTGCCTCCTTGAAACACAAACTTGAAAAGCATTTGCAATCCAAAGAAAAAAATTTGAAAACTGATTTTTTCATAGCCATTTCTGATTAGTTTGAAATCTTTGTACTCTTTTGCTAGGAAATCATCTTTCCTTTCCAAAGGAGTCACTAGCAGGAATCAGCCACGGAAGTCTGAACATTTAAACCTACAGGGCACATTTTCACTTAAATCTGTTAGTGCAGTACCAGAATGCGGGACAAAAAGCCCCAAATGTTTTCCATGTACTACATGTCAGAGGGTCATACACACGGTAGTAACACTGCAAGTTTATTTCAGATGAGTAGGCAGCAAGTGTTAAAAACTCCCCCTCCCCTCAAACGTGGTCACAGAACTCATTCTCTCGCGCCCTCCGCTACAATGCCGGCTGTGCTCAGAGAGATGTAGCAGCTGTACGTACACACAGTGGTAGGTTTAAAATGGATGAGATTTTCAGGAACATAAAGCTCTTGGAAAAATAGGGCATGATCTTTGCAATCATGGGGAAACATAGGCAGAACCTTGTAATAGCTTGCTAATTGCCCTGAGTAAAGTAATTTGTTTTATCTGTCTGCCACTTGGTTTCCTGCAAAGTGCAAAAAAACTATTATGGGATTTTACTGAAACTAATTACTACTATTTTATCATGAAGGCTGTTGAAGCATAATCTTCTCCTTCTCTTTCTGCACTTCTCTCACGCACTATGCCTCCCCCTCCTTCCTCCTGAATTTAAAATCTTGTGGAAAGTCAAAAAGTACTTTAATCATCCAGTATTGTAATAGATCCTGCTTATATCCAGCCTCCCACTATAATAATATGGAGCCATAGCACAGTACAGCGATGTAAACTCTAGTAAGCTGCACACACCACTGCTTATTTGTTCACAAGGAACCTGCACCCCACAAAGTATAAGATGTGCTACGAGTATCGCCTGCCTCCCTGCAGTAACTGAGTGGTACAAGCTCCTGAATGACAAGTTGAGCTGAGGATAATTTGTTTCCCTTTTTTCCCAAGCAACTTACGCATGCAGGAGCTCATAAGAATTTGTTTTAAGCACTGGTGGTTTGGTGAATAAATAGTGACAGTGTACCCTGGTATTAATGCAATATCTGGTTTATAATCATAATTTGTTAGAAATCCTGAAATATCTCATTTTGATCATTAGCATGAAATCCTACTAATGTTGAGATACCTCATTAGAAAGGTTGGCAACTTGTCTCTGATTGAAATTATTATTCTTTTGAAATGAATGACACTGCCTGAATGTGTTCTGTCAAATCTTGATAGTTAATTAAATTGATTTTATTGGAGTCAACCACACAAAATGCAACCCATTAAAGAATGTATTTGACAAGAAAATAAATCGATCATCAGGCTCTCATTGATATGAAGATGAAGCACAGACACTATCAGCATTTCTCACCCAATATAACCAGTGATGGTTCAACAAGTGTCGATGGTACTAAGGAATTATGCTGCGCTTAAAAAAAAAGTACTCTCCTAGAAAGTTAATTTTTCTGTACAGCTGAATAAATGAAGATTGATAGTTACAAGGCATAGCAGCAAGAGGATCTTGAAATAAGAGACAAGGTGAAAGTTTTCTTTTTCCCAAAATAAGTAGGAAGAAAATAATAATTTTTGCCACTGAATTGTTGAAAATGTAAGATCAGAACTGCTCCTAAAGGAGGCTCTCACTCACAAATGCTTTATCTACCCAAATACACGTGCTTTCAAATATCCTATGGAAATGACACAAAACCAACGATAATCACTTTTTAAATCATAGTTGTGATATGTATTACATTTTCTTTTTCACATTTCTTGTGGGTTTCATACCCAGTATGTTGGGTTTTTTTAGTTTTTGTGTTCTTCATTGGCATCAGATCTAACCTTGGGATGTTCTTGCTGGCTGACTTTGAAGGCAAAGTTATTAAAGAAGATCTGAATCAAACCTTCAGTGTGTTAAGCATTCGAGCCCTTATTTTTGTGACATTTCTAAGTCTGCTTCTTGTAGGTGGGTGGATACTTGCAGAGGTGACCAACGAAGCAAAAATATTCTATGAATAATCACTCGCACGTATAAACAAATGCACTTTCAGTGCGTAACCAGTTATCCAGTTCCCTCCCCAACAGTGCTCACACCTCAGGAAGACAAAAATAGACAGACTGAATGAGATCCCCAACACATGTGTGACAATGGCCAAATCCAACACTATCACAGAAGGAACCTAAAGTCTATATTGTATTTAAAAGTCTCAAGCTACAGCCCATTGGTATTCCTTTGGGGGAACATTTTCCAAAGGGCTTCAGACCAGATTTTTAAAAGTGAAGTTTCAGATGCACAGATCAAGGAGAATTAAATCCTCCAGAAGACTTTCTTCATACCGCTTGTTGCAAAAGGCAACAGAAAACTATCTGCATATTTAGGCATCTAAATGCCTCCTTAAAATCTGCCTTTAAGTAGCTTAACTACAGCTCCTCTCATCCAAGTCACTGGAATTCAAAGCCTAAGTACCTCTGAGTGTCCTCATTCTATATCCTATAGGCTTAATGAGAGAGAAGCTCCTAAATCAATTGTGTGGGGGTTTTATTATTTTAAGGGTGATCTGTAAAATTAAACAAACCAAGCAACATTATTACTTTTCTTTAGCCACAGAAAAAAAATAAAAAGTTACCATAATGATGAAGAAGAAACGTTGTGCTGTATTGCCTAATTGCCTTAACTGCTTTGAACACTTTACATAAGTATTCACACAATTACAGAATGGTAGGGTTGGAAGGGACCTCTGGAGATCATCTAGTCCAACCTCCCTGCCAGAGCAGGGTCACCTAGAGCAGGTTACACAGGAATGTGTCCAGGCGGGTTTTGAACGTCTCCAGAGACGGAGACTCCACCACCTCTCTGGGCATCCTGTTCCAGTGCTCTGCCACCCTCACAGTAAAGAAGTTCCTCCTCATGTTTAGGTGGAACTTCCTATGCTCGAGTTTGTGCCCATTACCTCTTGTCCTGACGCTGGGCACCACTGAGAAGAGCCTGGCCCCATCCTCCTGACACCCACCCTTTAAGTATTTATAAGCATTGATAAGATTCCCCCTCAGTCATCTTTTTTCCAGACTGAAGAGACCCAAATCCTTCAGCGTTTCCTGATAAGAGAGGTGTTCCTATCCCCTAATCATCTTGGCAGCCCTTTGCTGCACCCTCTCCAGCAGTTCCCTGTCCTTCTTGAACCGGGGAGCCCAGAACTAGACTGCTATTGACTGCTGCTTGTTCTCTCCATCAGGAGCTGAACATGTAGTGACAAACTAGAGTCAGCTTCCCACCTGATACATACCCAGAGCTAACACAGCTCCAGATGACAAGTAGCTCATATCTTACCACCTTGCTGTGGCCTGAAAGAGGGTTACTGCACTGAGCGTGCAGGCACAGGTGTCCCAGGTCTGTGGGACTCAGGCAATGAGATACAAAGGTGTGGAGATACTGAGAGGATGTCAGATACGTGATTCATTAAGTGAGCAGTGCCCTTCCCAATCCTTTTGAGCCTGTGGCTTTGGCTAAGCAATTACCTGCTCTGCCTGGGTAGAAGTGACTCCTAATATATGTTTCTGGCAAATGACTTAATTTTTCAAGAATGCTCCAGCATGTGTTCAACCCTCACCTTTGTCCCCCACTGGGCATGAAAAAGAGCAGGAAAGAGCCTTCCACAAAAAAAAAAAAAAAAAAAAAAGAGGCAACCACAGAACCACAGTAGATGAAAACCAGGCCTAATTCACAGAATCACAGAACCACAGAATCTTCATGGTTGGAAAGGACCCTTGAGATCATCGAGTCCAACCAAACAACCTACAATCTCTGCCACTAGAGCATGCCCTGAAGTCACACCACAAGCAAAGGGCAATTTGAATAAATGGCTAAAGAAAGGACAATAACCTCTTCCTTTTTCTAAGGAAATGCTTTTTATCAGCATAAATAATTAAGAGAGAGAAATGAACCTAAATAATTGAATAAACAATGACCACAAAACAAAGCTTTTAACAGCATCAAAACAAAGGAGCCTTTCCTAAAGTATAGTGCAGGTCAATTACATGGTGTTTGAATGAATAAGATAGTCATAGAATCACAGAATACCGGGTTGGAAGGGACCTCGAGGATCATCTGGTCCAACCTTTCTTGGCAAAAGCACCATCTAGACAGATGGCGCAGAAGCCTTTCCAGCTGAATCTTAAAAGTGTTCAGTGTTGGGGGATCCACCACGTCCCTGGAGAGATTATTCCAATGGCTGATTGTTCTCATTGTGAAACATTTTCCTCTTATGCCCAGTCGGAATCTCCTCAGGAGTAACTTGTACCCATTAAACCTTGCATTTTCCTTGCACTCTGGGCCCTCTCCAGCCTGTCCACATCTTTTTTGTATAGTGGGGACCAAAACTGAGCAAAGTATTGCAGGTGTGTCCTGATAAGCGCTGAGTAGAGTGGGATAATGACTTTTTATCTTTGCTGGTGATGCCTTTGTTGATGCAACCCAGCATCCTGTTGACTTCCTTTGCCGCAGCAGCACACTGTTCACTCATATTGAGTTTGTTGTCCACCAGGAGCCCCGGATCCCTTTCTGCAGAGCTGGTCCCCATCTGGGTAGATCCCAGCCTGTGCTGCACTCCTGGATTATGTTTTCCAAGGTGCAAGACCTTACAATTGTCTTTGTTGAACTTCTTGTTAGCCCACTCTTCCAGCCTATCCAGGTCTTCCTGCAGGGTGTCTCTCTCTTCTAAAGTGTCCACTTCCTCACTCAGTTTGGTATCATCAGCAAACTTCATCAGGGTACACTTGATCCCATCATTCAGATCACTTATGAAGATATTAAACAGCATTGGACCCAATATCAATCCCGGGGGGACCCCACTTGTGACAGGTTGCCAGTTTGAAAAGGGGCTATTTACCACCACCCCCTGGGTGCCTGTCGGCCAGTTCCCTGCCCACAGTACAGACCACTTGTCTAGATTGTAATGCGCAGGTTTCTCTAGGAGGAGGTTGTGGGAAACTGTATCAAAAGCCTTGGAGAAATCCAGGCCGCTCGCCTCTCATCAGCTGAGCAGGTTACTTTGTTGTAGAAGGTGATCAGGTTTGTCAAGCACAATTTCCCCTTGGTGAGTCCCTGCTGGCTTTTGCTAATCATGTGTTTCACTTGACTTGTGATAGCCCCCAGGAGGATTCATTCCATAACTTTTCCAGGGACTGAAGTAAGACTGATGGGCCTATAATTTCTTCGATCCTCCTTTAAGCTCTTCTTGTAGATGGGGGTGACAAGAGCCTTCTTCCAGTCTTCTGGGCCATCCCTCAATCTCCATGACTTCTCAAACATTATGGAGAGCAGCCACTAGTCATTCAATTGCAAGAATCTTCTTCATTGTCATGGCTTATGAAGAGCAGCAGAGCCCTGAAACTGAATTATAGCTTGAGTGTTCACTTTGGGACCATAGGGTGATACCATTAATATGGATTAAATTAGTCCTGCAGGTTTTTTACATAAGTAAAAAACAGATGCCTACATGACACAGGACTCGACAAGTGGGGCATCACACACATGAACCAGCCAGGGAACCATATTTCAAGCCATTGCAGATTGTATCAGACAGCTACATCTATCACCGTGGTTCCTAAGTAGGAGGTAGGCACATAAGCAGCAGGGGGACCCTTGAGACAGAAACACAGCTTTGATCATTAATCTTACCATCGTTCTTATGGTATAGATTGAATGCAAATAATCATGGGGTTTAATTTTCCCTTGAAACAGAAAGCCAAGGAAGAAGCTGGCTTTGACAGATACACTACCTACAGCTCTGCCAGAATTCATTTCTTAAGATTTGTAAAGTCTCTGACTGCTATATTTCATGATTCCTTCCTTCCTAATCACATTTTACACCCTAAATCGGGATTTATTGCACAGAGCATGTAAACTACTATATCTACCAATGTGTAATTGCCCCTTGCAAAAGCGACACCATCTTTAATGTCTCTAAAGGAAGCCCTGTCCCATTCCAAGATGATATTGTGAAAATATTGTGAAAATTCAGAGTCTCTATTTAAACCTACAGATGCTGGAACATGGGTTACTGAAGTGAGAACTACCATGGTAGCAATATATTAGGAGTAAAATGTCTATGTTTCTGATGTAGAAACCAAATGATTATTCTTTGGTGATGTTAAATAAGGATTGCAACTGACATGAAGCAGGAAACCCATTAAGTAACTAATGAATAAAGAAAGAGCTTATTTCATTAGTAATGTACAGTAGGTCAAGAAAATTCATTATTTTAGTGATGTACTAGGGCAATTTCACTGTGCAGGTGCATATCACAGAGGCCAGGATCCTATGGCTGTTCATTCTATGTCACCTTAATGGACGATACATAGTCCATACAGAGTTAAAGTCAAAAGGGGAAAAGCTGTATTTCCACAGCTTGAAGGAACATTATTGCTAAAGAGTCAGTCTTCTCTTGCAGCTCCCCTGCCAAGCCTGTGCAGCATACAGCCCAAATGAGCGGCAGGGTAGGGAGCACTGGTAGGTTGGTAGGACGATCTGCTTCTCCTATATCCCTGAACTATTTGTCTTCCAGCTTTAAAGTTGATCTGCTATTTGTGAGCTTCAAAATGCCATCTGACAAGCCACCAACTATTGGAAGCAAAAAAATGTGTGTTTCTTGTCTGGAATTGGCAAAAAGTTGTCACATCTACACCAGACTTGAGTCTAATTTGCTGCTTTTAGCTGTACCGACCATGGAGGCCTTACGGTTGGTCCATTTGGAATAGAATGCAGTAGTCTGCTTAAAAAGGTCACAAACAGGCTCAGCCATGCTGTCATTGCCCTAGCTGAACTGCCATGCCTGAAACTGTAAAACAGCAACTGATGCTGTTGCTGGATGACTTCATTGATTAATCACGTAGAGAAAAAGCAGGGAGGGGAAGGGGGACCAGATCTGAAACCATGTTGAAATCATTTGGAGGCTGAAGTCAGCCTTCAAAAGGAAAATAAATATTTCCCTTCTCCTTTCTCAGACGTGCACTCTGTATAGCTATTGCTGAAAAACTGTTGTTTTTAAATTAGAACTCTGTTCATTTGTGTTCATCCGTCTCTGCCACTATACACATTGCGCTAACCACAAAATGAGTTGTAGCAAGGTGCTCTGGGAATTGACGGAAATAAAAGTCTCCCATAATTTCACAACAGCTCTCCCAGTTACTCCTGGATTTAAAATCATGCTTTAAAGGATAAAAAAACCCTGTATATTATAAAATGAGATTGCTGAATATCAGTATGCAGGCAGGTGGAAAGAAATAACTTACAGACAGCTGCGAGCAATGTGCATTTTTCTCACTGCAGAATTAATGCCGAATCATAGAGAAGGCAATATATGTATAAAAAAAGCAAAGCACTGGTGACTGCAGCATGTGCTCCAAGTAAGAGATGTTATGCGTTGCTAGCAGGCACAAAGAGGATTGCTGGGAAATCTGGGAAATCTGACATGACACCTTACAAAAAATGCTGGTACAGGCTTCTGAGCAGTAGCTAGATGTTCTGTCCTCTCCTCCTACTACTGACCTCCCCACCTCCAGTTCCTAACCACAGTAAAATAACAGCAAGAGCTCAAGAGTGATGCTCAGAGTGTGTCCGGAGAGAAGGGGAATACAGTGGAAAAAGTCATACTGGTACTAAACGTAATGTGTGCATCAGGGAGCGCCTGTCTAGAGACAGAAACACTGGTTCCTGTCCCAGAGAAAGCCTACCCAATGCATGGCCAATGTGCATCGTAATTGCCTCTGTTTCTCAGTGCAGCCCCACATGGCAATGTTGACAACATACATTAAGGTAAAGGGATCAAACTTGTTTGCCTAAATTATCACCATATGCTCTATTCAGTTGGACAAATACAGTCCTATGTTCATTGGTAGTATGAATATATCAACACATGAAAGCATCGTCATTTTTAAGGTCCTTTTCTTAGGAAAATTCTCTTCACCTTACCTGGAAACAAAAGCTTTGTATTACCATTGTTTCCAGCTGTCACTAATATGTCTCAGCAAGCTCCTGATGAGCCATGAAATATTATCACAAGATGGAAATCATATTAATGGAACTGCTTAGGTTTGCGGTGAAAAATTAGATAACCTAATTTGTACTTCAATTTCCAAAGCACCTATTTGTTAGCTAAGTAATTTACCACCATCTTTCATCATTTAAGTCCTTATCCTCTCTGAAGATTTAATTAGTTTCCTTCTCTGTCTCACAAGCGATTTTCTTGAACCATTTCAGGCAGTCCCCAACAACCCCCCAACAAATGTTCCTGAGAGTACAGAGGAGAAATCAATAACTTCCATGCCTGGTCAGTAAAAGAATGCAGCATTTTCTGATAGCTGCAAACAAGATGGGATTTAAACCACAAATGTTTCCCAGTCAAGCATGAAAACAGCACTGGTACCCTGCTGGTAAGCAGCCCTGCAGCCCGAGATTGACCAGTGGCAGAACACATCCAGGTTCAGGCCTTTTGAAAGCAATCTGCCCTGAAGAAAGCCCATAAATAATCTAATGTGGAACAAAACCGTGCATTTCACCCCCCATAACAAGCACACAGAGTGATGTGAGAGAATAGCTCATATCAAAATGCTTCCAAGATGAGCTCAGTTCAATAAGTTCCCATTTATTTCTTTGTCTGACATTTCTTTTTCTACCATATATTATCCAGTTTCACTAAACTGCCTTATGAATATGTCTCTAAATTAACCTCAAGTCTACTCCTACTTGCTTTCACAGAGGTGGTGTAAACCTGACGCTAAATTCAGTAAGGATAGGTTTGAGTCCAGAAAGAGTAACCTTTCCTTACTTTCCTTGTTTGCTATCTTTACTTCACCTTGGTCTAACCTTAATTACACAGTAACTTAATATTATCCTTCCTATTCACACAACTAAGTAATTGCCCTCTTTCTGTCATCTCTGCTATTTTTAACACACCCTTTGTTGTTTTTTGAATACTAATATAAACATTGATACCAATCGCAGAGTATGCAAACAGGCTACTGGGCTTGCACTTAACAGCTACTAGAGGACGACAATAACTGGGGACTTGGGGGACAAGGTGTCACCTCCTACATCTTTACATCATACCCAGCACACTGGGCCCCCAGTGCAATGAATAAGGAAGTTAGTGTTATTCCCACTTCCTTTACATTACATGTAAACTGTGAAATGTGGGGCTGTTTCTTTCGACTTCAGAGCAAGAACCATTTATGTCCATTTATATCTTTTCTTTCCACTGGAAGAAAACGTTCGTAAACAAATTGAATGAAGAGTTGAAGCGAGTTTGATTCTGAACACCCAGCTGGGTGGTAGCTTCAGATTCTGGCCCCTTCCACTAGGACTACTTTGCATTTATCCATTGCACCATTCAAACATAAAGTGATTGTGCATGTTGCCTCTTTTGGATCTCATCCTCAGGCGCTTAATTCTCCCTTGGCAGATAGAGAAAGCTTAGGCACATATATTAGTTGCATACATTGAATTAGGACAGATAGACCAGGTCTGTTCAATGATTCTTTAAGCTCAGTCTCTGGTGTTTGCTGGAGTCTCATGCTTAATCAGAACAGGGCATGCATGGAGTGTTACTTCCATCATCCTCTTACTCAACATTCAGTGGATTTTGTTCTGTTTCCCAGAGCCAGGCATGCAAAAGACAGTTGTTTTGGCACAGAGTACTAATGTGCTTAACCCTTTCATCTTGGGTAGTCTTGGTTCATAAGGTAGAAAAAACTTAGAGAAGGATGAAACCAGTACTCAGGGCAGCTTGTGACCAGCACACCGGAGTTGCAGGTGCAGCCTGCAGGGGCTTGCCCAGACTCCACAAGAATTTGGTGAGTGTTGGTCTACTGAGATTCATGTTGTCCTCCTAACTGTTAGCCTCTGATCGCCACTACAAATTAAATAAAAGTGGATGGCAGCTAACAATAAATCGCATCTTGGAATCAAGCTATGGTCATTATGGCAGGTATCATGCCTGATGCAGAACAAAGGATTTTGGTAAGGGCTGTAAAACCTTCTCCCTTGAGCATGCTGAAGCTCTGTACTGCCATCAACACGATTTACGGGCTACATTAGCACTCTGCTCATGAGCCTCATACTCCCCAGAAACTTTTGCAATTGGGAGGGTGGAAAGATGCTCATAAAATAACAATATATTTGACATGCTGTTCAGTAGGATCAGAAAGCAATCTGCAGAGGTCTGACTGTTGACAAGGAATGCTGTTTAAAAAATCACAGTAACTGTCAAACTTATTCCTTCTACCATCCAGGATACAAGGCCAATTTACAAAAAGACCTTGAGGAGTCATCAATCACCCAACACATCTGACAGTCACACGAACTGTATAGCCTGGCCAGGCATTTCAAGTCCTCAAAGGCAGCTGATGGTTCAAGCTTCAGTAACTTGGGGGTAGTTAGAAAGGCTACCAATCTGCACAAGAGAGGTAGAGGTTTTCCTACATGTCAGGTAACAGCTTTACCTCCTGCTTTTTCCTTTTGCTCCTTTCCAGTATTCTAATACATCAGGACTCAGTTGTGACTTTGCCTCAAGTCCCAAGGAAGGTGCCGTTACGGTTCAGCCCCAGCACGCAACTAGGACCACACAGCCACTCTCTCTCTTCCCAAGTTGGGGTGGGGAGGAGAAACAGAAAAGTAAAAGTGGTAAAACTCATGGGTTGAGATAAAGACAGTTTAATAGGTAAAACAAAACCACGTGCACAAGTAAACCAAAACAAGGAATTCATTATCTGTTTCCCATTGGCAAACAGGTGTTCAGCTACCTCCAGGAAAGCAGGGTTCCGTCACGCATAATGATTACTTGGGAAGACAAATGCCATAACTCTGAACATCCCCCCCTTCCTTCTTATTCCCCAAGCTATATATGCTGAGCATGAGGTCATACGGTTCGGAATACCCCCTTGGTCAGTTGGGGTCAGCTGTCCTGCTGTGCCCCATCCCAGCTTCTTGTGCCCCCCCCATCCCCAAACCTGCTCGCTGGCCAGACGGTGGGAGAAGCAGAAAAGGCCTTGATTGCTTAGCAACCACGAAAACCACTAATGCACTGTCACGCTATTGCCATCCCAAATCCAAAATACAGCACTACACCAGCTTCTAGTGAAAAAGTTAACTCTATCCCAACTGAAACCACGGCCGGTACTTGTCATGTCTCTGTGTAAAAGACAATGTCTCTAGAAAGGCTGTTCTCCCCAGTGTACTGCATGTGATATTAGAAAGTCCGAGGGGACTCTTCAGCCATTTCTGTTGCGCCCTGCAGGGATGTGCTACAAACATCACATTCTTTCCTTGCTCAGCCCAGAGGCTGGTGTGCTTTTGAGCTAGCCAAAAATAAAATGCTTCCATGGCATTTCCCTCAAGTTGGAGATTCAATGACACATCCCATATTTGTTAACCTTGACAATGGCTTGCTGCTTTTCATTTTCTTTCCCAGTTAGTATCATTCTTTTTCTTTCAAATTCTAAAACCAAATTTTACCTAAGAAAATACATTTTCATTATATAAGACATTATATGGAAAAGAGGTATGTCCAGGGAATCAAGCAAAGAATGCCCTAGATCTCCTACAGTATTCCTGAATGTATCTTACAAAGTCATGTGCATAAGTCACGTTAATAAGTTCTCTTTTGAAAATGTCCGTGTATGCAAGATAGAAGCAAATGTATCATCATACACTGGCCCCAGAAGAATTGATGCCAATGACTTGCCTATTTTGTCCATTTCTATTTCCCTTTTCTTTATTATATTCTCCCTGAGAAACCTCTTTCTCTTTAACTGTCTCCTTGCAGTCTTGAAAACACTTTTTCTCAGTCCCCTCACAGTTCCTGGTGTATGAACATCTGACAGGGTTCTCAACACACCTGCTCCAGCAAAGAAAAACGATTTCTTCACAGGGGGAGATTTGTTCTTAGCTATTTCAAGTTACAGCTGCAGCTAAGCTCTGTGTAACACTTGGAAATAAAACAATTTTTTAAAAGGTGGGGGGAAAAAAGAAAGCCTTTGGGATCCACCTTCATTTGATTCCAGGTCACTATTCTGACCTGGACATACCTCTCCACCTTTCACTTCCTCTTTGCCTTAGCAATGTGTACAATATATTACAGCACTATTTTTCATCTTTTCTTTAGTTACAAAAGGTTTTCCTTTCTCTGAAAGGTTACCAGCTCCTACTAGCAGTTGTCTTAGAGCAATAGCAAAGCCAGAGCAGTACTTTTCTTGGTGCAAAATTCTCATTCTAAGATGCAATGCCTAAAATCCATGTGACTTCAACATACTGTGCCCTCATGATATTTTCCGACACTACTGTGTGGCAGGAAAGTCTATCCACTCCTGGACAGAGAAAGATATGCCCACATACATATGCACATATACTTGCTTTTAAATTAATTCATTATGTTTTACTTTCCTTCTAAAATACAACAGCCTTCAGGTCCACTCTGCTCTTGCTGGGCTAATGCTCGTTGCCAGAAACTTGAAGTAAGCACAGTTCAACCCATTTTTCACAAACAAAAAGGTCAAGATCTGCTTTTTGGCACACAGCTGGCACTGCAACTACCACAGACATCGCTGCTGAAAAGGGATAGGGCTTTGCCTGTGACACAAGCTATAGGAAAGGGCACAAATAGCAGCTTTCCAACAACACATTGTTTCTCCACAGCTGAAAGGCCAGTTGTGCTTATTAAGACAACTAAATTTCCCAAGGAAAGGTGTTTGAAAAAGCGTATACCTGCCTAGTTTCTAAAAAGGCTGGCCAGTTTTATTCCAGTACTCCAGTTTTACTCTGCCATAAGCCAGTGCTTTATTCTTGCATACACATCCAATATTGACATATTGAAGGATGTGGAGGGCAGGTGTCAATCTCATGTGAAGATGCTTAGCCATGATTTGCTTGTCTCTAATATATGATTATATTATCACGTGAAATCTCGCAGTATCTGCAGAAACAAATTCCAAAACTGACATTTCATCAGCTCACTTGGCAGGAACAGAGGCAGGGAAGGAACCATGTGCATCACCGAGGTGTGATTTCTACAATAATATGTACAGCATGTTTAATTCAGAGGGGTCTACACAGCCCTTTGGCCTGGAATACCTACAGGGCCTTGTTCCTACTTTTCCTATAGCTCTTCAGATTTGCAGAAAAATCTAAATTGCTCCTGGGGTGGTATAAACCGTACCTAGAAAATGTTATTTATAGCAGCCACAGGTACTTAGCTGCTGAGAAAAACAGAACCACTCTCTTGGTTTTGTCTGTATTCTGCATATGTCCCGGCTCCATCTTATTGGTCTCACATGAGACTTTCTGTTTAGGGTGTCTGGGCACGACATTCTCATCCCACAGAGATCCATCAACAGGAAATTTGTCATTAGCTTGGTATCGGTTTTCAGCTCATAACAAAAGAGATATGAACATTGCTACCATTTCTCAAGAAATGTCATAAAGCCAATGGTAATTTTTACAAGTGAAAGGCCATGCACTCTTAAAACACAGCATTTATCGAATACTAAAAGCCACCAGCTTCTATTTTATCAGGAGGATGCATGTGTTTAGAAGACTGCAGGACTTCCAAGGTAGCTTTATGTATTAATATTTTGCAAACTTCTCAAGCTTCTGCACAATTCTGTGTTTTGTTAACAGTTCAGGAAATTATAAGCCAAAAGAAAATGATCTTTGAGCAAGAATTCCCAGGAGTAAGGACCTTCAGAAAGAATGAATTACAGGGTACCTTCAGAAACCAGAATTAAATTTCCGTTCCTTATCTGGGTACCAGCCCAATTTCTACAGCTGTATAGTAGTGACTACTAAGAAGTATGTCAGGCAGCTTAATAGTGAATTTCCAGCCTCCCTCAAATTCAAAGAGATAATTATTCATAACATTAGAGTTGCTTTTTGAAAGCCTCTCTCTTCAATCTCCATGAATTATGACCAAGAATATTAACAGGCTTGAGTTTCATGACAGGTTCTTTTCCCAACTCTGTATTTTGGGAGACAATTTTGTGTGAGGTAAGGTCAGATTCCTTAGCCTGCACATGAAAGTTTTCAATAAGAAAAGATCACAAGATTAGTGGAAACACATAAAACTGCATGACCCTTTAGAAAAGAAATAGCTTTCTGGGACCAATGCAAACATAAGGATCTGAAGTTCTGGTGCAAATGCAAATCAGGTTAGCAACAGAGGTGCCAACTTTTTGTCAAATATCCTTCTCCTTTATGAATAAACATCTCTCATTGTACTGCTTCATCTTCAGTGCTCAATCTTTCAAGTAATGTGAGATTTTCTATGTTTTTTCATTAAAAATATCCAAAGTTTCAGAAATAGGATGAAAAATAAAAATTAAAATATTTTTCTTTTTCTTTTTTTCTTTTTTTGCATGATGGAAATCCCGTTCTCTGTCTACCATAAAAAATATTAAATGTCTTTCATGAAGAACAGCTTTCTTCAGAAGAAAGATTTGCATCACCCCTCCATTTTTTTCCTCTCCCATTACTTTGCAGGGGGAGGATAAAACTTTATCACGTTGCTCAGTAAGTAGGTGCTTACCCAGGTAGTGAGCAAGAATTAATGGTGGTGTGGAATGTCTGGTAAAATCTTAAAAGTTTTTACAACTTTTTCTCATTTAAATTGATTGGAAATGCCAAGAACAGATACTAGTGGTGTGGTTTCAGAAGAATATTACACAGAAGTTTCTCCTCTGTGGTTTTGACTACAGCGCTGCAAGGAATGTTATACTGGCTCTAGTGCATCTCATTTTACTTTGGCCACAAATGCATCAAAATGTAACCACCTAGTCTGAGAGAAAAGAAAGAGAAGAAGATAATTCAGCCTTCCTGAAATAAGCACCTAATTTTCTTATTAAATTAATTTTCTCAGTTAATTCCAATAGGACCTCCAGAGGCAAATCTTTCAGATGTCAACATCAGATGTCTGCTTTGCTCCTCCAGCACAGGCAGCCAGGGGAAGTACAGGATACCTGCTTTGAATCCAGCCCTCCTCCGAGGACAGGTGACCTGTGGAGCAGTGCAGCAGGACAGAGGCAGATGGCTCCCCCACACCTACTCAACACACCTTTGCACAACTCAGGCAAGAAGAGTGTTGCCTGTTTCTTAGGCCTTTCTTCAGGTTGCAAAGGTTTGATGCTGTATCTACCCTCTTAGAAAGGCATTCACACCAGTCATCTATGTCCAACCTCTATGAGAGCTGGATCCAGGAATACAAGAAGTATGGCCCAGAGGGTGAGTAGATCAAATGGAGTTTGACTCACACCTATGATGGGCAGAAGGGGATACAGAACCCATTCCCTGAAATGTGCAGGCATTTTATAGTAGACCAGCATCGATTTGGTTTTTTAAATAACTGAAGGAGCCTCAGAAGCTCTAGGAGAGATCAGAACCAACAACTTTCCTTCTGCCCAGCTGAGTGTCCTAACCCCCAAGTTAAAGAGAAGCTGACTATTCTCCTTGAGGTCTCATCATGTTTGCTCCTTTAAGCGCACAGCAGCACAATGTTAATAGTGGTCTTTGCAAGGTAGTGAGGAGCTCACTGGCTAGGGCATCTCCCTGAAACATGTGCTGAGACACTAGCCAGCTCCCAGGAGAGCTCTTACCAGATGTTACTATACAAAAATTGGACAGCCTTATTTCCTGTGGTAGTTATAGCAATAAATAACTTCTCCAAAGGACTATCTACCCATTTCTGACTGAGATAGTAGTTGGTAACTGGGCACCCCAAAGCATGCAGAGCTGCCTCATCAGAACCATCTGGGAAACTTTCAGAACAAGAAGAAAAGCCTCTTGAGCATTTATGAATCTAGAGTTTTTCTAAAGATATCCAAAGGGAAGTCTGTCTGCTCTGTCCATTGGGGAATGGATGAGAAATACCAGATACCTGCACCAAAATCACTGCAGAAAAGTTGATGAGCTTTACTGTTCTCAGAGCTTCGGGAAGCATTTTTTGTGTCTCAGTCACAATTTAGCACAATTTATGTAGATTGTCTCCTACAACCGGGTCCTGGGCCCTCTGATGAGGTTCAACAAGAATGTTAGTTGAATTCTGCTGCAAATCCACTGTAATCTCTCTGCTGCTTCATCACATTACAGAATTATGTGACCATAGTTGTAAAACCATTTATAAATCTCACTGAGAACATTTTAAGAACAGAATTTGAAATATATAAAACCACGTAGACACATATGCATACATGTTTTCACACCTGTACAGCGGACATCAATATTTACAAGGAACACCCAGAGCACTGGCATTTCAGATGGCAGAGTAAGCTCAGCCTGTCTCTAGGCTGACATCTCATGAAGGAATTACTCCACTTCTGGCATGCCCAGGAGAATAGGCTAGCAAAATAAAGACAGATGCCAGTGGATTAAATAACACCCAGTTCTAACACTGTCTTACAGCACAGATGTTACTGACTTCTTGTCTATGTTTGCTTTTGCTTTTTCTAGAGCTTGATCCTGTATTCAGAGCCATCTGGCACACACAAGCTGTTCAAGGCAAAGCAAGTGACCTCCTGTAGAAGTCATAAAGACAGCAAAACCTTTCCCCTAAGAAAAACCTCACTTAGACAAACTAGAAGATAGTCTCAAGGAGGAGTAGGCACAGCCAACATATTTTCTCCAACATGTAGACAGCTTTGGAGAGAAAAGTAGTTTCCATCATCCTGTAAAGAGGATCCACAAAAGATCAGCCATTGTTCCCAACATGATACAGTGGGTGCACTGGTGTATTCATGTCTTGGTGGCATCGAGTCTGGTGGCACTGATCTCTTGGTTTAGTGTGCCCTGTCCATGTTCTTACAGCTAATTCAGACAGAGGTGGGGGATTTTTCCTCTGGCATAATGAGAGTGCTGTAAGAGGATTATTGCCCTGATCTACCAGGTGGGGAAACTGTACTTGCCAGGATCACCTAATATTTCATCAAGACAGTTCTTGTCATTGCAAGAACCTGGGACTTTGCCCTTGACCTTTTCCCAAAGCATAGCTTATTTGTGATTTTTATTTTTATTTTTTTTTATTTTAGTCCAGGACATAAGCTTGTAAAGAATAAGCTTGTAAAGAATTTGAGGAAATGTTTTGTGGCCTGTTATGGGTTGAACAGACATTTCTTGATTAGATATTTGTTCATGATTCTCTACAATTTCTTGAGACTGGATTCAACAATTAGGAAGCCCCATAAATGTTGTTTGTGCTTTCTACTCCTTGCTGCCAGATTGGCAGATCTCCCATCGAGCAATCCCACAGTCTGCAGAGCAAGTGCTATCCTCAGGCTTAAAGCAACCCCTTAAAGATTTTTTCCAGGAGGAAAATGGCTGCAGGCTACGTCTGATCTCACCTCCCCAAAAAAATCATTGTGCAGGCCACAGAGTACTGAGACCTTGGATAGCACACTTTCTGAAATAATTCCATAATTCTCGTCCTTCTACATCTTGATGCCCACACCTCATGAGTGCTACCGCAGACTGTGTTCTTGCTACTGACTGAAAGACCTGTGGCAGTGTAAAGGATCATTCCTGTGTCATTCAGACCCCTGGAAGAGTCACAGGCAACACCCTTCAAGGTCTCTGAGTGATGAACACAATATTTTGAGAGCTTCTGAGTAAGAAGACAAAAGAGTATTTCAGCAACAACTATATAGTATTCAGCAAATAGAAGATTTCAATCCTGGACCATCTAAGGGAAGAAAAAAAAAAAAAGAAAGCAAGCAACAGATGTAGTATTGGATAATAATGATTCAGAATTATTTAATGCATTGTTTTGACAGACTTCACATCATAAAAGTAAAAGCAGACCTTCTTAATAATAAAATATAGATAGAGACAGAAACACAGCAGAGCAACAAAGAACATAATGGAAGATATTTGAAGTTATTTTGACATTTTTTTTCTTTTTAAACAATAGAATTTACGTAAATTTGTAAACTAGCCTGAATATATTCATGAGAAGTGGGAAAACAACAAGAAATACTGTTAAACTAAAGGCTAAACTAACTCTTTCAACAACTTAACACCAGCACTAATAGAACAAGGACATGAAAATTACTGTATAGCAAATATCAACTAGTGGCTGTCATGAGATCATCAGTGTCAGTGGACAGCATCCCTCTGACTTCTGTAGGATGAAGATGTATTTGACTAGCTGTGGGATGCTGGTGTACTTCTTTTACTAGAAGAGAAATTTATTTATATTTAAACATGACTGGAACTTGAAATAAGGCTTTCTGAACAGAAGACTAAATGTAAAAACACCTACAAATTCAAGGTGACTTTAGTCGGCTAACATTTACATCTCAAACTGTGAGGCATCATAAGTACCTCCCATTTAACATCCAAATTCAGAAGACACCCCAACATATGCATCTAAAACTCTGTAACTGCCTAAACTGCCCATCTCGCAGATCTGCAGGATTTACCATGCTGTCCACTGAATCCTCCACTTCTGCCAGCCTGCCAGTAGCTGCCCCACTGCATAGGGAGCCCTTAATGTCACCCAACTCATGTTGATTATCCCAGCTTGTGGCTGGAGAACCCACACTGGGAAAACGAAGCAACCGGGATCCCCTACCAATACGAAAGTATGTATTTAAACCGCCCTTGAGCTTATCCAAGTATAGGAAAGGACAGGCAGAAGTTGCAGTCAGTTTGACAGGAGCCGGTAACCTTAAGGTGGGAGTTAGGAAAGACAGGAAGGAGAAAAAAATAGAATGGTTAATAGGTATATCAGTGGGCAACAACAGGAATTTGGCTGGGGAAAGCTCAAGCAGATGTGAACAAGGAAGGGCCAATGAAAGAATGACCTGAGCTACAGAACCAGGAGGGGCAACAGGCAGACAGGGAACAAGCAAGCAGAAATGCATACGGGTGAGGACAAAGGCAGATCTGGGTAGGAAGCTACCATAATCTCATCAAATTCACACGACAGCAAGGGTGACTTCAGAAGAGCTGTGGGTGCATGTCTGAGAAGACAGAAAAATGTGCAACATCCATGCCTGTGCTCCAGCTTCCACAGTTTTGTATACATGGCCCACATCAAGAAGCATTGCCTCAAAATGATGCCAGGCATTTTTTATTTTGGAGACAGATTGGGCCCAGAAAGGGCACTGATATTAACACCATGCTTGCAGTTTGCAAGTTTGCGTGAACACTACATTCAGCACATTAGCAGCTGTTTTCCCCAGTAGATCGGTTGTCAAACTTAAGTCATTTTACTATTTCCAGGATCAAGATAGAGGTGTGGATATTTTTGGACAGCATATGAAACAGTTTAGCAAGTTCTTAATCAGTTCAGGAATCCAAAGTGACTGTAGTGGCTGTGCTGCGTGGCTTGAAGAACTGAACCCAGAGCTTTGGAAGGGCCAGTGAAAGCAAAATTTGGATATCATGAAGGTGGCTGACCTAGCAGTAAAGGGAGAAGTGAGCAGGAAATTAAGTCAATCTGAATTAAAAATGCAAAGTACACGTGTCTCTGACAAGAAATAAAGCACAGGAAAGGCTAACAAATGGAAGGAAAGCAAAATACAGGTTCTGTAGGGATGTCGTAAAACAGTTTCTGTGGCTACATGTCTGGGTTTAAAGCAGCCCACCCTAACCAGCAAGAGAGAGAGGACTGAGAAGTGCTGGATCGGAAAGGATTTGAGAGCTTGCGTCTCTTCCCATATCATTTTCTGACTTTCCCATATCTCAGAAGAGGGCACTGTGGGATGGAGAGCTACTAAACATGAGAAAATTCAGCCGAGTTCTCAACAGGAATTGCTATCACCATGTAATTTGCAATTAATTACTTCTTTTGTTTTTATCCAGAGAACCGTGTGTGATCTATTTGCTCAAACGCATGAGCATTCAAAGGCAGAGCTCACCCATTCTCTGATGTTAGAGGAAATTCTCTAGTCTTTTGACATCTCACCACCCCCGACCACAGAAAGGTTTACAACTGCTGAGGGGTTTTATTCCCAAGGGCAACACCTTTCCTTTTTTGTTTTTTTGCACTTTAATTCTTATTAACAACATACAAAGAAAATGGTCTTTATCCTTGCTGAGACATAATGTCTCTTTAGCGATTAAGGTGAAAGTAGGTGAACTCTCAAAACAGATGAATACCAGATATAGTACATGGACAATTAAACCCAAATTATATGAATTCTACATTTTCATGGATAACACAAATATTGTACCTGCTTCCCTGTCGCCTTCCTCTTTATGTAGCTATTTATACCTGTACTGCACACATCTAAACTGCAGCCATTCTGAATTGTATATGCCTGGGTTTGTGTATGTATGTGTATTTTATATGTTCTGTCCATAAATGTAAATGAATGCACAGTAGCAAAAAGCAGTAGTAAATCAGTCGCTGCGTTTTTCTTCTGTGTTCTTTCCTTGATGGAATCAATAACAAAGCCGGCCAGCTCATGATGAAGCAAATTTCCACTCCTGATAAGTTGAAACTAAGTATTTTGTAGAAACATGGTAATTTCTGTGAGCATTTATTTAGGTAGGGAAATATTTTGATTTTTGATTTAAAATTGATTTTTCATTTCATTTTTATTTGTAGTGCTGTAGAATGTTTTGTTACATCCTGTGACACTATAAAAATTAATAATGTAAACATTCACCTGAAGCATATCAATGAAGAGGGAAAAAATGCTGAAGACTGCAGTGTTCCACAGAAGCTTAAAATTTGGGATTTTTTTCCATTTTAGAATGGGAGGTGAATATCAATAACAAAATTGTGAGCAAGACATGCTGATTTAGCACTAGTCCGGTCTAATTACTAATCCACCAGAAACTACTAGGATGCCACCAAAATAGGAATTATTTGGTCTCTCTGATATTTTGGGGGCTTCCGCAGTTTTTCCACTATCGCTGCTCTGTTTCTAAAACATTACATTTCTTTTGGCTTCCAATCCCTGGAATTTATGTTCTATTCCATTTGGGTCTTGCCAGCTTCTTCTTCTTTTTTTTTTTTTCTTTCTCCTTCCCTTCTGACTTTTAGTTTCGGATAAATCCAGCTTGGATTTTTCATTTATTTTCTATCCATTTTGACCTCTCTGTCATCTTACTTCCATCCCAGCCTGCCAAAAGTGATTTTGTTTCTTTGAACACTTAAGTCACAGTTATATCCTACCTACTTATCCCGTAGCTGTGCAGTCATATAGAAGCACGCAGCTATAGCAGTGTTGTGGAACCTCTGCTCTTCCCTCCTTGGTCCCACCCTGTTGCTCCCCACTCTGGCTTTACCTGGGTTTGCTTCCCAGCAAAACAATGAAGGAGCAATGAAGATGCTGAGCACCTGGGTCCAAACCCAGCACGTAACCAGGAAGACTGCAAAGATTTATAAGTGTTTGTTGCATCCAGACAGTTAGATGAAGCCATAATGCCAATTCCTAATATTTCAGTTCTTGGACCAGAGGCCAGACCAAGGTGACGGACGTGTGTGGCAGACAGAGGAGCTGCAGACACCATAAAAATGCATTCACCAACTCCAGCGAGCTGCTTTTTTTCGTGGTGTGCTCATGTTCCTTGATCCTTCCTCACCATCAGGCTTGTGAAGGATCAGTACCAGGGTCTGATCCATGGGCCAGGATGTCAGATCCAGCCTCCCAGAGCTGACAGGCAAAAGATCATGCAGCTTCTGGATCCCAATGAAGGAAGTGTCCAGCTGTTTGACACTGGCCTCAGAGGTGGCTTCAGAGCTTGGAGCAGTGCAGTGGTGTCTGTGAGGTGGCCTCTCACAGCAAGCACTTCGGTACTCCGGGGCAAGGGCATTAGGTAAGCAAGCCATGAACTGGGAAGGGGAGGGCTCAGTTAGTTGTTTGTTAATGCACAGCAACAGCCACAGCTCACTTTGGATCCTGCTGGCTCTCCACAGAAGCTTCTCTAAGGATGCATGTTAAAATTGCGAAAAAAACCTTCTTGAGTTTTACTAAAACCGGGGAGCTTGTATGATAACATAAGTGTGTAATGAATGCTATAATTAAGGCTGAGGACTGCTGCTGCTTTGGATAATTTATGGGAATTTCTTGTGTGGAGCTGTGTTTTGGAGCAAAATGGACAAAGCTTAATCACACTTCGTATTAGGGTCCCATTTATAAATGGTTAAGAAAGAATTAATACATTATTAAGAAACTTTTTAGAGAATGTTCAAATAATGTTTAAACCACTAGGTCAATAGGGGTTAGATTTACATGATGTATAAGTCCGAAAACCTCAGGCTAGCTTCTATCTCAATTAGCTTTTATTTAAATTTCTCCATATGCTTGCATTCCTACCCATAAAATTCCCCCAGTGTGTGACTTCTGCCAGCTGGTATGCCAATTGTCACGTATGCCTTGACAGAACTGATCATCTCGGCGTAGCTCGGGTCTGTGTATGAGCAAGAGTGACAGTTTGCCAGATTTCAGCTGCAGCAGCAGCTCACCTGGAAAACGTCCTCAAGCTCCTCTAAGCCTCTGTCAAAGAGCAGAGCCTGCCCCTAGCTCGTCACCCAGGTGGCGGAGTACTTACTTGGGATGCAAGCGGACAGGTTGACCTCCCACCCCTGTGGGAGGCAAAACTGACCTGCAAACTCACCCCCCAGGTGGAGGAAGAGCTGCCCTCTGCCTCAGGAGGAGCGGTCTGTGGCGTGGAGAGGTGACCAAGCCTCTCCAGAGGACTGGGGCATCTGGGAAAGGGGGTTTGGCTCTGAGGCTCAGAGGAAGACATGGCAGTACAAAAGGAAAAGCAAGCCCAGGAGTTTGACATGAAGGCAGCAGCCAAAGGAGACAGTGGCAGGACTGCAGCTGCAGCTATTTCTGCTGATTCAGTCCCAGCTAAATCCCATGTTAGCTGCAGGAGTCATCTCACTTAGATCCAGCCACGGAAACCGAGGCACTTCTTCAGACATCTCTTCAGAAGAGCACTGGGCCTCTTTGAAAGGACATCCACCCCTTCTTAACTTACACCTTTACTATCCTCCAGATCAAATACTCTATATTTACTGTGAAGTAGAATACAAGGCTTGTTCCTGGCCTGATCTGTACTTGATATTTAATCATTAGGTGTTACACCAAAGAACGTGAACCACAGCATTGCAGGCAGTGTCACTTTTTAGATAGTGGTGCTAGGTTACACTTTGCAGAAGTAAATCATTAGTAGCCTTCATCTAATTATCTGCATCTTGCTAAGCAATCTCCACATTAAATGCCTTTGATCAGATATTCAGATGGTTTAATTAACAGACTTCAGAAGCCCATGTCAGTTTTAAGATCTAGAATTCTGCCCTTTACTAATCATTAATAAGTACGTCTTTCTGCCTTCCTCCATCATGCCAGTGCTGCCCTTCGCTGCAAGGAAGGAAGCACAGATGAACCTTTCTAACCTACACGCATTTATTAACCAGCATCCTTTCTGTTGCATGTTTTTTGTTTGTGTTAGTTGTCATTAAAAATAAATATTTAACCTATGTCAGGAAAGGCACCAGAGACATAATAAATATGATCTTCCATGATCATAAATCTACACTCATAAGCCTGCGTCCCTCATCTCTATACTCTCACATAGTGTGTTTTATGAGTTGGAAATGTTCCAGGCCACTATTTTGGATCTTGTTCTCTGGAAGATGAGTTTTGTGTCTCTGGGTGACACCAAACAGAATGTCACTTGATCGGATTCTAGAGTTTTAACCCAAAGTTGCCCAAAAGTGGGATTTGGAGAAAGATAGATCTGTTATACTGCTGTGGAAATGGTCACTCCACCTAACGCAAGTTAAATCCACAGAGGTTTAGCTTCGCTCCTTCCATAGGCCATTGAGAGAACTTAAGCTTCTGAACTTGATCCCTTCAGGCCACATCCAAAGCATGGGGCCCTGTAGCACCTGCCAGGGTGTGCTCACAGCCAGGCCGAGCTGCACTGCACCCACGTGGCAATGCAGGAGGTCCCAGAGTTAATCCGCCTTCAACATCCATCCCCTGGTTTTGCAGCTAGAGAGCTCAGGCAGGCAGCAGGGGAGCTGCCATCCTCGCCTGCAGATCCCACGACCTTGGCAACAGGGTATCGGACCTCTAGAGAGAGCCTGCCTCACAGGTTAAGCTGAGTCGCCCCTAAATTAAATCCCTGGCATTGTGCAACACAGATGTTTGAGAACCCCATCCTGCTTCCTGCCTATATTTTCTTTTTATCTTAGTGTTCCCCCTGGAATTGCACACTGTCACCAATATTTTTTTGTTTTGTTAAATAAGATTTAAATCAATAGGCCTATTATTCCCTTTGTGCTTGTTCATTAGACAGTGTGGGAAGTTACGGCACACTAGTGAAATCACAGTCAGAAGTAGATTTGTGTCTGCAGGTTTTATCAACATATATAAAACTGACATTCAAAAGTGTGTCTAACTCTTTCATTACAAAAATTTACTTATCTCCCACATCCAACACCAACAACAACCAGGAAGGAGTTTTCTTAGTCAAACAACATTTGACACTCCAAAGTGCAAAATGAGCTTGTGAATGATACTAATTTACCAAACAATCATTGCTCAGGCAGTTTTACTTGCCAAGGAAGCATGACAAAGAAAACGCAAGTGTTCAGGGAATTGTGCAAGCAATAAAATGTTATTTTACTGTACTTAAAGAAAATTAACAAAAGCAGGCATAGAATAGTTATATTGATGTTTTTAAAATTACCTAAGTGCAATAAGTGAACAAGGATTGAGGTCAAGAAAAGAAGGACTCTTTAAAGGTGTTTACTCTGATAAGCAATTTTGTTCTTCAGCCCATTTGTTTTTGATAAATTGTCTGTTTCTGCATCTCTGTGTTTTGCTTTCCCATATTACATAGGTACACCAGAGATTCTCTAGACTCATTTTCCAGGACACTATGTTTTGGCAGGTGGAAAACATACCAAGGTCCTGCTTTTTAAAATGCATTGTTCAGCTCAACAGTGCAGTGTCCAGACTTCAAACATCTGGGGCCCACTGACTCACCAGAGTTTTCAGCCCCAAAACAGGCTTTTTGTTTCCTGATAAAGTGCATGCAAGGAAAGGAAAATCCAGATGCTGAAGTGGAGCCAGAGAGCATGCCAATCAAGTATCAGTGAGGATAATTGCCTGCCAGGGGCTGAGCCCATGCCTGCTCCTGTTTAGTTCAAGAGGCAAAACCTCCAACACCACCTGGGCATGCAGCTGAGCAACTCGCTTCCATACTTCCATGCCTGCCAATGCTGTTCTGACACTGCCTATTTATCACCCACCTCTCCTGATATCAGCTAACCACTAAATGTCCCAGATGCCCCCATTCTGGCACGTGAAACCTGAGATCTACTGGACTAACAGCTGGACCGCATTAATAGAAGTGCTTGGATTGGAAGAAATTCACCTTTAATTTAGGTGAAGGATTTTGAGACATTGAGACACCAGGACTTGCTTTCATTGTATAATTTTAATGCATTCTATCCCTTCTTTCCTGCCTCTGATGATAATATAAATAGCAAATATCTTCAAAAGTTGGACCGGTTGAGGGATAAGTTTTAAAAGGAAAATCTACTTGCCCACTTTGTCTTCTTTTCCTTCACTGGGTTTATCCTTAAATCACTTCATGTGGTCCAGATCAGTGGGTTTAGGCTAAGTATTACTGAATTTTCTACTTGCAAAGCCAAAGCAATTCTTCAGCATGTAATAACCAGCCTTTTGTGTAGAAAGCAGCCAGGAGCCATTTTGGTGGGTGAAAGAAACGAAGTGCTTTTGTAACTAAGAAGAGCAAAAATAAAGACATGACCTCTACGTTCCGATTTTCCTAAACCTGAAAGGTTGCCTGCTGATTCCAGGTAGCAGCCAGATCTCACATCCTGGACAAATACATTCCCTTTCAAGTGACTGTCTCTGAGAAAGAACAAAACGCTCCAACTCTTTAACAACATATATATAGATAAAAATAACCCCCTGATAAAGGAGAACAGTCGGCTATTATTTTCCAGGTACCAGCACTTCATATATGGCAGAATGCTGGGCACTTTCTCTCTTTCAGACAAGACAAAGCAGTCAATCTAGTATTTGCTGGAGTGTTTTTACCTCTGCACTCTTTGTAGGCCCTCTGATATTGTAGAACTTAGTATAGTCATCTAAAACACACAGCTACAACCACACACTATATCCCTGACATTTCCCAGCTTCTGAACTCTGTTTTCGCTCATGAATTGCAATCAGCGTTCAAGGATTTGCTGCTGAGAATACAGAGATCCTTGGCCTTTGTATTGATAGCACAAGTGCTTCCCTTTCTCAGGGACTCTCCCATCTTTCAAAGCCTTTCAAAGGCTTCAATTTCTCCCCAAGAAGGAGATGCACATGAAGGCATAATTCAGTTCCATGGTTCCATTCCCATTACTGTTCATATTGGGAGCCTTTCCTCACCTGGAGTTACACTGGAAAACATCTTTGCCCACCAGCCCCAGTAACAGCTTGGCTTCTTTGGAGATGTATCAGAATATATCCTCTCCTTCTCATTGTAGTGTTTCTTCTCAACCTCTTCTCTGGAAGTTGCTCTGGGTCTGGCCATGCTGAAGTTCCAGCAGCCCATATGGTGATGTGCTCCGCAGCCATGAATCAAGGCACTGCACTGAGGTGGCAGTCTCCCCAAGAGGCATGGGTTTGCATCCTACTCCTGAAGGGTACCTCTTTCTTGACCACTTTTCCCATGGATGCAAGGTACCAGGCTGTCGGATCCACACAGTGCCAGGCGCCAGTGGCCACTGGTGACAGGGTACTTGAATGCCATATGGGTATGGGAGGTAGAGTGCTGTACTGGACATGCTAGGACTCCAATATGAACTGGAGTCAGAGGAAATCTCAGTCCCTTTGGCAGCAGACTGCAGACCACAGTTTGCTCTCACATGGAGGGGTGTCCAACGTGCCTGAAATATGCTGCTCCAGGGGTGGAAGCACAGCCTTACCATTTGTCATGGACTCATACAGACTGCACTGGAACAAGGTGACACACCTGAACACTTGTAATACATCAATGACATCACTGTGTGGGCCAAAACAGTTGAGGAAGCATTTGAGAAAGCAAAAAGAATAATCCAGATCTTTCTGAAAACTGGTTTTGCCATAAAATAAAGCAAGGTCAAAGGACCTGCACAAGAGATCTGGTTGTTGGAAATAAAATGCCAAGGGGGACATCACCACACCCCTATCGATGTGAACCATAAGATATCAACTGTGTGCCCACCAGCTTATATCAAAGACACACAACCTTCTCTAGGAATTCTAGGTTTCTGGAGAATGCATCTTCTGGATTACAGTCAGCTTGTGAGCACTCTCTGTCAAGCAACCCCAAAGAGCAGCATTAAGCCTTTGAACACATCAAACAGGACACAGCTCCTGCAACAGCTCTTGGGCCTGGACCGGCTTTGAGACTAGTGCTCTACACTGTAGCCAAGGAACATGGTGTCCCCTGGAGCCTCTGACAGAAACCACAAGAAACACAAAGTCAACCTCTAGGGCTTTGAAGCCAGGAGTATTCAGGATCTGAGGCCCACTATATCCAAAAAAAAAAAAAAACCCACAGTGGTACTAGCAGCATATGAAGGTGTTCAACCTGCTTTAGAAGTTGTTGAATCACAACTCTTCTTGGCGTCTTGAATACTATGTTGCACTGGATGGTCAAAGGGAGAGTTCCCTCTACACATCATTTGACTGAAGCTACGTGGAATACGTGGGTAGTATTGATCACACAAGGGGCTCAAATGGAGAATCTCAACAGCCAAGGAATCTTGGAAGAGATCATGGACTGGACAGAAAGCAGAGACTTTGGAACATTACTGAAGAAGACTCACACCAAAGAGGCATCACTGTACAAAGGATTATCTGAAGGTGAAAGGCACGGGGCTCTGTTTACCAACAGATCCTGTCATGTTATAGGAAACCATTGGAAGTGGAAATCTGCTGTGTGGAGTCCCGTATGACATCAAAGCTGTCAAAGGAGAAGGTGAGTCAAGTCAGTTTGCAGAAGTGAAAGCCATCCAGCTGGGCTTAGACAAAAGTGGCCAGTACTCTACCCCTATACTGACCCTACGGGCAAACGCCCTGTGGGGGTGGCAATGGAAATAGAACAACTCGCAGCACAGAGGTAAACCTATCTGGGCCAGTGGCAAGACATCAGTGCCTTGTTAGAAAACATCGCTCTGAAGATACATCATGTGGATGCTTGCAAGCCCAAGAACCGCATCACCAAAGAACATCAAAGCAATAAGCAGATAGACTAGGATGCCAGAATTGAAGCAGCTCCATTGGACCTGTGCTGGGAACATAAGGGTGAGCTATTCATAGCCCCGTGGGCCCATGAAACATTGGGATGTCTAGGGAAGGATACAACACACAGATAGGCTCATGATAGAGGTGTGGACCTGACCTTTGAGGCCATCACACTAGGCAACAATGAACACAAAACACATGCCACAATCAAGTGAGCCATGTGAGCCATACTGGGTGTGGAATTTGGATAATGAGGTGACATCTCTGTGCTCAACGAGCAATTAAGACTGGCTTTGCTATCTCTTGTGCAAGCTGGGGGAGTGAAGACTTGTCTGGCTATCACAGGATACATAAATAACGGGGTAGTCTCAGGGAGCCAGGACAGTCCTGCTTTTTGTCAGCAAAGACGGCAAAATCAAGATAACAGAGACTTTGTGTAGTTCTTTGTTTCCTTGAGAGGCTACCATGCCCAATAATTGACCTTTGCCTCATTACCTATGAAATGTATATTAAAGTTGACACCCCTGTATAAGCTAATGAAAATTTTAGAGATCATGCTAAACATATATGACTGTAGCACTTGTCTCTCCACCCAAATCATACTACACGTCACCTAGGGGAGGGAAACCTCGCAATTTTGGGGACAAAAGGATGGAGAAAATGACTGTTAAATTGGGAGAGAAGGAACTTGATACCTGACGGACCTGTCAACAGGCTGTGTTCTCTTCCTCCACCCCAGGCAGGGAAGCCTTTCTGGGTAAGCGCTGCACCTTTCACCCTCTGGTGAATGTTACCCCAGATTTTTGTACTGTCATTATTTTTGCTAGCAATATTAACCTTAATTAATTAGCGCTATTGTAGTTGGTGAATTTATCAACAGCTATCTCAAATCTGCGACTGTCACTCTCAATAAAATAACTAATTTCAATTATTTGTGAATCTGATTCCATGAAAGTCCTTTGCAGGGACTCTGATAGTAAATCAGTGAAAGTCCTGGGACTCTGACAGACAAATATCAAAACTACAGTCCTTTTAACACGACAGTGGGTTATCAGTATGGCGAGGCATAGTAGACTGACTACACTGTATCACTGCCACAAGGGGGTGATGGGAAGTAGTGAATTAATTCCTCTTTTTGCTTTGCTTGTGTGCGTAGCTTTTCCTTTCCCTGTTAAACTGTCATTATCTCGATTCACGAGTTTTCTCACCTTCCTTCTGTTTCCCCCCCTATCACATGGGACAGGGATTGAGAGAGATGTTGGGTCAGTGTTTGCCTACTGTCTGGGGTCAACCCACAATAAGAATGGTAGTACAAATAGTCTAGTCTGGCCCTCTATGACCTAAGTAAATTCACATTTAGGAGAGATGCTGCAGCCAGGTTATTAAGCAACAAGAATCCTTACTTCTTGAACCAACTGGTCAGGTAAGCCAGTTCCCTCCTGTCAAGATTTTAACCCAAGAAAGGCACAGTAGCTGACCCATGATGTCAATATTGAACAACCACCCCAAGTTAGTAACCGTAAGGTACATAAAAGGTACTCAAAATACAGAAGCCTCATGGGAGTGTTTCATTCCAAAGAGAGAAGAATAAGAAGGCTATGGAAAATGGAGTTCAATGGACTGGCAGGGGCGCAAAATGCACATAGGAGGCCAAATTTATGGAATTATTTACAGATTGCACATTAGAGCCTCAGAATGCATTGCCCATGAGAAAAGATTACCATCTGACCACAGTAAAAGCCAACAGTGTTAAATGGCTGAGTAAATCCTGCCATTAGTTATAAAAAGGGACCTTTAAAAAAAATTTTAAAAAAATCTAACTGAGAAAAATAAAAAATAGCTTAAATTCTAAGAAGTTGCCTGTAGAACCTTACCAGATGGGTCAAAAATGCTTGTTAAAGAACTAAAAAAAAAAATAAAAAATACTAACTTTTCCAAAAAACCATTTCTGGAAGGCTGCCAGAGAACAAGTCAGGCTGAAAAGTCCTACTTATATCTAAAAGAAACACTCGAGGAAGATGAATCTGAAGGAGAAAAGCTAAATTAACTCCTCCCCATGGTGTCCCTCCTGTAGGAGCTATGAGACTCACTGACACCAGAGCCCTTACTCATCAGGATGAGCATGGATACATAGATATATTGGAGAAAAGTAAGATCCAACATGGCTTTTTAAGGGAAAGAGACGCTTCAAAAGGCTATTGATGCTTTGTTAAGAGATCAGTGAGCATGTGGAGAAGAGTGACATGGTTATGTTGTGTACCTGAATTTCCCGAAACCTTTTGAAAAGCTTGGACATTAAAAGCTCTTAAAGATATTAAGCTGTCATAGAAGAAGAGAGAAGGAGCCTACTAATTAATAATTGTTGCTTTAAAAGCAGAGCAGTCAAAAATTGTGGCTGGTCAGTTTTTACAGTGGAACGAGCTTATCCCACAGGCAGTAAGTTTCAGGGCTACAGCCAGCTCTGTTCACCATATATTCAAAAATGAACTGTATGTCTGTTCACTACTATTAATGTACTGAGCCACTTTTAGTGAGGTGGCAAATTTTCAGCTGGTAGAAAAGCATTCAGGAAAATCAAACCCAAAACTGACCTCAGAGACTTGCAGAAAGCTCTCATGGTACTGAGTGATGGGATAATAAATGACAGAAGAGATTCAATGTCAATAAATGCAAAGTAATGCACACGGCAAAATAACAATCCTAACTATACATATGCAATGATGGGCTCTACATTAACAATTCATGAAAGACGTCTCAGAATAACTCTGGATAATTTCCTGAAATGTCAGCTCAATGTTCAGTAGTTGGAAAGGCAAAAAGATGGCTAGGAATAGGAGGAAGAGAATGAAAACAAGCACAAAACATCACTATGACATAGCACAAAACCACCATTCACCACCACTCCATGCCAAAATGAATGACAGAGCTGTTGGGAGGCACAGGCACTTGAGACCATCAGCTACGTCTTGAAGGAGAACAGGTCTCTTCTTTGTGCCTGAGCCATCTTAGCTGAGTTTCTCCTTTCTGCTTCCCGTGACAAAGAAACTTATCTGCTGTGTTCAAAGCAAGGACGAAATAGTTAAAACTTTAAACTGCAAAGGCATTGCTCATTTTTTAGTGCCCTCAGAGGCTGTGTTGTAAAAGATAAATTAGCTACAAGAAATTTAAGTAATCAAGAGTCACTTTCACTTGAGTCACTCTTCATAATCTTTCATGTTGAGACTGAAGAAAGAAGAGACAAAGATAACAGAAGTCCTAATATGTATTGCAAGTTAATGGGAGAGGGGGACAAGATAGGAATAACATTTGTATGCTGTATATTTTATAAACTGTAAGGTCTTTTTTAGTTTTCACTTATGTAATGTTTAAATTGTATCCTGTCACCCTTGAAGTAGTTCTGAAGTTATCTGCAAGCTATGAGTTAATCTTTTATCTTTACTCTGACCACCTTCTACTGCAGATAGTTGCCAAAATATTAGTGACTGAGTGACAGAAAACACTTTACACAGTCATAATCTGAAGTTATTCTTTCATGAATAAATATGACAGTAGAATGCAAACCAGAAAGCTGATCTTGAAAGAGATCTTAGCTGAAGTGGACCAATAAGGAAACTATCTGTTGAAGAGTTCTGTAAGACCTGTTACTGGAGATAGCAGGGTTGGTAGGAATGGCCAACGTGCATGTACAGGAGGATCGTGGAACTGCCTCCATCAACATTTCAGGAAAGTAAAGCCAGAGGCAGAGAGGAAAAGGACTAATATTGTATCTTCTTAAATGACAACAGTTTATCTATCCTGTTCACAAATGCATTTCTTTCCCACTTCCTTTCTCCCTTGTTGTCACACCTGAATACCGGCTATTTTGATATTTATAATAAGAGGGCTGTGTCAGAGATACTGCGGCCAGCAGGACTACGGAACTGATTGTCCCCTGTACTCGGCACTGATGAGGCTGTACCTTGAGTATTGTGTTCAGTTTCGGGTCCCTCACTACCAGACGTTGAGGTGCTTGAGCGTGTCCAAAGAAGGGCAACAAAGCTGGTGAAGGGTCTAGAGCACAAGTCTTATGAGGAGCAGCTGAGGAAACTGGGGTCATTTAGCCAGGAGAAAAGGAGGCTGAGGGTAGACCTTATTGCTCTCTACAACTACCTGAAAGGAGGTTGTAGCGATGTGGGGATCGGTCTCTTCTCCCAAGTAAAAAGTGATAGGATAAGAGGAAAAGGCCTCAAGTTGCACCAGGGGAGGTTTAGACTGGATTTTAGGAAAAATTTCTTGTCTGAAAGGGTTATCAAGCATTGGAACAGGCTGCCCAGGGAAGTGGTTGAGTCACCATCCCTGCATGTATTTAAATGACATGTAGATGTGCTGCTGAGGGGCATGGTTTAGTGGTGGAGTTGCCAGTGCTTCATTAATGGTTGGACTTCAGGATTTTAAAGATCTTTTCCAAACTAAACGATTCTATGATCCTATGACTGAAAAACAAAAATATACTTTCTGCAAATTGTCAGCTTCATTTCTACAAATTAATCTTTATGCGTTCGAACAGTCTTTGTGTGCTGACAATTCAGGTAGCCTGGTACTGCTGCACAATTTCTGTGCTTATCTAGTCCAAAGGTTTGCTTAATCCTTCAAGAAAAAAATAAAAACTTGCCTTCTGGAAACTGAGCAAATAGCCTACCCTTAAATATGAGAACATTAGCACTGTATTCATTTCCACATGACATTTAAGACTGTAATCCATGCTGTGTGGTGTCTGGGGGATCCTCCTTTCCCGGTGACTCATTTTACTTCCTGCTTGGCCTCTGAATCTAATTGACTCTTCTAGCTAATTTCATTTGGATTGTCATTATGATTATGACATTTAACAGGTTTTCTTTCATGTTTAATACATTTAAATAGTAAATTAAAATAAGAGCTAGCCACTACTGACATTTGCAGAATGTAGCCATTTGCAGTTATATTGTCCATGCACTATGAATTCAGATAGTTGGAGAAGAGTTTTTGGCAGGGGGGAAAGTAGTTTTGGTTTTTTGGTTCATTTCTTGTTTACTTTCTCTCCACGAAGGACTGACAGGCAGGGTATGAGTCTAAAGCTGGTATGACCCACATACAATTTGTTGATCTCATTACTCACTGAATTAAGTGATTGAATCTATTTGATTGCAATTACAGACTCTCCCTCTTATTAATCAGGGCAATAAGACCCTGATTTTCAAAGGTATGTGGGTGAGTAACTTTTTCTGAAATCAGTGGCAAGGGTCTTCTCCTGTGTAATTTATTTGAACAACTTCAAGTCATTGTTTTATTTTCACACAATACACATATAACCAAATAGACTCAGGGTTTTAGCTATGGCTTACTGGCTCTGCACAGTTCAAGAAATCTGGGGATTTATGCATGTGTATAAATGAGAGGCTGAAACAGAGAGAGAGAATAACTACAGAAAACATGCATCCTAAAATTGCTTCCTCTCAGGAATAACATTTTGACTGCTAGATAAATTACACTGTGTTTGCACTTTTGCAGAGCAATCATGACATCCAGTGGGCATCCCCCTTACTGCAGAACACCAGTACCTTGAATTCACAGCAGCAGGACAGGTGATGGGTCATGAGTGGAAAATACCAAGAAAATCACCACGGAAAGAATATTTTCATTTCTTTTTTTTTCTTTTGTCTTTTGAACGCTTTCCAAGTATTCCTTAGATACACTTCTAATTATTAGTCTTGCCAATGGCATTAAGTGTTAAACTGTATTTCAAGATCCTAGGATCACAGCACAGAAAGCTGCCTGGCATGCTGAGCCCTACAGACCAGTAGTTTTGCCACAAGCTCAGAGTAAAGGGCAGCCAGTGCTGCCCAGAAGCAAATCCAGCACTCACAGGGCTGTCACAGGTGGCCCATGATAGTCTAGCCTGCTGTGAGTTGGCTGTAATAGCTGCTGACTTTGTACTGTGTATTTCTCATCTTTCACTAAACTACTTCAAGGAAGTCACCAGCACTGGCAAGAAAAAGAAGAGGATTTTGCCTCCTGCTTGGGACAGAGGGTCACTGTCTCTATGGCAGCAAAGATTTGGAGCATCATGCATCATAATGAGGAATCCATCACATCTTGTGGCTGGCATTGCTATAGCAGAGGGATAAATTAAACTGGATGTGGGTGAGCTGATGACTTTAGAGGCCTTTAAACATTAATTTTTCTTCTTCTGTAATTTGCAGCACCATTTAACAAGTGAACATATTTTCCCATCTATAGCTGCGGCTACATCCATCACTTCCTGCCCAAAAGTTCACGGTTGCTATGCCTGTGTTACTGCCACCTATTCCAGTACCACACAGCTGTCTGCTGGCCATTCTGTGACAGACTCTTCCTCAGAGAGAAAGGTGTTCATCTCACTCCTCAGTTTTTACGTTATCATTTTGGTCAGGCTCAGGTCTGGAGCAAAGCACCGGACTCAGATTGAACCCACCACCCTCCCAGATTGACTCTTTGACTAAGGCTGTGCTGGATTAAGTTATCACTTACATAGTCATCAGCTGGTTTCAGCTTTAATGCTGAAGGCAAAGGGACTGGCCACACCTCTCAGATACAGCTCAAAAGAGACTCCCAGGCTCAATCGAGCTGACTACTCAGAGGTGGATTTGACTTCTTTTTCTGCCATCTGGCAGACATCCAGCTTGATTGCACTGTACTCGTTCCCATTCAGGTTATCTTCCCAACCAGTCTTAGGCACATCATTAAAAATATTATAGTTTATAACCTAAAGAAACTGCTGGATCCACCGGGGAGACATTGGTGGGAATCACCAAGCATTGGCTCCAGCTAATCCCTGCAGACAAACCTGCGTGCTGGATGCTGCTTAATTGGGAGGACGGCCAAGTCTTAAAGGGGAGAGGAACAATGACTTAGCAGAGGCAGAATGTGTGAAGCCCATCCATTTCTCCTGACCTGCTTTATTTCACCTTTTCACGTGGCCAGCAGTGGAAGCCTGCAGGCCACACGAGCAGCCACCAATACGCCTTGCACACATTCGCCACCGCCGCGTCACAGCCCAGACACACACACACTCACACACACACACACACAAATGCTCACCCACACCCACGCCGCACGCGTGAGGAGAATGATAGGGCTAATGAAAACATAAGTTCAGGGTTGTCGTTTCATTAGTAACTAAGCAGCAATGGCAAGAGACCCCATCCCTCCTCTCCATTCACACCACATTAAATGACTGTGCACCTTTCCAGCGCTCAGCATTACTCTAAAACCTTTAGGAGAAAATGAGAGCAACCTTTTCTTCAGCCTGCCAAGGGACTCTGTAACCTTGTAATTATCCGGCTTTAGATAGAGGAGATACATTGTAATTGTGTACAAAAGAGGTCACAGGTTTATGCATCCTCTGACAGGCTGCGGGAGGAGAACTATGGCAAAACCTCTCCAGCAGACCTTTTTAATTTATTTTCCCCAAGTGCATTAAATTTTAATGTCGTCTTTCTGACCCATATGTTAGCATATTTATGAACACAGCAGAAAGCCCAAAGTGTCAAAAAAATTGTTTGGTTTTAATTGATTTTCGCTCTCTTTTCTAAAAAATCAATATTGCACAAAGAAAAACAGATTACGGAGTTGAGAAGGAAGTCAAACTTAGATGAACTGAAATCAGTGACTGACATTCAATAAAACCAGAGTGCGGTTAAAAACCTGTCAGCTGCCCTGGCATTAAAGCAAAGCTGCTATTTTTGTTTTACAGATCCAGCTATAGAGCAAGATGTGCAGCACAAACACAGAGGGAAAAAAAAAAAGGTGTCTTCCCTTCCTCTCAGAGCAGACGCCAGAATAATGCAAGAAAGAGACCACACTTGTCATGCAGTGAGTATGATCATCCCAGTCAAAATATCCACTGTGTTAACGCCCACCAAGTTTTGATGGATTCCGGGCACATAGGAGTGTTAGAGTTCTCATGCCACCTATGCAATTCATGTATGTCCTGAAAAGAGGTTCTAGAAAGGGCTTTGTTTAGTCACTTGTGCTGGCTAACTAAGGGAGATATTTTGTTTAAGTTAACAGTCTGATGGTAAGAGCTACAAAAACTTTTGAACTTTTTGATTCTTTTGCTTTTTCTAGAACTCAAGAGACTGAGATGCTGACACTTCAGTATTTGTCTTCAGCTTAAATTAGAATGAAAATCTGGAGTTCTAGTTTTGCCTCTAACAGAAATCTATTCCCTGTCTTAACTGTGGGGGAATGTCCTTCCTCCACCCACCTCCAGCCCTACCCCGTTCACCTCTTCCCAGGCAGGAAATACCAAGGGCCAGGCACTGCCCGCTGCTCTCCATTTGCTGCCCTGCAACTCCCATGAGCACAGAAAGGATACATTCTTAATATACTTTCCTTTAATTTAGCTTTGTAGGTATGTTTAAGTTACTTTTAAACAGATCGAAGCGGCCAGGGAGCTTGGAAAACATGTTAGAAGTCAGAGTCTTCACAAGCAGCCTCTGGATGCTTGCAGCACAGGACCTCTTCACTCTCTCTTCCAAAGCCGGAGAGCAGCGTCAGCTCCTGGCGGGGAAACTGGGCAAGTTGGGTGAGAGGATAAAGTCTGGGGGCCACGGGGAGAGAGGAAGGGCTGGACTAAAAAGAAAAGCAAGGCAAGGGCAGAAAAATCCCCTGTGGAGAAAAAAAATCTAGCCACACAACACGGTTCAGGCTCGCCATGTCTCTCTCTTTTCTCCTCCCCCCAGCATGATTTGTCTAGGAGCTGGGGTTTCAAACACCTTTTTTTATATACCTACAGCAACATTTTCCTGGTGGGGAAGTTGAGAAAGTAAAATGTGCTAAACAGCAGCTTCTTTCCCCTTCTTTTCTACTCTCAAAAAAGCCCAAAACCCCCAACATTAAATTCTGGGGGAGCTAGAGTGGGTGCACTTCTTCCTTCTTGTAAAGGCTATAAAGGCCTTTCTGCCGTGTTTGCTTTGTGTGTGATGGGAAGACTGGGCAGCTATGGGGAGGTGAACATGTGTTGCCATTTGCCTGCAGGGAGAAGAGGCTAGGGGGTTTTAAACAACATGTAAAAGGTCTCTTTGCCTGCTTTTAAAACCTCCTCTATATAGTCCTACGTGTAACTGTCCAGCTGCCTCTCCTGAGCTCCAGAGGTCAATTAGGCTTTAAATACACTTGAAGAAGACAGTCTGGTATGTCCCCATGCTCTGACTCTTCTCTGTGAGCAGAAGCACCTTGCTCCTTTCCAAGGTCTGTGCAGCGGGTGTTTTCGGGTGTTCCTCAGCTGGCATCAGCCATTTTCCACAGCAATCTCGGAGATTTAGAAAAGCAAAACAGTCCTCACATTTCCAGCTCCAAAGCACCCTTGGTCAAGGGGCAAACATTTGATCTGCACATTATTTGGGGAGTGTGAATGCAGCACACAAGAAAGAGCCTTCTCAGGAAAGTCTGGTGGGAAAGCCTAAGAGCCTAGCACAAAGGAAAAGGAACGAGTGGGGAAGACGGTCCAAATTTCCCTTTGTGCCTAATCACTAATCAGAAGAAAATTTCTCCAGCACAATTTTCTCAGCGGTTAGAATAAACAAGAAGGAGAAGGGTAAGTGATCATGATAGAGGGAGGCAAAAAATGTATTATAGCTCAGATTGGTCTGGTTTTCAGCAAGAGAATTGGCCTTCTCCCTTCACTTCTGCCCCCAAAACAATTTGGTCTTTTCAGGGGAGACAGTTTTGCATTCCATTACCCTCCTGAGCCGAGGAAAAAAATGTAAAATTAATGCCTGAAAACGGAAGGTCTCATGCAGGGCATTTGAGGGAGTGGGAAGATGAAGGGCAGGAGAAACAGGGCAACATTGTACTGCAGCTGGGTCTCAGCCAAACTTCGCTGCTTGTTACTCTATTTCAGAGCCTCAGGGAGTTTGCTTTTCTGGCATTATTGTCTAAACTGAATTGTAAAAAATAAATTCTTTAAAGTTTTATCTCCTCCTTTAATACTATTCACTCCGAAGCCTCTTTCCCACATATAAATTCTTAATTTTTTTCATGAGATCTTCTATTTAAAAATAAACAAACTACACGTGAAAGGTGGGGTTTGCTTTTGACTTCAAGCCTTTAAAATGCAAACCAAGTCTGCTAAGGTCTTTTCTGTTAAAATATGGAATGGGTTTCTACTTTTTTCCGACAATTTAATAAAAGTTCCTCTACCCTGCTGGGAGCATTTGGAAGTAAAAAGATATTATATAGAATATATTATTGATCATTCCTGGTGGCACACCAGCAATGATAAATCATATGGAACTGCACAGTTCATTAGACATTGACAGGGTGAGGTACTGCCCTTCTGGAGCATGTGCTGTAGACAGCAAACAGATGCATTATAAAATGCCCTCTTTCTAATTTAACTCTTCAGAGGCCCCTAAAACTCAAAAGAACTGCTTTCAGAAAAGTTTCTTTTAGTTTGATCAGGCACTTGTGGTGTACTGAAGACCAGGGGAAGGTTTGCTTATGCAGTGAATCCACTAGAAAGCAAAGAGCTCACTTTTCTGGAAAAAAATGAATTGCCCTGTATCTGCCAGGATCATCCCCTTCCCATGTAAAGCCCATCTATGCCAAAGCATTCAAAAAAACAATAGTGCAGTTTAGAAATTCAAAATCCGATGCTAACAATGAAAATGGAAAGTCACTGTTGGCTGTGATTATTTATACATCTAATGATGCCATTGTCAGCATTACTGATGTCGTTCACCAGTAATTGTTACTTGCTTTTCCTGCCACTGCACAAATAGTAGAAGCCGGCACAGGCTCACATACAGCACTGCAGCATGTGACGCCCACAAATGGATTAATCAACTCTCATTAGTTGCTAGGTAACAGTGCCTTGACCTTAGTGTCTCTTTAGCCAAGGAGGGACAGGGATGTGAGGATGCTTTGCATGTGTGCTCTGTGTCCAGACGCACATTGTCACCACATCTGCTGCTGGGCAAGCTGCATGGCTCGTCCCCCTGCAAATTGAGCTACACTGCTTAATAAATTAGAAAATGACATGACTGTTCACATCCACGACATTTCTTACAATTTCTTTTGACATATTTTGTGCTCCCCTGCATCAGAGTTGGTGCGATGCAGGCATGACCCAGCAGGGCCATTGTAGGGCTCCAGGAGTAGTAGGGTCATTCTTTCTTGGTTTTCCAATTTATGAGTTTTTCTGGTTACACTATATCTGGTATTACCTGTTTTTAATTACACAGCTGCTGTTACTGATTTGTACCACACAGCCCTTCAAGATCCCAACTAGCACCATAGAAATCATAAATGTAGGTGAAAAATGGTCTCTGCTCTGACACATTTACGTCACAAACAGGTGAAACATGTAAAAGGTGAAAGGAATGAAGTGAGATACCCATTTTACTTGGGTCAAGAGCAGGCAGTGGCACAAGGAAATGAAGAGATTTGCATACAGTCTTAGGATGAGCTGTAGGAAAGCCAAGAACTCAGTTTCTGCTTTGTGATTTTGCCATAGTCCAGAAAGAATATTCATGGTCACTACCTCCTAAACCTGAAGCTGCCTTTTCACGTGGAGGCCTTTACATGCATTGCATGTAGTCTTTGGAGTCTATCCCATTCTCTCTGTTATCTCCAGATAGAGTAATGGGCTAAGAACAATATGTAATGGACTTTGTTTATTTTAGTGAAAACCGCAAAAACTCTTGAGCAAATCAGTTGTTTGACTCAGGATTAAAGCCCAATCTGTTATATTAAAAAGATACAGCTCTCTATACTTCCATGAGTTTTATTAGAATGAATAAAGACATTAAAATTGAGCAAATAGATAACCACCTCTAAAACTACTGCTCTCCTTTTTTTTTTAAAACTAAACAGACTTTAATTCAATAGTGACATCAAGATGTCATTAAAATTGCATCAGGAAATTAATGGAGGAACATTAATAATAGGTTAAACCACCAATTAGTCAAATCACCAAATTAATGCAGCAGGAGATTGAATCATGAGATTAAAATAACAAAGACTCTTTACTTACCAATTCTTCATACTGAAGGCAAGTAACATGTTTGCTTTAGCTTAAACCCACAACTAAAAGATTTTGCCCAAGGCAATAAAAGTAATTAATTTGGTCCTAAGGAGTTACAGAAATCAAATTGTGGTTTATTTTGAGTGATGACTTAGTGCTAAGTCAAGAGTTTTCCTTAAAGCTCTCCACTGTCATGATGACAAATATTTTCTTTACCTACCCACATTCTCAAGATGTAGATTTACCAGCTTGTTTAAAAGAAAGTCTGCTGAAATAAAATAAATAATTTAAATCTTGTGACCCTTTTGCTAATCCAGAAAAATACCTCAGTGAAGTATACCATGCTAAATTCAAGATTTGTTTTTTAACACCTTACTTACCTGCACTTTACAGAGAGGTACACAAGGACAGTCAACCCATGCCCTAACACACAAAAGCCACATTTCTTTTGAAAACCAGTATAAAAAAGGAAGAGAAAAAAGAGAAAGAAGGATGGGTTGAAACTATCCTCTTTTCTGATTAGCACCAAGGGGAAACACAGCTCACAGATATAACTTGCAGTTAAGAGGACCTAAAGAAGATCCATTTGGGCCTCGTACAATTCATCAGAGAAGATCTTTTTGGACAGCAGGAGTCCGGTCAAACTGCTGGCTGCTCAGGGTCTTCACTGGCTCCCTCCTGCTCTGCCTCCACAAGTGTCATGGATGCCCTTGCACAGGCCTCTGACAGACGAAAAGACTTTGTGGGCCTTGTATTTCGTCAACTTCTTTCTTGCTGTGCCACCCTCCCTGTGCAGGGGACAGCCCGATGGCTGGAAACAGCGTGGCTCAACGTGGCCGAAGGTGAGCAGGCATCAGTCCACGGTCCACCACAAAATACATGTCCAAAGCTCCTGCTGTCTGGATATATCGTCCCTTGTAGTTCCATGCAATAAATCAGTTTCCCAGATCACAAACTCAGAGGAACAGTCCCCTGACTTTTCTTGCAGGTAGAGGCAAGGCGAAGCCGTATGGCACCAGCGTCTGGTAACCAGCCTATGTGTGTCACATGAGTGGCTGGGGTCCCGGTGGCATTCCTGAAATGGCATAACTTGTTCAAGAGAGTTTATCATGTCACTCCTCAGCCCACAAAATAAGGGAACTGGGAAATGTGACCAAATCTGTGCAAATGGTTAGATCTTGTTTCTAGTGAGTTCCACAAAAAAAGTGAAAAACATCTTTGATGTAAATACCAGCTGAAGGTTTCTGAAGAGCAAGTTTCACCAAACCACACCAGGAGACCACTAGGTAAACTGAAGTATTTGTCAAACTGGTTTCTCAAAACAGCCATTTCTGCCGTGTACCCACCACCTGAAGCAGTCATATCCGGTTTCAAAAGGTATGAGGATAATTTCTAATTCACAATTTTCATATAGCTCATTTTGATTTTCCTTTTTTCTTTAGGCAGGATCACTTGGTGGTTCTTCCTGTGACTATTTTGCAAACTGCTGGCAGTTTTTAATCACAAGGAGCACAATTGCTCTAGAAAGAGCTAAGCTTTCAGGGTGGGCTTGTTTGTTTTCTCGCTCTAAGTCAGATATAACTTTGATCTTGGTAATACATGGGCAAGTGATCAAATGAATTAATAGAGAAAAAATGCTCCGTTGCTGTACAGAACTATTTACTAATAGGTTTTTTTAAGATGCTGGAAGACTTTACCTCAATGGGCAAAGATAAGACTAAGCAGATTTGATTTAGAGAAGGGAGTTAGAAAAAAACAGAAGGAGAAAGGTTTAAATCCTTTTGGTGTGCTTAAAAATAAAGATAAAAGTCTAGTTTGTTATCTCCTTAATATAAAAGTCTGGGAAAACAAGAAGCTAGATTGGGAAAACTAAATCCAGCTAGCTCTCTTTTTTGTTTTTTTGAGGTGCCCTAACAATAATGCAGCAGGGTGAAAAGATCAGGACCACTTTATACACATTGTGCTAATTACTGCAAGTACTTAAAGTTGTAATTAGCTTATTATACTGCAGAGAATCTAACATGGCATGTCTTTCAAAAAAAATTTCTCTCCAGATCATTAGTGGGAAAGCTAACAACATCTGCTTCAAATAAAATCAACCAATTAGCGCAGGCAACTTCGCATAGTTTGCAATCAGAGAATTATATTGTGCCAAGTGCTAATTTCAATGTGAATTCTATCTCCTTCTTATATCCCACGCTTATCTGCCAGCACAGCTGGTGTTTAACACCACTGACTTCAGTGAAGTCTCCAAAAACTTATGTTAATTTGAAGTAACCTAATCAGAAGTGTGCAATACAGACTGGGCTTGATCTCAGCTTAATTAAAACTGACCTTGTAATTTCACTGCATATAAAACACCAGTATCTCACCATTTATCACTCAGCTATGATAAATACGCAGCTTATGTGAGAATCAAGGAAGACAAACTCCACACCAAAGGAGCTATTTTCAGATATCAAAGTTTGATTTTAACATACTGTAAAATGCCACTCGCCTGTGGCTGCCAGCAAATAATTCAAATGGTTCAGAAAACCCAAAATAATCTCTGAAATCTCCTTCCAAAATTCCCAAACAGGGCACTGCTGCCAGACTTTCTCTTTTGGTTCACTATCAGAATCACACATCAAAAGCTGGCTATTGTCACTGACATTAGATGTGAGACAGACTGCTTTTTAAAATAAAGTTTGTGCTTGTTCAGTTTTGATGTTACAGTTTCCCAAGCAGATGATGCGAAAAAGATGAACCTGAAAATGAAACCAAAGGTTTTTGCAGAGAACTCAACGTAGCAAAACATAGCAATCAGAAACCAACTTATAAAGTAATTAATTTCTTTATTGCATTTTATGTTTTAAATCAAATAATGACAGTTTAGTATACATTATTGTGTTTATCAGTTACACTTGCTGTCAGGTGGACGTGGTTGCCAGGGTTGAACTTTAGACATCCAGTGTTGTGTTTCCTGTGGAGTTAACACTGGGGCTTAAGTTTGCAATGCGTCTTTTGATTCATTCTCTGAAGGACTCTTCCCCTCATCCCTCACCCATTGGATGCCTGGTGTTACTTTACTCCCCTGGGATCCCCCAGCAGATTCCTGCAGTGATGCCTCCGTGGGCCTGCATGTGAGCATAACTACATGGGAGCGTAACTCTTAGCATAGCCTTAGCTTATACCAGCAAAAAAAGCTGAACCACTTTGCCACTCCGGCTGATACTGATTCACGTAGCAGAAAAAGTACTAATGGAAGCATTTTTCCTGTCAGGGTAACTGCATCGCTGCTGGGGAGACACATGACAGCTTCCCTCAGTGGAACAGTAGTGACCAGCCATGCGTGCAGGCGTAGCCTACTGCAAATGCAAGGTAAATTACACTAATTCAAATCTTTCCCCAAGACTGCAGGCAATATAGCTGACCTCATCCTTACTGAGGGCAAAAGTAAGCACAACCAACTCCCAAAGCTTAGTTGAGAGTCATTTGATCCACTGTAGATGTCTTCAGTGTGTGCTGGAGACATCCACGGGAGCAAAGTGCTTGCTACAGGGTGTGGAGAGGAGGGAGCACAAGCAGAGCACCACTCATCTTAAAGCAGATAAAGCAGGTAAAGCACCTAAACAAAGCAGATAAACTGAACTCCAAAAATGCATTCAATATCTAGGTGGGCTCCAGTGTGGCTGACTTAGATATGTCTATCCATGCTGCAGGTGGCAAGGTGAGTGACCTTATGCTTGTCCTGCCTGTCTCCAGCAACATAAAGCAGTTGCAGAAATAAATAGAAGAAAAAAATAGACAAAATAGACCAAAAAAAAAAACCCGAAACCAGCCAACCAACAAACCCTACCCTTACTCCTAAGTTCTATGGCTCTAGCATGAAGGTTTCCAGTTAGATCTGGTCTGGTTTTCTAATTACTGTGTTCAGTCTCACCTGTTTATAAACCGCTCCCCCTGTACCATGATCTTGTAGTGGGGTTATTTCCTGCTTAGCAGTTAATGTACTTGCAGGCGGTTAAAGATAGTCTCTTCTGGGGGTAGGTACTCAGTTTCTCATTTCGGGCAGGCTTTCTTTGTCTTTTTAGCATGTCCAGAATCAGCCTTTCTTCCTCCTTTCTCACACCATGTTGCTTTTGAAGTTGCAGGTTTAGCATTGAAAAAGGCAAGCAGCCTAAGTGACTATGCAAGAAGGACAGGGACTCTGTGAACGACCTTGTCATATGCAGCAATAGGAATAAATAATGAATAATAATCATGACCAAAGATACAGTGCTTCCTTTTGGCAGCACCACAACGTTTGCTTCTCATCCTTCTATCTCCAAGACCTTGTGAGTCAGTACGCAAACTAATGCAAATGTATATTTGTGTGTGAATATATGCATGCAAAGGAAACAGGTATAATTCTATTACGGCGTATATCTGTTCTTATACATGTAAATTTATCATCACGGGTATTCAATCTATAATAAAAGCTCCCTCTAGAACAATGACTCACACAAAGCAATTGAAAATATATCCAACAGCTCTTTTGAGTGAGGCTGCATATTACACAGACAAGTCAAGTAGGTAACAGTTTATGACAAAACATAAATTAAATTGATCATCATGGACTCATTGTTAGGACTGGATCACTTAGAGAATAAAGCCAAGAACAATTCCCTCCCAAGTTAGACTTCACTGAATACTGTAGGTGGTAAGATAAAAGCAGAGAAACCTGGAAACCTACTTCTAATAAAGATTCTGTAAATACTCTCACAAGTTAAAAAAGCAATAAAAGAAGCTCTAAAAGTTACTTAATATGGCACACTGCAATATCAAAGCTACATCCTAGTCAAGCCTTTTTATGAGGTCTACCTGGTACAAGCCCTATAGGATAGGGCTGTGAAGCCCAATGCTCCCAAGTTTAGCTATATTTTAAGAAAGCCTTATTGATTATAAAATGTTCTGATGCGTTGCTTTGGTCTTAATTATGATTTGGTAGATGCATTCTTCTTCCTGTACACTACACAGTAATGGATTTGAGCTAGAGATGCACAAAGGTGTTTGCTACCATTGTATGAGACTGTACAAAACATACTCCCACTCCTACCCCAAAGGGATTGTTCAAAACTGAAGAAAAATGGCTGTGGTTGGGTAAGAAAATAATTTTAGAGACAAATAAAATGCATTTTGGCTCAAACCAACACCTCAACCCATAATTAGGGGCAAAAATTATTGTTTCAAAGCTTTTTATAGGCTGCTAAGTATTATTGTCTATTCATCACTTCTTGAGCAATGGCTACATAGTTGGTTTGCAGGAAGATTGCACATCTAGGAGATGTTGTACTGTAGGCCAGATAACCACATAAAGGGTGAGAGAAGATAAAGAAGTCGCATGGATAATAGCATGAAGACATGAATGGGAGAAAGAAAAAAGAAAACGTTTATGAAGGAAATTAGAGCGGAGGGAAAAAGAAGCAGGAAGGGAGTGGTAGGAACAAGGAGTGGAGATGGAAAAACAATAGTGGGGTGGAAGAAGGCGAGTGGGACAATAATTTACTACTCAGGCAAAAAATGTTAAGGTAATTCTCATGGTTCAAAGAGCAGAAAATTAGCAAACTTCACAGTTTAAAAAAAAAAAACAACACAACTTACAGCTTTAGCATTAACTTTCCCATCTCATCCACAACAAAGAGCTCTACTTCACTGAGACTCTTGTACTCTGCAGAAAATCTGTTAACAGAATCAAGTAAATTTTGCATTTTTCTTTTCAAATGTAATTGTCTCAAAGAAAGACTCAGCCATCATCCTGGAACCTTGACCAGAAAAGTGGAAAATAACTTAAGGAACATATGAGAACTGACCCTGGAAAGGGATAAAAGTCCTGGGCACAGAGGTCTCTTGCTGACAAGAATAGGAAGAAATGTGTGACTGAGGGAGTAAAATTCAGGCCAGGCCTCCAAAACTGACACCACCACACTCATCTACCCCTTATGCGTCATATTCTTTCTCTCCCGTTATTTGCAAAGTTCAGCAAGCAAAGAGATCTGTCAGGATTCAGATAAAAAGAAAAATAAGCAGACTGTTGGTGCTGGTAGAGCTGCCTCACCTCATGGCTCCTTGGTTTCTTCCTTCATGTGGTGGATTCCAGAGGAGAGAAATGTTGTTTTGCTAAATTAATTGTTTTCTACATCTTTGGATGTGTGTTCAAAGAGAAAAAATACTTCTAATCATATCTGTAATGATTATAGAAATATTAATCCACATATTTCAAAGGATTAAAAAGCATACATCCCATTTCCAAAGGAAAAAATACATCCCAGATCCAAATAAATCTGTATTTACATCTTTATATAAATGTATATGAAGATTAAATATATTCTATTCTCTACATATTTCCGGCAGGCATTGAAATCCTTTTCCTGCCTTTTAAGCACGTAATTAAACCACTATATCTTGCATCCTGCGTCTCTTTTCCTCTTCACTTCCCCTCCATATCATCTAACTTCAAGAGAAAGAAATGGCACCCCCATTCTGTGCCCTCCCACTGAGTTTTTTGGAAAGCCTGATCCTAGGTCATGCATTCAGATAACACCTACCAGTCTGGAGCCACTTGGAAGGTATGGGTTACGTGACCTATTTTGTAGATCCTGCAAAAGACCACAGCTGAACTAGGTAACAATGCAACATTTGTCAATTTTACCACTAAATACTTAGAAGCTTGTTTCTAAACAGGTAAGCGACTTTTTGCTGTTTCTCTTGAAAGCGTGATCTTCAAGTTTGTACAGCTGTTACTTTAGCCCAGAAAAGGAAAGGACTTAGTTTTTCTTTTGAATATCTGCAACAGACAGTGGCATAAAACATTGTGTCTTTATGAAAGAATGGTTTTCATTTCTTGCAAACTGGTATTGTAGTCAACTGTGTCACAGAACATAGCATTACCAGAATGCTTCATTCTAAAATCAAGTGCTACATTTACTTGAACTATCTGATCAGAAAATTAAGCCTACTACACAATTTTCAGAACAATAAAATTAAACTCTCTGTGAAATGTATATTGGCAAAACTGGCTACTTGCCACTTAACTATGATTAATTAATTGGTGAGTAATATTACTGTAGGGTATTGGTGAGTTTGGGCAGGAAACCGTGTGAAGTTAGTTACAGAGAGAGCCAGTATCCCTACATCAAGGGACTGTGGTAGGTCCACTATGACACCACAGGGTTAATCCCAAAGTATGACAGACACCACAAACCAGCGCTACCCCTGGCAATGTGTCACCCTGGTAGGGGACAAAAATAGGTTCAGAAGCAAAGAATTTGGGTCCTTCTTTAACAGATACTGAGGTTGAACAGGGAGAATGACACTGAACCTGGCCCATGAACTAGACTCAGGCAGAAATTCTCACTCTGGTCATCACGCAGTTTGTCTAAGTGAACCCTTTTATCCTCAGCAAGGATGCAAACTGATGCTCCAGCCAGCTTGGTCATCTGAGATGCCTACCACATTGCTTTAAGATGCACACATTTGAAGGAAAGGACCCTGTCACAATTTTTGAGAAGCACTGCTCTAGGATAGTAACCCCCATGAGAAACCAGGCTCCTCTGCCAGCTGCAGGACCTTCTGAAGGCTCTTTGTAAGACCTTAACCTTAAAAGTGGTCTGGGTACCCCTGGATCCTACTGATCCTACTGATCCTACTGAACCTACTGATCCTACTGCCTAGGAAAACTAAGGGTTTACATATCGCGAAGTGGAAGAACTATTTTTATTGCTATTTTGACTGATTTCTTAATTAATTAACCACCGCCATAATAAATGTACTTCAATAATGGCCACCAGGAGAAATCAAAAGAACCATGCCTTGACAGGATCAAACTGAACGGGGTCACACTTCAATTACTCAAGCTTAATATATATATTCTTCCTAGAGGGAAGTGAAATCATCAAGACCCTAACTCCAGTTCTTTCTACCCTTCTTTCTCCTACAGCTGCCAGTGGAAATCCTTCATGGGAAACCCAGTGGACACTAGAGTAGTCCTAATCCTTAGTTGATCAGTTCACCTAATGTGCTCAAACATCAGGTTTTAGAGGGAGACCATAGTCGTTCCACAGAAATGGCTTTTCTTGATGAGCCTTCTTTCAACACCTCTTCTCATACTGATGAAAGTCCACTTGCTTTCACTTTCTAGAGCTAGCCTTCAAGTATTTAAAATCTTTTAAAACCATAAAGGGAAAAAAATCATATGAATGTAAATACGGAGAGGGTGGCGGGTAAGTAGCATTTCCATGTCTTTTCCTCTAATTTCACTTCCCAAACATACTTTTGATTAAAAAATTCAAAATCATTTGTTTGCCTTGGCAAGGACTGAAGCATTCTTAATTCTATTACAGAAATGCAAAAATGTCACAGGCAAAGAATTAGCATAAATTATGAACACTAACAAGAGGCAGGTTGGGTGCATGTGTTGCAGGGGGAGATGAATGTCTGAAATTGAACGTTTGGATTATCGAGCAGAAGCCTGCTAAGCGCTTGCTGCAACCAGTAGGGACTGATCGTAAACCTTGATAAGACCTGGAATAAATGGAAGTGGCATGTCCTAAATTTTCCATTAATAAAAGAGACATGAGGCAGGTCCACCAGTTAAAAGGATGATCACACACTATGCTTCTGCAGACAGACTTTAGATTGGGGGAAAGCAGGGGCTTGGTTTTAGGAAAAAAAAAAAATGTACCAAAAAAAAAGCAGAGTTAATGGAAAGAAGACATGGTTTCAGAGAGAAGAAGGTCCAGAAAGAAGGTGAAGAAAACCCTGAATGGAGTAAAGACTCAGGGAGTGATCCTGAGATCAGAGAGGTGCAGGGAAATGAAAGCTGGTGTTGCTCAGGGACCTTTGGCAGAGGCACCTGAAACCAGTAACTATGAGCAGCAACCCAGCACAACTTTCTGCCCAACCTTCCTGGACCAGCAGCAACCTCCCTGACAGGTGAACATAGTGCTGTGCGGAGAAGCAAGTGAGTGAGTGCATGAGAAAATCAGGTAGGGTAAAAGCTCTGATCTTGTTTATTCTTAAGCCCCAGGATCTATATCATTTACTCCATCTCACACTTGGCAAAATCTTAGCCAAAGTTTGTACCAAATGCACATGATTCCATACAAATATAACGATGTTGGCTCTACAGGTCTCCAGATCACATCCTTGTAGAGTGCCAAACACAACAAGGGTTTGATTCCCAAGCAGCACTGTCATACTATCAAAAAAGCCAATGCCCACCCTGTCTCCTCAGTAGCAAGGAGACCATAAGTCTCATAGTGTTGTTCAGGAGTTACTTACTGTACTGAATGCCTTGGGTTCATCAGGCTTATTTTATATGAACTCATTTTATACGCGTCAGGCTTCAGCTTAATCTTGTTGTGTGCCTATGAGCCATATGTTTTAGTTTATACAGCTTAGTTTATGTATAATAGTTTATATTTTGTTTATATGCTTTTAGTTTCTATGACCAAACTTTATTTTTCAGCTGTGTGCAATCTAGGACGTCTTGGTTCCACAAGATAGGTTTTCAGTCTCTCCCTCTTTTAGATAATTTCTTACCTTTTTACTCCATGATTGAGTTCAAGTGGCTCTACTGTCTTGCGATAACCTGAAATTAGACTGGCAACACTCACAGCTGTATAGAAACGCATCATTGGCATTCAAGTTTCATGACATATTGAAAATCTTGATGGAAATGATCTGACCTATCAACTCTCAGTTCAATAACACAACACGAAACCGTTCTCCAATGTTATATTGGAGTCTATGTATAAAACTGATGGGAGAAGTTTAAACCTGTAGAGTCTATTCATATAAATACAACTCAGTACAAGTTGAACTCTAGTACGTAACTATTAAAATTGAGCTTTAGTGAGTTGCTGGCACATGCTCTGGGATTTTAAAAAGTACAAAGGCAATTCTCCAAATTATATACCTACTGACAGCTGACTTTCTTGAATTATTCAAAAGCAAAAGCTTTTGGGAATCAATGCATCAAGCTGAACAGAGTTTAAATCTAAAGTGCTGAAATTGTGAGGTTTAAAATGTATGTAACCTTAAAGCGTATTACCCCTGTGCCATACCAACAATGCTTGATACAAAAAAAGTGTAAGTCAAACAATGTCAGAGTTGAGGGAATCTGTGTAACTTCCAATGCACAAAGTGCCAGACTGAGGGTGGGCAGGGTGGTGAGGGGGAGCTGTATGCAGTTCTTCCCCAACTTTAGCCTGACTTTTCCACTGGCTACCTTTATTTTCTGTGTTTAAAAAACCCTTTTCAATATTATTATTTCTCCTCCTACATTCACAGAGGCTCAGTCTTATCCTTCAAGTTCTGGCTCAAGAGTTCTGTCTTATCAAAAGACCTAACCTTCTAAGACAAAAAACCATATGTGCAATTAAGAGACATTTATACATCTGAGCCCCCTGTGAAGGAATGTAGCATCTTGGCTTCCAGACATATCATGTGAGGACTGCTACAAGAAAGATTGTACTTTAGTGGCACAGAATATTTATTGTTACAATATCATCTCAAGCAACCAATTATTATTGCACCATAATTACAGTAACACAGTTTTGAGTATGAAGATATGTAGCATTTGGGAGGAGTTTTATTTCCTTTTGATTACTGCTTTGCCCCCAGGTTCAAAGCTTCTCCAGTGTTTCATGTGAAATTAATTCATGACATTTTAACCAGTCTGTGTTGTTACTAAAACATAATCTCATTCACAGCATATATTTACAAATGATGTGAGGAGTGTAAGCCTGCAGTGATTCAATTTGAAGTTTTACCCCTCTGGGATGGAAAACAATATGCAAAGGAACAGCAGTGGCAACAATATATGAATGCCATACAGTGGGGATTTACTTGAAAATGTCTTCCTTTTTCTTGAAATATTGTTACTGCTATAGTCATCAGGTAAATACATTAATTAATGGGTATATTCGCATTGATCTTAAAATACTGAAAATATCTGACATTATAAATGACTATAAATAAAAGCACGAGATCACTTTCTTAGGTTTGAAAAATATTCACTCTAACCCTTTTCTCTTGATCACAGAAATGGAATTGGAGATCCACGATCCTACATCTTACAGTCCTATAAATCACCTGCTGCCTATAACTACAACAGGTAGAAGCAGAGCTGTACTAGGAGGATGAGGCAATGCTTTAAGACCCAGGCCTCTCAAACTGGCCAAGGATTTTACAAGCAGGCAGCATCCCTTAAAATGCCAGCTCTCTCTTAGGTGACATCCTGTCCAAAGTGACAAGTGCTGCTACAATTCAGTTCAGCAGCAGCTGTGAAGCTGCCAACAGGTGTCCTGAGCCAAGGTTTCCTTGCATCTATTGTTGCTTAATGGGAACAAAAATGATTACAAAGGATCTGCCAACAAGATAAAATGCTACAATTATCCTAAGAGAGTAATACCTATAGGCACTTTAGCAAGGGAAGCAAGGGAATCATTCTCCAGAAAAGCTAACCTCAGTACATCACTCACATTTTTCTTTTCTGTGGTAGTTTTACTTATTAAAGAGAAACAGAAATATAAAAAGACTAGATTTCTCTAGAAAATAAGAATAAATGTACCACAGGGAAGACCAGCCCAAATATAATGTATCATATTTCTCCTTCCTTCCTTTGTTTTAGAACATTTACCTCCCATGGGTTATTTTCCTCACTCTCAAGAGACAAGATCATGTTTGGGAAAATATCCAAAGTCTCAAAAAGTTTCGGAATACCCAAATACAGACTTTGCCAGGATTCTCTCTGCATTCATAATGATTACATACGATAAGTATTATTTTAATAAAACCTGTTAGGGATTGCCAAGACCAGTAGCCCAATAGAGGCAAGGCTGCCTCAGCTCCATGCCCCTAAGTCCAACCAGCAAGCAGCATGACCATGTATTCTCAGTAGGTACACACACACACATGTATACAGCACATATATATGTACACACCCAGCAAGCCACATAAACAATATAGACAGAAATGCTCATCAGTTACGCAGACTCAAACAGCACCAATGATCTCTCCGCTGATCAGGATGAAGGTCTGTTGATGGGAAATATGTACATTTGTATGGATCCCTCCAGTAGCTGGTCTTACACACTCAGTTTATCCAGTACCTGGATGCTCATTCACAGGTCTCTCCCAATGCCGACTTGTGGTGTGCAAACCCCACTCTGGCTGCTGGTACAGACCGCTCACTTCACAGACAGGCACATACACACATTCACATGCAGACACAGCATCAGCCCCACAGTAGCTGGCCACACATACACACAAACAGGTCTCTCAGGCCATGCTCAGACCACACTATCTCCCTAGTATTTGGCTTGGAGCCTCTGTCCTGCCAGTAGTCAACTCTCAGCCTCTCTGGCCTCTCGAGTATCTGGTTCAGACTTATGGCTGCTTCAATACCTGGCTCCTAGTCCACTTATCCATCTCACCAGCTAGTCTGTCTTGATATTCACCAGTGATTCACATGTTCTGTGTGCTGGCACCATATGGCCTGTGGTCATACTCCAGTTGGTGGAGTAGACCTACTTGCACACCCATTCACACAGAATAAAGAGTCTCTCACTCAGGAAAATAGTTAGACATGGAGTCTGGTGAGAAGACAGGACAGACTCCCCTGACCAGGAGGCAGGCATGGCAACCTTTTTATATGGAACCAGCCACTTACCCCTCTATTTTCCCAAACTTGTTCCTCCTCAGATCACCTAGATCCATCCTTTTACCCACCTTTGGTTCTTCCCCAAAACACCCCATAAAAATCTTGTGCGGTCCCAAAATACTCTTCCCAGCTTCCCATAATGTTTCTTATCCCCATAGTCTATCCCTCTTGTTGCTCCAGAGACCGTTTCTACTGGGCTGTCAGCCCCCTGTGACAGCCCAGGGAGGGGTTAGAAATGGGTATTGTTCAGGTTCCACATTGCCATTGTTCCTCTGTACTCCTATGTGTGTGTGGAGACAAACTTTTTTAACGTTACCCAACAAAACCTATTAATGCCATGTCATCAGAACACATAAGGTGGGGTAAGCAACAAAAGACAGAATAAATGCTGTAGTCTGAGATGGAAAAGATGTTCAATACTGCCAGCTGTGTGATGAGTCTGTATTGATCCTACAGAAAGTACATCCATTATCCAAGATGCAGTTGGCTCCATGCTGATAAGTCATTGAGGAGAACGCAATGATACACAAGAATCAATGCCTGCCCCCTCTCTTTTTCCTACATGGTAGCACAACAGTATCATACCCTCCTACATCTACTCAGCTCTCCTTCAGCCACCCACCTTCACTTCCTAGGAATGGTCTCTTCTTTTTCCTCACATGCAATCCCCATCTTTTTTATTTTAACTTTTCCCACGTCCTTCTAAGACACAAGCTTCACTCTGGCCTGCTCTGAGTGCTGAGAGCTACACACTACTGTACCCTCCCTTAGTGCCAGGTTCCCCTGTCTGATCACTAGTAGGTGCTTTTTTTTTTTCCATTTGTACTGCAGAATCACGTGCAAACCTGGACAAGCTTGCAGTACATTTGGCTCCATACCTAACAGCTATCAGCTTGCACCTATCATCCTCTGCCTCAGGAAAAGACCGCAGTATAAACATTTATTGCAAAGATCATTACTTGTAGGTTTGCAGAACTGGTAGATATGAAGCAGTCTTGACTTAGTAACTCAAATTTAAGAAAACAGGTAAAAACTTTAAGGTGTCTGGGGAAGGAATAACGACTAGGATAGAACAGGACATCAGAATGCATATTTTTGCTCCAGGTCATTATGCACTGGTCACCATGACCCTTTCCTACTGATGAGACCATACACACATCATCCCCATTCACCAAAATTCAGATATTGTGTCACTTAGTGAAAAAAAAGGTATTTGCTGATTCAAATGAACAGACAATTTGTTGCATCTGCTACATATGGTCTTCCCCAATCACGTTATAGGTGTCTGAGTGTTCACTTGGCAGGCATGAAGCAAAGTCTGATTTCATATCTACCAACAGTTCTGTATAATTCCAACAGGTAAGTAAATATAAGTCACACCCAGACATTGGACGTGGTTGTGATACGGACACACACTTGGTCATGTCATGAAGACTGTGATAACAGTCCTGAAGAGACAGAGACTTAGCTGATATCCCAACTAGCTGTTTTTCTTTTGTGAAAAAGGACCTATCAGTTCTCCTTGTGATGCTGTATTTCTAAAGCTCTTTCTCCACATTTGCCCCCTTTCTCAAATCAAAATTTACTTTCTAACCAGGTTTAAATCAAACAAACTTTAATCAAGGCACAAGTTTAAAGTTTTTTAAACTAGGTCTTTCTTCCATTGTCAGCCTTAATTCCATTTTTAACCAGGCAGTGTTTCTCTCTCTTAGAAGAACTTGACTTCTGTAAACAATACGTTTGGAGGGGCACAGAGCTGACATTCTGTTCCCAGAACAGGCAGGCAAATAGACAAGCATATTGCTTTGGGGGCTGAGAAAATAATTCCCCCTCCACACTCATTCTTTCATTAGTTTTTCTCTGTGACTGCCAACAACATTGCCAATTAGTGCTAATCATGGTATGGACACCTGTCCACAAGAAAGAAGTCTGAGAACAATTACACATTTCACAAAGCTCAGGGAGCAGCTGTCAAACGGTAATGACTTTCAGTCACTGCTGGCTTTGGCTGTACTGCAACAGGTGGCCAAAAGGTGAAATACCATTTATGCTGTTATCTGCTTAGTTATTCTAGCCTGGATTTTCATTCTTGCTTTCTACATTCCATGGCACTTAAACTTGCAATGAGGATTGACAGCTCTAATGTCTATGAATGTATATTGCATGCTCTTCTACTGAGTGTAAAAACTTTGCAAATATGAAGAAATTTGTATTTCCCAACACTTCAAAAAGATTAAATGGTTGAGATTTAAGCATGGGGAGTTTTAAAATAGAAACTTCCAGTTGTAAACTGGAAGTTTATTTGAGTTTGATGGGAGCTGATTTTTCAAAATCCCTACAGTTATGTAGCACCTGACATGTTCCTAGAATCCTCTTTTTATGGACATGATCCAGTGAGCTCAGGTGGGGCTGCTTGCTCCAAAACCTCTGGAAATCAGGAATTGTAATCACCTCAAATGTGGGATGAGAAAATGCAGACTGTCCAAGTAGTAACCAAATGTGAAAATACTGGTTTAAGCAATTTTCCCATCACTGTATAGGAGCTCTTTGGCAGATACTGAAAATCCAGTTCTCCATGACAGTACATCACCAGTTTCATATCAGGAGTGTCCTGTCTCTTCTTGTGGTCAGTTGCCTCAATTGCTATACTTTTTTTGACTTTGACACATCCTACAGACAACCACTTCCTTAACACAACTGACTCATTGCCAGGACAGCTCCATGCTATATATTGTATGAGCAGAGATCCTGAGGAAAGACAGTGTGCAGGAACAGTAGGAGAAATTAAGCTTGTGAAGACAGACTTACTGTGGCCCATGGCAACTACTCACTATTAATATTTGCTAAGCTAATGTTCTTTCCACAGAGACTATGTGTGTGATTTCCCATACTTTTAAAAAAGTGAAATGCAAACCCCTCTCTGCAGAAACCTGCTGGCAGTCACACAGCGATCACCACCAGGGTCAAAGCTATTAGCTGCACTGCACAGGACTCTGTAAATTTTGGTAATGGGGTATTTCTCCTACGAATTATTCTCATGGAGTGGGATCTGCACCAGAAATGGGTGAAGAAAACCCTTTGTCAGGTACAACTGGTTTCCTTCTGGATTCTGAGGCCAGGTACCCCAAGCCTTCCTACTGCACTCTCCCAGGCTCGACCACTTTCAGCTCCTTCTCCTCTGCTCTGGCCATATCCCAGGCCTGTCTCTTTCCCATAGCACAGGCTCCATCAGATAACACCCGCTCCACCGTCCAACGAGCCCCGCCAGTTCCATGCTCTCTCCAAGGCTCACCCCACCCACCTCCTCCGAGGCACAAAACAACTTTTCCTTACAGCCAAGGCAGCACCGGCAGTTTACCGGCCTGAGTACAAGATGGTAAACTGACAAGTTTACCATCTTGTCGGCCGACAAGCGATAAAGAGTTGTCGCCACGTCGTGCCCTGTTACGTCACTCGTCACGTCGCGTCCCGCTGCTGCTGGCCGCCGTGCTGAAACATGTCGTCGTGCCCCGGGGGTGCTGGCCGTGGTGCTGAAGCCGCCACCCTCCGTGCCGCCCCGCTTGGCGCCCTGGGTGCCGGCACCCTCTGGTCTAAAGGTTGCAGTTGAGACAGCATGAGGCCATATCCCTGCAGGAAAACCATTTCTGAAACAGTTTCCTGCCCATGCCTCGTTCCAAACCTATCAGCCAAGAAGATGCATGACATGTTTTTGCTCCAGAAGGGGAATGAGAACAACATTTATGATAAAATTTACTTCAGAAATGCCCCACCCACATCCTTTCTCTCTAAGACTTGATGGACTTCCGAAAGCCTCATTAAGTTGTCACTTCACAATCTTCAAGTAAGCCATCTGTCAGTCAGATTTGGCCTGGGGTGTTGGCCATCTTTATCCCAGTGAATCTGGTGATTTCAATCCTATTTGTTAGAGCTGGGCTGTTTGACTTCTTGACAACAGAGGTCAAACTACAGTACACTACCTTACTCAGGGGCAGAATGATAATCTGTATAAAAGTATTTCATGGCAAAAAAGGAGGTGGGATGGGTGGCAGGAGGAATGACTAAACTTTCATGATAGCTCGGAGTTTATGAATCACTGATTAAGTCTATACAAAGCAAACATAGTGAAAGCAGAGATATTTAATCAGTGTTAATGTTATCAGTTCCCATAAGTACAAGACAGATGATTCCAGCCAATATTATTTATTTAGTTTGGAGTTTGGTAACTGTGCATCGTAGCCTGCTGGTTATTAGGAAAACACTGGCACTATCAGTACCTCAAAATGATTCTTAAATCTTTGGCTTCACTTCACCTTAGATGTACATCCTGGTTGCCTATTTCAAAAAGCCACAGGTGGAGTTAGCATCATTATTCCCTCTGTGAAAGAATAGCAGAGGAACTAACTGATTCTAACAATTAAAAAAAGGAAGCAGATTCTTATACCTACAATTCCTTACTGGATTGCTGACCTTCAGAAACCACTGGACAAATGCACATATCAAAAAGCTATTTGCATAAAATAGTACAAAATTAATGTATGCCCTTGGACCTCACCTCAGCCAAAGAACTCAGGCATTTGAGTAGGCTAGTTAAACTCAACAATACTGCTCAGACACTGGCACTACACCCAGGCCCAAATACCTTGCTCAGTCATGATCTTAGACAGGTGTAACTGACAAAAATATAAATTCCCTGATAGCCAATGTCCCTTTTGTACTTTCAGGAAAGAAACCTCAAAATCTAGATGATATCTGAACTACCTTAGAGGAAGCTACACAGGCATTATTAAAGTAGAAAAATTTTCCTTCCTCTACCAAGTTAGTAAAAAATGGAGGATTTCAGTTTCCAAGGCTTCTAGTCTAACTCTGTAATCAAACCCTAAATTCCCTTTTAAAAGTTCGAAACAGTTACTTTTACCATGTAAAATACTTGAATGTGTAAGCATGTTTTTGAAGGAGTATATCCAAATTTGGAAAAACAACAGTGACTGTACTCCTTTAAAATTCAATTATTTCAACTGAATTATCCAATGAATTGGGAGGAAAATGAAAATTGCATGACAGTTAAGATTATATCAAGTCTAAAGCTTTCCAAATTGTGATTGTTGGCTGAAGACCAAGATCAAAGGAAAAAGTTCTGACAGTCTAATTTGTTTTAAAAGTTCATTTATTGCCTTTTCTCTAAATCCTGCTTTGAAACAAAACATTATCAAGCAGAAATAGTAATTTCACAGTTGGCAAGACCTGGCATTCAGCAGCAGTTCTTATAGCACTGCAGCAGTACAGAATCTGACTTATCACACATCCTTAGGCAGCACAGGCTCATACTCTTACATCCAGCAGTTTCTCCTTTCTCTTGGTTGGGTAGGAATATTAAGGATCTCAATTTTCCAGTGTACTTCAGAGTGGCTTATCAGTAGCCTGAATTTAGGAAAGGAAAGTTTAGACACTGAGATGCTGAGACTGGGTGCACTCAATCATTTAACAATGATTGGAAAACCGACCAGAGACAAGAGACAGTGATTCTTATAGCTGGTTGCTCAAACACTTTATCTCTTTCTCATACAGGGATGTTTAGGAAGCAGACCACTTGTTTTCAGGATAAAGAAAGGTCACTGGCATCTGTTCAGGTGACAAATTTATTTGCAGTGTACAGTTACACTCCAGAAGGAATCAGCCAGGGAGTCAGCCAGCAGAGCTTTGAACCACAGCCATATGTCTATTAAGAAAAAAAAAAAAAAAAAAAAAAAGGAAAGAAAAAGGGAAAAAGGCTTTCTAAAGGTTTTCTGAGATCTTTCATCATCACATCATTTCATGCCAAATGATTTTGTTTGCCCTTTTGCAATGGGAATATCCCTCTTCTGGGAACGATGAGTTCACTTGATCACTTTTAGGTCAGCTTTAAGAACTAAGGCATAAAAGTGTGCATTTCTTACAAATGACAATGAAAGTTAGTTGAGGGAAAGCTCAGATGAGGACGTCAATGTTACAAAGTGAGGTAAAGCCAGATAGACAAATTCCATCTTGGGATGCTTCAGACTGGAGGCACATGGTTTCCCAGCAGATCTAAAGCTGCAAAATGTAAAACCCACTACAAAAAAAAAAAATTTAGATCACAAGGACACTAGTGCATTTGTTAGTAGCAACTCCACTCTCTCTACAACTAGAGCACAAATATGACTATGCAAGGAAAGGCAGAACCAGTAGGACAGGTTCTATGCTGCTTTCCTGCACAGCTTTGAGTACTTAGCACAAATCAGCTCCTACAAGTTGAAGCTATTCAAGGCTTATTGTTCACATTCATTTAAGGGCAAAATTTCCCCTGTCAGTAAACGTCACAAGATCTGATCATTCTGAATCTGCACTGTTGTTTGGAAAAAATTAGCTTGGTCAGTGCATAACCAAGGAATATTTGAATCATTAGCAGGAAATGTGATGTGATTGTTCCTTTTTGTGGCTTCCAATACTGAGACAGCTTTCCCTCCCAGCTGGGAAATTCTTTCTAGTTTCTCATGGTGATGTACTAAGCTCTTTAGTGTTAAAAACCTATGAACTCAAAATTGATGATATGAGTCAGAAGGACTGTTGTGAGCTTCCAGTTTGTGCTAAAACTCAGCAGCTGAGCAGAGATCATTGGGACCATCAGCATGGCTTTAAAAAAGTAAAACAGAACAAAATGGAGGAGGAAAGACTATCCAGATCTGCAAGTTTGCCTGCAGAGAGCCCTGAAACAATAGCATACTGAAGCAAAGGATGCCTTTCTTCTTGAAATTACTGCAAGCTGGCCTTATTCAGAATATGAGAAACACTGCAGAAAAAATAAAAAGATGACACTCCACAAAATAATAACATGTAGTACAGAACATTAGGAAAAAAAACAGTTACAACCACATTCTAACCACATTTCCTTCTTCGATACAACAAATAACTTCCATTTTCAACAATGGGAGTTACTCATATACAACAAATGGAAAATAGGCCCCAGTCTCCTCAGAAATTGGGGTGAATGGAAAACACAGATTACAGGCAACAGTAAAATACATTTCTACAGATAGTCGCTTTTCTTCTGCTGTTCTGGTTCAGAGTCAGGATATATGTCTCTGTGTCTCTTCCCTTTTTCTTTCAAGGAAAAGCATATTTTCCTGTATTGAAATTCAAATTCAAAATGCATACATTTGGCTCCTTGCAAATTCTGACCTTTCAAAGTTTTTGGACAGAAAAGTGGAAAATCTCAGCTTCTTCACAATGGAGCACTAAAATAACGTATAGGAAATAATGGAAGTTATTATCAGAGTACTTCGGCTTAGTGTTTATACTTCCAGAATGCAAACATATAAAATGAAAGCAAAGTACACCTTGATAATACATAGTACCTACGTCAACAAAACTGAGAGTTTCCATCAAATCTTTTCATTCCATTTAAAAGTTCTAGCTCCCAGTTCATAATGTTACCATGCATATAGTTCATAATGAAGACTGTAATCTAAAGCAGCACAAATGAATTAAAAGTCCTTGGATAAAAAATCTGCAGGTTATGCTTGGATCTTCCCTGTTCCAGAGAGAACCCTGCAGTCAGAAACACTTTAGCTTTCTCCTTAGGGAGATGTCAAAGTCTGGACAGAGCTATTCAGGAACAAAGGTGGCTCTCTGTGGAAGACAAGTTTGTAAACCAAGCTCTCCCCTGTGCTCGCTCAAGCTCTTACATTTGTTTTTCTCAATTCTGAGCATGGCTACCGCAGAAGTTGCTTCACAGTATAGCCAAGGAGACATCTATTCCCTGTCTTGGAAATGTCCAGTTCACCTGCTCTATGAGGATGAGGCTTCATTACTGCTCAGTAAATAGCAGGTTGAAAGCAGCAGATGAGACACTCCACTGCCCGGTTATCAGAGCTGAGACTTCTTTCCAACCTACAAGGACATCATTTTTCCTATGTGAATACACTTTTCTTTGTAATTTTAACTTTTTCCTTAGTCCCACTTCTGTTTCATCTTTGCATGTAGACAGTTATACTTCCTGAGTCTAAACAAAACATGTTGCATAGTCTGTGGGCTCAACACAGCACAAGGTATCCAGATTTAACTAAAGAACAAAACTTCTTTCTGTTTAAATTTAATAAAAAAAAAACAAACACACCTTGGAAATACTCCAATTAGCTTTAGGCTTTAGAAATTTTCTGAACCTGAAATGTTGAGCTACAACTCAATATTACAATGCCTTTGAATGTGTCATTTTTAATGATTTGTAATTTAAAGGTCCCCGCAATCTCACAAGATTTAACCTTATTTTGTTTTTCATTAAGTCATTCAGACATTTCCTGCCTTGTATGGTGTTAGACTAGACTGAACTGTCAAATCTTTTCTGGTCACACTTTCCACTCTGCTTTATTCCAAGAAATGCTTAATCATGTTATGACATGCCTGTGAGCACTAATATGATGAGGAAAAAAGGAGAAAGAATTCATCTGCTAACAGGAGAGACTATCACAGAAGAATAACTGAAAACTAGTAAAGAAATCTGTAACAGAACAAATATAATTGAAGAGAATGCTTTTTGGAAAGTTAGACATGAAGAAAAATTTCTTATTCTGAAATTTTACTGTTTCAACATTTTATTACTAGTCTCTTTTGACTGTCCATACAATTTCTTAGAGACCATATTTTGCTATGGATAACTTGGCTCGTGGTTCAATAAATCATACTAATTTGGTTACAGTCATAAGCATTTAATATAACAGATTAAACTATTCCAAAAGTTTATTGACACAAATATAAAGAAATTTTTTTGCCATTTATACTTTTGACATCAACTTTAAAAGAGCTACAAGGGCTTTTTTAAGTTTTATGGCTGTCTTTAAAAAGATGCCATTGGTGAGCCCATATATTATCCATTAATTGTTGTCCCTATTCAGTCTTCTAAGGCGAAGTTTTAAATATATGTCCATGCCAAGATTTACAGTCATTGTCAACAAAGTCTGTAGATTACAGGAATTGACAGGGGAGCAAATAATGAGGAAGGCGCTTGCCCTTACAAGAAGGATTTCAATTGCATGGCAAAGTGAATCCAATGCATGGAAAAAAAATAGCTTGAAATACGACAAAGTGTGGGATGCACATCCCAGCTGCTGGATAGGAACACAGAATGCAGGGATGGTACATGGGAGTTGTCAGACTGAGCAGCATGAAGGGTTACTTTAGTCCTTGACATTAAAAAGGGGGGCTATCAAACAGTAGAGAAGGGATTTTGCTGCTGTACAGGGAGCTGGCCAGTTGGGAATACCAGGCCTGGTTCAGTTGCTCACAATGATGTGGAGCATCTTCAGAGGAAGAATAACCAAAGGTTTGAGGGCAAAGTTTGCATTATAAGCCTTATGGGCTCAAAACATACTTTATATGAAAGACAAAACAGAGAGAAGGCAGGCCTGTAACACCTGGTAGAGGGCAACTGTTTACTCTTGCCAACAAAGAAACTTGACTACAGGCAACGTCAGACAAATTCTACTTTGAAGTAAGATCTGGCTTGCTGGCACCCAGAAGTAATTAACTATCAGAGCGGTTTATCTTTAAAATGGTATGTGCTGGTTTTCCATATACATATTGAAAGAAGGCATGTGCTGAAAGTCCAGGGTGGTGCTTTCTAGTCTCGGCAATTGTCTTCATTTCTACACTTCAACTGGAAGAACAGAACCAACTATAATAACCTTGTTGGGAATCACACAAATGGCATTGTTGGACATTTTTAAGAGAGTTGTCCGAGCAAAATACGTAACCAGGCAGCCAGGCAGGGAGAAGCAGACAGACTCTGCGCTGTGGTCTGAGCTTGATATCTCCCAGCAAGCATTAAGTGCTTCAACATAAATTTTCAAATCACAGCCTGCAAGATGAGGTATTGGAGGACCATATTCCAGGACACAGTAGCAAGAGATTAAAAGGTCCCCAGAGGAAAGGTCCAAGGGTATGACAAATTATCATTCCTGCTTTGTCCTCAGCATGTGCAGAACATTAAACTAATTGTTTCTAATCAAATCTTGAACCTCACCTGGACAGAACAGTCTTCTCAGGTTTTATCCTAGCCTTTTACAGCTACACAGTGACATTGAGAATGAACGACCCTTTGCAAACATTTTTGCACTGAGTTCATTGCAGATGTAACACTCTGATGCCACTGAGAATTTCAGTGAGGACATGAATATGAAATCCAGAATGAAATAGCATTGCTGAAGTTACAATACAAATTAATTTGGCCCGATTTTAACTTCATTTTTATATATGGCATAAACAACCAAGTAGAGTCCAGGTTGAAAAATTACTGTAAGCTCTTTGGGACAAGGATTCTCGTTTGCTAAAATCATGGTCTGTAACCTGATAGTTGCTTTATGGCTGCCAATCGAAGACCAATAATAAGAGAGTTTCCCTTGCCGTTGATCAACTTTAACTATTAACATGGTAAATTCTTGACTGAAAGTAAGATTACAGAGCTTTTATAAGCAGGGTTCCACAATACATGGGCTTAAACCCTGAGTGTTGTCCTATAAGTAATTTTAAGTGTTCTCAACTATCACACTTTTACTGCTTCCCTGGATTAGCCAGAAGACAGTCCCAGGAGATGACTGGCAGGGAGAGATGCATATGCAACTCTATCACAAAGCAAGCAGGTTTCTTATCCTCTGAGTAAGGTTCCAACAAAGATCCTCCAGTTGGGATTCATCTCACGGAGCTTGAGATGATATCTGCGGCACTGATGTCCTTCCAGGACTGACCCAGTTGCCTCTTCTCTGCAGTCCTTCCAGGACAAGATTCCTCTGATAACATGAAATAGCTGCTTGACTCACACCACAGAAGTGCTTACTTTTAATTTCTGACTGCAAAGAGAACTGATTTTGATGGGTAAACACCATGTATGTGTAGTGTAAATGTCTGTATTTGATTAGATGAATCCCATGCCTTGTGACCTTTGGGTTTATTCTTTCAGATTTGTCTTCAAACACGGTCCCATGGCCAGGGGAGCGCAAATGTCACCAGCCCAAAAGAACATAGGAGAAGCAGACTAATTCTGAAACAGCCTTATGATAGATGATTACTACAGCCATACCTGCTTCTGTTTAGGAGTAGTATTTTCCTGCTGACCTTTCCCAACATAATTTGTGACAAATTCTACCCTGGCTCCTCTGTGACAGAAAATTTGGCTTGTACTTAGGTACCTCTGTTTTCACATCAAGGAATAATAATGATTTTTTTTTTCTTTTTTAACTAGGACTATGCAAACAAATGTTCACAGTCATATGTAGCACAGGCTCAAGGAGCCAAGTATTTAGCACCTTCATCCTGTGACCTTCAGCCAAAATGAAAATGCTCACCATCTTCCAACAGATGCCAACCAGCTCAGCAATACCCACATTGCTTTTAATGCATTATTACATTAAACCCAGAGTAAAAAATGAAATTTTATTAAGGAATGTTTAAGCCATAAGTGGGGTTTTGTTTTTAAAACAATAAAAGTATCAATGATCCGAGGAATCAAAGGTATAAGGCACAACGCCCATGTCTTAACGAAGGAAATAGGAACAGATGACACTAAACACGCTATAGGCTGTTAGTCAGAGGAACGTGCCAACAGCACCATGTGTTACTACACAGGAAGCCTGAGTTCAGAAGCATCAAGAGCTTGTTGAAACTGTTCAGCTCAAATGGCGTTCCACAGAAAATAGCTTTTTGACAAAACAAACCTTGGTGGGGAGGAGGGGGGAAAACCTAGCATTTATTTTAAATTTAAAATACATCAGGAAAGAAAAATTGTTCTCTAAACAGAAAAGAAACAGGTTTTGATGGCTGCCAAAAATCAAAGGGATGAGAGAGTGCTGTATTTGTTTGCTGGCTTGAAGGCTTTTCTTGTCAGTGATGCTATGGAAATCCAAAATGCTACCATTTTTCAGACTATTTTTTTTTTTTTCAAGTTTCTGCTTTGATAATTTGCTTTCATCACAACATTTCAAGAGGAAGAGGTTAATTTTCAAACAGCTCTACAACATTTATGTAGCTTCCTCCTTCCTCTTGTTACTGGATACCACAGTAGCACATAACACTTAAACCAGTAACAGCGCCAAAGGAAAAATGCTGTGTATTGTTTTTCCTCAAACTACTTGCAATCATGGACAATTCCACATGGAATTGCAAACAAAGCAGCCTTTAATTAACTACAATTGAAATATACCCTGTTCTCAGGAGCTCCACTCAGCACAAACAGACCAAAAAAAGCCCAAAAACAGCATCTTCATATTACTTTGTGTGCCTGCCTAAAGGAATGGTGTGTCTCCTGCTTCTGTGTATATATCTTATTTTCTAAGTTTTATACCACATTTTGTTATTCCCAATTCCTCCAGAGGAGCGGCAGCTTGCTGCACCTTTATAAAGGCTTGTAAGCATAAATTTAGCTTCCCGAGCCCACTTCCTGAGCCAGCTGAACCCAAGCGACCTCTGAATAAGGAACAGGAGACAGCAGCATCACTGCCGATGCGCTCACACAAGACACATAAGCTCAGCTATAACATTGTGCCCGTGCAGCTTTTGTATGGGGAATGGCAAGAGTAAAGCCCTCTCAGTTCAAGTCTGTGAAGAAATCCCCAAAATCAAGAGGCGAGGGTGGCTGAACCCAGCCCTACCCCACTGCCATGCCATCCATGGGTCTCTGGCTCCTGGGGTGGTTTTTAGGGAGGGAACCTGCTGTTTACTGACCGTTTGTCTACATATGGTGCTCAGCCCACACCCCTGAGCATCAGAGAAAGGCTACTGCTTAGACAGAGATATAAATTGAGCATTGTTTGTAAAAATACAGGAAGTCTGGTTACTAACGATAGATAACTAGTTACAACATGTTAAGATAATTAGTTACAACATGTTAAGTTAATTAGTTACAACATGTTAACATGGAGACCATGTCTGTGTATCACTGGAATATATAATATGCTCAACTGCAATGTATAACATTGGAGGGTGGACATGCGTGCACGTGTGTATATGTGTGTGTGTATGTTTTTTCTTGAGTTTTTTTATTTGAAGCCTGTTATCTAAGGGTATGTTTAATTATATGGCAGCAACTATTCTGCCTGCTATGGAAGCGACAAAGATACATTCAGATGAAGAGGCAATATTTTCTGAAAAGAAATGCATTAACAATCCTGATCTCATAATCCTTACAACATGAAAAATGGTAAAAACTTAATGGCTTAAGTGCAGGTGACAGAAAATGAATATATACAAAATATGAATGGTGCAACTGGAGGCAGTGTATCTAGTTAATACTCAAACTGAACCAGCAAAACCAAGATACAAGAAAAGCGTTCTGACCTTCTATATTCCAAGAATTGTTACACTACACCTGTGAGAAGATACTGCACTGTCTTTTTTTTCTTTCCCAGTGAACAACAGTATTCATCGTTTCAGGAATGAAAAAAACAGACAATAAGAAAATCTTAATTTTTTTTTCATTTTCATAGATAAACTATTTTTTTGTAAAACCAAAAAGAAAAGAACTTTTTCTGTTGAAGAAGTTGTAAAATGATGTGCAAGCATTTCCTCAAAGACAATTTAGGAAAAGAAAATTCTAAAAATCAATGTTTGCAGGCTCTGATTAAGTTACTGTTTCCAGGGGCAACATTTCCAAGATTAAAATGAAAAATGCCATTTGGAGCCCCAGCCATGACAGAGATATGATTCCATTATTGTAGGTTGCCTGCCCCACTCAGGGCTCTAAATCACCAGTGTGTAGATTTCCTGCAGAATGCTACATGATAAGGAGCATTAAGGAAAGAGGTTGCCAGTTTGAAGTCAGTTGCCTGCTGTTCCAGGATCAGTTTCATGAACCTCTGAAGTATCCTTTTAACTGCTTCCTTGCAATCCTTCCATCAAGAAAGTATCTTCCCTTTGATTTGTTAAGCCCACGGGCTCTAAAATTGCCCCCATAGTTAGGATACCTCCTCCGTGGTTGGGGGATGCCAGGAAGCCACAGTTCCTCTGCTGTTCCTGAGACAAGTGGCAGGTCCTTTCCATGGAAGGATTCAAATAACGGACTTTTCCAATGTAATAGGATTATGGAATACTTTTTTTTAGTGTCCTTCTGTGATTCTATCAGGCATTAAGTGGAGGTACAGCTAAAAAATGACTGAGCTTTTAAGTTGTGACTGTAGAGCTCTGAATTCTCACAAATATACTTACTGCATGTTTATAAGATAGTTTTAAAGAAGTGAGTCAACAAAACTTATCCCTGGTGTGCTGATTATGATGGGCTGATTTTAAAAAAATGGGCTGAGAGACAACCTGAAGACTGGAAAGCATATTGTGCAGAAATGAATAGGTCTGTTTAGACAAGTAGATACAAGATGCATTTGTGGTGATTTCCTTCTATTTGGGCCTAGGCAGGTTTTCTTTCCACAAAGAGGCATATATTCTTTTATTCTCTGCTTCATTCAAGTAGTTGTGAACCCAACTTGTCCTTAGTATTGTCTGACAGCCTGCTGAGGAAATGGCCCCAAAATAATGAGGGATGGGATTCAGCAAAATATTGTTCATATTTATACTGCCATACAGCTCTACACAAAGGCTCCACAATAGCAGCAGCATTCTGCTGATCTACTGATTTTCTTCTATGTAGATCCCGCAGAGGCACAATAACAAGAGAAAAATAATAAAGAAGCCATTTAAAGATTTGTGACCGTGCTTGGTATGAATGTTTCTTTAAATGAGGCCAACCATGAGAACATAATGTGTCCATACGGTGCTGCATTTCGTCTGCTCAGAGAAAAATAATTCATGAAGACAGCATTTCAAATCTATTAAAATATTCCCACTTCCTCTTCCACCAGCTTCAGTTAAGAATAGCAAGAAAGGTTAAAGATTTAACGGACGTCAAATTGAACTTGCTGTCCTTTTCAGACCCCCCTGAACAGAGCCAAAGGCCACTGCTCATGCTGTGCATTACTACTGTCTAAAGAAGCTTCCTATATTTTGCCTGACTTTTGGATAAACAAAGGCTTTCAAACTCTAAGGCTCTATACCCCAAAACTTGAAAACATTGTGTTATTTTCTTGTTTTCAATACCAAAAATATGCCCTGATTTATTACCCTCTTCAGCCTGGGGAATTCAATTTTTAAAAGCTGTATTTCCAAATTTTGCAGAACTGGGAAAAGCTCTCAGGTATAATACCACTGGTCTGAACGTAGGGGTTTTTCCATTTCCCATCAAGGCATGAGATTCAACTGGAATGTGACATTTTCAAATTTTGAATAAAATGTCAGCATATTGAGGACCCTGAAACATTCTTATCTGAAACTTAAAAGCTGGACATCACCCCAACAAGTTCTGCCTCCACAGGACTCAACAGACTGCTGTCACATTACCCGAGCCAGCCAGGGAGGCCACTTCCACAGAATAAGGAGTATAACATCCCTCTGAACCCCTTTCTCCAGGCAGACTTTGCTGGACTTTCAAACTCATGGCAATTCAATCTGGAGCAAATCCCAAAAGTAGAAACCTTCCTGTAATTCACCGAAAATACATCAAAGAAGAGACGCATCTGTAAAGCATTTTGATTTTACAAATGGGCATTTTTCAACAAAGACATGCTTTGTCAGGAAATTCCTGGCCAGCTCTAATCAGGAATGCATCTGGGAACTACACATTTTGTCAGATCTATGGGCAAGATGGTTTTAGCCAAGGAATGAAACGGATGTGACACTCTGATCAGCGATACAGAAGATCAAAGGACACGGTAAATCAGAAGAGGGTGGAATTAACCAGCAAAATTCTTTACTTGCAATTAAACTCATTTAACACCACATCTGATGAGACTTTCTGCAATGCACAATGTTTACCAGTGATAAATAGAGTTCTGGACTAAAGGGGCTGTAGTACAGGGAGCAGAGGAGACCAATGCAACCATGATCACAGAGCGTGACTTGGAGTACACCTTATGCAGGCCAGAGGTAATGGGGAGAAAGTAGGGACTATAATCCATCCTTTCCCACTACCAGTTCAATGCTTGATTACCAATGCATAAGAGTATTTATCCTCAGTAAATTCTGCTTGCAAAGACGGTTTCAAAACCAAACCAATCAAACACGACCCTGTGGGTCCTGGAGAGCAGCCACAGTTCAGTTGGACAGTAAATTTAATTTCTCAAAAGTAATGTTGTTTACATTAAGTCTACACATCAACCTCTAGAAAAAAAAAAATAGAAAACTAAGGTCCCCAGGGCATTATTTACAGGAAAGCACAGTGTTAACAGGCAATAGTTCAATTCCTCCTCTGAGCAAGAGGATTTAGAATTACATCTCCTGTTTTCCCAGCCACTAAACAGTTGACACTTCTGGCATAAGACTGAAGATGTGGTTTCGCACCCCCTCAAGAGAGGAACTGAACTTGGCTAGGTGACTTGTTGGGTGACTGCCCTGGTAGTCGAATGACTACACAACAGAGAGGATTTTGGCCCTTATTGCTCCAGTAGCCACCCAACCCTAAAGCTTCAGCCACCTTCTCAATAAATAAGGCTCCAAAACAACCACCTTCCCCAGCACTCCCCCTGTCTACCCACCAGATCCATGGTCCCTGCTTTCATCCAGCGCTAGCTGGTTCCTTCTGTCCAAGCTGGTTACAACAGTCACAACCCAGCAGCTGGTTACAACAGTTTCTTGATCTGGAGATAAATCCCTCTGTGGAGGAGACACATTTCCACTCAGGTGGTTTTTAGTTGCCAGAAAGTACTTGACTCAAAACAGTGGCCCTGCCATAAATTCACAGGTTAAAGAATACTAGTCTGAAATTCTCTCCATTCTGCCAGTGGTTCAAGACCTGAATTACACCAGCCAAACACTAGACCTACTAGCTCTGAGGGAGGGAAAAAACCAAAAACAACAACAACAACAAAAAACAATCAACAACAAAAAAAACCCACTTATTTCAAGATAAAATAGTCCTTGTTTAAAATAATATTTAATGGTTTTTCTATATGGAATGTCTGATGCACTGTCACTGCTGACACATCTGCAAATTAAAAAAGGTTTCTTACCGAAAAAAAAAAAGGAATTATGTAAACATGGCAATTTCTATTTGAATTGAGCATTCAAACAGTTATCAATTGTCATAAAGACCTGAGGGAACATACAGAGACAGGGAGTTGGTGTGTGTTTTTCTTGCCTTTTTTTACCAGCCTTCAGAATGACACAATGTCCTTCGCAGTGTGCTCTGTAGCTGGAAAGTCCAGTGTCTGAAGAGCGAGCAGTAGTCTACTTTTCAGACAGCTATTTAGCAATTCTAGCACTCTGGGACCTTCTGGATCCCAGTATTCACAGATACCAAGTCTCTGGTTTGTCACCGCTGGAACAAAGGGAGCTTTGTACCAAACCGGGTATGAATAGTTATAATATGTGATGTATCGTAACTGGTAGCTGCAGAGCCTGTGCCATCTGGAGGGACAGGGATTTACACAAGCTTTTTGTGGAAGCAGAATGAAGGGAAATTTTCACTATCGGAATAAAGCTGAATCTGCACAGGCACGCAGGATTCAGATGAGCTTTGCAAGAGAAATGCCTCATACGAATGTTTGTAATTAAGAGACTTAGTATTTTACAAGCTCTCACAGACAACACTGTCACATACTCTGAGTTTGAAGCAGCAAGTACACACTCACCTGCTGGCTGATGAAAATTACTGACTCTGGGGGACAGACAATAAAATCAATTATTCACATCTCCTGTGTTGCTGCTACCCACACAGCAACCAGCAGACCTGGAAAACCAAGAAGGTTTGGGGTTGATTTTAACACATTCTTATGGACTACCTTTATCTGTCACTGGGTAGAAAAACTTCAAAAATAAAAAACACTGCTCCATTTTCAATAACAGTCTTGCAAGTAATGTTTAAATCCCAACAACATACCTTCTCCTGATGGCCTGTTTCCATTTATTGCACATCCTTCCACCAACATTGCACCTCCTTTAACCCATACAAACGTCACTTGGGCCAAAAACAGTTTGGCCAACAACAGCAGCAATATGTTAACAGTTTGTTAATTCTGGCTCATTCCTTATATCTATTTACTATTAAGCTACAGACCCTTTTTTGACTGCAAAGGGGTTGCTTACTCTTCCATTTATTGTATCTCTACCCTGGCCAAACACTGTGCATTGACACTGAGCTGAAAATGGAAGATTGATGAGACTGATGGAGACTCATCTTTTCTGTTCCTGTTAGCTATGCATCTATCCCTGTTATTCCTATTAACACCCACCATCTAGCCACCTCCTAGAGGAGTGCAGCTCTCCAGGAGACCGATGAAAGCAAGGGAAGTTATAAAAGGGATAAGACTTTCTGGAGTTGATCCCTAACAGAAAGAACAGGCCAAGACACCAAAGGTGAACCAACCATACTTAAAATAATGTTCCCTGGCAGAAAAGAAAAGGGAACAAGGAAAAGGATGGGGGAGTGTGGAGGACAGAGTACAGGCAGCTGCCGGCTGCTGCTCTGACCGCAGCCTCCTCTGGCTCTGAGGGAGCGTGGGAGAAGCCACAAGGTATAAATGTACACATCAACAGCGCTGCAGAGGGAAGGAAAACTATGTAAGATAGAATCAAGCAGAGACACAATCCCTTCCTGGAAAATCTGTTCCTGAATAATAGCATGCAGGTGTTTCTCAGTTTGGCACAGAGGTGGGGGCCTCTCATGTTGTCTGCAAAGGGTGGCTGCATTGAGAAACAGCAGAGAGAGGTGGGGGCTGCTTGCTTCATCTGTCTCGTGTCACCAACGGGGTCCAAGCTGTGAACAAGCCAGCTGACAACACACACGGTCCAGGAAGAGGCACACTTCGACTCCCAGCACGTCACGGTATGATACGGTGGTGATAACTCTCATCACATCACGGCAATCACTCTGGTCCACGTGAGGAGGAATTGACCATGCACTTGGTGCTGCCAAGCTGGGGTAGCCCTTCCTGCAGTCACACCTCCCACGGCGGCCGCACCAGCCAGCGCTGCACCCAGGGATATGTTGGCGACGACCAAGTGAGGGCAGGGGGTACAAGCTCAGGGGTTGTGGGGAGTGCAGGCATAGGCAGGCGGGGAGGTGCATCCACACGCTCCCCGCAGCCCAGGGCTGCCCAGCAGGAGAGGCGCAACCAGGGCTGCAACCAGCTTCTTGCAAACAAACCTGCTGCCTCTCACATACACATAAAGAAAGGGAAGCCGATGCTGATGACATTTGCTTATTCACAGCTAGGAGAGCTTAATCAAAAGACAACAAGAAATGTTGTTCAGTTTTGCTTTTTATTCCCTTCAGTGCCATTCCACTTACTTTAAAAATAGATGTCATAGCAAAGATTTATATTTAATGCTTTGCTTGTCACAGAGGGAAGGAGAACTGAGCTGCTGAGTAGTAAGAAACTCTGGGAGTGGGAGAGGGTTTTATCCAGAGATGAAGACTTTTGGGACTAGACCCATTTTGAACTAATTTAACTAGAACTAAAGGTGTTACTCTGTGCTGGCTCAGTGCACAAATCGTTCCGCGCACCAGACCTTTTTCTGCAAGGTAGTGGGGAAGAGTGAAATCAGTCTCCGGAGGAAACCAGATAAAGGGGAAGGAGGGAGAGCATCCAGTTCCATCTGTCTTTAGGCAATTTTACCAGTGGAACTGTTTCAGTAGAAGGACATTATGTATTTCTGCTGTATGATAACTGAGAGCCATCACTTCCCAGTGTCTCGCTGCTAATGAAACACATACGGCAGTGTTATTACAGCAACAATGATCTTAAGCAATCTGTTAATAACACAAATATTCCTAATTTCTGTTATGCACCTGAAGACCCACTCCAGTTCTCTTGTTCTCCCTTGAGACCAGTTATGGCTGTGCCCATCCGGCCCATCCAGGACACAGTATGTCCCATCCAGCAAAAGGACTCGGGCACTCTGATTTACGTAGGTGAAAACTGCTAAGGATGTGCTATTGCTCACCTTCCTGCATTCATATCTTTCTATTTCTTTCCTCTTGCATGCATTTTTGCAAACTTTTCCCCACTTTGGATTTCATCTCAGCTGCACACTGAGACAATATTTCAGTCCCCCCCTGTTCATTTTGGAGGTGACTTCCTTGCATTACACCGCCAGTTTCATCCACGTTTTTGAGAACACGGTGTGGAGCAGATTACCCAAAAATCTCCAGCTCTTGCCTCAGGCAAGACTGGTCGTGTTTGTCACAGCCTACCTGTGAAATTCAGATAAGCCTCTCCTCGCTGTTCAGAACAGCACTTTTCCTCAGGTACACTAATGCCCAATGACAGCTCACCTGTGGTCTATTTCAGACAATTCTGCCCTAAAATATATTTCCCAACGGCCTTGTTTTGACTTGTGCATGCAGGTTGCTACTGAGCCAATGCTCTCTGACAGCGTAATACTCTGAAAAAGATACTGCAAGCAATAAAGGAGTTATGGAAGTCTTCAAAATAGAAGCTTTGGGGAAAAGATCCATGGATAGTGCAGGCTTTACAGAACCCATGAAGGATATGTTTTTTAATGAGATACCCTAAACTTAAGATGTTGACTGGGAAGCCTGTGAGCTCCCTGGTCTGGCTTCCATACCTATCACAAATGTAATATCTACCAAGCGGGTTGTGCTATACCTTATTCTCTTGTTCTGTCTGCAGGTTTGTTGCTAATTTTATATTAGTATGTTTCTGGGCTAGTTTAATAGACAACTTGTACCTACAAAAATATGTACCAAAGAGCTCTAAGTGGTTAGTGTTCATGAAGAACAGGAGGAAGCTACAGTGTCATGGTTTCTTTCTGATCCTTGGGAGTAGTGCTGACTGAGTGTGACAAGGCAAAAAATTTAATGGGAGAATTCACCCTTACCTCTATTTAAAAAACAAAAAAATGGCAGTCTCTCTTTGGGTGATACTGCCTTTTCTTATGGACTATTGTAAACAATTTGCTGATTCCTCCCATCTGCTCATCTAAAAAAAAGTCATGATATTATATTAAAAACTACCACAAACTGGGGCACTTACTGAACAGCAAGGGAAAAAACGCACCTTGTTCCCTAAGGGTACTGCATAGTTATGTGACCTGCTTTGCTTGACTAGCTTTCACAAACCACCAAGTGACACCCCTTCTCCTCCCTGTGCCGTCCGGAAGGCTTTTATCTCTCTACGTCTCTCCTGCTGCAGTGGGAATAAAAGCAACTCAGTGGCACAAAGTCAGAATCCAAAGTTGAGACAGGCAAAGCACAGCCTAAAGCAACTTCACCTCTGGTTCCCTTACGACTCTGTGAAGCGCGGTCATCAAAGCAGCACTAATACGACCACCCAACTCAAGGCATACGGCGTGCGGCTCTGCTCATGTGAATGTTTTGTGCCCTGAGACCGCACAAGGACATGTCATCCGAGGACCTGATTGAGATGAAAGCAGAGAAAAGATCCCAGCTAGCTCTGTTCATCTTCCTGCAGACTTGCATCCCCTGAACACTCAGCCCCCCGTCCATGGGCTGGTTTTCTGCTTTGGGGCTTTTTCATGTGGAAAGGCAGCTCGAAACTAAAAAGCTGGTGTTGTGGGACAGGACTGCCTGCTGAATCAGCCCCAGCCTCCTTTTTTCTCTGATCTCTCCTGCCAGCTTCTTAGCCTCTCCCAGCCACATCCAGCAGGGAGCAGGGCTCACAGCCCTCACCCTCCACTGTCTCCTGGGGCAGGGATTCCCCCGGCAAGAGAAAAGCAGAGGAAGCTGAACGCCAGCCACCTCGGTGAAAGGAGCTGCTGCCAACAGCCCATGAGGATGCGGGGGGCAGAAGAGATTCCCCTCCTCATCTCACCCAGTGGTTGTGGCTCCCCACACCAGTCACTGTCCCCCACATCGCCCACAGGACCCACCAGCTGTCGTGTCCCTCTCCGTCCCCCATCTGCTCTCATCAGGGCAAAAGGGCACGAAAGAATTTGAACTGTACAGCGCTGAGTACGTCCGGGCAGATGAATCAAAACAACAAAAAGCAGAGGGAATTTCCCCACCCCCAGGGAAAGTTCAGCCTCGCACTGGAGAATTAATGCCAAGAGTAAGAGAGGGGCTGGGAGAAAAGAGAGGAGATTTGGACACAGCCAGGGAAGCACAGAGAAGCGAGTAAAACCACACCACCCCTAGACCTTCCTTCAGCTAAAATTTTCCCCTGACCAGCAAATGCCCTAAGCTCTAGGAAATAGACGCAAGTGAGTGGATCCCAGCCACTGCACTGTCCTGAAGAAAGTGGGAAGCTCCTGACAACAACGTGTCTCTTGCCGAAGTGACAGTATTCCGCAGTGGTGAGACAGCACTGCTACTTGTAATGGACTCCCACTTTGAACTGCACCTGCCCTCTGCTTCTGGTGGGGCTTAGCGCAGCCTTGTGGATGCTGTGCCAGCCTGGGTATCGTCAGAGCACAGTTTGCAAAACTCCTGCGGGCAAGGTGGCTTGCTGCGCCGGCAAATTCTCATTGCTTTTCAAGATTAAACTCTGAGTCTCACTGTGGTCTTTCCTTGGGGATTTGGCTCAGATCCCAATCCTATTCTGATCTCTTATCAGTGCCTCAGCCTCCAAGAATTGTATGGTTGTGACTAGTCTTAGATTGCAGATTCGAAGTCTCCATTTCCACCTTTTTTTCTCTTTTCTTACTTTTCTGTATTTATATTTCATGTGAAGTAAATGATTTTTCACATTTCCATAATGCAGTTTCATATGTAGACTCTTCTACATTAGTTAGCTGGACAGTATTGAATGCCCCATGCTTCAAGACCAGTGACAGCCAGAAACAAAACTCTCTCCTGACTATTTTGGCTTGTGTTAGACACAGAAAAGACCAGTGGTTGAATCTTCTCCAGTTTAAAATCTTCTCCTCTGTATTTCCAGGATATTTTAATTGCCACTTCCTCGCCATTTGTTTCCTCTTCTTGTTTTCTTCGTTTCCTTCCCAGTTCCAGGAATTCTGCAGCCTCCCAAATCTAATGGAAACCAGTATCAGTCAGCCTCAGGGCATTGCATAATGTGAAGAGCAGCAACAGCCAGTGTTACATGGTATTTTACCTTAATGGTGAGTCCCTTAGAGCCTGCAGGCCCTGGGCACTGGTGCTCTGGAGCCAAGGCATTTCAGGTTCCTGGCCAGCCCATCTGGGACTTAGACACACACATATATCTCCCAGAAACCAGCAATTCAGATCTCAGAAGTAATGCATCTTCAGGCTCCCAGAAGCCTCTTTAGTGAAGGGCAGAAGACCAGAGATGCTCCAGGGCACGTAACACTTCCCAGCTCTTAGCTCCCACAAGGGCACTAAGCATCAGTGGCCCAGAGACTCAGGCATTTCCAAGCACCACTTGCCAAAATTAAACAAATTCCTGCTAGAAGCTGCCCAGATTAAATAACAATTTCTTTCTGATGGAAAGGGAGATGGAACGACCATCTCCCAGAGAAGTGCTAACTTTGGTCTGTTGGGAAAATGTTGCACGGGAAGATTTGTTACTAGACGTCCTTCTAACCAGTCACTCTTCCTTTTGTGCTTTGTTCTCACTTCTTTCTCCTCTGACTCTGTCATATATTCTTGCCTTTAGCATCCAAAGTCCCCTCTAACAGTAGGCAAAGTAGGCAGACTGCTGGACATCACATTAGGCATGGTCCAAGTAGCCAGCTTCTGCTTTGTATTTCTCTTGCATCCACAGCCTTCAGAAGGGAGTTCAGAGTTCGTGAGCTGGCAAGAGTGTGGGGTAGCACAGGGACTTCTGCCACCTACAGCCCTCTCAGACCCAGATGATTCCTCCAGGCCTCCTGAAACCTGTTCCAATGTTTCCTGCCTCTCTTACCACTGCCCAGAAACACCCACTGATGTTCCCGATCCTATCTAGTATCTTCAGATTCCCGGTGATTTTGGTCCACAAAATCCATTCTTCTGTCATAGTAGGGTTTGGTTTTGCCTGTACTTCTGCGAACCAAATGTAAGTTGTTCCTTTCAAGTTTTCAGTGGCACAGAAACCACATAGATGTGTCATAGTGGATGGAGAATCTGTATGTCCATTATAAGCCTTCATATAACACCCCAGATACCCTCCCACAAAACATTAGGGTAGGATGTTCTCCAGGTCAATATCTTGGAAGTGTTCAAGGCCAGGCTGGATGGAGCTTTGGGCAACCTGATCTAGTGGGAGATGTTCCTGCCCATGGCAGGGGGTTGGAATTAGATGATCTTTAAGGTCCCTTCCAACTTAAACCATTCTATGATTCTTTGACTCTATGATCTTAGCTGCAGCACTTATATCATATCTTTTTTATTTTCTTTTTTCAGGCCCAGATGTGAACTTGGAACTGAATATAGTAAAGATAATTTCAAAGTGGCTGAAGGATACAAATACTGCACACACATGCACAGTTCTGCCTGAATATGCTGCCATGCAGACCCCACACTCACAGCACAGACAACACAGGGTCACTCAGTGGATACACACCAGGTTAGATCTGCAGCTCCCACACAAAGCCCAAGACGTTTGGCCTCAGCCATAGCGCTCTCAGGATGGGGAGCTCACAGCATGACCCCTTTGAGCCTGTACTTGTAGACACCAATGAATATAAAACAATATTGAAGAATTAACCATTCACAAATGCATGATACGAAACAGCTCACAAAGATGCAGAGCACCTTGAAGTCAGTGACCCTTGTTTAATTTGAGAAACGTGCATCCTTACCCTCATGAGTCTCTTATATTATTTTTAACTAAGAGCTACAATAATTACTAACCAGAAATCCTACAGGATGTGCTGGGATGAAAACTTACCTGGTTTTTTGTGCTTCTTGTGCCACCCACTGGAACAGGCTGAAAACCCAAGTGAAAAGAAAACATTCAGGAAAATTCATATCCAGCATATTTTAGTATGTTTCATAAATTGAATTACAAAGCTTGCAATATGTTCCAACAGCTTTAGTCAATTCGCATTAATTCAAAATGTCTAAAAAGAAGAACCCAAGTTTGCTTATCTCCTGACCAAATGCCTGCAAGCCACTAAAACAATTTGCCTATCAAGAGAAAGGCAAATGCAGTTCAATGATGTATTTGTATTGGTGAGTTCTCCGGACACTAATGACATTGTACAAGGTACAGACAATATCTTGTGTAACATAGTCCATCCACTGCCAGGCACTGGTAGGTGAGAAAGCTAAACTGAAGTAGATGTGGAGAAACTTAATCTTCGATGAGAAAGGAAGAGCTAAGGAACTACAAGAACCTGTCTTGTTTAGTCAGGCAAAATGAAGGCTGGGTGAAAATATTTCTCCCTCCAAATACCTTATGGGCGTATATTCCAAGGGAGTACGGCCTCTAGGACGGTGTTCACAATGATTGATTATAAAATTAATCAAGAATTAATTTAAGCTGAATACCCAGGAAAGTTTAATAGCATCGAAGCAGTGAGCAAAGACCTCCAGTAGGATAGATAATGGCAGACAACTTTACTTTTCTCATAAAAAAGAGCCTGAACCATTTCTGAAAGCCAGTGTATGATGGGATTGTTTGCAATAGCAAGGCATCACATGTAGGGACACAGCCTCACATTTCAGCATTTTTACTGAGGCGGCGTATCCATCTTCTAGAAAGAGTGGAAAAAACAGGAAGAGCTCAGTGTGATAACACCATTAAGAAAACAGCATTTGGGTTTTGGTTATTTTTTTTTACCCTAAAAATGAGTATGGGAGAAAATACAACAAAACCTGCACTTGAGACTCTCTTTAGTGCCACCTCCAAAAGGCCATTTTGAGTAACTAGCCATTTAAAGTACGCACTAGGTTTCCAGCACAATTTTATTTGACCTTTTAATGAAAGAATAACATGTATAAGGCAAATGATTTCAGCTGATCACCTGGGTGACTGCTTAAAGCAGCCCTCTATATAACCTGACCAGCCCGTTGTCCGAAGTGTAACGTTAAGCTTTGTCTTTCATAAATGTATGCCTCAAGTGCATTTTCTGATTTTGAAGTTTGTTGTTTTGACCAGTCTGACTGCATATGTTTTTTAGTGAACACACAAGGTAAGATGTTTCAAATACATAATACAGAAACCAGGTACCCCCAGAGATATTTTTTTAAAAAAAAAAGGTTACTGATTACTTTATATATATTCTTCTATTTATAGAAAATATAAGGAACTCCATAAAGTTCCTTAGCTTCCAAAGATAACATATCAGATACTGCTGGAACCCATAGTTGTTCCTTTCCTATTATGCAAGATGATTAGGACTTTAATAAACCTTTTTCCAGTTCTTACTGTAATACAGTCAAGAAGGGCTTTATGTGCGTGTATGTGTTTATTATGACACGTGAACACAGTGAGACTTCATAATAAAAAAACACAGCCAAAGAAGCCACAGCTTCCCTTCTGCCAGAAAACGCACTGCTTATTTTAACCAGTTGGGGAGCAGGAAGCCCATACCCAAGGTGTGTAAGACCAAAACACACAGCCTCCATAGAATCATAGAACCATAGAATGTGTTGAGTTGGAAGGGACCTTTAAAGGTCCTCTAGTCCAACCCCCCTGCAGTAAGCAGGGACATCTTTAACGAGATCAGATTGCTCAGAGCCTCATCAAGCCTGGCCTTGAATGTCTCCAGGGACAGGGCCTCCACCACCTCTCTGGGCAACCTGTTCCAGTGTCTCACCACCGTCATCATAAAGAACCTCCAATGCCATCCCCGCCACAGCTGCCCTCACTCCAGCACAGGGACAGTGATCCGGAGGCTGCTGACATCCACCAGAGCCTTTCCCTTCATTTCTGGCAGGCAAACAGGCGCGTGCTATGGAAATGACTGAGCTGCGGCAAGAGGCTCGTGAGCACAGAAGACAAAACTGCCACGAGCGATAGACCTACCTTTGAAATAACAACTCCCCACGCATCGCTTTCTAAATTAAAATAAGATATTTTCTTTTACCTGCATTTTCTTTCAGAGAGTTCTTCGAGCGTATTAGTGTACCCACCATCACACAGAGACAGTAGACAGAGCCAATCTCTGTGGCCAGGAAGTATCTCCACTTTGTAAATGTTTGACAGCGACCATAATCTTTAGCAACAGGGATCATCTAGATTTACTGATTGTAATTAAACTTTAGGGCAAGTGCTCCAGCACATTTGTCATGATGCTCCATCATCCAAACGAAGGGTCATACTGGCTGAACAGCACTGAAGCTCTGTCTACTTTAGTTTGCAGTGTGCCACAAAGATCTGAGGACCAAACAGATGGTACTGAGGACCTGATATCCACACTGCATGTGTTTATGGAAGGATTCGTTTGGACAAGCATTAGCATAGTGGTGTGGACTGAGCACCCCTGAGCAGGTGGACATGATCCCTATGCCAGTGGAAATTGGGAATCTGTGTCCTGGAACAGCTCCCAAAGACAAACAACAGCACCGTAAGGCAGAAGTTTGGGAGATTTGCTTCAGAAATGCTCTGCTGATCCAAAATTAAATGCTAACATAAGCCCACTCTGAAGCTCTTTCCTCTCTCCCCACCGCCTTGTACTCACCCCCAAAGTAACTGAACTGCTCTTGTTGTATGAGTTTATTCATTAGCAGCAGTAAATTTCACTGGCTGAACTGAAAGCCTGGTTGCATTCACACCAATCCACCTCCACACGCATGTTTGTCTTCTGAGCTTGAGTTGTTTAAAGTAATGATCCCTACAATGGAAAAATAGGGAAAACTTGTAAGGACCAGAATCTTAAAGTCCTTGTTGCACTATAGGTCTGTCTCTGAGAGTTAATCTTAGCAAGGATTAATTTCATTTAACACCCAGCCATGCCACTGCTGCCAAATTAGGTAAGTATGTATATGAATTCAACTGAAGAAAATGTGGGAGCACACTCTACATGTGACTCACCCACCATGCATAATTAAAGGTATTAGGCTAACAAATGTTATTTTGAAATATGTAAAATAACTGTAGAAACATTTTAAAAACCTTCAGCTGAGAATGGTTACAAAAAAAATGAAGAAATAGGAGGAGGGGAAAAGACTATTGTTCATCTCAAGCTCCTGGGAAAGGAAAAAAAAATCAATTCATTCACCTCAATCTGTTTTCAGCCTATTTGTTTCAGCACCTCAGGTCAGCAACCTCTCCCGCAGTGGCGAGCCCAGAAGATTCTTCAGGAGCAATTCCGACAAAAGGCTGTCCCGTGCAATGGAGAAGCTCTGTCAACTCCAATGTGCACTGGTGCAATCACACAATATTCTCTGTTTTCTTCATATGCACAACATCTTGTGCTGCTGAGACCAGATACAGGGGCCAGTAGCTCAAGAAGAAGAAAAATCATGTAACATTTTGCTTCAAGCAGCCTAGAACATGTTTGGTATCATCATCATTATTATTATTATTGTTGTTATTATTATTATTATTATTATTATTATCATCATCATCATCATCATTATTAAATAATTCATTCCTAACTGCCAATTAAAAGGAATTGCAGAAACAGTTTGGTAATTATTTAAGGAATACAATTACATTACCCACTCTGACGCTTAAGCTTTCTTTAAGAGGATCCAGCAGGACCTTAGAAAGTGCTATAGGGACCATCAAGAACAGTGTATTTAAAATGAATTTCAGCAGAACTCAGGGCCAGGAAACTGCAGGTTTACACTGAGTGATTTGAAAAGACAGAGAGCCTTGCCAGGAGGGAGACCCCGAGTTCACCTACCAGCCCATGCACCTGCCAAGAATAATAGAAATAATAACAAAAATAAAAATGCAAAAACATGAAAGTTAGCACTGTGTTGACAGGGCTTCAGTAAAATTTCAAACAGAGGGGCTCTATCACTAAGTCTTCCCACTGAGCAACATTTACAGTTATTACTTTCTTGCTGCTGGCAGCAAGCCTTTATAGACGTTTTGAGAATGCATCCAATATAGGAAGTGGCCTGTTGTTTTTTCTTTCTTCCAGCTACATTATTGATATTTCAGGAGAGTAATTGAACTTCTCAGCACCAACTTGTTTTCTCCATGAACTACTATCCCCTGTAGATACGCATGTTTTCAGGGCATATGCTAAAGTAACTGTAAATCCTACGCCTAAATAACACTTGTATTTTATCAACCTTTGTAGGAGAAAAAAATGGTATCCTAGCTGTAAAACATCTGACAGCGTTTAAACTGTACTATGTTTCATCGCTTTCTCACACGTATGCACACCCTCGCACACATTTCATTAAAGTCTTTTTTAAAAAGGCGTCCAAAATTCACATTATTGTCACCAAATATTTGTTCCATCCGACCCAGGCTGGCTGTTTCCTCATTTTGCTATGAGCATGTCATACCACAAGCAATGTTAGTACTCAAACAGCTATTCATAATAAAGAAACTAAACTAAATAATGCCAAAAAAAAAAAAGAATCATGGTGGAAAGCACAGTCCAGAGGATCACAAAGAGAAGTGGCTCCACTATCAGCGTGCAGCACCCAGCAAGTCTTTCCTGCTGTATCAGGCTCCGTGGATTTAGGACAGGGTCAGTGGGCTCTCAGCTGGAACAGCGTCTGTAGCTAATACCCACTCCCTGTCTTCGTTTCTGCAGGCGCTTGGGCTGGCACCACAGCAGCTTCCAGCATATACCCAGACAGGACAAGTGAGGGACAAAGCTCCCATCAAGTACTGTTACCTTCACAGCCACCTTTCTGCCCCAGCCACTGTATATTTAAAGTGGAAAAGCCAAAGGAATAGTTTACCTGCAAGTTAGAAAATAGCAACATTTTCCTTAGAAGCTCACATGGAAAATTGAGGAGGGTTTCTACTGGAAAGAAAAAGTTTGAAACTTTCCAATTAGGTCTATTTGCTACGTGCCATGGCTGAGGTACAGCAGGATGCCATATCACCACATGGTGCCTTAATTTCAGTCCTCTCTTTGGACCCAGAGGCCTCGACCGCAGACACAGAGACAGGGAACCCTGCCTGGTAGTAAATTAGTAGACTACAGGTGGTAAAGGAATGAGACACCATATCAGGAATGCATGGCTTGGCTGGATTACCCCCACAGTGTCTTCAGCCCCCGTCTCTCGGGAGTCCTAGTAGCAGGTAGGCTGTCAAAAAAATGGAGCAACCACAGAGGACCACCATAGTGCTTCACATCTGCCAGGCTATGGTCAACTCTGTAATCTCATTGTTTACATGCTCCACATTATCTTTGGTCCTGGCTTTCTAGAGCTTTCGGCAAAAGACAAGTGATAGTAATGCATATTTAAGTTTGCTGCCTGCCAATTGCATTTTATGCTAAGGTCATTTCATTTGAGCCGTTGTGAAAATGTTATGGTTTCCTGAGCCCAGTGACAATGGGTAACTGGGAAGAAGATAAATTCTCAGAGCTTATGAATGTTTTCTCCAGCTTTAAAGGTAGAAACTATGGCAGTACAGTGGGGACTTTTATGTGTGCTGTGCACATGCAGAATGTGAAAAGCCTGGTGCTATCAAACAGAAGTGGTGAAGAGAGACTTCCACACGGTGGGATGAAAACGTAGTCCCAGGAAACTGTGTTTCTGAGTAACAAGTGTTTGAGCTGGCCTCAGCTAAATAGACCTTGAGCAGTTTGTGATCTAGACACGGATGGATTCAGCAAGCAGACTGTAGTGATGAAAAATGCAGGTAACTGCTGAAGAAGACTTGATGCTTTCTTAGGAAGTGGGGGGATGGTGCTCGTGCACTTGGGTGTCAGGAGAAGGATGTCAGAGCTGAGTGGGGAAGAATAATCCTTGGGAGAAAGGGTGCAAGAAAAAGGGGATCATGGGAAAGATCTAACAGAAAGAAGAAGGAGCTAACAAAGCAAAAAAGAACTAATTTTCTTCCATACTTTAAAGGGCCCCAAATTCCCCAGCTATAAGAGGTATACACAAAAATTGAGAAAAATTGTATTTATTTTTCAACACCTCACTAGCACTTCCTTCCTCTGCCTCAAAGAACACATCTTGCCACCAAGCACAGTGCTGTGCTCCTTCTATTTAAAAATACAGTTCATCTTCAGTGCAGAGACCACAGAAAAGATCTCATGCAGACCAACCAGATATCATAGGTCTAGCCAGTGACAAAGGAAAACTGTAGTATGGAATCATCTTACCTAGCATGATCATTTTGTGGATTGATTAAGTAATATTTTCATGTTAGTTTGAAAACAAGAATCTGCCTTTAGGTTGCTGTGTCCAAATCTATGCATTTAAATAAATGTCATGATTTTTACAAATCAGAACGCTTGGCAGTTTAGAGTGGATATTCCTACATCAAGTTTTAGATGTCTAATTAAAAAGACCCACATACACAGAATACAATCATTCAGAAATATTGGCCATAAAGCATAATATAAATTCTCTGTTTGTTATCTGTCGGTTTTTTTAAAGGATTTGTTCTGTGTGTGGTTTCCATTAAATTTTCATGGACTGGTGCTAAGCATTTATGGAAAACTAATATCCGAAATTAAATTTACCATATAAATCTTATTTTCAATCTACACATGGAAAGGAAGAGTTTGCACATCTGTCCATTCTTGGAGGGATCTGGCCAAGCTCTAGCTTAGCAAGCAAGTCAGAAAAATAAATCTAAGAGAAAGAGGTAGCAGAAACATTTTACTAACAAATATAAGAATATTCTGAACTACTCCTGGACTTAATGTGAGCAGATAATGAGGCTAAATACTCTTAATAAATTATTCATTCTGAGTTACACATTCATCCGCTGTAGAAATCTACTGTGATCAGTAATCTCTTTCCTTGAAGTAAATTAGGACCTTGTTAAGTGAGTTTCCTCTGTAGCGAAGACCTGACCTTGCACGTGCTGAGGACTGTGGCAGTTAGAGAAAAGCTCAGTTAAGTGTTGTAATTTACTCCACCAGTCTCTTAAGCACCTGCCAGGAAGCATAAATATGGAAAACACAAGCAGATTTTCTTGGGGAAAAACAAAAAATAAAAATAAACAATCAAATGTTCAAGAAGAAACCATTCTATGATTAAAATCCAAATATAAGAAGTTGGGAGTATGAAGTCCCGTTTCCATCCTAGACACCGAGAGCAAAGGACATGAAGCCTGCCTAAATCCCCCTAGATCTTGAGGACTGCAATCATACAGTCCTGAAGGCTCAGCCTAGAGCATGCCCAGAGCACCAGAGGAGCTCTTACACCCTGCACTCCATTATTCCCATCTTCAGGAGGTCCTACCCACGCAGTTGGCATGCTGAAAACACACCGGGAACAAAGTGTTACACACCAGCCAAGGGAGCAAGTTATCACCCCCTCCCTTCCATGGAAGTAGTGAGAAAAACTGAGACAAGATTTTATTTTTGTTTGCTTTTGAAAGATTTGATCCAGCTAAACATCACCCAAACTGCTCCTCCTTCACATGAGCCTGGTGTCTGGTTTTATTAATTCTTGGATTATTAATTCTTCCTGGCTAAAATGTACTCAGGCCAGCACAGCTGAGAGACCAGTGCAGCAGACAGGAATCTACGATCAGGTGAGAAAAGCATATGCCAGCCAAAATTTCTGCTGCTGCCCACATGGTATGCCACCACAATACCTGGTATCCATGTACCTCACCTGCTTTTGCAGGCTGCAACAGCTGGCAGCAGCAGAATTGAACCCTGCACGCTGGGTAGGACCTCAGAAATCATCAAATGTGAGCAAAACCCAAAAATACCAGTAGAAATTCTGGTCAAGGCCAACTGCAGACTTCCATAACATAAGTCATAATATCTTTCTGAGTCATCAGTCATCACTGTCTTGTATAGTCCAAAACAAGAAGGTTGTTTGTAACATTATTGTGTCAGCCAAAAGTCGTATTTCCTTCGTCTGGCAGAACGGGCACCGTAGTTGTTAAGGAAATAAGAACTTAAATCCCATTGTGATGTCAGGGTTGGGGATCAACATGCCTCAGGATCTGCAGCAGAACCCATGAGCTTCCCTATTTCTCTATAATGTCTTCTGACTAAATTTTAGAGGAAAGTCACTTTCCCTTTAAGGTGATCTGAAAGTTATTAAGACCCACTCTGAGCTCTCTTCTATATTAAAAGAAAAGAAGCATTGCTGTTTCATTAGGTTAAACAAAGTGTAAAGGAGAGCAGAGTCAACTCCTTGGCTTTGTGAGTGTCAGACAACTTCATGCTTGAGAGGCATGAAATTAATGATTAATTAGTTCATTCACTCATTCCTTACACAGGAAAACAGGTACCTATGTCCCTGTAGTGCACAGTGGAATGAAACAGCTCCTGCTCTCACTCTCTGCTAGAATACCGTCCCAAGGACCACACAAGGACGCGTTGCCTCCATACCTCTGCAAGGACTCTTGAACCAAGCTGCTGTGTCAGTACATATAAGAGCTGCCCATACATAAGCCATCAAAACATGTGAGAGCTTCAACTCTGTGTTGGCATCAGCTGAGACTGGCAAAAGAGAAAAAGCTGAAGAAAACCCCTTACACAGGGAAAGGATGGTTGTATCTATGCTGAACCTACCAAACATGCAAAGAAAATGCTGCCATTTGACTATTGCTGTAAAAGAAAATGCTGCCATTTGACTATTGCTGTAAATCTGCCGAGGTTTCTGGGGAATGCCACTGCCCATTTTCACACCCAGGCTTATTGGGATAGCTGAGAATGATAATGCTTGTTTGGGAGATAATTGCAACTGCGTCCAAACTGTGTTTTTTAGAGGCTGAGAAGTGTCAGCTTGCAGCTTTTCAGGTGCTGATTCAGGGGGCAATCTCTTCTGGGAAATCGCTTTTATTCTTCCCCACAAAAGAAAGGAACCCTGTGCTGGGGTAATGATTCTAAATACTTATCTAAAATCCTCTCTCTCCTTCCCACCCAGCCTTTTTTCCTTTTAATCTTTCTATAAGTATATAGCATTCAGTCTGAAAAACCTCTATATGAGGAACAGGACCTTTCAGGTACAGCATAATGTAGCTACTTTCAACTGCTGTTACTTAGATTTTTTTCTTAAATTTCACCTTCAGGCAAACAGGGACTTGTTAATTGGCTTTCCCCTTGGGTAAAGATGCGCTGCATGTAGTCACAGACTTAAATGATAGTTTTCATGTGGTGCTTTAAGGTGGGTTACCCAAAACTTGTCTAGAACAAGCCTTTTAATGAATTTTAAAAAGAATTCCCACTATGTATTGATGTCAGTGCCAGAACTCTGCTATCAAACAACCTGCACAAAGTCACCGGCTGCAGGCCCTGGATGTAAGATGCTGTTTATTTTTAATTTTCACCCTTGGGAGTCCCTATGGCACTAATCTCATACTGTCAGTATGTTTCATCTTGGGCTCAGAGTAAATAGCATTACTTAAATTCCTGACTATTTAGGAGAAGTCTGACCGGAATAATCTGGATTCTACAAAGTTTCCTTATTTTCATGAGCACATATTTAGTTGTGCACGCTACTTCATAAATGAGTGAAATATAGGAATTGGATAATTTGTCATCATCATAGAGAATTTGTCATTTTGAAGACAGTATTTCCTCCTCTTAGCATTTGTTGGTCACAAGATTTTGATACTTAAGTTTGTCACTGAAAATGACTTTTCTTGGAAAGAGAGTGGTTTGAATGCATATTCCACATCTGGAGAAAAAAAACAGATATACTTTTTCTAAGTGTTTTTTATTGAACTGACAGCCTCTTAAAAGTTGATCAGAACATAGAAAGTTAGAAGAAAGATCAGAGAAGGTGGATTTCTAAGCCAAATACATGTGATGGAAAAGTAGTGCCTACAGCACATTTACTACTTCCACATAGGATTTGCATCTCATAAAAGAGAGCGTATTTATTTCTACTTTTCTACAAGCAAACTCACCATAATGAGTAACCTCATTATTTTCATGAGGCAAGTCCTCTACCATTTTCACAGTACAAAAAAATCAAACCACAATATCATTTGGTTATATGTTTTAACAGCACTGACATATAATAGACGCTTTTCTAAAATAGTTCCTGTCCAATATCCCTATCAGCACCAACTGTTGCACGTTCCTCCATTTGAATAAAAAGTCATGAGACTTCTTGATCTTCCATTAATCTTCTTCATTCACATGAAACATTTTGTTTCTGCCATTTCAAGCACCACTCCAGCACACCTCCAGGCTCTCTCTTTTGCTCAGCCCTAATCCAAACCCAAATCTGAACCCTACTTTCTGGCTCAGGCTTGGACTAAGACCCCAACTCTGACCCACACCACAAACATTCTCTGGGCACAAATCTCCTGGCTGCCCTAACTTTTCTTTGGATGCCCATTTGCAACCCCACTCCAACCACACCTCTAAGATCTCTCTCCCTGAACCCTAACCTTAATCCAGACCCTACTTTCCAGCTCAGGCTGCTTGTGGCATGCAATCCACGAGCTCTAGCTGACGTTCAACGATTTACCCATTTGGTACTGAATTTATGTCTAGTAATTTGGCAATAAATATTCATCATCTCTCATTTTTGGCTTCCTTTCCAGGAGGTCATGTTTATTCAACTTCTGAGCTGAAAAAAATGTTTGCTACCGTATCATTAATTATGAACAAAGCTCTGGCTTAACTTGAGCAATAAATAAAACTCAGGCTTGACCATCTGTGAAATTCTGTTAATGGGCATCATGTCAAGCAAGGATCCTTTAGACTAGCTATTCTTAGAGACTCCTGTTGTGGCTGCAATTCTTAAAGCATTTTAAAATACACAACAACATATTAACCATAGGCCAGAACCTCTACTGGAGGTACATCAATTTATTCTTGCATAACTTGCTCTAATTTTTCCAGGGAAAGTTATAGAGAAACTTCAGAAACTCGAAGGCCATATAATAATTAAGACATGGCAATGTGGCAGTAGTCACAGATCTCTGAATGGGAACAAGAAATAATGCAGTAAAAGCATTATTAAAAGCTTGAAAAGCTGTCATTGTTTCTGTGGTTACGAATTGACTTCTAGTGCCTATATTGCAGTAGAAGAATCAAGGGAGAAACAAAATACATATTAGTCAACTTAATGTAGGTAAAAATTAGTTTCACTGAAAGTATATGAACTTCCAATTTTGCGTGGGCGAGGGGATGTCTTGGCCATTGCAAACTTCAAAAGTATGTTAGGAAAATTATTGAAATTGGCATCATTTGCCCCTGAAATTTCAGGCCTTTTTTTACCAATTTTCATAGCAAATCACTGCAATTTGATAGGCTTTATTAATTTTGCTTTAATTGTATATAATGTTGCACAGACCTTCAAGGACAGAGTGTTTGCTAAAATTTAAAAAAAAAAAAAATTTACTGGTACCTTGGCTACAGCAATGCTTGCATGGGGAATGAAATCTCACAGACAGGATACTCAGCCATGGTTGGGTGGCAACAAAAGCCTCCATTGCAAAGGTCTCTGCTTCAGCATCTTCAGCTGGATCAGAAGAGAATCCCCAAAGCACTTCATTTTAACTCATATATCCTAACTACACATAGACCATCTCTTAAGTATTTTAACTATGTACAAATACTGTCATACGTAATCATTTTTGCAGAAATAGTTTCCATTGACTATTTACAAATGTCTTACCTATGTAGGATTTGGTAACTTCTGCAGTGGGAACCACCTAGATGAGTCTTTGGGACGCTTCACCCAGGATGCTAATCAACACACTTAAGCATAAAAATTGGACTACACACAGCAGGAGCTGCCTTAGGGAATTTCCAGAACTGTCTAAAACTCTCACCTGGTCGAGTTCATGTAACAGTCAAAGACTCAGTTGTGAAGGTTTGATGGTTTCAAGCTGTCCCACTATCTCAAGCCAGTCTGAATCTCATCTATGCAAAGACTAGCTGGGATGCTCCTGGACCATGAGAGGAATTAATGGATTAAGTGCATTGGGTGCATGTACAAGCACAGCCCTGACACCCAGCTGCACCACAATTGTAACTAAAGAGCAAACATGATTTTCATATTTATGATTTACGCATAATTTAAGTTCCATAGGTCTTGACACAATAAATGCTCTGTTATTATCAGCAGCCTTTTCCACAACTCTCCAAGTGAGGTTTCCTTTCAATAACCTAAAGGTGAAAGAATCCTCTCAAATTCAAGTGATCTGCTGAATGTACGTGTCTTTATTTCCTAGTTTTCCATTTTCTGGTATTGGCTAAGTATTCCAATGTCCCAGATTGCTCTTTTCCTTACTTAGTAGAATTTGTATTTTTTTATCATATAATACAGCTACTTTATCTCTTCATAGGCTATCTTATGTGACATTATATGTCCTTACAACTCTTAATTTGCTTCACACCTCTGCAAAGTGGAAGAACAAGAGTAGAAAGAGTTTGGAAATCATGATCTGAAAGTTGCAGTAAAAAAAATGGGTTTCATTTCTGGATGAGGTTATGAAATCACTGCAGCTGTTAAGAGCAAATTAAATTAGCATTGACATGATCTGATTCCAGCTCTAAGGAAGGGTAGATTAACTGAGCTCTTGAAATCTCCTTCAGTCCTGTATATTTTTTTATTTGAACAATCTAATTTCATTTAATTTATCATCAAAATCTTCAGTGTAGCAATGACAGAAAACAGTGCAACCACCACTCCTTTTGGGAATCCCCTTTCTAAGAGACACACGTGACTTTTTAGTATGATGCTAATTGATACACTTTTTTGATAGACTAGAGTGCCTAACTCTCAAAATTAAAGCTCACTGTACACCAGTGGGATGTAGGATCATTTCAGGGAAATTACCAAAAGCCATTACAGGATGGCTATTAAGTTGAAATGATGGTCATAAGGACTCGTGCTCTTAAATCCTTTGGAGCTTTTGAAAATCCTCACCTTAATTTTCATTCCTGCAGTGTCGCAGTGACATCCAGTGGTCAGTAAGTTTACTCTTAAATTGGGCTCCGACCCTACCAAAATTCAAGAGCATCCTTACCTGTGTACACTATAAGCCAATGTATATACTTCATGCCTATTAGTTTTCACAGAACTGGTGCTTGATTAAGCATTGACTCAGCACTTGAAAAAGTCACAAAGACTGTCAGAGGCAAAAGGAAGGTTACACATATTTTGGCATTATGGATCACCCTCCTTCCCTAACACTCTCTTTCCAGGATTCCTGTTCAGGCTGCGAACTAGTTGAGGCTGCTCCCAAATTTCCATGTTCCTTAAATGCTAATAAAATGGCCAATTAATCTAATGTTTATACTGTAGTAACGGCCTGGAGGTCTACCTAAGTAAATATAGACCAAGATAAGGACCCAGGCCTTTAGGCTCTGCACTGAAAATACATAACAAAAACATGTAAACCAAGTGACCAATATTGGGTCAGCTACAAGAATACTGGTGTAGGAGTTGTTGTAATAGTCACACAAAAACAGTTTCATCATTATGAGAAGAGAATTGTGAAGCTGAATGCAGAAACTGGTAAAGGAGCTTTGTCCAGAAAGAGGGAAACAAAACCTCTAAGGTTTTGTCATAAAATGACATAAGGTCATAAAAAAATGACTCTAAGGAGATGCTACGGTGCAGTGGCAAGACAATCAGTAACCGGTCACTGTAGGAAAGGGCAGAGAACAAATCAGAAGACTTTGGCAATGGTAGACAAAATATCTTGAAAATGCCAAGGGTCAGTCTGATTGGCAAGACTGAACAGTGAGCAGCTGATGGTCAGAGAGAGGGTCCCCAGAATCTGGGAAGATGGTAAGAAGAGGCAGATGGAGACTCAGGAGCACCAAGGAGAGGGAAACGCTGAGGAAGAGGACTTGAGTAAGGAGTGTCTGACTGCACCACTGGGCGGGAAAGAACTGGGCTGGAGCAGTGCTGCTGGGGAGGAGAAGGAAGGATCAGAAGGAGGGAGTGGCAGAGAAAGAGAGAGAAGACTAACAAAAAGCCCAAACCCACAGAGGGCAGAATCCCCCAAAGGAATTCTCTTAAAACTATCATGCATGGGGGTGGAGAAGACCTCAGTTTACAACCCCCTCTGAGACTTTAGCAATGTGTTTTCAGAACAGGAAAATAGGGAAAACTAACTTGTGGATGGGAAGGCACTCCAAATATCAAAGATGTGAAAAAACAGTGCTGTGTCAGCAGTCACAACAGAGATGATGTTCTAAGGGACAAGCGAAGGGGGCATTTGTGTTAACCCTCCTCCTTCTCCCAGGCTGACAGCAGAAACCAGAGGTACTCCACAGCACAAAAAAGAGAGGAAGATGCCAGGATGACATGAGAGAGATTGAAGGTACCAGACATGCTGACACTGCTGGAGAGAAGCTTTATTTTTCACTGTAATCATAATAGCACAACCTTTCCTACACTCCATGCCTATGCTACTGTGAGAATATATGCCATTATATTTTTTTTTTAATTTTTATTCTGAAATCTTGTTTGTTGACAAATCTGAGCCAAGTTGTTTGGTTTAGAAGAAGATACTCCACCCTTACATATAAGGGGCAGGAAGAGAGGCGAGCAAAAGCTTAATAAAAAGGAGACTTAACAGTGGGAAACTGGGAAAGTGGAGTGGGATAGAGGGAGAGATGGGTTGGAGATATGATCTCTGCTGTTGAAGAAAGAAAAGGAAGAACACAGTTGTGATGGTAGATGTGGGATTTGGAATTACATGCAGGAGAGGAGTGAAAAAGGAAGGAAGGATGGGCACCTTCAACAGCTTGAAAATACCAAGGTAGGGAAAATGGAGGGAGAAAGGAGGGAAGGAGGAAACACAATGCAGAAGCAGGAAGTACAAAGAAGAAACAGTATAAAATTGGGGGGCAGGGGGAGGGGAAGAAGAACTTATTCTAAAAAATATAAATGACTTCAAAACATAATGTAAGAAACTGGAAGATTGAGTAAGGAATCCTAGTTAGAATCACAGAATGGTTGAGGTTAGGAGACACCCTGGAAGGCATCTTGTCCAACAGCCCTCTCAAGCAGGTCCACTTGGAGCCATTTGTCCAGGAACACATCCAGACAACTTTTAAATATCTCCAAGGAGGGAAACTCCACAACTTCCCTGGGCAACCTGTGCCAGTGTTCAGTCACCCTCACAGAGAAAGACTCAGTAGCTGGTTTGTTTTAAAGATTCCTACAGATTTCATCAAGATCTCATCCATTTTCAAGGCTGCACAAGAGATTAATGTCAGAGCCAGGACTAAGATCGCAGAAAGCCCTAGTGTTGAAGCTCCTACACTGAACTAATAGATGGAAACCCCTTTTGGGAAGTGTGGTCAGTTTGGGTAACACAATAAGCCTGTAGTACAGTTCCTGGGAGGAATATTTATGTGAGTAACTTTATTGTCAGCTCCTGTACTTAAGAGAACTACTGCTCTTTTCTTCATTCAGTAATTAATGTTACCAATGTTTCACTCACTGTCATGAAGAGACATAAGGTCATTATGGGAGAGACTGTGTACGCTATAGAAGGAGTTCCCCTCTAGCCCTGGCTCCTCTGCTGTGCCTTGATAAAGCATTTCCTTGGGAAATCACTAACTCTTATCACTCTGGATTCCAATAAAAGGGGTTTATACCTGAAGAATATATGGATTGGGCTGAAGAAACATGGACGGTAAACTATAATGTTATTTTCTACAAAACTACACTACACTGGACACCTGCGATAGTGCATTTCTTTGATGAAATACATGAAAAATTGTCCTTGCTTTATACATGTCATTGCAGCCTTTAAAATTGCAAAGAAGGAGGAAGTATTTTCTTAAAAGGGGAAAGGGAGTGCTGATTGTGTTCAGAGCATTGTCCAAAAGAGGTAATAGTCAGGCTAAATGACTTGCTGCCATCTATTGACCATGTACCTTACAGTGTCCAAGATTTTCAATACATGATGAAAAAGCAGTGAAATCTTGTAGCACGTCAATACAGAGAAACCTACCCCTGTGTGACAAAGTCAAAATAATTTCTATATACTCTTTTCCTGTCTCAGCACATTCCTGAATTTTCAGTAAAAGCTAGTGCCAGCTGTTTGCACATTGCCTTTCTCAATGTTTTAGATTTAAAACAGCAGCCTCTCCCTCCATATCAGAGTATGTAAGAGGTGAAGCAGTCTACTTTCAAGGACATCACACTGATGCTGATCTTGAAAAATTACTTTGTATAGATTTGTTGCTTGTGCCAAATCCTGTCCCCTTCTCTAAAACAAAATGAAGTAAACCAGCATCATAGCTTCGTACCCAGAATTATTGCCATGCCTCCAAATGAATGCTTTTTTTATGTGTTTGTTTGCCAAGGCTTTAAAATAACAAATCACTTTTTTATAACAAAAATGCCTCCTTGGAATAATAGGCTTAGGCATGATTTCTGATAGAGCAATAGCTCCTCTACATGATAGCAACAACTTGCAGCAAGAAACAGAAGTCCATTCCTTCTGGAGCTTTCCATTAGACAGACAGGCACTTCTGTAAGAAATTAATTCATTTTTTGCATCATTGAGGTACCCCGTTTAAACAATGTTTTACTGCCTTTAGAAGGTAACTATACAAAGTGACAAATTAAGAGACAACTATTTCCTTTAAGATTCGAGCAAATTCATTTCTTGGCATACAATTATGCCTCAGCCAAGCTGTTTAAAAAGAGTGAGTTAAGGCCACTGGCAAGTTAAGGCATTGATTTATTTCCTACAAACATTTCTTCAGACAACTGTCAGCTCCAGCATGGGTGCTTACTAGCCCTCCTGATTCATCTCACCTCGGACCTAGAGATGAACAGTGTCACAATGGACTAAGTATCATTGATTTGATATCAACAGCCAAAAAAACTAAGTAGTTATGACTGATTTCTTCACACTGTTAAGGCAGAGATGCAGCATTCTGGACCATGTCTTGTTCTCAGTGACTCTCATCTTCATCCAAAGTAATAACAAGGCCTTTATCAAAACACAAACATGTGCTCAAAAGCAGAATTTGTCCACTTAAGTGAATCCTCTGAATCTGTGAACTACTGAAGTCAGCAGAGGCGAAAGGCATGAAAAGCAGTATAACAGAGCGGAAAATCAGGCTCAGAGCTCACCAATCCAGGCATGTATTTCACCAACTGTAGTGATAGAAAGAGGCAAATACACTGAGTTTTCTACAGTGGAAAGACTCCAGTGGAAAATAAAAGCCCTGAAGAGTACACAGATAACTCAACCTTCTGAAAATCAAGTATTTCCATTGACCAGGATGGATGTACAAGGCTCGATCAATTGTTTCAGAAATAAGGAAAATTGAGGCTTTATTACTACACGTCCCTGAAGTTTAGCAGGTATTGCTATCCCCTGCCCTTCATGTATGAACACTAGTATGAAGCGTGTATGAAGCAATATGAATGCTTGAAACATGTGTGACTTCAGTATTTGGCATTAGGTGTTATAGTACCTAAGCACTAAGTCCATAAATCACTCTCCCTGCTCCATTTGCAATGCAGTTAAGAAAGCAGAAACACTCTCTCCCCCCTCTCTTCTTTAAGCTTATGCAGAACACTGTAGGGCACATGGAGCAATTGAAACAACTTCTGTCAGCTCAATTGTCTTGTTTTCCATTCTTCGTCCTGTTCCATGAACTGGTCACTCCATACGTTAGTGACTCACAATGTCTTTGAGTAGAAATGGCCTTTCCCACTGGTCAGCTGCAAACATTGCCTTCCCTGCCAAAAGAAAATAGAAATCTCCCTCTATGGAAACAGAAGTCCAAATTTCCAATTTTATAGCACTCTACCGATTCCCTTGATTTTAGCAGACAATGATACAAGGAACTGAAAGCAGTTTTCGTCTCCCAAAAACAGATGGTCAAAGAAGAGCCTCCAGAGACAGACAGATGCTGTGGTAGCTAAATATGAGTCTGTTTAAAAGCCTCCAAGGGTCCCAGTCAGCAGCAACTTTAAAAAACAGCCATGTGACACTAAAACAAGCCTGGTGGCACACACTCACTGCTTCCTAAAGCCAAGATTATGGGTTGCTTCTTGAGAGGCACACTTGGAAAAGAAAAGACCCTTTCTCAGCTGTCTGCCAGTCCGAGAAGGCACATACTTTTTCTCTCAGACACCTGAGTAGCCTCAAAGGAACAAACTGGGCAGAGAAATCTTGGAAAGTGATTGGCTTTGGTCCTGTAAATTTCTTCAGCGGCAAAATGATTCCTGGCCAATAAACTGGACTAGATTTAATCAGGCCATATGTATGAGGCACCTGTCAAAGATAACAACACAGTTAACATTATTATCTGCTTTGGTGTATCAGCAGCTTCACCTAGGGAGTCAGAAATCCCTCAGTGCTTACGCTACGCACCTTTGAAGTGATTTTTTTTGTTTCAACAGGGAAGGCACAATGTACCCCAGTGTATTCAGAAGCATTATGAGCTCGGGCTCAGCTACCACAATACATGGTCATTGTATGACTCATGAAAAGTGCCGTTCCCTTTCATTTGCTCTCTTCAGAAGTCACAGGCACTATGGAGGTTTCACTGCCGTAACACAAAGTAAATCCTGAATTGCCATAGTACCTGAGAGAGGTAGGAAGTACCCTTTTATATGGTACCTTTATAGGAAACTAGCCTGTGCTATGTAACTGAGCAAAGGGACACAATATAGAATATACAGCAAAACAGTTCAGTTCATGCCTGAGAAAAAGCTTAGTTTCTAAGTGACTGGGCTGAAAAACATCAGTGCTCACACTTGAGTACCCTATACGTTTGCTTTCCTCAGATAATGCTAAGCAACACAGCTGTCAAAATGGCTATAATTTAAAGTGAGCATTCAGAATGTAATGTTCTATATTGGTACCATTGCCGAGGCTAAACTTTAGGTGATAATTATAATGTTGATCATCTGAGATGAAACTGTATCATAAAAACTACTCAAAAAACAAACAATTAATCTGTAAAAACAAAATCCTTTATAAAACTGTTATAAAGAAAACATGGATATAAGCATGATATCTTTACTTAAAACCAAGAAATTTAGCTTTTAAAATGTTTTTTAAAAAGAACTCCAAAATTAATTGCTATTTAGGTTAACATTTTTAAATAATTCTTGAATTAATTTAATGAAACTCTGAAATTCTGCATTATAGAAAAGAAGGGGGAAAATGAACATATTCCTGGCATGAATATTTTTTTCAATGAGAGGTGAAAATTTCATTCAGAATGTTCAATATTTGGCAGTCCTTAAACTCCACAATGTAAAATACTGTCTATGTCAGAATGTAGTTCCGGAAACATTAGTCCCCGTGGCTTACATACTGTTCAATTTCTCTTATCCCAGACTATTGGGGGATGGAAGACGCCATTCCTCATTTTAAAATGCAATCAGGACATACCCAGCAAACACAGCCAGACATAATCACCGAGCACTACAGAAGTTCATGGGTCCCAGACTAGATGCTTCTAAACTGGATGAGACTCCAATGCACGGCTAAACCTGAGGAATTTGGTGGCTTAAAGGGTGGAAGTCCTACTTGATATGAACAATGGCAAATGAATTCGACCCTTAATGAATATTGTTATCTGAGAGCAGTTAATTTATCCATTAAACCTCATTTTTACCAGCCACAGAGATGGCTGAAAAGTGCAAAGTGAAAATTGCAAAATAAATTAAATTAATCACAGCAATATTCACTCAGTAATGTGAAGAATGATATTTATCCAGGTGCAACAGACACCCACAAGTTAGTTCCAAAGGGTGATGTTTTTTAAAGTATCTAAATGAATTAAAAGCATTCACTTCTGAAAATTTTGAAAATGCTTAAAGAAATCAAGCTACGGCTTTGATGTCCATGTCTTCTGTTGAGCACAGTGGTATGGATATCAGTGTACAATGACCCAGTAATAACAAGAAGGATTAATGAACCACACTGGATTTGCAGATAGAGATTAGAAAAGGCTAAATGTTGGCTGTTGAACAAAATGGGGTTCATGAGCAGTTCCAGTGTGGCTCCCATGCCAGAGTCTGGCCATGAGGTTGTGCTGGTGCCAAGGTTGCTGGCAGTCCCAAGGCAACCCACCGTGTGGGGGAAGCAGGGGAGCAGAGAGTATCCACATCTTCTATCTCTTGGCCACTCCTGGAGACCCTTCAACTGAAAATATGCCTTGTGCATCTTGTAAACCTCTTGGTCAAATTAAGATTTGTGTAGGTATTTCACAGACACACGGAGTGCAGCCATGTTTACAGTGAGTGGGCATCAATCCCATGTATAAAAAAGACCATCAAAAAAAGACCATCATATTGACAATGAAAGCCAAATACAGGCAGGAAGAGCCAATTGCCCTATATATGAAATCCAAATCTAGGTACGTGATACATTTAGTGGTTAGGGAAGTGAACTGGCCTTTCTGGAAGCTGGGCTGCATGACTCTCATACCCTGAACCACCAGCTTGCTTTCTCAAGGCTTTCTCAAGATACACTTTGCCTTGTCAGTCATAACTGGTGTTAATGTATAGTAAATCTCTTCCTCTGGTTCAGGGGAACTGAAGAGCAGAACCTCTAATCCAAAGCTGAATTCTCTCCACTATCAATAAAGCTGAAGGAGGGACTGGAAGATATGGTTGCTTCAGACCAGCTTTCCACGGCTTTTACATGTGAGATCTCTTTTACTGGTGCTGTTGGAAAGACATCTGGCTCCAGAAAGCTGTAAGTATCTACTTAGAGTTTCCGTTGCATGAAGCCAAGCTTGTGCTCAATTTCTTGGCAAGAGTTCAAATGACCTGACAGCCAGGCAATGGGCAAAGGGGGCATAACCCAGGCAAGAGGAGTTATTAACTTATTGGAATCCTCTGTTTACCTCCTACTTGGTAAATAGGACAAATACAGTTTTAAAAAGAAGCCTTATATTGGGCAACAAACAGTGACTTCTTACAGTGGAGCCTCAACGTGCTTATAGTATGTAGTATTTCTTTGGATTTATCTCTTTCATAAATTCTAAATCTAAAGAAGAGAAATGTAGAAGTCCTCTTCTCATCCTGACCAGTGGGTGATTCTTACTAAAGAAACAACTCACCCTGCTGGTTAATCGTTCCGAAAGCTTTCAAGTGATTTAATGTGGCACTGAGTTTGACTCACTTTATTATTTCTGATGGAAGATTTTATTTATTTCAGAGCTAATGGGTGAGAGTTAACTCACATTTCTCCATCTCTGGTGACAAGAAAATAACTTACAATTGGTTTATTTAAGAAATACATTGAAAACAAAAAGGGAATGAAGCACCAAAGTATAAATCATGAACAGGATTTATGGCACAGGAAAGTGATGTTCTTGCAAAAGAAAAAGAAAAAAGAAACCACTTGCCTCCAGTAGCTAATATACTGTAAGTGCTATTCAGAGAGCAGTTACTGCCTTTCTATCAGTACTAGAGCACCTCCATGCACAGTCTGAACCTATATTCTACTCTAAGTGCCTCAATGATTAAAACCCCATTGTCCATAGAGTTGAACAGCAGGAGATGCTGGTTCTGAACATGTAGACAGGTTATCTGTTTGACAACACCTTACAACGTGTAGCAGACACAAATTATTACTCCTTTGGTACTTACTGTCGTAAGAGTTACCGCAAAGGCAAATTATTTGGTAACCCGGCACACATGATTATAGCATCATGTTAGAAGCACTCTCACTACAAAAGAAGTGCTTTCTTGATCATAATCCCTTCCTGCAGATACTCATGACACTTTGTTGGGAGGGGTGAACCACTCAGTGGATTAAAAATTACCATTCTTCACAGATTGATGGCAAACTCTTTTTTACAGGTAACACAATAATTCTTGAGATACACTAACATATGAAAGTATTTTTTTCAATATTTTAGACATACCACATTTTGATATCTTGGCACTTGAGTAGACAAAAACAGACTTAAAAGTTCCAGGTCTGACTCTTGGATCTGTCACAATGTGATTTTAATTTTGTTCAGAAGTGGCAACTAAGGACTGCTTTGGCTTACAGGGAGCATGCGATGGAGAAACCTGAGGAAAGAAAAAAAAAACAGGTTTCTCTAGTTTACACTGGTGACAGTCTCCAGGCAGAGCTAGCTTAGGGGTAAAACTAAGAGGAAAACAAATGACACCTGCATCCAATGCCTCAGGAACATCAACACCAGCTCTGCCACACCTGAAGAAAGGAACTCTTAGAATTGGCCAGAAATTCAATACAATTCAAGACTGGTTTCTCAGTTACATGCCAGGCACTGGTTTCATCTGTCATGGCATCATTTAGCTTTGAAACACTGTGTACATTTAAATATATACACAAATATTATACATATTTAAATCACATTAATCTTCGCAGTTCCCCTGGTCATCAGGGGCATAAAATAGAGCAGGTAGATGCGACAGTAGCAAAGATGAAACAGCTTGTAGACTACCCTTAAAAGACTGCTGGATTTGACAGCAGCAGACCAGTCAAAAATTCGCATGTGACCATTAGATTAGGATCATTGCTGAAAGTTACCTTTAGGAAATTACGTTCATTGTTAAAAGATCCTTGAAAAAATTCTACAGCTTTGACCAAAAGGACAGGATTTATTTACCATTATGGAAAAAGGTCTATACACAGCATCTCTGTGCACAGAGCATGGTCTTACAAGTTCCGCGTCAGCATGGAAGTAGCCCAAGGCACAGTGCTCAAACAGTGCAGATGAAAAGCATTTTCTGTAGTCTCAGAAAAGGTGCACGTGCACGTGTGTGTGTGTCTACACTTGTGTGCACACACAAGTGTCTCTGGAGGGGAGAAATACATTGTCTAATTTATATTTCCAAGCTAATCCACTCCTAGTTTGGGGGATGCTACTTTCTCCTAACTGTAACCTTGCTGAAGGACATTAATCTCTCCCAGATGGCTTTCACCCCAGTGACCACTTCATGTGTCTTAGCACTCAAGTAATATTATTTCCTCAAAATCTCACAGAAATTCTAATTCACGTTTCTTTTTCTCTTAATTCCCATGAAACGATAAAAACCTTTCTTATGCAAAATGTCACGCGTATAAAATTCAGCTTGGAAAAAAAAAGAAAGGAGAGAAATTATGATAATTCAAATATTCTTTAGAAATATAATTTATAATACCATTCTGTTACATCGGTGTGTCTGACTCTGCAGCAGAGACCTGGTTACTAGCAGCGAAATCTGGAGGACACTTCAGGAATAGGCTGAGTGCAGAAAGAGGAAGAACAGCCACTGGGATCAAAGGGAGCCACAGCATGTTAACACTTCAGGTGGCTGTTGCCAACACAGCCACAGTGTACTCTGATCCTTTCTCTGTCAATGGCAGAACTTCACTAACATGGTGAACTGTTGACTTGGATGCTGGTGTAAATCCCACTGGACTAAAGTGAAGTTTTTTCATTGCACCTACTTGGTAATAAAACTTAGAGAAGGATAAAGAGCAGAGTCCGCTCTTTGACTTGTGGGAAGATGGAGTCCCTGCTTCCAGTTTCAGTTCTCAAATTAATCTCCTTTTTAATTTGTAATACAATTTCTATGCTTGATTTAGAAGCACAAAAGGAAATCAGGTCTTGTTTCTAAAGATCTCAGAGTATGTTACCAATTATATACCCACCATCACCATCTCCAGTTCATCAGCAGAGAGGTTGAGGCACAACCAGGGGACATGATTCACCCAAATCCCACACACCTTGCAGGACCCAGCCAAGTTCCATCACAGCAGCTGGGGTCAGACCAAGAGCGTGACCAGTACAGTAGGAATACAGCCTGTATCTGCTGCCTTCCTGGACACAATTGCTGGACTGTGTTCCAGCATTTAGCTTGCTTAGCCCAAACACAGATAGGAGGGAGAGGGGTTCATTTTGTGCCAAAGAGTGTCAAACAGTCCCTTTCTTCAGCAGGTTTCCAGACCAAATTCTTCCTTGTCTTGCAGCTAGGAGTGACTGCAGTCTATTCATCTACCTGTCAAAAATATCAAGAATTTCAACTCATGCAGATCATGTGTAGTATGATTTTTAAAAGCACACAGTTTACTCTTAGAAAGGTTACTTGAAAATAATAAAAATATTGCCATTTTATTGAAATGTCACCAGATGAAAACAGCGTGCCTTTACCCTTCCTTTTTAATCAGCCTTTCCAGCAGACAGATGCCATAAAGCGCTACAGGATGCAATACCTGTTGCAGAGTTGAACACCAAAAGCTGAGACAGCATCTCACTCTCTCCCTCTTGTTTGTGGAAGGGGTTTGCTTGTTTTCTCAGCCCGTTTTTGAAGGGTTGATTGTTCTCCCACTTTAATGAAACACTTTGTATGAACGAAAGCTGAAAAGTGCACACAAGCTACTGAGATTTGCTCTGTGCTTGGGATGTAAAGACGGACGGATGGTTGGGCAGACAGACAGATTTTATAGAAGCTTTATTGTCTAACAGACATTTTATGAAGGGAGAGTGATAATAAATGATACAGCATGTGGGACAGCAAACAGAAACTGTGGTTATACTTAATGTCATGTTCAAAATGCATCTTCAATTCTGAAATGCTTGAGCTATATAGGCTTCATGGGACATGATGACTATGGCAAGAAATGAATTGCAGCTTGGAATGCTGCGGAGAATAAATATCTTGAAAAAAAATACATTAAATGCTTCAAGCAGGAAATTAATTAAATTTTCCAGCTTCTTACTTCTAGGATAAATAATTTTACTGTGAAATGACCAGAGGTACAGTTACCACATAATTCTTTTCACAGTTTTACTGCAACAATTAATGCCAGAGAGAGTATGATTTTGCTCCTGAATGGAACCTTGACACAGATTTTTCTGTTCTCCAAGACCAAGACCACGTAGCCATCAGCTCATTACATTTTAACAGAGAAAGAAAGGAAAAGGAAAAGGAAAAGGAAAAGGAAAGGAAAGGAAAGGAAAGGAAAGGAAAGGAAAGGAAAGGAAAGGAAAGGAAAGGAAAGGAAAGGAAAGGAAAGGAAAGGAAAGGAAAGGAAAGGAAAGGAAAGGAAGAGGAAAGGAAGGAAGGAAGGAAGGAAGGAAGGAAGGAAGGAAGGAAGGAAGGAAGGAAGGAAGGAAGGAAGGAAGGAAGAAAAGGAAGGAAGGAAGGAAGAAAAGAAAGGAAGAAAGGAAGAAAGAAAGAGAAAGAAAGAAAGAGAGAAAGAAAGAGAGAAAGAGAGAAAGAGAGAAAGAGAGAAAGAAAGAAAAGAAAGAAAGAAAGAAAAGAAAGAAAAGAAAGAAAGAAAGAAAAGAAAGAAAAGAAAGAAAGAAAGAAAAGAAAGAAAGAAAGAAAAGAAAGAAAGAAAAGAAAGAAAGAAAGAAAGAAAGAAAGAAAGAAAGAAAGAAAGAAAGAAAGAAAGAAAGAAAGAAAGAAAGAAAGAAAGAAAGAAAGAAAGAAAGAAAGAAAGAAAGAAAGAAAGAAAGAAAGAAAGAAAGAAAGAAAGAAAGAAAGAAAGAAAGAAAGAAAGAAAGAAAAGAAAGTTAGTTTGTTTCTCAGGAAAATTTCTAGCCTGGAAGAGATACTGAGAAGCCAATAATCAAGAAGATGTCTGAATTGAAATGTAGAGTCAATGGGACTCCTGATTTAGAAGCAGCTTCATCATAGGTGTAAGAAAGTAATCTGGCAAATCCTAAGCAGTATATTTACTAAGTTACTGAATGTTTGTCTCAATGGAGACTATTCCCAACTGAAGAGCCCATGGTCAGTGGTTTCCCCGCTATCAAAAGTGTCTAACCACATTGGCCTACAGAGTAAGATCCAGACAGGTAACTTTTCACAACAATATCTGGCAAAGAATGGGAACTAAACAAGACAAAAGCACAGATCCAACCTACACACCATAGGTACCACCAGCAGCAGCCAAAATTTTTTATTCTTGTAGTTCTGTGTGAAAATTGAGACAATGTTATCAGTCACATGTTTGGGTTCCTCGTCCTAGGCTGATTTTGAATTCAACAAGTGACACCAATTACAAGAGATATCATGACCTGAAGTTTTAGGTTGGTTGCACAAAACAAACAAAAGCCAGGAGTCTGGGACTGGAGGAGTGTGATCTTTCAAGGCTTTTGAGCAAAAAAAAATGTTGCTATAATTTTGACAACATAATTTGGAGGCTTTTATATAGAGCAATCTACACCTCCGCCCCTCTCCACCTCGCCTCCCCCTCTGGTATTGTCTTGCCTGTCAATTATTGGAAGAAGAGCCTGTTCTTTAAAAGGCTTTTAAATTATTAGAAATTATTTGGAATATCATCTAAAAGCTCTTGAAAGAAAGAACACTACCCCCACACATACACACAGCAGAAAGTATTTATTTGTATTGTCAACTTAAATGTGCAAGAGTAATGTGTGAGTTTATCCAGCTAACGACATCGAGGAGCATTAGATGTGCTGACCTTGGGTTTGATCTGTGGTGATATTACAAGGTAAATCTAATGCTCCAAATGCCTAATATGTGTCATTGTGATGCCTGTTTCCTTTGGTACCTCTAATACTGTGAGGATTGTATAGAAAGACGGAGGGAGTTTGGGGCCATGACAACATAGTAAGCAGTGTTGCTGTTAAGATACGCGTACCAGCAAGCAAAGCAAGGCAGCTGCACCATTTTGCCAAGTAAGCAACTTTGTTGTTAATGTAGGGTTTGTTTGCTCTGATACATAACAGACACATTCGAGTTCCTTCAAACCATCACTCTGACTGGCATTGAAAGATATTGTATTATAAATTTTACATTATAATAGTGTTTACTGGCAGAATAAATTGCATACCTGTATTGAAGTGATGGAAAAAAGACATCACTCATTATCACATTCAGCAGCATGCTGAATACAGCAGTGAACAGTGATAATCGTGCCAGCTAAAGTGATTTTACCTATGAAAAGTTGTTCAGACGTAAGTGTGAGAGACTGCTAATGTCTTGCACGAAGAACAGCTATTTCCTATTTGTTTCTGAGAAGAATCTTAAAATTCATTGATAACTCACAAGTTTACTAAATGCGATATATATTAAAAGTATAAAAATTATTTCTCAATTTTCTTCACAGCCCTCTTTTTTTCTCCATAATACCTATCTTGCATGTTGCCAGCTGCTGTTGTTCCACCTTTTAGGTGGCCTCACAAAAATTAGAAATAAGCATTTGGTTCAAATGTTGCTATACAATTCACTCTCAATCCCTCTGATCTCTCCTGAAGTGGTTTCCGAGACACTGCTCTTCTCCAGACAGACCCATGTGTCACCTAAAGAATTTTCATCTCCAAATTCAGCATCCAGTGGAGCCAGGGGAAAAGAGCCAATTCACTTCTCTTCCTTTAAATTTTGTTTTCTTGTTGTTAGTATCACTAAATGAGTTTCATCTTGCTACCTCTGCCTCCCAGTAGGTATTTGGAACGGGCTTCACTGCCAGCTAGGGCACCTTATTTTAGGCACCAAAATGTAGGACTATAGGTGGATGAGGTGTCTGAGATCCCAGTACAGTCCATGCAGATCTAGTCAGTGGAGCCTAGACGCAGTTCATCCAAAGCAGGTAACAGGGGTACCTTAGCATACACTGCCTGTGCTCCAGTGCCGAAGGAAATATGTCTCTCTAAGGGCCTCTGTCATATGTGTCAGTCTCATTCAGAGGTCTTCAACAGCCTACAGAGCCTCAAGAGCTCTCAAGGTGTATGTTCAGGCAACTGAATTAGGTCCTAGACCTCCAGTATCCATTGCAGAAGCCAAGACACCTCACTCACTTATAGACAACTGCATGCATATGTTTGAATCTCCCCCGGAAGCTGGGTGAGATGAAGCCTGTTCATGACCCTCAGTTTCACTATCTAGCTACATCTTTGAAGTCAAGTATAATTACACGACATCCCTCCTCCAAAGCTTTTAGGACCCAGTTCCCATTGTTAGTTGTACTTCATGACTTTGAGGACCTGGTCCCTAAAAGCTCTGCTATGCTCTTGGCTAGATTTAGTTAGCAAAGAGTGGGAGACCAAACACAGCTGATCAAGTTATCTCTGTTTAACAACTACTGAGCACCTGTGGCCCCACAGGACTATTTCATATTCGCCTTGCAGCTGAGTCAGGTGAAGTGGGTGTTTAGCCCACAAAGGAAGGTCTGCCTGCCCAACCTAGGTGCAGTATTTCTGAGGAAGTGCTGCAGCTGAAGGGGCACAGGGACACAGTGGGAGGACATGGCAGCTCAGGTTCTGCTGTCTGAGTGGAGTGGTTCCTAGGACTGAGGCGGGGGGGGGTTGTTTTTATAATTAAATAGATGGAAACATAGATCATGTGAGGTAGAAAAAGTGTAACTAAGGGATGAAGGGGTACTAATCTCCCAAACATTGCAGTTCTAAATAATACGGAGGAATTATTAAATATCTCTCAGATTCTCTACTTTCCCGCAGAGGACCCTGCTATGTACTGGCCAATATAGGAATCTGCCACCTCTTAAGAAAAAAATCTTTTGCACATACCAATTTGTCCCATTTCTTCCAAAAGAATCATGAAATGGGAAACAGAAAGAGAAGGCTAGTAAATAAAAGCAGCTGTATTCCGTGAATTTCCTTTTACTTTGCAATGTTGGAGAAAGGGGGGGAGTATTTTTAAAGACTGATGATCGTCTTCTTCCCCCTGCTCAAAGGACACAAACTTCATTAAAAAGAGTTCAACTTGCCTGACATAGGACATACATTTCTCAGTTCAAATACTGCAGTTCAAGCCAGTTGCTGGTCCTAATATCAAGTTTCTGTTGACAAACAATACAAAGCATGGCACTTCTGTGCAACTGAGTTGATGTTTAACACAGAAACGCTCCTCCACAGAATCACGAGACGGGCTTGAAATTAAAATAATTTTCAAAGGAAATTGTAGGTGAAAAACAAAATGAGATAGATTGAAAATTGGAAGTAATGGGAAAATAAAGATGACGTGTTAGCGCTACCTAATTGTTTTCCTTTTCTCATAATAAAAATTATTATCTCTCTAAATGTATGTCACCAACACATTTATCTCTATTTCTGTTTGTCTATCATTTACCTGTCTTCCACCTGCCTGAAAGTAACTACCTATTTGGAAAAGCAAGTTAAATTGTCTTCCTTGGTGAAGGGAGGGGAGAGAGAGAAAAAGGAGAGACAAAAATGATGAAAAATCTTGGTGTAATCTGAATAGCAATGAAGCAAAAGCTACTCCTTGATATGCCTACGAATCCTGTAAATGAAGTGGCCCTTGAATTAAATTAATTTAAAATCTGGCAAATATTACTCGGCATGTTTGTCAATGTGCTGTATAATTATTAATTTGTTCATTGAGGCAACTATATAAATAAATAGAAAGCAGAATGCCATGATTAAACTAACACTAGAAATCCAGGGTCAAGGAGCCCTGTTATACAGGGATCTAAATAGCTTTCCCAGGTCCTATTTTTACTTCTCCATACAGATCTGCAGGTCTGTAACTGCGAATTAATTGGCACACATTTAGATGCCAACAGAGCTTTTGTATTCTCAGTGCACATTTTGTCTTCTCAGAGTGAGATGTTAGTAATGGAGGTTTTAATATTACCCCTAGGGGAGCACCAGAAAATCTTAACAATTTCCTTCACTAGAGTATTTTCATTAGAGCTAAATGCTGTGCAATTTACATTTGAAATCAGGTGTAGGGTAAGTATAATGTGACAAGACATGTTGCAATGTTAGGGCGTTTTTGTTCGAATGTTCCTTATTTACTGCAGTATACCCTCAAAAGATAAGCATGCAATTAAAATAAATATCTTGATTTTTAACCACTCCTAATTGAACCGTTATTGGCATAATAGGAGCACAAAATAGAATCAGGTTTAAAAGGACCCAAAGCACAAGATTAAAATATTACTCTATTTAAACAAAAACGTTGCAGGCAAAATAGGTTCTGTGCAGCAGAAATTAGTTCATCATAAGTAAATCAGACATAAAGCCCTTCCTTTGTAGTACTAAATCAACCTTGTGGTGCTTAAAATGCCAAACCTCTGCATGACTCACAGGAAAAATCATAAACCCTACCTTTTCCAACACACAAAAAAAAAGAACTGATTTGGTATTAAAACAAAAATGCATTCATTAATAAAGGCCCAATGCAATAAAGAGCTGAGGACTAGAGCCAAAAAAAGGACTGACATACAGTGGAGGCTGAATTTCGGTGGTTAGTTAATATGAAATTCTATTCTGCCATTGCCCACACCTCAAGGCACCCATGTTCCATTGGTGACTTCCTTTTTCACAGCAACAAAAGAAGAAACTGTACACCACAACACAACCCATCAATCAGATCAGGGCATCCTCCATGCCTAAACCAAATCACGGGATCCACTGTTTAAATGTTTCTCCACCAAAAACCCTTAATAGGCTCAGTCAGACCAGGGTTACTATCAAAGAGAATCTCTACAGAAGGCAGAGCATTTTTGCAGCACCTGCCTCTTAGACAGCCTGGAGCCTCCTAAAACTGAGAAAACCAAACCATTGCAGAAGAGACATGCCAGCAGCAGGAAGAGAGGAAGAAGCAACAATCCTAGCAATCTACTGGTCTGTAAAATTACAGCTAGCCTCAAGCTCAGCAGCAAGACACATTATGATGAAGGAGGTCTAAGCACAAGGTGGGTCAGACCCAGAGGGCTGGAATGGTTACAGGAGTGTCCAGGCACATCCTGCATGCAACACCGCCCCCTTGGGCTGAGCAAAGTACTGGAGTGAGGTAACCTTCTCATTGACTTCTTCCTTATATAGCCAGGTGAGCATGAAGGCACAAACATACCAAATTATTTTGGAGAGCAAAAATTCATCCCACCCGATCAAGATGTCCAGGTTAGGCACATGGACACTGTTGTCTCCATACTGTCAGTGAAAAAAGAAGGTCCTACAAAGGGTGCTTTAGATAGTAGTGAGGTTAGCCACATTTGTTGCCACCTTGTCACTGGATACACAGAGAGTCTAAAGCAAATTGGTTCCTAACCAAGATGAGTGGAATCAAGGACAGAGGCTCACACCTTGGCTGGACAGGACAAGGTTTTCAGAGCTTAGCCAGTACTCATAAAAAAGGCTAACAACCACAGCAGTCCCTCATATGCTCTGACCGGAACTCATGAAAATCCAGGTCCCAGATTTTCTGATATTACTCTAAATTGCTGCCTTCTGCTGTTAAGGGCTCTGTGAAAAGCCCTTCATAAATTTTCACTAGAAAACTTACTGAATACAAGACAGACTGAAAAGATATGACCATTTGAAGGCATATCTTCCAACCTTCTGAGGAAGGGTGATTACAAAAGCTTGAGTTACCTCCAAAGCTTAAAAAAAATAATAATTTAGTTCATGGGTCTTTTAAAGACATTTGCTAAATAACATTATTTCTGAGAGCAGCAATGCATGGGTTTGAAGTCTTCATGGCCTGATAGATTTTTATGAAGTTTGCGTTGCCATCTGAATGGCTGTGAAATCTATTCAGAGCAAGGAGGAGGAAAGCTTTGCATATGGCCTTGTCCTTGCATGGCAAAAGCGTGGGCAACAACCAAAGAGCCTGGTGAGGTGCCAGGTTAGCAGTTGACACCATGTGGTGGTAAGCAGGACAGGGAGAGCAGCGCGCACAGTGAGAAGAAAAGCAGGCCTTGAAAAGTTTGCAAATATTAAGGAGAAGGGAGTGGAGGGAGAAAAAAGAGGGGAACTAAGAATGGAAATGTTCCCACTTCAAAGAGAGGAGATGAGGAAATGACGACTCAAGAGGTCCCTGTGCTTTGTAAAGGCCTCAAGCTGTTAGGCATCTTGCCTCTGTAATATGTAAACAAAAACAAAACAAGAACAAAAAAATCCAAAGAAATTATCAGAAACCTTTTGGATAGGGAACACAATGAAATTGTACTAAAAATAATTAAGCAAATGGTAGAGTTGAGACATAAAAATAATTTGTTAAATTTGTTAAATAAGTGGTTGCACATGAAATTGCACTTGTATATTGGAGAAATAATTCTAACTCTGCTTTCCACATAGCTCTGCCCACACCTTATCCACATGTCCATCATAATCCCACTTGTTTTTCAGAATGTTGTTGCAAATATTGACTATGTTTGAAATGCAAGGAAAAGTACCGTCAGGTTTTTCAAGACATTTGGAAGAATAGAAAGATAGAAAGAGGTTTCTTCCTCAGGGAGGAATAGCCATTAAAAGAAAAATGAGGTAGGAGGGAAATTACCTCAATGAATTTTAGAAGCCTACAATGTAGATTTCCATTCTTACCTATTTCATGGTCAAAGGCAAAAATGCAAATTTCTAGGACAAAATTATTCTGACCTATGCTAGACTTTTTTTCTAGGCTTTTACATAGAAAAGCATGTGCTAGGTGACAGGTAGCTGGAATGAAGGAACAGGGACTCTCTAAAGAACAAGAAGGCAAATCTCACATCATGGTTTTCTTGGGTGAGTCTATTGTCTGTGTCTTAAAAGTGGTATTTAAATAACTTGTAGTGAAAAAGAAAACTGTGTTTGTTAAATGGCAAAATTTTGTGGTCCAGGTTTTGAGCTTAGATACTGATACAAGAACGTAACAGAGATTAATTCTTCTGCTATTTAACATCAAAACTATTTAATCCTTAATGCTTGCCAATAGCACACAAAAGACCAAAAGCTATGTTCAAGTGAAATATCTATCGTGCATGACCTCATTTGAAAGTACTGTGAAAACAGACGTGATCACAAGAGGATACATGGGACTCCAGAAAAACAGGTGCCCTGAACTAAGGACATGTAAGGAGCATTGTGCCTCCAAAATACCCAACAATACAAGCTTCTTATCCAGGTATCCTTGGCTTACTGCTGCCTTCACTGTCATTTGAGGGAGCTTCTACCCCTGTGAATGCTCTTCCAAGACTTACAGACTGCCAGACGCCTCATGACCTCTCTGCCCAACAGAGGCCATGTCTTAAAAACACTAGCTGTCTCTGCGCAAGTAGGAGTGAGGAAGGAGAATCAGTCTATCCGGCTGTACACTTATCTAGTCCATGCTTCATCAATTTGGGTCTGTTATGGGACACAGTGCTGAAAGCCTTGGTAAACTCAAGATGAGCAACATCTTCTACATCTACTACTCTTCTCCCAGTCATTTCATCACAGAAGGCCATCAGGTTGGTCAAGCATGACCTCCTCTTCATAAATCCATGTTGGCCACTTCCAGTCCCCTTCTCATCCCTTATGTATTTCAAAATGTCTTACGGTATTATTTGCTCTGTGACCTACCCGGCAACCAAGGTGAGGCTGACCAGCCTGTAGTTCCTCAGATCCTTCTCATTTCTCTTTTTGAAGATGAGAGTGACATCTGCTTGACGTGAATACAGCAATGAAGAAATCTGACCCATCTCATCAGCTTCAGCACGCTAATGGTAGGGTAGCAAACAGCGAAGTGCAAAATAATGTCATGAGGATCAATTAAAGCAAAACAGAATGCATGGAGCTGTGTTTCAAATTTCAGACATATTGTGTAATATTTTATAGTTTCACAGAAAATTCAGATGACATTTGATTGTTCATTAGAACAATCATCAATATCTATCTATTGACACTGAAATGTATTGCAGATGTTTCACTGCCATACATAAGTGATATTTAAAAGTGTTACCAAACATCCCTTCAATTTAGCTTTAGGAAGTGCCACGTAAAAGTGTTCTAAACTTAGGAAGAGTGTTATTAAAAGCTAAGCCAAGCTTAGCCACAGCTAAGCCAAAAGGTGAATTTTCTTTAAAAGCCTCTGTTAGATCAACAAGCTGCCAATTAGAATTGATATTAGACTACCCAATGGACATTACATCAATGATCTAACAACCTTTTCCTGTCAGGTAAATACTATAGCAAAGTTTTAGAATGACAGCTTAACAACAGCAAAGCATTAGCACACCTTCTTCACATGATGTCTCAAAGTAATTATGAGAAATACTGAAATAAAGAAAAGTGACATATTCCCATGAACCAATACAGAAAAAATGTCCTGGACCCTTAAAAGATGCCATGGCCAGTCTTGATCAAAATGATGACTAGATGTAACAAGCAAGGAAAAGATATATGTCTCTTTGCAGATGGAGCTCTCGATCCAGCTTGGCAGAAGCCATTGGGAGAAGTCTTCAAATTTATATCCAGTTAACATGTGTGTTAACCACCTAACCTTAATTCAGTATTTACTAACGTATTTTTGTTACAGAAAATGAGAGGGGACATAAACTAGAACAACTGCAAGCTTTCTGAGACAGAACATGTGACTTATGGATGCTGGTCTGTACAACAGAGATGCAAAGACATCCAAACGAATTGGACTGCAGCCCCTGAGATGGATCTGAGGTGCACGAGATAAGACCTGTGAGGGAACTAAGGACAAAACATGTGCAATACAGGCAGGCTGGTCTGCAGCCTGGAGGCAAGATCTGAGGGAGATTTTTCAAATGGTCTGAAAGTCCACAGAACAGAACAGACGTAGAACGGAACTTCCACACTGTCATTACAGGCTTAATTCTTTGAAGAGGCAGTTGATAAGAGAATAGACCTATTTTCATGAAGGCCAGAGGAGACACAAAATAAAAATTGAGCAAAAAGGAAACAGAGTCAGGCACAAGATCCCAAATGAGGCTGAACTGTGTGCTGCCACGGCCATGAGTGCGAACTTTTGCAAAGAAAGGTGTTTCCATGGTTGGCGCAAGTGAGAATCAAGGAACTAATCGTATTAGAACATTAAAGTATCGGTCAGCTAATACTGCAGGTACTTTGTTCTACTGGAAGTCAAAAACCTGTTGACCAGCAGCTTATCACCCATGTCCTCAGCTCCTGAACTCCTATGGCCTCTCCAAGCGAATCAGAATCATAGCTATGTTACGGGATTTAAAAAATTGATTGGGGGCAGAGGAGGCAAGGCAGTTCAAAACAGTTGGTGTGATATCTGCTGGAGGAATATGCCATCTACAGCAATGAGGGAGGTGATTGGATGGGGAAGAGTAGGGTGGCAGTGGAGGGATGACATGGACACTGGTTGACAACCAGTGCTTGCAAGGACTAAATTTCTAGCTATCCATCAGCAATCCATAATGCCTTTGACTCCACAGTCCCAGAAGAGCTGCAGCCTTCCTGTGAAAGTACATCTCAAAGACATTAACAGCAGGCCTTTCAGTGTCTACCAAAAGCCACCATCAGGACTGCCTTTTCATAAAGCTCTTGCCTACTGCTTTGGTTGTAAGGTACAAAAGATTATCTTCGTGCACTGTGATTGTGATCCTGAACCACAGTTTGGACTCCTCAGTGCCATAGCAATACAAACAAGAGTTGAACACAGAGAAAGCCTGCACAGGCACAAGAGCATTTATAGTAACAGACACTCTTATCTGGGCAAAGCCATTCACAGTATGTTCTTTGCACAGGCATCAGACCTTACATCCCCAGTAGGACACAAGTAACCATGCAACTCAGCAAGAAGATGACAGAAAGGTCTCCCTCCCAGCTGACAGTTGAGACCTGCATGGGCTGTGAGAGGTTTCTGCAGCCCACTGACCCAGTATAACATCAACCAGGGCACCTAAAGCCACAGAGGGACCACACTAGATGTATTTGACCAGGAGAAGCACCCACACAGCTGCACTCATTTCAGTTGCGGCATGATTGCTAAGGCTAATGCTTGCTGCTTCCAAGTTGTTGGGTCCTCGTCTTGTGACACTAATGATGCTTCTCCCCTGCTCTGTCCCACCTGTGGAAAAGGACATGTCTTTATGTTGCTTGCACCACTGCTAGACGGTCACGTAGAGTACCTGAAACCACCAGAGCTCTGAGTAGGGAGAAATGCTGGATCAAGCAAGAACAAGAACCGGCTGTGAGTCTCAGAGGCTGTTGCATCAGTTTCAGCAAGTTTCAGTTAGCCTAACTAATCAACTTGGCTTAATTCCAGAGAGATGTTATTCTCTGAAAGTGCACCCTAAAATGCCTGCGTAGTTTTTTTTCCTTTCTGTGAGCTCATTTGCTTTAATTTAATAAACCCTACACTTTTGCACTGAGTTTGTTCCTGCTCCCTTTAAAATTACTTGGAGTTTTCTTATTGTCTTCAGTGAGAATACAAGATCATGGGTGCCTATCCAAACATGATCTCTGATTGGGAGCTGATGAAATATTTAAGCAATTCTACATAGAATGCTTATTTTCATGGACTTAATATAGCCCATTTAATTAAAGTTAAGTGATTCCTCCATGCGTAAGTCCTCTTATGTGAGTAAGAAGGAGCACAGAGTTGAGGATAAATAATTCTTCAAGGTTATCTGAACTGTGGACCCATTAGTAAATAATACGGCATTTAGCTGAGTAAGAAATACTCTTGAGGATATAATCTCCCTTATGAAAAGGTATGTCTGGTACAGTAGGCAGGCTTGGTGAGATTTTAAGCTTATTTCGTACTCAAAGTTGACTTATTTTTGTGTTGTCAATACTAAGGTTTGGTAATAATATCTAACCAATCTCAGCCTTGTAAGATGACCAAAAGCCATTAATTAGGAATACTGACTAGCAGAGCAAAGGAGGCAGACAAGCTGGGACTGGAGCAGACATAAGGCTGAAATGCACTAGAAATTAAAATAGAATTTGGGAGGACAAGAGGAAAAAGCTGGCTGAAATTGCCCAGACGCTTTTATATATTCACACTGCCACCTTTGTTCTGCTCTTCCACTGCTCACAGTCCATAGGAGAGAGTAGCATTACAGGTCCAGAATATTTTGAAATTTATGTATGTTTACAGATTAAAATTGAAGCTTCCCACTATGTCTAATTCTAGAATATACCCAGTACCTACTTTAAGTATTTATATATTGTTATGTCTTGTTTTCTTTTTCAGGGTAGTTGGAATAAGAAAGTTTAATGAGAAGGAACAGAACAGAAATTTTTCCAATATTGAATATTTCATTAATTCAATTCAACGGCAAAAAGATTCTTTTTCCTTTCAGAAGAAATAGCAGAAAAGCGTGAAAACTTCTCTTCATACATCTGAAAGAGGAGCTACATTTTTTCAACTGACAAAACTTTGTTTCAATCAATACAGAAAATCGAGGAAATAAAGTTCTAGTTCAAATATTTTTGTTTCTTGCGAAAAATGAGCTCTCACTCCAGCTTTTCCACCAGCACCATCAAACAACCTGACCTCCACTTTGCAATCTGCTGAATCCTCGTTCTAGAAAGACATTTAATTCCTAATGAGAAGGAATGATAAAGTCTTATTTGAAATATTTTTCAATAATGTTAGACTGAGTTTTCTAAAACATTAGATCGTGGACAAGGACAAAGTCTCTTAGACCTTCTTCCTGTAGATAAATGGAAGAAATGTTTCACTGTCGGAAAGGAAACAATCTCAAGCCTCATTTTTAAAGGTGGAAACATGCAAATGATAAGCACTGGTTATCATGGAAGCTCAGTACAAAGCATACCCTTCTCTCCCAGTAAGGTCCTCAGATATTATGGTGCTGTTTGTTCTGTGTCTTCCTGGTTGATTATTCTATTCATTGTTACACTTACGATATAGCTCTATGTAGGAATAGTTTAAACAGATTTATATTTTTTTCCTGTGATAGTACCTTGTTCAAATGGAAGGGGTCCTTTTCTCTTTTAAAGAGTGATGGGGATATTTTGCTTGTGATTAAGGCTCTGATCTTTAGTCTAGCTTTAACCATTTCTCATGGGCACTAAACTTGCAGGCACATTTTGCAATGTAATTATTTGTGTCTGCAATCTAGTTACTTAGATGTCTGAGTCCCTGATTGCATCCATAAGTCAGGGACTTGGGCATCTAAGTGATCTAAATTGCAACTGCAACAATTTGCACCTAAAATGTCAAAAAAGGATATAGCAGATAGAAAAAGAGTTCAGAAATGGGTGATGAGAATAATTAGGGACATGGAAAACCTCAGAAATGCAACAAAATGGAAGAGAATTGGACTGTTTACCTAAGAGGGGAGATGAAATGAATAAAAGAGGAAATGATCAAAAATAGAGGAAATAAGAGGTAGGAGACAAAAGACAGATGAGGTACTTTTATCTCCCTCTTTATCATAATGCAAGAACAAAGAGGCATTTCACAAAATTTAAGCAGGGAAGATTCAAAATTAATAGATAAGGAGACACACTTTCATGCAATTAACATGTGAAAAGCCCAGCCACATGACATAGTGAATCCAGCAGGACTCAGTAGAGGGTCAGGCACCTCTGCATTTAAAAATACTAGAAAACATTTAAAAGGCAGCATTTTCAGAGAAAAACTAACTGCGTTCCTGCTTCAAGGCTTCAACCATTTTAATTTTTTTTAATATTGGGGAGGGGTTGCAGATTAATTTAGACATGCCTGACACAGGATTCCTTGTACCTGTAACCTGAGGCATTTAGGGCTGCCTCTGGTTTGTGACAGGTTGCTGGGCAAGGTGGAGGCTTCAGAGAGTGCCACACCAGCTCAAACGCTCGTCCTAGGAGCACACACAAATCCAGAAGCCCTTCCAGAAACTCACAGTAGGACTCAAGAGGGTTGTAGGTTGGAACCTTGCATCTTTGCTACCTGCGTAACAGGAAATGTGGCTAGGAAGTTCATGGATTTTATAGCAGACTAGGGAGTGTCATTATACTGTCTAAAGAACTAGAATGTAAGCTAGTGCACGGATATATTTTTACAAGAAAATCTGCACATGAGACAGATTATTGGAACAGCCATCAAATAAGGGTTGGCTAAAAACATGCACTGCATTCCACACCAAAGAGGAAATCTGTTAATTTACTTTATTCTCACATCAGATTTTTTCTTCTTTTTTCAAAAAAGAAAAAAATGTGAGAGGTACACGCCCCTCACAGGACTGACTAATATTTTGTAGGCCAAAGAACAATATAAGAGAAAATTCAAGAAAACTTGGCGAGAAAGAGAGGTAGCTAGGACTCTCAGGGGTATGAAAAGGTAATCCCCCACTGCAGGTCACCAGTGTCTGAACCACCAACCACACTCAGGTAGATCCTACTTTTCCAAGAAAACATGTCAACAAACCAGTGCATTTTCATGCCAAGAACTGTTTTGCTGGTCTGTTTTCTATGTTTCTCTGCTTCAAAGCCAGAACTTACCTAGGCTGATATGTCCTTCCATATAGTTTAATTAGATGGTACAGCTGCGTTAGGTCTTCAGCAGGGTAGATGGAGAGCCATGCACCAAAACCCAGATATACCTTAGGGGTTATAACGTTTTCTGAGCTGTGAGACATGTGAGTTCAAGTCTCAGCTGGAAATCAGGCAGGATGCAGACTTGGAAACAGTATTTTCGCAATCTTAGAGGAGCTCCCTAGAAAGCCATATGAGAAATGACTCACTGACTGACTTTTCAGGACATGATTCCAGACTTGACCACCAGAAAACATAGGACCTAAAGCCAGGCTGCTTTCCTGACCACCTTGGCCCTACCTGGTTTTTCAGTCAGTCTGGAAGTTTTCAGCAATGCTTCTTGTGCATACCTAATTTTCCCCTGGCATCATAGACAGGCTCTGGAGATTTGAATCAGGTCTGTAAAATCTAGGGACCCCCAATGCACAAAAAATATCTGGCCCTGGATGGTATACCATGTGCTGGTGCAAATGTAAAAAAGGCACAAATATGGGCGTTTAAGAAATTTAATGGAGGTGGGTAGAGGACTAACTCCAGTCCCCAACTAAATACAGTCAGAATCATTCTTTGGCCATCCATGACCATGGAACAGGATCTAACAGAGCAATAAGAGGTTAAAGGGGTTATGATAAGAGAAGAAGACAAAGGTGTCCATTTGGCTGAAGTGAGGGGAGAAATTACAGAATAGGAAAAAAATAAAACAAGAGGAATTAGAGGAGAGATTCAAAGAGCTGAACTATGCTATCAGGGTAGCAGATAAACTAAGTGATTTTGACAGGTCCAGGGTCAAGGAACAAGAGAGGAGAAAAAAAGAAAACAGATTAAAAGTCATTGCAGTGTTCAACTGCAGCTGAGACAATGGTGGCATGAATACACACTTTAGCTTCTGGAATTAAGAGTTTAGACAGTATCTGAGATGTAGAGACGACCAGCAGATTTTGGCAACTCTTTGGATTTCATAGACAAGGAGATTTAATATGCAATATTTACTTCTTCTGATTTCTCCCCTTTGTGCTAGTGAATAGGTGCCAGATTGTTTGGTCAGCTTAAACTTCTTTGAAACTGAAGGGCCTAATTGACAACTTTCATTTAAAGGCAAGTGTAAGAACCCAGGATGGTCCCTTTGTCCTCTGAGATGTTGAATCAATAGCCACGCACTGACAATATGTTCAACAGTCCAAACAAAGGGGTGCTTCCAAGGCTGAGGAATTTGTTCTGATTCTGGGGAGGTTTTAAAGTCTGTGAAACAGAAAAGAAAGCACAGTTGTTACAGCAACCTGCAAGGAAACACTACTCACAGCCTAGATATGCGGATCTCAGAAAAATTGGGAGAGAAAATATTCTCAGCTGATTGATGGTTAAAGGGCACTTGGACCTGAAAGCAAAGAAAACATCTAAAAATTGTTTGAGAGAATGTTAGTCATCCCGGGTCAAAACTGTGCCAGGGACCACTTTCTAAATTTAACAGCACAATCAAGCTCCGGTGTCAGGAATGCTCTCAGTACTACCCCAAATCACTAGAGCAGATGTACCCACTCTGACCCTAAGTCTGGGGCTGCTGTGTATAGATAGGCAAGGCTGCAGCTTTGGGCTGAATTTGGGGGGGCGGGGGGAAGCGGGGAGAGGACTAGTTTCCTTCCTGATATTTCCCTGTGGAATACAAGCGTCCAAAGCAGCCATCTCTTCTCATATTCTTTCCATGCCTGTAGAGAGGCATTGGCTATTTTCCAGAGAAATGTAGGGCAAAGTGAAGAGGAATATATAACCCCCTGAATGCTATGATATAAGTGCTTGTTACATTACAGTATGCTTGGGCAGTATCAAAGAAGGCACTCAGCTGAACAAAAATGATGTCTTAAGAAGATTTCAACATTCGCCAGCTTTCCAAGCCCTACCACTGGGTTATATTCTGTTGAAAACAAGCGGTCCCCTTCCTCTTTTGGCCAGACTTCAACTAGTGCAGTCACAAGAAAACACATAGCCACCTTTGTTTTCTCCATCCTGGCCCCAGCAAAGGGAAAGAGCTAAAACCTTTCTTCTTTGCCCTCTGTACGTTCCGTCTTCTTCCCCTTTCCTATTTTCCCTTTTCTATGAATTCCCACATCATTTTTTCTTTGTAAGCATTTGTCTTTTCTTTATTAAGTATTTTTGGAAAATACTACCTCCTGTTCTCTCCTTCTCTATTCTTTCATGTTTATTGCTAGTTAATGTTCAATGGCTAACACCAGGTAAATCAAGGCAGACATTTATAGCTGAGCTAGTAGTATGTAGTCCCTTGGAGAGAAATTTCTCTAGGTTACAATTTACCTCATCCTAATGTAGCAGCTGAAAGTGGCCCAGATTAATCACACCTAAGAATTATCTAGTTCTCTGTGTCTCTTTTACTGTGGAAGTGTTTTGGAAAATAGGCCTTTTTTTCCTGGTTAAGGAGCAAGTGAGCAGCCCAGACAGTTTCTCGCTGAAAATGTCTCAGCGAGGAACCTATCTTGGGCCAGGTCTGTGTTAGGCTAGGGAAGCAAGTCTTGAAAATCTCAATGGGAAGAAATGTGGCAAAACCAGAATTTATTACTTCACCTCATCCAAAACAGAAACAGACAGCTCAAAAATTTCCAGCTTCCAAAATAAAGCAAAACCACAAGACACGATTCAGCTCCAGGCAGATCAAGTCCTCCCTCAGGAGTTATGTTTGAGAGAGGGCAAGAAAAAGATTAGCAATGTGGGGCCTTTGCACCCTCTTTTTATTAAGAAAAAAAAAAAAAAGACTTTTCCAACTGCTATGAAAACAGCTTTCATTTCCATTCCTTTGTCAGCTCTCAGAAAAAAAAGCAAAAAAGTGGCTTATGACATGAATTCTCTTTTTACTCACTTCCATGCACACATATTGCTTCAGTGGACTTATGTTGCATGGAATTAGCAGTTTAGGTAGTCACACAGGAATTGTATTTGCCTTAGCTTCCATCTCCCATTCGCTTACAAAGATTTTTGAATATGCCAAACAAACGCAAAGCCACAGGAGCTAACCGTGTTTCCCTTGAACTCAGGGGCTTGTTCTCAGGACCGCTGGGCCAACATGGGGAGGTTAAAAGCCTGCTTTGAGTTCTGTGAGACAGTTGTCTGAGAGGGTTAGATACAAATACCATTCATCAATCAAGAAAGGCACAGTCAATTACCTATTCAATCCTAGTGTGTCTGAAATGGGAGAATTTCTAAAAATCGAGTGAGTCAAGTATAAGCAATGGCTGGAGGAAGTTATTCTTCCGTAGAAAAACTGAGTAGCACACTAACAGGGGCAGATAGACCTTTTATTGGGAGTCAGTTCCCTCACTTTTGACCTGCATTAATTTTTCCTTGTTGGAGTTTCTCAGCTGTTGTTTTTAATGTGAAAATACAACTAGAAGTCTGTGTTGCCTCCACAGAGAATGTGAAATAATGCAACAGAAGTTAAAGAGGAGTTTATGTTGCAAAAATATTTCTGTTATGGAGTTAATTTCATATCATTTTATTCTTCTCAAACTTATAATTTTCCACTGCTCATACATTTTTATGTCCAAAAGTGATTGTTAGCATCATCTAGTCTGACATGCAGCATAGCAAGGGCCAGAGAAGTTCATCCAGTAATTCTTGCATTGATCCCAACAATTTACATTTGGATTAGAGTATATCTTGTACAAAGACATCCAGTCTTCATTTAAAAACTTAAAAGCAATGAAAAAAAAAATCTGCTACACCTCTTGGCAATCTGTCTGAATAGTTAATTAAATGTTAAAAATCCACAACTTATTTCCAGTGTGAATTTGGTTTTGCCTTAACTTTAGCTATTGAGTGTCTTTGCCACAGGCAAGAACCCTCCAGTACTCTTCATATGTCCCACCACCATGGTGCTAAGTGCCTTGCAGTTGGGGAATTTCCCATTAAATACCCTTCCACTCAAAGGTGTTGATTCATTAGAGAACCACACATGACACATGGCCAAGTCCTGTCCCTGCAGTACTCCAAGTGGACAGCTGACTTCTGCACCCCTCCATAACAGAAAGTATGCCCAGCCTACACATGTGGGAGCATTCAGCAGAGAGGACACCAGCTCTGCTCCTTAAACTGGGGTCACCTCTTGCACAGTAATCACACCTCCAAGCTGAGCTGAGGCCCCATCACACAGAAAAGCCTGCCTGGCTCCTCTGGAGCAACAGCAGAGGCAGCTTATGGTTATTAGCTCCTGACAATGTAGCCCCAACCACAGCGTAACGGATGCCAACCCCAAGGATAAACACCAGGGACAGAAAAGGTAACCAGAGCGAGAGTGTCCCCAAATAACCAATCTGTGGATTAGAAGGCCATCGCACAGACCCAATGATCTCCCCATAAAAAAGGCTCAGAGGTAAGCGTGAACTTGAAGCCACATTTACTGTTTACAGCTGAAAAATAATTGGGTACTTGCAGGCTGGCCACTTAGAAAACCAAATGTCACCCATTCCATCTTCACATCCTTGCTTAATATATGGGTATTTCATCTGTAAATTTATTTTAGACGCTCGCAAAGTGGCCCTAATGTAACCGTCATTGCTCATCCTCCCTCCCTGTCACTCTTCCTCAAAGCCTGCTGTGCTACTGTCAGGCTATTAACGTTCCTCTGAAGTCACGGAAATGCTGGGATGTACCTGATGCATTCAGAAACGCAGCAGGTGTCTTCTGCAGGTACTGCACGTCCAAGCAATGCCAGGAAGCAGTCATAAAGTTAACACAGTAGTAAGCTATGTAATTTTTAGAGAACAGCTACTTACATAAGTACAGAAATTGCTACATTTTATATGTACAGATTGCTCACATTCCAATTACGGACCAAGACAAAATGCATGCAAATAATTAGTGTTTAGGAGCAATACATTATTTTTTTCCCCTGCGTGCCACTCTGTGATCTGAAAATGCTGGTCAATTCCTAAGTCGCTTTGCGTGTGTCAGTGCAATTTCCCCTCAGTCCCAGAAGCTTCTGGAGCACATAAGTAATGTTATAATGTTACAAGGGCCTAATAATTGTGTCCAGGAGGCTTCCCATACAATTTTCATCTTTTATTATACGGTTAGCTTATTTATACATCGGTATCATTTGGCAAATTGCATCTAGCATACATGGGGAGGCTGAAGCTTAAAAATACACTCTTGTTCCTCATGGTAGCCCCAGGTGCAAGATATTATCCTTTAATACCGTAGAAAGCCTCCAGCTACCTGACACGAGGACAGGGTAGTGCGACGCTGATTGAGTAATTTCACTCTTCAGCTTTTTTTGCAACGCCGATGCGTTTCCATTCCAACGATGACATTTTAACACTCAAAATGGGCATCGGCGGCTGGCGCTGGAAAAGCCAAGGCCACCGGCCCTGCCACTTGCCCCCACTCGGCTCTCCGGTGGGTAGCTTGAGGCTCCCTGGCTCTTCCTCAAGTCACGGCTCCCGGAGGGGCACAACCGGCTCCCAGAGGCGCCGGGACAGGCAGGCTCCCGCCCTCCCTCCAAGCCACCGGCTTCCCCTGCCCAAAGGGGACAGCACGAAGCCGCTGCCCCACCGGCAGCGCCCACCCGAGATGGGGGACGCACCGCCTGGCCGCCACAGGGGCCCAGGGACTGCTCCGGGCCGCGGCGTGGCGGGGGATCCAGCCTTGCCCTTGCCACATGGCCGGGGGAGCGGGGTCAGCGCCGGGCCGCAGTCCCGCCGGGCGGCAGCGGGCCGCGGCGCGGGGCAGCGGGCGGCAGCACGGCCGTTAACGGCCGCCGGGGGGCAGCGCGAGATCGCCCAACCGCCGCCAGCCCCGCCGCCGCCGCCGCCGCCTCGGCTGGCACCGCAACCTCACCGCACCTCACCTCACCGCACGGCCCGGCACGGCACGGCTCCTTCCCCCGCCCGTCCCCGGGGGCTGGCAGTGGGTGCCCGCCCCAGTCGTCACACATATACGACACTCAGCGACGCCCGCGGGGCAGAAGGCGGCCCCGGCGCCCTCCGCCTCGGCCGCCCGGTGCAGGAGAGGCCGAGGTCCCCGCGTCGCCCCCAAAGCGGGAGAGGCCGCGCAGTTGATTTATTTTAAGGAGATTTCACCTAGGAGCCGCTGATCAAAGCTAATGCAAAATAAATGTCTCCCATTTAATAGGCTGATTCTTCTAAACCCTTGACACTGGGAATTGGGATTTCCCAATGCTATTAGCACTTAGCAGTAGGCGCTCCAGACCAGCCAAGAACAAGGGATTAAGAGGTATTTGTCTAAACTAATTTCTCTCTCTATACCCGGTCTATAGAGACTGGTGTTACTCTGCTGGAATTGTGCAACACAGCTAATTGGCTACAAATTTTAACAGTGGCAGGGCTCCCACGGGAGGCTGCCATGGATTCATTACCCCAGCTCTCGCCTCCAAGGCCAGCAGCGTTGGGCGCCCAGGCCGACCCTGCCCGCAACGCCTGGGGCTGGCCGGGCACTGCCACTGGGGAAACGGCCCCTTCCATGTGGGCCGCTGCGGGTCAGGATCCCCGGGATTGTGGAAGAAGACAACAGTCCTGTCATGCCAGCCTAGGGAGCCAGCAGGGCCTGGGCGCCTTGTGGAAAAGCGAGTTGATCAGGTGAAATAGTATTTATCATAGAAACGGGATGTATGTAGCACAAGGCCCACAGACTGGTATTTATGCGAATGACCATTCAGGATGGATGTTGGTTTTTTTGGACAGATACTATACTGCCACTCATATCCCTTCCAGAACAAGGGAGGAAAAATATCTTGCAATATTTGTCTGTGATTCCTTGAAATTTCTCCCTCCAGGCCGGTTTGCACCTTGACTCCACTGGGTGTTTGCTTCATTACCATTTGAGCACAACCTAAAGCTAAGAGTAGTTAAGTTTGTATCATGCATGCATCTGACCAAGAAGCAATGACTTAGGAGCCATTAAGGGTACACAGATGTATTTTCGATGTGTTTTTAGGTCAGTCAAAAAGCACCAGGGTTGCTGGAGTAGTAGAAATAACTGGGAAAGACCAGAGTTTAAAGTCACCGCTGCTGCAGAAGATTCTGTGACAATCAGGGGCTTATTCCTCTGCCCCAAGCAGCACCCCCTCACCCACAGTAGCACCATGACACAATGGCTTCTTTTTGGAGGGGAAGCCGGATCCTCCCAGCAAGACTGTTCAGTAGTGGCCAAAGGCCTCAGTTTCCAAGATGAACTTCTACACCCCCAAAGGCTCTGATGGAAATCTGAATTGCCATATGAGCCAGGCAGGACCTCAGTGTCTCAATGTTTCAGAGTTGTCTTCTCAAAATGAAGCACTGCATCATTATTGCCTTGAGCAGAAAGGTCATCCTGAAGTTGTGATGTTACGCACCTTGGTTGCCCAGAACCCCAGGGTACTAGGATATAAAAAACAGTAAAACTAGAGTTCCCCACCTGGCATTTCGGATTGCTGCATCGTGTCACATTTGCTAACACTAGATTCAAAAACTAGGTTGCTGTTCTACCCGAGTCAGTTTGGTTTTCATCCTGCAAACCCAAGGACAAAACTCATGGTCTGTGATTTATCTGTTGAGTTCAGCATCTTATGATGCCTAACCTATAACGTATACCTGTGAAACTCAAGCAGCATCTTACACAGCCAGGGCAAAATATCAAGACGCTATTGCAAGAGCAGCTGTTTAAAAAGTTTTGCAACACCGTGTGTTGAATCTCAGCATGTGCTGCTGGGCACAAGTATCCTCCTATAGTGAGAAAAGCCCATGAAAATTCACAGAATGAAATTCTGTCTTTAGTGAGGCGGATGGGAAATACTCAGAATTTCAGCAGGGCCAGAGTTTTACTGAAGGAGGATGTAGATCTTCAGCTGCTCAGTGGATAGTGAATACACTATCGTCCTGCAACAACCCAAGGATAGCATCAATTTTAATCTCAGTCTACAAGGTAACAGTAAGATGCTGGCCAAGAATCAAATTAACAATATCAGTCCATGAAGAGAGAGGATTAATTCTGTTAAAAATCTGACATCTTAGCTGTTGTTGATCAAACCTTTCAAGCTAGAGATTACATGGCCTTAACCAGAGCGCTTTTTGAGATGTGCATAGAGAACACAACAAATTCAGCAGGAACATCTTCAATATAAGGTAACACAGAGATACAGAAGGAGGAGGCAGAAAATAAGCTGAAGATTATTCAAGGTATTCCATTTCTGTACAAGATAATAACTAACATATCATCATGGCGTACCAGGAGCAGAGCTTGTCTGCTGAGGCAGCAAGTACTGCTGCTGACTTCATACGGCAGCCAGAGGCCAAGCTGCCCAGCCCCTTCTCATTAAAGGAGAAGTGCCCCATTCAATGAGGCACTTCAACAGTTGTCTACCTTTGAACGTGCAAACACCCCCATTAAATCTGGTGGATCGGGGCCAAAACTAATTAATTTAGTGATGCTTTGCATCAAAATCCCACTTGCAATACATAGCACAGAAGGACACAGAAAGACGGGAGATTAATTAAACTATTTAAAAAGCTGAGCAGGTTAGGACTGGGTTAGGATTAAAGAGCATAATGATATCCTTAGTGGAAGCCAGAGAAGAAATTACCCCTGTGAAACTGATAGGAATTTGCTGAGGATTTTTTCCTGTTTGTTTTTTTGTGAGATAAATGAATTGGGACTGGCAAACCAACCAATTTTGGGTCCAAGAGACCACGCACTTTTATTTAGATTACTTCTTTCAACCTGTCCCTACCAACCAGGCTCAACCCAAACTGGATCATGAGCAGCAGCTTCATAGTACTTCCAGGTATCAGGACAGGCCATAAAAAACTTCCATGGCTTGTGATTAGACAGAAAAAAAAAAAAAGGAAAAAAAAAAAAAGGAAAAAAAAGAGAAAAAAAAGAAAGGAAAGAAGAAAGAAAGAAAGTGAACCACTGTAGAATTTCCAACGTTATTTAAAAGGGAACCTAGATGCATTCAGAGCATGTCTTCTCTGTGCCCAGCTTAGTGAGCAGGCTGGACAGAAAGATATGGGCTTGATAATATGCTGTACTGCAGTGGACAAAATCAGATTCTGATGGATTACACTCACTAACAGAACAAGAAAAAAAAATTAATCAAATGAACTTATTGCAACAATATTTGAGAAAGTAAAATAGTAATTGCAGCACTGCAGGCCTTCTGGTTGAGCCTAATTCTTCTTGGGGTGTATGGGCAGCTCCATCACTCAGCTGACGTCAACTGGAGGGTGCCAGTTTGCACCCACTGAGGATCTGGCCTTTAAACTCACCCAGTTTGTGTCAGCAACAGACTGGCCTCTTACAACCTTTCCGCAACACTGCAAAATCTTTAATGGCTTGGAACTGCTCAAAATCATTCCATTTTGTAAGAGGAAAGTAAGTGGTATTTCACCTGCCTGGGAGGTTCCTTCTTTTCCAGCTGATTAAGGAGGAAACACTGTCATAACCTCAGTTCTTCTAATATGACAGGCAGTAATGAATGGCTGAAATGGCTGTGATCTTTGCATCCTATGGCCAGTCCATTTCCTATAGGTGTTTCCTCTGACTGTAGGAAATTGCGGGCAAGGCGATGAAAGGAGCATGCCAGACAATGATAAACACTCCAAAGTCAGAGCAACATGAAACTGGCATGCCCGTATTTGCTATTTATTAGCACATGTGTGTTTATTTAAGGTTCTGTCCTCTATCAAGTGGCAGTCAAGAACTGCACAACTGCAGGCTTGGATTTTTTCCCATTAGGAAATGCATCTTGCATGTATGTGGAGAACGTTGTACACAAATAAGTTTTCTGGATCCACTTGCCAAAAAAACAACTGTGGGTGTCTTTGCAAAAACAAGTCAAATTTCCTTTTAATTTTAAAACATCATAAACATTAATTTGTTCAGACAGGTGAGTCTCTCTGAAACAACTACACACAGTCCTATTTAGGAAGTTATATAGTTTGATAAACATTCAGAACAATAGAAAACAATCCAGACTGAACACAGATTTTTGACATTAGACTCAGGAAATGACTACCTTTGCAAACAGTAATGTCTCCATGCCTAAGCCCTCAGTTCCAAGAGTCATGTACATTCATGCATGGAAAAACCTGTAAGAACACTGACATGCCAGAATGTTTGCAAGATCACTGCCTATGAAAGGTTATTCACAGACACAGTCTCAGGCAAAATCACGCCCTCAGAGGTATTACAACCCTGCCAAAGTCATGGAAAGCCAACAGTTTTCTACTGCGTGAGGAACAATAGAGCTATTCTGGACAAGATTTATTCAGAAAAGTAGAGGTTGAGGATAGTCATAATTTTCTTTTCAGAGCCCAGAAGCTGCTGTGCCTGACCATGAAGGCTGCCACAAGACATACCCTACCCACGAGAAAAGCTAAAAGCGCAGAAATCAGAGGCTAAAGGGGAAAGCACAAGCTTTTCCTTCTGTATCCCCCGCTCCACAAGTACACTCCCATGGCTTGTACATGTTTCCTCTGCCACAGATGGCAAAAATGAGTCCTGAAATCCTTGTATTTACAAACCAGCAAAAACACTTGGTACTGCATCATAGTCACACAGGAGTCCACAGCAGTCATGTGTTCCATGTTCTGGCCAGGCACTATGCCTCTGGACTGCCGAGCCCACTGTGAAGGTCTATAGGGCAAGCACATGCCCGGGGAGGGTGGTCACATACCTTTTGGTCGTCTCTGATTTTCCTCAGCAATGATGATAGCTCCGCAGGACCTCAACAGCCTGTGATAAAGATGTTGTTTTCACCTTTTCGAGTATTACCAGCCAAAGGGATGTGGACCCAACATCAGCTGCACCCCAAGATGTCAGAGCAAGGACCAGGTGCTCCTCCCTGGACAGGTTCTTGCCTTGAGGAATTTCAGCCATTGTAGGCAGAACAAAAGCTCACTGTCCAGGCAACATGATGTATTCCTCTCTCTGACATCCACATCTCCATTGATGATGCAAAACCCAAGCTAGATGCATATGATCTAGCCTATCTTATAGAATCATAGAATCATAGGGTTGGAAGGGACTTCTGGAGATCATCTAGTCCCACCCCCTCTGCCAGAGCAGGGTCACCCAGAGCAGGTTGCACAGGAACGCGTCCAGGCGGGTTTTGAATGTCTCTAGAGATGGAGACTCCACCACCTCTCTGGGCAGCCTGTGCCAGTGCTCTGCCACCCTCACAGTAAAGAAGTTCCTCCTCATGTTTAGGTGGAACTTCCTATGCTCAAGTTTGTGCCCATTACCTCTTGTCCTGACGCTGGGCACCACTGAAAAGAGCCTGGCCCCATCCTCCTGACACCCACCCTTTAAGTATTTATAAGTGTCGATAAGGTCCCCCCTCAGTCGTCTCTTTTCCAAACTGAAGAGACCCAAATCCCTCAGCCTTTCCTGATAAGAGAGGTGTTTGAGTCCCTTAATCATCTTGGCAGCCCTTTGCTGCACCCTCTCCAGCAGTTCCCTGTCCTTCTTGAACCGGGGAGCCCAGAACTGGACACAGCACTCCAGGTGCAGCCTCACCAAGGCAGAGTAGAGGGGGAGGATGACCTCCCTCGACCTGCTGGCCACACTCTTCTTGATGCACCCCAGGATGCCATTGGCCTTCTTGGCCACGAGGGCACATTGGTGGCTCATGGTCGTGCTGTTGTCTACCAGGACTCCCAGGTCTCTTTCCACAGAGCTGCTCTCCAGCAGGTCAGCCCCCAACTTGTACTGGTGCATGGGGTTATCCCTCCCCAGGGGCAGCACTTTACACTTGCCCTCATTGAATTTCATAAGGTTCCTCTTTGCCCAGCTCTCCAACCTGTCCAGGTCTCTCTGTATGGCAGCACAGCCTTCCAGTGTGTCAGCCACTGCCCCCAGCTTTGTGTCATCAGCAAACTTGCTGAGGGTGCACTCTATCCCCTCATCCAGGTCATTGATGAATATATTGAAGAGGACTGGACCCAGTACTGACCCCTGGGGAACACCACTCGTCACTGACCTCCAACTAGACTCTGTGCCCCTAACCACGACCCTCTGAGCTCTGTCTTTCAACCAGTTATCTATCCACCCCACTGTCCATTCATCTAACCCACTCTTCCTAAGCTTCCCTATGAGGATGCTGTGGGAGACTGTGTCAAATGCCTTGCTTAAGTCAAGGTAGACCACATCCACCGCCCTCCCCTCATCTATCCATCCAGTCATGCCATCATAGAAGGCTATCAGATTAGTCAGACATGATTTCCCCTTGGTGAATCCATGTTGAGTACTTCTGATAGCTTTCTTTTCCTCCACATGCCTTGAGATGACGCCCAGAACAAGCTTCCAGGGATGGAGGTGAGGCTGACCAGCCTGTAGTTCCCCGGCTCCTCCTTCTTGCCTTTTTTGAAGACTGGAGTGTCATTGGCTTTCCTCCAGTCCTCAGGCACCTCGCCTGTTCTCCAGGACCTTTCAAAGATGGGAGAGCAGCCCAGCAATGAGTTCTGCCAGCTCCCTCAGCACTCTCGGGTGCATCCCATTGAGGCCCATGGACTTGTGAATATCTAATTGACCTAATTGATCCCTCACTCGATCCTCCTCAGCCCAGGGGAAGTCTTCCTCTTTCTCCGTTACTTTCTCCAAAGCCTGGGACTCCTGAGGGCTGGGTCGAGCCGTAAAGACCAAAGCAAAGAAGGCATTCAGTACCTCCAGCTTCTCTGCATCCTCCGTCACCATGGCTCCTGTCTCATTCAACAGTGGGCCCACAACTTCTCTGGTCTTTCTTTTGCCTCCAATATACTTGCAGAAGCCCTTCCTGTTGAGCTTGACATCCCTAGCCAGGTTTAATTCCAAGGTGGCCTTGGCTTTCATCATTTCATCCCTACACACTCTGGCGACATTCTTGTAATCCTCCCAAGGGGTCAGTCCATTCTTCCACTTACTGTAAACGTCCTTCTTCCACTTGAGCTTTTATCACCCAGAGCGAGCTGTCGCAGCACTGAACTTTGCATTGAGAAGTTCCCTACCTGAGCAGTGGATTACAATTGCAATGAGATTTTCTCTAAGATCAAGACACTTAAAATACCACTTTTTTAATGTTTTTACCTTTTAGGGTTTCTCATAGAATCATAGTCATCTAGGTTGGAATGGACCTTTAAGACCATCAAGTCCAACCACTAACCTAACACTGCCAAAACCACCACTAAACTATGTCCCTGAGCAGCACTTCTACCCGTCTTTTAAATATCTGTTTCAGGTGAAATCCCAAACACCAATGACACAGTAATTGCAAGCACCTGCCCCACAAGGTATGTTCACCTGACACAAATATATGTTGAGTCCTATGAGGGGAATGGGGCTGTATCCATTCCACTTACTAACATAATCAGGGACATCCAATATGATTCAAGAGCGTCTACATTGTCAGTAATAACCCTAGAAGAAAGAGGTTTTAAGACACTTTTTATTGACACTCACCTCATTCCAGAGCTCAGCAAAAATGTGCGTAGTTGATACAGCCAGCCACAGATATTTTTGTTTTCTCTAAGTAAGTCTGAATAAACAATAAAAGGTTAAGTGCTATTTTTTTCAAAGCCTGAAACACAGGCGAACAAATTGAGGGTAGAGAACTCAATTATATGAAGCAAAAGCTGCTGGCAGTTACACTCAGTAGAGCTGAATAATTTTCAATTACTCTGGGAGAAGAGGTCAACAAAATATGTTCCCCAATCTGTACATTCCTAAACCCAGACCTTCTAATGTTACAAGTGCCCTTTGTCAGAGTAATTCAGTACAGGATTTTTTTCCCAGCACCCTTTTCCCTACTTCGATCTACCAAGTTCTTTCCTTAGGGCACCTACATTAAACTTACCGTAAATATGTGCCTGCAACAGAGAACACATTTGAACTCCCACTTTCGGAAAACCAGACTTCACCACCATCACAGCCAAGCACTCTGCCAGAGAGGTGCTACAACATGACAGAGGCTGCTGTAAGAACCTCTCTCACCCAAGGTGCTGAGGGTGTTAACCCAGCAAAACAAGGAGATAGGCCCCATCCTGGGGTCACCTGTGCTGGCATCTGAGCTTCCCAGCTGTGCCTGCACATCCCAACTAAAGCAGCGGGTTTTCCCCAGCAGGGACTGCCAAGGCTCAGCAGGGCTGGCCAGGTGTCCCAGCACAGAAGAAAAATCTCTGGAACATGCTATGACTATGCCTCCTACCAAACAACATAAGGACTTTTGAGCACTGCATACCAGATTTGTCATATCTTTCTTTGAGACTTCGTCTCTGCTGCCATCACTTTGCTGACACTTCTACCTTCAGAGTTTCCAGCTGCCATTTTTCCTTGGCTTTTTGGTGGGGTTTTTTTTGTGAGTTTTTCCTTACAAGAGGCAACAGGAATGGAGTTACGTTTTATGTCACAAAACATCTCCATCACCACATCAAAAGAAAGGAAACTTCTGTTTTGGTGTATATCACACACACGTATATATAACAAACAACATATGCAGGCAGGATGGTAAAATTGCTAGTATATGGAATGAACAAGGAAATTTTCTGTGTACTTCTGTTTTCCCATATAGCAGCACCTAAATGTGGCAATTACAGTATCAGGAAAGATGCTCAAATGTTTATTTCTCCATCAGGACTTTACACTGCTATCTGGTATAAATGGTGCAGTGAATCCCAACAGAAGGAGCTTTTATGATGATAGTGTAATTTTTACAGCAAATATAAGCTGATGATTTTCAGTGGAAGGAGAAAGCCACTGAAAATTGACTCACCTACTTTTTAGTCAGAAAAGAAACGTTTTATTTAAAACCTTTGTGTGAGAGAGGCAATCCATTTATCCTCAAATACCTGCCCATAAAGTTGCTAGTGTATGTGGAGAGAGGGTAAAAGAAGAAAAATAAACCCGTTTCCTTATTTCACACACAACATGCAAAAACTGTCCGCTATGTACAAGAGAGGTTTTGAACGGGCTAGGAATGAAGTGGATTCTGGACAGAAAAGCTCCCACACTTTTAGATTCAGTCCTTTCTTGGAAGTTTCCAATTGTTGTTAGCTTCCCAGGGGGAAATTTTCTCTTTCTAAGCCTGGCTTATATTTCATAGAACCATAGAACAGCTTAGGTTGGAAGGGACCTCCAAAGATCATCTGGTCCAACCTTTCATGGCAAAGGGAGCCTAAATGAGATTATCTAGCACCCTGTCCAATCCTATCTTGAAAACCTCCAGCGATGGGGACCGTACCACATTCCTGGGGAGGTTGTTCCAGTGACTGATTGTTCTCATTGTAAAAAAATTTGGTGATCTTGGAGCTATCTCAGGGCAGAGAGACGATTTCCTTTCCTTATTCTGCTACCTTTTGGGAGATCATGGGCAAATTGCATCACCTCTGCAAGGTATTGCTTGCTTCTTTATAAACTGGGTATAAACCGTACGACCTGACAAGGAAGGTTGAATAAATTAATGCTGCCAAGTAGCATCTTCTACTGGAGAATTTCAGAGACCTTTCCTGTAAATTTTACTGTGAGGGGTGCAATCATACTTTTGGTTTATTGGTTGTGGATCTTTGGGGACTTTTGGCTTTCTCCTCAGCAAATGCAAACCTTATTCTGTGATCTCTCCACTGTGTTAAAATAGAAACAAATCTATATACCACTGATGATAAACAGTAGGAGAGTCTTGCTGCAGGATGCTGGACCCCATTTGGAGGATCTTGACTGTGTAAGGAAAAGGGCGGGGGAAAAGACAAATGTATAGCCTTAAAAAGACTGGTGAGCTTTGTAAACATAGTGTGTACCACGCTAGCAACTCAGCTTGTATTTTAAGAAAACTTGAATGTCAAATACTGCTGAGCTGCTCCCATTACCTCATTTTTACAATGTGGAAGAAAACAGTCCCAGACATAAGAAAAAGCAGTGATGAAGAAATGGCTGTTATCTCATCCCAGTCTCTCAGTTGCTTCCTAATTCCAGTTTGGTATTCCCCTCTGTCGCTCACCCTCCCAACACACTCTGCTGTAAGGTTGCCCCGATGTTGCTGTCTCTGCTACCTAGCAAAACAATCATGGTTTTAGGTGGGAGGCCTACAGATTTCACAGAGTCTCAAATATCTAGTCCCTGACAGTGTAAATTCTTCAGTGTAAATACATTACATAGGCACTGCACTGCTGCATTATTTGGGAACTAAAAGCAAGCAAAGAAAGAAGTCAGTAGCCTACTCTTAAAAAGCCCCTCTTTGGCCACTCTTGCCTCCCCTCCAGCTCTGCTCTTAGCACCCCTATGCAACAGAGAAAGCTCCTGGGTGAGCCTCAGCCCCCTTCCACTTAGAGAAAAGGAGAAACCAAAGATGTGGCAACTAAAATGTTATTTGCCTCAGTTTTCTGCTGTACCTAGCTGTGCTTAGGCCTCTGCGGGTTTGCATCCTCAGGAGCATGCTCAGAGCTTAACATAGAACAGAATCATAGAATCATAGAATTGCTTAGGTTGGAAAGGAACCTTTCAGATCATCTAGTCCAACCATCAACCTAACTCTTGACAAAAACCACCACTAAACCATATCTCTAAGCACTAAGTCTACCTGTCTTTTAAATACCTCCAGGGATGGTTCCTCAACCACTTCCCTGGGCAGCCTGTTCCAATGCTTAATAACCCTTTCAGTGTAAAAATTTTTCATAGTATCCAATCTAAACCTCCCCTGGAGCAACTGAGGCAACATGGAAGGCACATCCTCAGTACGGTTTCTGAAAGGGAGGGATACAGGGGGATTTGTGGCTTTTGGGTTTGCAGCACTCCATTAAACATTGAAAAGTGGCCAAAGACTTCACAGGTGACTTTAAACATGTGGCTGCCCCATCTGCCAAAGGTCTCCTGGCCATCTGGTGTCACTACGTCCTATGCATGATCACTTGAGTGGAATTTTATCTTTTTGACTCCTTGTTCCTCAGAAAAATGTTTAAACTCTTTTTCTGGTATGTCCAAGAAATTGATACATTTTATCACGTCAAAAAAAGACTGCCAGACATCACTCCATGCCCCCTCATTGACACAGTAGCACCACCTTTTATTAAGTCACAAGAGGTCACCTTCTGCTTTTATCGGCCAGCAGCTCCAACCTCCGTCATCTACCTGATGGCTTTTCATGGTTTTTAACACTGTCCTTCTCACTTTGAAGGACCCCCAATGATCACCCACAAAGCGATCTCACCATTCTCCTTCAAATCGCTTTTTCCCACTCTCCTGCAGTACTACAGGTGCTCCCTTCTCTGGCTGTTGTCTTGCAAGACACTGTAAGCATTTTGGCATAGGAAACCCCCTTGGTTTTCAGTGCATTCTGCACAAAGGTATTCACATCCATGGCTAGGCTCCAAGTACTATTATTTTTGCTAATAAAAAGCAAAAGAGGATGATTTGCCAAGCTCTGTACATATCATTCAACAAAAAAATTTCGGGTCAAATTTAAGCAATAAACTTCAGGTCAAATTTAAGCAATTTCCTTTTATTTACTTCCATTTTATTGACAATGAACAACCCTTAGCAGGCAAACCTCAAAATATACCTCCAGTAACAATTGTTTTGCCTCAGGTATTTATGCAGCATTCTAACCACAGCATCTATATAGCATTTCTTTTTCCCCACGCATACAAATACACACTCATACTTAATACATTAGCATTTCCACTATACATTTTTACAGTGTATCCAGTTAAGCAAATTGCTCAATTAGCTGAATAGGGTTTTTTCTTTTCATTGTGAAAAGGCAGAGTCTTGCAGAATGGAACGGCGTTCTCAGTAAGAGGTCAGTTGGGTGTGATTTTTGGAATAAAGGAGAGAGGATGAGTGGGTTGTAAAAGATTTTTTTTAATTATTCACATTTTATTGCCTTATAAAGTCAGAGAGGGCAAACCAACACACGTTCTGGTTCATGCTGGCGTGTAACAGTAGCATGTTGTAGAAAAAGCCCACCATATTTACTGGAATTTTCCCACTATAGCCTGTACCTCGTGGACATAGAAAAGACTGTGGGACTGTCAAATACCGAGTGTCAGGGAATGGTATATCCACTCGTTGGTAAAATAAGTCAGTTAATTTGGCAGGTAAGTATTAAGTAATCATACTGTCAGAACAAGGCAAGTGGCTAAGAAAGGAAGACAAAGAAGAAAAGAAAAAACATAAAGATGAGGAAATAGGAAGGAGCCAAACAGGAGAGGGGGAAGGGAGAGAATGCAGGAGTTTGATGGCCAAGCGATGAGAGAGTAAAAGATGATAATCCATCTGTTCGCCTTGTCCTTGTGGCTCACGTTGGACTCCTTTTCTGACTTCTCACTGCCTGGGAGAATCTGAGCATCATCCCACCTGGGTTTTGTTACATACAGAATGAAACAGCTGAGAAAAACTTGAGCAGGTTAGATATTTTCTTATCCACATTTTTAAAGATTTTTTTTTAAAAAAATTTATTATTTTCATGCGCTCTGTGGATTTTTCTCATTTTTTGCTTTCTTAGAAAATGTTAGTTTAATTTTTTTACATAAATATTGTTTCACTTTGATTTGGGTTTTCCCTTATTTGATTTCAACAGAGCAAAATTTCAAATGAGCTGAGCAAGTTTTTTTAATTTCATTACATTTTCCTGGGGTAAAAATGTCTATGATATTTGCCTAGGCAAAGTGTTACATCACGTACTCTATTTATGTTTCAGCATTGCAGTGACTTTTAAAAGCTCACAGCAGGAAATGAAGAAAAGCCTGAACTCATAATTATTAAATAATAATAAAAAATGTACTCTGCTAAGGTTGCATTTATTCAAAATGGTACAATTAATATATCCCCATGTTTCCATTAATATACATTCCGGTGGAGAAATTGATAGGAAATGTGGTCATGGCATGAACTTTACAGCAGATTTGTACAGTCTCTGCTGAGCGAATTTGATTGAGAAAAGCAGCTTGGAAAAGCAGTACTGTACAGGAATGAGATTATCCATCATGCACCACCTAAATGGTCAATATCTAAGTTCTCCTTGCACTGACAGAGTTGGAAGGATGTTACTTAGCATGGTCAGACATCACAGGCAATAGGGAATTTAAGTGTTCCCCTTCCTATGGGGACAAACCATTCCTCTCTTAAGCTTCCTTCAGCCTTTATCCTTAGGTCTGCTCTTTGCTGTTAAGATGAAAATACCCGCAGCTTCCTAAAGCCAGCCCAGGGGAAAGTCGTGTAGAACCTCTACCCACCTGATTTCCCTCCAGCTCCTCCCTGCAGCTTCTGCCACTGCCTGGTTCTGCCTGTCTCGGGCATCTCTGCCATGCCTAGTGCCTGAGGCTTTGCACCCTTCTCAGCTGCTCACCAACACTGAACGCTGAAACAACTCCCCCTCTCCTCCCCAGACCCAGCAGTCGCACCGCAGCCCAGATTTCACTTGTCACTCTGACCTTCGCTGGTGTTAGGCCATTACTCAAGTAGAACCTTTGTTCACAAAACATCAACACAGAGCCTCAGCCCCATCCAAGACGTCGGTGGCAACATGACCTTTCTTGGATTCTCATCACAACTGAGAATTTGAAATATCTGTTGCCATCTGTCTTCAGCCGTCGACCACAAGTTTTTAGTCTTCACCTTTATGGTTCTTCAGCACATAGCTCATCCCTCTGTGTATCACCTGGCCTCTTACCTCATGATTAATTCCTACCTCCAGTCTGCCAGCAGTGCCACCTGACCACCACCTCATCTCCAAAGCAAGTCCAAATTTTTTCTCCTTGCACAGGAAGAGCTTTTTTGTCAGCTTCTGCAAAGTGACCGCTTTATTTCTCTTTACATTCCCGGCAAAATCTACCCTTGCCAGAAGGGCCTGCAAAGCACAGCCCTTGGACAAGGGCTCAGCGCACCGAAAGCTGAGTACCATGCAACTCCTGTTTCTGTGATCACGTACCTGTTTTGGATAATCCTGTTCTGATACTTTGACAAATTCCTAGGCAGTCAGTTGTCCCGCTCTGAAGTCTTAACCCTTGGTGTACTCCTGGAGATGCTACTGTAAAAGACATAGTAAACATCTAGAACATAACTCCATCATCTGATCTGTTCTCCATCATTTGTCTTTCTCTGCTGAACACCATGGTGCAGGGAATGTCCCTAGATGAGCTGATGCATGTGTCTCAAAAAACACCAGAGCTGAAGGAATAAGTGCTCAGACTCTCACATAACTGTAGGAAGCTTTAATTTTTGTTATTATTTTTCTTAATTTAAAGAGCATACCCAACACTGTGAATAATTGGCAAGAAGCAAGATTTAAAAGGAGAAAAAAGGTTTTGTTAAGCTTTTAACTTTAAATTGTGTTTATGCATGAAGACCAAATTCAAGCGGTGTTTATTTCTTGAAAGCACAGAGGAATAAAATGTGTTGCTGTCACTGAAAAGAAAGGATAAGATGTGCAGAGCTTCCACAGCATCTGGCAGAAAAAGTGTCATTGTGATTCTTTAGACAGTGTACATCCGAACACAGCAAATCCAGTGGCTCTTCTGCCCTTCAAACAGGAGGCGTAGCACAAAATGCCCCAATCCCCCTCCTAGAGCTAAAAGCCTATTGCTAAATCTTCATCAAAATCGTGCCTGAAGACAAAATATTCAGGAAATAACGAGCACAGTCCTGCTGCTGCTATAGAAAAACATCCATTCTGGCTATTCAAGCACCGCATCGAAGCGCAAGAGGAAAAGCAATTCTAATCATAATTTTATCTCTGTTATCATGAATATAACCAAAGGTTTCTGCTTTAAAGTTACAAAAACCAGCCAGCAATATTTTTATTTCACAAAGCTTCGTTGACAGACTCTCTTGTCTGCAGCAATTCAGAACTCCGGCTACTGAAGCTCATTGCTTTTTTATTTGCCTCCTTCAGCGCTGAAGAGATATTTATAACTGTTGCAGTCAGTCTTGAAATAAGTATACAGCGCAAGGGTGCTGCATGTTACCAGTCAAGCAGAAGAAGACAAAGACAAATAAAAAGCAATGAAAAGACATGATATAGATATAGGGAAGATTGTGACTACCAAAGAGCTAATGGTTTTGTGATGGTAAGAACTGAGCTTAGAAGAATACCAGGTGTTAGTAATGGTTTTGTTGAAAAATCTCTTCAGACCATTAAAGTATTAAGCTGCTCTTTATCGCACTTTCCCTACCTCTTCTTTTCTTTGCTAGTTGGTATTTTTTTAATACTCTTTCTTTATATCTCTCCTACTGGATTGAATAGCATTGAGCTGCCTTCACCACACAAAATCACAGATCACTAGATTTTTGTTTCGTTCTAGACATAATTTGAGACAATCGAATTTGAATAGCAATTTTGTGCTCACGTCTTTTCTTTATTAAGGGTCTTCGAAATACAAGGAAAAGGGAAAATATAAAACCCAATATATTCAGGAAATGTCAAAGTGGGGAAAAAGCAGGCACAAAAAAAAAAAAAAGAAATATTTTTCTCTTTGTTTTTTCTTCTAGAAGACGAAAAGCTAGTGAGCCAGCTTCCCTCCCTTGCAGAGATATCTCAGTGCAAGAAGCTGAAAGAATTACAGCAGGACGCCACTCACATAGCTCTCACCGTCTGTCCTGAGCAGCTCCAGTTTAAAGTACAGCTACCTCAGGGTCCCCAAATCCCTAACTAGCGTGCAGGGTGCCCAGCTGAGAGGCACTGGAGGATGCCAGTGTCTCCCGCGTGGCTCGCATCCCGAGGAGGGGATGCTGGCACAGACATGCCACCTCAGCCCTGTGCCTGTAACCCCTTTTCTGTGCGTTGCATCCTCCCAGCCAAAAAGTTCAGGTGCCAGAATATAGGTGTAGATAGCGATACAGCATCTCTGATATCTCAAAAGCACAGAGAGAAAAGAGCATGGGAGACAGCCTGAGCTGCTCCGGAGCTGCGAGTTTTGATGCTGGGCTAGGTGAGTGTTTTCCACAGGTAACAGGACTGGGAATTGCCTCAGGCACTAGGGAAGGAAACATAGGCTTACATTTCTTCTGACGTTGTCCAAAGTTTTTCTTTCTTCAGTTCAAGCTGTTTAAAAGGTGTTTGTGCTGGATAAGTAACCAGGGCCTGGGATCCGTGAGAACAGCAGACACATCTTCAAAAGTTAGACTACACTGTGCCACCAGAATCTGCTGGGAAAAGGTAGTGCATTTCATAACTGATTTCTATTATTAGACCATCGCTATAGTCCTGGATTAAAAAAATCACTTCAAATGAAGGAAAGGGAAAAAGTATTCTTCCTTCTCTACGGATGGATTCTCCTCCTTGCTTCCCTTTGCCAAAAATATTTTTCAATTTAAATGTGAAAACAAGTTATGGGTATGGACCCCTGTGTTTGAAGAAATAGAAGGCAGTTTTGTTTCAAGTTTTAGGGTCATTCTCACTTTGAAAATATATTTAGTATTTTTAGGTTATGTAATGCAGCTATGACTCCTGGATGCATGACTTAATTGACTCGCTTTCCTCATCTTCTTGGTAGCTGAGGTCAAGGGCTGCAGAAGAGGTTCCTAAATTACATTTCCCTTTCCCATATTTCAATATACAAGTAAATGCCCAACTTCTACAAATTCTGAGCAATTTTTGGAGTTGCGGTCCCCTGGGGCTGCGCCCTCCTTCAATTTGAAAATCAAGATCTAGGACTCAAAAAGCAAGCAGGCACTGAAGGTTCCTTCGGCGAGGGATTTATGCCTGAATCACTAACCTGCTCAGTAGGCTTGCCAGCTTTCTCCAGTAATAATGCTTCACATTAGTTATTTGAGCTCAAATGCAGCATTTGCAGAAGAAAAATATTCTGCAGTTTACCATTCTGGAAAGAGCTGATTGTTGTGTTGTCAATAAAGAGAAGGATTACAGAGTAGGCGAATTTGTTACATACACGTGTGGCCCATGAAATACATCCCTCTATGAATCTTTAAATATTATCAGCCTACGGTAATTGTTACTTACACTCCACCCACTTCATCCTTCTTTCCTTCCTTTCCTCTGAAGAATAATTTGACAGTTGTTTTCTTTGAAAAAGTTGAACTACAAAATGATTTCTACATCTAATGGGGACACAAATATGCTAGCATAAGTACAATTAAGAAAATGTGGACAAATTTGAAAGCCTCATCCATATGAAAGCAAAAATCAGAGTGTTTTCTAGAGCCAACATGGCCTGGAAAAACCTGAGGCTGTGGTGGAAGGGAGAAAGTCAGAGGGAATTAAACCCTCACACCCCACCGGAGACCCACGACTATCCCCCTAGCATTGTGAAATTAAATTTATAGCTAAAATCAGGAAAATAGACCCAGGCATTAAGATCACAGGTGCTTCTTCACTGACAACCTGTTATAAAGCTCCAACTGTGTCCAAAGTTATAAAGCAATTTCATAGTTATATTTATCAGGATGAATAATGTGCACGTCCACTTCTCTGTTTGCTTTTTTTTTATATATAGATCATTATTAAAAGATTCCTACTGCACCTAGCAAGGCTTCCCCAGATGTTCATCCAGTGCAGCAGTGAAGGGCAAATGTAGATCCAAGACACAGGGAAGAAGCACTCAAGCCCTGCAGTGGTGGGAAGAAGGATGCTCCTGCCATTCAGTAAGAGGAAAAGAAGCCAGAGCACTTCTGTACTGTCCTTCTCCACATGGCTCCCAAAGGTCAGCGGAGGCCAAAGAGATCCCAGCAAGTGGAGGTCATAAAAAAAACCTGCACAGAACTTACAGAGCCCAAGCAAAAAGGCCATTTTCAGCAGACATATTCCAAAAGATGAGGTGAGAAGCAAGATGCTTGGAAAGGGTGAAAAACCAGCCATCCAACCACACCGAGACTCCAACCAACATAGGATGCAGTCGTTAACAGAGTCTGAGAAAAGGTCACGAAATGTCAGCCTGTGTGTTACCTTGATAACGCACAGGTATCAGTGTGTTAAGAGCAAAATTAAGCTGTTCCTGGGTACCTTCAAGGAAATTAGTCCAGGGCTGTTAAAATGGTGTAATCAAAATCATGAAGTCCTGCACCATGGACAAGAAAGAAACCCAAATGTGATGATCTACATCCAAACAGATAGGGGTGTTTAATCTACAGCTCACATGTGCAGGAAAAAATAAAATAAAAGGCTTTTATTTGTTTATGGAAAACAGTTTTTACTGAAAACAACTAGAAGGTCCATGACCAAACACGCTTGGCTTACTCAAATCCCATCCTGAGATTCCAAACACAATTCTAAATCACATTTTCAAATGAAATACAAATTTAAAGAGATGAAGACATGAAGGAACCTCCTTAAGAGCACCTGCCCAAAGCACAGTGGAGCAAATTCCAGAGAGTGGGACAGGAATGTCCAAAAGCAGAGGGCCATCATATCTCTCAAGCCTACCAAAAAAAAAAAAAAAAAAACAAAACAAAACCAAAAAAAACTTAGAGAACTTGCATGGCACATGAACAGAATAAATAATTGACGATGGAACTCAGAATCATGAAGGCAGGGCGTTAGCAGGGCATAACCAGGACAAGACATTCCCAGCCTCTTTTATCAGCTACCCTGGGGGCTGAGGGGGTCTGTTTAAAGGCACAATAGTGGTACTTTAAAAGAACTTACAAAAAATATATGTATAGCAGCCAGGACCCAGCAGGGGAGAGAAAATTGTCATGGGAATCAGAGCCTTAAGGGGGCTCTGAAAAGGTTGCTGCAACCCATGAAGCCACTGAGGTGGCTGAAACTAGCCCTGAAAGCAAGGTCTCACATTCAAGGATATCGTGGAAAATGGGAGATTGTTCTACAAAACTATTTTGTTTCTAGTCTATCTTTCCCATTCATTTTACGTTTCTCTATTTCCTTAAGTTACTTACTATACCCAAACATTATAATAGAATCTGGAGTTTCAAGTTCTGTTGCTCCTCTGAACAATCCACCATAAGGTGAAGGTACAGGCAGATCCACCTCAATGCTCTGGGCCACGCAGGGTCCCACCTGAGTCCACACTGCAAACAGGCAGTAAAACCAAGCCCTCCTCCATATTTACCACTATTAAATTATGACACCAAAGAAACACATGTAGTTACCAGCTGACATTGTATTTAACAAAAAGGCCGAAAACAGGAATACCTCTTGTGTTAGGACCTGGTATCAGAACAAGGGATGATGTGTGGAAGACAGAACTAAAATTAATCGAGTCAATGTGATTCTGCAAATTTCACTACTTCAGGACAGGAAGCCTGGGGACATTTATGGTGACAACCACTGCGAGGTGGTGGTGACCAAAGAGACCCTTAGTCTTCTGAAGTTTTCACCTCCTGAAGACGCCTGCTGAAGAAGAGTAGGCATTTAAGCCTGGGAACAAAAGACGTGAGAGGCTCAATGACTCCTGCCTCATGTGATCAAGATGTCCATGTTACCTAACACAGAAGCATGCAGAGCAGACATGCTACATGAAGCAAGTCTATGCCACCACCTTTTCTCAGAAGATAGGATTCATCTCACTGATGAGCATTTAAAAGCCAGACATTGCCTCAGCTCCCTCAGTAACCGGCAGCGCAGACGGCGGCTTTCAGAGGTGATTCATCCCGCCCATCCCATGTACCAGCCTGGGCTGGGGCGATTCATCCCGGAGAGCCTCTCGTGCACGTCATCAGGAAAGAGGCCTGGGTAACTCACCTGGCCTCAACACCGGTGTCCTGGGAGGCTAAACTTAAGAGCCAGAAATCCCACTCGCAGAAGCTCCCCTCGACCTGCCAGCTCAGGGTACTTCTGCTTTCCCCCTCTCCTCTCTGCAGCGGTTGGCAGCGGCAGGTACTGCCCCAGCCCCAGCTCTGCCTTCTGCCCGCAGGGACCGACGGAGGAAGGTGTGATGCAGGATCTTCCTGCTCCCTCCTCTGAGACGAAGAATGGAGAGCTCCAAAGGTTAAATTAAAAAGAGAAAAGCCACAAGAAGGCAGAAGGGGCTCAGGTAGAGCAACTCAGGAGCTGGAGGGAAGGTGAAGGCTAATGCAGATAAAAAATGGGGCAGCAGAACCGATTTGGAGGTGCTGGGGAGGAGTGAATGAATTGCTCTCCAAGGGCAAGGGTAGAGGTTCTGCCTCGCAAAGTGGTGCTCAGAGCACTCTGTGGAGGAAAAGCCATATCCAGCCACGACTGCTCTGCTCTGAGCGCTAAGGTGTGAATACGTTTGGGCCCAGATTCTTTCCTGAGCTAACTCCGCAGTGATACCAGAAATTATGCAAGTTAAGATGCATGTCTCTTATGAAAATGATGCAATAATCAGTGTCTACAGTTCGATTATGAGATAATTAATTTTAATTGCATATTACATTCTCATTGAATTAAAAGATTTGAAGAGTTTGACTATTTTTATATTCCCCTTGCAATACATTTTGTAGTCTGTGCTATTTAGAGACAGAAAATTGCAACTATTTTAAAAACACGACAATGACTTTCACCTCCCTGAGGGAAATCCTGAATTATTACCTCTGATGGCATCAGGGTTTCATCCTTATTCTGTTAGAGAAAATAATTCGAGACCCCTTCTTAGCTTTGCTTTCCACCTTTTGAGTGCCTTGAGTTCCCAACGCTGAGATGAAAAACGCTCGCGATTTATTAGGTGGAAGAGAGGAAGTTATGTCTTTTTTTAGATTTTTTTTCTTTTCTTTTTCTTTCTCCTTTTTTTCTTTAGATCTTTTTTCTTTATTTCTTTCTGAAATAAAAAACTTTGCTTTCGTCATATCTTCATGGTGCCACGCGTTCAGCAGGAGCATCATCGGCTGGGCCCTTGGTCACCTGCCTCCCAGGGGAAGGGGTTGTCACCCATCCCCAGCCCGGCTGCTCATCCCCACAAGGAGCCGGTATCCATGGGACACACCTCACTGCGGATGGGGGCGGCTCCTGCCTTCAGCGTCACTTTGCCAGCTGCAAAGGGAGGGTGACCGAGGTCGGACATATTGCCCCATGCGGCAGAGACGTGTTTTGCCTGTTCTGATTTTCCATTTTTCAGCTCCCGCCAGCAGCGGAGCATTGAGCAAAACGTCCCTGCTATAGCCCTCGACAATCCATCGTAATAAGTCCCCAGCTGAATTGCACCTTGTGGTCCCACTGTGAGGGAACAAATCACCAACTTCTCCAATTGTTCAAAATACCTTCTCAAATAGTTGCTGAATAAGTCATGCCAGTGATCGGCAGTTTGTAACTTCCCATCCAGCGGTTTGCAGCAGATATTCAAGACCCAGCCTTTGAAGCCGACTGGGTTTTGGCCAGCTGCAGAGGCTACAGGATAAGTTCCTAGGGATTTGGACACTTAGTCAGGAGGCTCTGGTTTTGCAGGGGACAAAGTAAGAGCTTTCTGAATTGGCCTTCAGCAGCGAAAGGATAGCTTTTTCTGTGCCACAAGCAGCTCCAAAGAGGAATGAGGAGGGAGAGCAGAGACACCTACACTAGACCCTCACCGTCCCTTTTCAGGGTGCAATACATACTCCCTCTCCTGGTCTGATCCCAGCATGCCTGCCTTTCCCAGTCGGATCCAAACACCCACGCTCCCACACCGCCCGTCTCCAAGCATTCTGGAGGCCAGCCCTCACTTAGCCAGGCACCAGCGCTGCTTCTCGGAGTGGGGTGGTGGGACACCTTCCTATAGGCAAGAGGGGACACACCCTGTGAGCCCCGAATGGCCAGCCAAGGAGGCTCTGTGATTGCCTGTCAAGAAACGGAAGACACCTGGGATGTAGAAAGGAAAGAACACAAACTGGGTTTGCAAGCATATCCCCAGTTTCATGCTTAAATACAAAATCTTGCCCATGCAGAAGTTTTTTTCTAGCATTAATGTCCCCCTGTGCCCACCCTTTCATGCAAAAGAGGTGAGCAAAGCTGCAGCAATCTCACCAAACACCAAGATTTATGCTTTGTCTTTCCTCAGATAACTTTTTTAGACTCAATGAATAAGTGATGACAAGTTTTATACATATTTCTAACGTATTCCTACTATATACCCTTCATGTCTCAACCTTTTCTTTCCTAGTCTTTCTTCTCTTGCATGTTTTATTCTGAACTGGAAGATGGAAGGTGTGAAGGTATTGATTACACATCTCTTCCTGACACACCACAAAATATGCCATCTCCCGTCTTCACACCAGTGACTGGCTTACATGGCAGGTTCCTTCTCTATGTATAAAACATCAAAATTGTATTACATGCTGCTGTTGTTTTTAATAGAAATATTATCCAACTCACCCAAGTTTTCTTCGGGAGATTTTTTTCATTTCACTTAATGCCTGACCTTCTGGGGTTTTGACAGGTATACAAATCTCCCCGGAGGCTGCCTTTCCCGAGCTCACTGTGTTGCCTGTGTTAAAAGTCTTTTATCCTGAGATCGGTGGTCCCGGGGATGAGAGCAAGCGATTAAGTTCTGCAATGTACCTTGCAAGTAGGGACCAATCATTTATTACTTAGCTGCGTCTGGAGTCTCTAAACTCAGGCTTATCCAGTTCAATAAGTGGTGGAACAAAGGCTACTCTGGCATGAAGGCTGTTTATATTTCACAGGGGAAGGGTTTTTTTCTTTTTTTTTCTTTTTTTTTTTGGATCATTTTTCCTTAAACCGTTGGAGGGCCTTGGAAGCGTGTTACTGCCGTTGCCCTGCCGGTCCTCCTCGCGGAGCCATCCCAAAGCCGCGAGGCACGCGTGTCTGCGTATCACCGCACAGAACAGCCCTGCCTGAAACCGGGCCCTCAAACAATAGCAAGGGGCTTTTTATGCAATACAAAAATATATTAAAAATACATAATGTAACTTGTCTTAATATACTTTTCTGAGTCTAAAAATATGCCAGACCAAAAGAAACATATTTACATAAAAAGCAGACAAGGTCAAATAACAAAGAAAGCCCTTAATTAGTTGTAATCAACTTTAATTTGCATACCGTATATAATTCCTAAATGATTGTTAATAATAACTTTATATAATGGACTTCCAATTTTCATGAAAATGGCACATTTTGATAAGCAGACACAAAACCCTAGTACTAATAAGGTTTAATTTGCATACATTAGACTGATTATCCAAACAAAAGGATTACAGTATTACTTCTCCATACCTTTATGTCCTTATTATGCACATTTATTAACTTCACAAAAGCTAGCTGTTAGTGACAAACAATAGCCGTGGCTGCAAGAGAAATCTACAGTATGAATAAAGTGCATTTTAATGCTAAGGAGCAAAGTTTATACTGCATAAACGTTTTGTTTAACTCCTTCCTTTGCAAAAGGCATTATGCTCTGTAAGGCAGGCACTATTAGATGGATAAATCACTTCTTCATTATGTGATTTTTTTTGTAAAGAATGGATTTTCTGTAAAAATTATAACCTGCTCGTGCTCCCAGTTTCCCGATGTGAAGTTAAAAACCATGGATGGTGCTTGAATATATCAGGAAAAGTGTTTACAACCACAGGATTAAGCTGTTAACTCATGTGATTCCAGGGCACAGTGTTAATAAATATATTGCCACAAGCTCCGTTTTCACAGCATAAATAATAATACAGGTGGCAATAGCTGTTCCTAAGGGTATAACATATACCCTGCAATTAAAGTGTGAGCAAGGGGGAGGGAAAAAAAAATCATTAGTAGATCTGGTATCTGAAGCAAATGATGCTCACAAGGGGCTGAGAAGAAAGCCAATAGATGTGAAGCTTAAATTGAATGCCACCCTGGAGCTCCCTCCGCGCTGCGACACGGGGCTGTGCTGACATGCAGCGGTGACAGTGATGTGAGAAGAGGATGTCGTCTCTGCCACATTTTGCATCCTTCTGGTGAGACGCGCCGCCTTCCAACAGAAATGCTGCTTTTGGAGATACGTCGTCAGCCCACGTGTTTTGATACTCCATGGACCAGCTGGCTCTTCAGGGAAGGTTTCTACAGCTGTCGTGAACCCCGAGTGACTTCTCAGGGGCAAATTGTTTCTTGCACCTTTTTTGACCAAGGTCTCCATGTCTACACACAACCAGTTTGCTTGACACATCAGAGCAACCCAGATCAGCTTTTAACATTAGACAGATGCCGTCCAGATGATCTCTTGACTATACAAAGAGCATCTCGAAGGTTACCAAGTGCTGACAACAGACTATTTTTTTCCAGCATCATTTCCATCCAACCGCTCTGCAAAGGGCTGTAAGAACCGCTGTGATTTTTTTTCACCTGCACAGCTCAAGGCCGCTGACTCCTGGCTTGGCCCTGGTCAGTGCCACAGGGTCAAAACCCAGGGTCCTTCCTGCAGCAGGAGCCCAAGGATTTTGTTGGGAAATTGTGAATGAATAAGGGCCTCGTGGTGCAGCCGAGAGTCTCTAACTGTGAAACTGCCACTGCGGGAGTGTTACACAAAGACTACGTGCATTTGTTGGTCTGGAACAGCAGGTGGGGAAAACACATTTCAGAGGATATAACATACGTAAAAACCTTTAAATCTACATGTTGCCATAAATATTGATGGTATTTAGTATGATATTTACTGTATTTGAGCTCTGCTATTAAGATATTGATGTTTCAAAAGGTGCCCGGTATGCTTTTCTTCCAAGCAGACCCCCGAGGAATGGACAGCCAAGGAGAAGTCTCTGGAGCCGTGTTCCTGGACCAGCAGTTTCTGAATCAACCCCAGTTTATTCTGAAATATTTTCAGAATAAACACACCAACAATATTTAGCAATGTGTTCAAAGTGACACGGTCACCAAATCCTACTGACATCCAGGTGGACTTGGAGTCCTAAAAACACTGTTGAAAACAAGACTTGGGGTCTGCATCATTTAGGCATTCTTAAAGGTACCCCAGGTCACGAAGCACATTGAGTTTAGCATAGCTTTTAGGCTAGTCAAAAAGCTTGCACTGACCAAACAGGGATTTTTGTGGGGTTTTTTAATCAGAATGCAAATATAAACCTGAGTTGCTTTTTCCTACCAAATCATAGCCCTATTTCCATTGAATCCTATCGGGCTTGATCTGGCCTCACTTCCCTGACTGATAAGCCTCATGCACAACTCAATGCATCGCAACCATTTGCATCCAATGGATCCCGACTGCAGTTGTCAGTCTGTAAATAGGAACATTTTCCAAAGTTCCTACTGCTGTATTCATATTCTTCCCCTTTGTAGCGCTTCACTGCAATTCAGTGAGGTGTGCCTGATTCTCCCTGCACACTCATTCCTTTTGTTTTCCTTTGCAAAAAAACACCTTCTGCCTGATTCAGCAACCTGATCCCCAGATCATCTTCTTGCTATGTACTGCAGACAAAAAAAAAAAAAAAAAGTGTATTTCATATTACAGGCAGTTGGGTTTCTGTCTGCCATACTGCAGGTCAGAATTCACCTTCAGTTTTGAAGATCCCTTTGCCCGTTGAATTTGTACAGCCTTGCCCCAGGTAAAAAAAAAAATTTATATATATATATATATATATATTTGGGCCCCTTTTACAGGATAAGGAATAAGAATAAGCGTAAATGATTGTCCAGTTATTCTCACCTGTAAGTTTGCACTCAGTGAAGATGGACATGTGCTACCTTTCCAAGAGATGGGACCATGGAAAAGCCTCTGACACATAGCAAGTTTAAAGAATTAAAAGCCATGCCCAGTTTTAGAAATGCCGAGGACATCCAAACCATCCCTTCTAGCTCATTTTTAAAGGGAAGAAAAATGATGTTTTCCTAAGCATCGCTATACAAAATGGAAGACAGCACACCCTCTGCTGAAGGAAAGTCCCCGGCCCACCTGACAGCCCAGCCAAAGTCTTCACCTGTTTATGCTGTGATTGCCTGGATTGCAACACAAAAATCATCGTAAGAATGTGCTTTCACTCATGAGAAAACCCCGCTGACTCGAGGAATGAAAGGTTATGAGTAAGGGTTACAACACAGGAACAATAATTTAGTTAAATCCAACATCTTTTGTTTAAAGTTAGTTTTTCTGTGGTTCCATAATACTATTTTTAGTTTTCAAGAACAGAAACAATAGCTGAGCTCTGTAAGTGCCAAGTCTTTTTCAAGGTTTTATAAAAAGCTAAAAGACAAGAAGGTGCATTGATTCCAAATAATAACTTACACCCTGTGATTTCAAGATTTTACAATCCATGCACATGACTGGAAATATCTGTCTATAGAAGTTCCTAAGAATAACGTATGAAGGGGAAATCTTAAAACATGTATTCTCTTTTTAATTTTATTTTTGAATGGAAAACCTCAAATCAACAGTCCAACAAATTGCAGCTGTTGGGATTGCTGAGCCAATTTACAATCAAATTGAATTTCTTTTCCGTTAAGAAAAAACCCTTTGAATTTGGAAGGAAGCGCTCTGCTCCCTCCCAACCCACTCATACTTTTCTGTAACGTCACACACACCCGCGGTCCCGGCTATCGTGTTCTTCAGGCGCCTAACTAGTGTCAGCACAGACGTTTTGAAGAATACATCTCCGTTCTTGATTACCGCAGAACATCAGATTTTCCTTATTTTTGTCCTCCCATTTCAATCTACTTTACAAGTCTAATTTATAACCGTGCCTGATTTGGGTACCTTGGAAGAAACTCTTCCATCTATTCACTTCTACACGCTTTGCCGCTAGTACCTGCGTTGTCAATGGAGTGTCCCCAGCGCAGTTTGGATGTGTACTTTGTGTCCCTCTCAGCGGTGTTACACTTGGGAGACAGCAAGTTCATTCGTACCTCAGCACTTACACAAACCAGTCTATGTCCGTAAAACATCCCTCTTCCTACAGGGCACCACAGAGTACTTTGAAACTTACACTAAAAAGAGATGCAGAATATTAAACGGATAAAAATGCATGCTGTATCAGAATAGATCCTTTGACAATCTGACCAGCATCCGGCTGTGATTTATAGCAGGGATGCTCCACATAAAGGTGCCAACACCAAAAAAAGTGATCAGAAGCACTGGCAGACAGCCTCCTAATGTAAGGCCATTGAAGAATTTCCTCCACATTTCCGTGAGCAACAGCCTCCTTCATGAAAAATGCCCATTCCCTTCTGTGAAATGCAGATTTTTCCTGACCAAACATACTTTTTTTTTTAAATCTTTATGAGATAGAAGTGCTCCCTAAGTGACAGCCAGGGGGAACAAAGTCCACAGATGTAGAAAATATTAATAATAAATATGGTTTTAAGGTCAGATTGGTTGAAGGGAATGGTCCGACAGAGCTTCACAGACAGTTTGCTGGCTCTTCCCTCTATTACCCTCTTTCACTTCAGCCATGCTTCTGGATTAAACAACCCTGATCTCATGGATAACATCGCCCAGGCAAGGAAACGCCAGACCAGCTCCAACTCATGCCCTTCTCCCGATCATTTTGATTCCTGCTCTGTCCCTGTGCGGCTGCATTTACTGAAATAGAACATAGCACCACATGAAGGTCACACCGGAGCTAGTCAAAGAGGGTGAAAAATGTCCTCATTTGAATTTTTAATGGCTTTGCCTCAGCTATGTTCACACCCCCTCTGCGGTTCGCCGAGCGGTCGCGTTTCAGCAGCGTGAACACTTGCAGGAAACCCGCGTCCAGAGTTGCCCACGGATGCACAGAGGAAACCCAGCTGTTACATTCACACACACACACACACACACACACCTATTTGCACACCCGGTGTGTTGCTGGCGCAACAGGCGGGCAATGCAATCGATACCAGGGGTTTTATTTGACCAGCTACAGCTAAACAACGGAAACCATTTGTAGCCAAGCCCTTCTGTTATTCATTTAAAGGAACCGCTGGAGCATTTGAGATAACAAATACATTTGAGAAAGCGATGCTCTTGCTCATGGATATTCCACAAGCAGAAGAAGAGAACACGTTTGACAAATAAATTATTTGTTATGAAGCCTGTGCTTAGTTCTAGTCAGCACATACAAAAGAAAATAACACAGAAGATATAATGTTAAATAAGCCTATGATCATAGTTTTAATTTTTTTAGACCACTGCACCTTAATGCATTAATAATCTCACTGAGTTTCTAAGGATTACTGCAAGAAAGCCACTTGAAAGCAACTATCCATGTTTTCTTCTAGGGTCAGGAGAACCATATTTTCATCCATCACCCAGTCTCCGGGAAGACACAGTCATGGGATGCAGAGGTCTACCCAGTTACTCTTATTTTTAGCCAAACAATTTACATTAGGGGAAAATATGTCTTACAGAAATGCACTGGTCTAGACTTGAAGCCACATGGTGCCAGGGAATCCACCCATTCCTTGCAGAATCACCGCTGCAGTCAGCCAGGGCAGCCAGAGCTTGTGGAGGTGTGGGGAGGCTGAGATCCTCGGGAGGCGACATACTCGGGAAGGGGATGGAGAGGGAAAATGGAAAAGCCAGCGGTCTCCCAGGTAAATCTAAAAGCCTAGAAAGGGCCTCTGGAGGACTCTAAGGACTCAAGATGACAAGGTGACGGGGCAGGAAGCTGGCAAAAGGGACAGAGACGGTACTGATGTCACCCCAGCCTCAGCCAGCAAACTGCCAGCCCTGGTAAGGTTTCACGATGCCGGTCACTGAGGAGCAAAAAACAAAATTAGAAACAATAAAGAGAGCGAGCTGTGAAGTACCAATAAGGTTAGTGACCCGGAGGACACACAGGCCTCTGCCCAGCCCCAGCTGCCAAAGCCAAAGCTGAGGCACAAAGGAGAGGCGGGCATGTGGCCTCCAGGAGGGAGAGCGGGCTGTGGAGGGGCTGCACTGCCCAGCTGCGTGCCCAGCTCCGTCTTTCCAAATCACTTCCAGGAACGTTGGCTTGGTGACAAGGCTCAAGGAATAAATACATTAAATGCAGTAACTAAATCCAACTGAGTTATTGTTGGAGACCTGGTTTCTGAGAGTCATCACTGCAGACCTGGCCTAGCAGGGATTGCTTTCTAGGCTTACAGTCATGCAAAAAAAGGGCCAACCCAAAAATGAGCTGGGAGTGCTTCCGGAGCGTGGACCAGAGAAGTTTTGAGTTATTAGAAGTGGGGAAACAGTGGAAGGGAAATAAAGATGAGACACATTCACCTAAAGCTAACCGCTCTCCTCTACCTGTAGTGAAAACCATATTAACAGACAAACAAACTGTCAAGGAATTAAAAAAAAATAATAACAACTGAATAAAAAAAAGGACTTAGAAAATACCTTTTTGAATTAAATCTATGCAATGAGGCCCAGGTTCTTCCCAGAATCTGCACAGGCTAAATATTTAGTTTATGAATAATCATTCCAGAGTCACCACCACTGCCGATGTCAGCCCTCTGTCCAGACACAAGTTAATACAGAAATTGCTCCCTGAGCTAGCACCAAAACCAAAGTGAGCAACAAAAGCTAGGGCTGCTTCAGAGATGGAACAGCAGCGGCATCGCAAGCCGCTGTGTCCGAGCCAAACTGAGCCCGGCCAGTCCAGGTACCTGTGAAGTGAGGATGTGGCTACATACACCACTGCTGCCCTCCTGCCTGCTTCGTTGGGGGGGATCCCTCTGTTTGCCCCTTGGGCAGGTGCTGCAGCCTCACATCCAGGGGCACAGGCCCCAGGAACCGATGGAAATGGCTGATGGGGATCCTAAAAAAGCAATACTTGCGAAACGGGTTTTTCTCTTGGGTATGAATTCAAAGGTGCTTAAGTCCAACACCACTCTGCAAAGCAATTTTGGTGCGGTGCCCCAGTGATGGCTGCTGGGTATAGATTATTCAACGTTTAAATTAGCAATCTGCAATAAGGAGGTAGTATTTATTCTGCCTTAAATGGGAAGGTGGTTAAGCCACGGAACTCAGAGGTGTATCCAGGTGACCAGTGACTTGGCAGAGACCCAGGGGACACACGGAGATGCTGATTCTCCCCCCGCTGTCTGACCATAGCTGTATAGGGGACGTGCAGCTGTGCTGTGATCCCTCAATACTGTCTGTTAGTCTTTAGCCAATTTTTTTTTTTAAGTGAATAACAAGACTCTTGCAGAAGAAGGGAGCAAGGTCGCTTCTATGGTAGTTCTGGTGGTGCAATCAAGGGCAGTCCTCTGCCCACCTCCAGGCTCAGGGCTGAACTCTGCAAAGTCAGGGCTGTGCCCAGAAGAGGTTTTAGAACAGCATTCTCCATAAAGGTGAAAAAAAAAAAATCTTAAATATGAGTTGAGATAACGATGCCATAAGGGTCACGAGGGGAATCATGCACCAGTTCACAAATGGCACCAGGCGTTTCTCCACTGCCTGGTACCAAGGGAGAACGGGCATCTCGCCATCCCCATGCCCAGCTCTAGTGCTTTTGTGCACAGGACCATAATAATGAACATTGGGGGTAGGGGGTGGGGGGAGGTAAAAAGAAGAAAAAAAAAAGCCGCTAAATCGCATCTGTAGAAGACCGATGGTCTGGGTTTCGCTCTCCGTCACGCCCGGGTGTGTGGCGCTTCAGGCTCTGCCGCTGGCCCCGGCTGACCCGGGGGCTGTGGTTCCTCCAGCACAGAGCCAGGAGCAGGCTGTGGCCGGGGCGCCCAGTACTTCGAGGGAAGGGGAAGAAACCACCCAGAAACCCGAGAGGAAACGCAGTTTTTGTACCTTCCTACGGCTCCTGCACAAGCCTTCCCCCCCCCCCCCATAAAGCAAAGCGTGATAAATCAAGCGCTGGGGATTTTTAAGTAGTTGTTATCGTTTTCTTCTCCATTGCAGAGGGGGGGCCGGGGGGGGGACCCCATCTGGTGTTAAAACCTGGCTGTGGGCTGCGCCTGCCGCCGCAGCTCCACCCACGCGCGGGGCTCGCAGGGAGCGAGAACCCACCGGAGCGGTCCCCGGGCTGCGGGATGCGCCGGGAACGGGATGGGCGCAAGTCGCTCAGGGGCTTCAAGCTGTCGGTGACAAACTCTTGCGCCCGCGGTGGCCACCGCAGAGAAGCGACCTCCCCCCCAGCCGAAGGCAGCCGCTGTTCCCTGCAAGGTTAAAACAATCTCGCACCGAGCCTTGAGCCGATTCTGCACGTTTTCAAGCGCTTCGGCTGAAACCCAGCTTAGCCCTGTCTCCGCCCTAAGACCAAACACCTTTCCCCAGGCATGACAGCCAACTGCCATTTTGCGGCCGCGGCTGCTCGCAAGGATGGTTTCTCCGCCGGGGGGGGCTGGGTGGAAGCAGTTCGGACGACGGGACGGTGTGTAACGTGAAAGGAAGATAAAATGAGGGGGGGGGGACACGGGAATAAAACCTCAAACACCACTGGAAACAGGGGCCCTGGGGCCGCCGGAGCCTGGGGCAGGCCCGGAGCGGGGGGGGAAGCGCTTCTGCGGGAGCCGCCGCGGGCAGCCGTCGGGCGGGGAGGCGGCGAGGGGCAGCCCGGCCCCCCCCGCCCCGCGCCCGCTCCTGCGGTGGGAAGCGGCAGTTTGCACGGAGGGCAAGTGGCCCGGGTGGCCGGTCGCCGCCGGTCTCCGGCCGGGACGGCAGAGCCGGCCCGCCCGCGCTCCCCCGCCGTCCCGCTGCCCGGCGGGGCCGGAGCGGAGGCGGGCGCGGGTGGGTGCGGAGGGACGCGGGGGTCGGTCCCCGGGGCGAAACCCGCCGCGAAGACCCCGAGTGCGTGGAGCCGGAGGGGACATTGTTACGGCAGCGGTAGCCGAGGGTGTTAATCTGGGCTGGCTGGAGTGAAAAGAGGCAAATATTTCCGTTTGTGCCCTCCTGCCTCTCTCAGCACCGGCTGTCAGTCCCCGGGCTTGTTATCCGTACAAGGCATCAGTTTGTTTGGCTGAGCTCAGCAAGGTTTTCTTCTCCGAGCAGAACTATAATTGCTATAATTCTACTGTATCATTTGGATCATTGCAGTATTGTTGTTTTCGCTCTCTCGTTCTCTCCCCCTAACACTGCAATAACGCGCTCCAGTGTTAAATTAGCAGGTTGCAGGGGGAAGGGGGGGGGGGGAAGGAGAGGGAGAGACCATAAATGAATGAAAGTTTGTTTAAAAAAATAAATAAAACAACAAAGTGACTTGGCAGAGGCGAGCTCGCATCGCGAAGCATCCTCGCCTGCGAGCGGGACTGCCGCCGGCCCTCACCGCGCCCCGGGCCGGCCGGGGCTGCTCTCCCCCCGGCAGGGGCTGCCGGGCCGCGGGGCAGAGGGGCCGTCAGACACCCCCCCGGCCCGCCCCGGGCACAGAGGGGCGAGAGAACGGGTCGGGGAGGGAGTGAAAATAAGATACCGAAGGGCGAAAGGCCGCGGCAGGGCTCCCTGCGCTCCGCGCCTCCCCGACAGCCCCCGGCACCCGCCCGCCACGGCCCCGGCTCGCACCGCCGGCGCCGGCCGCCGGGTTTCGGCGCTGCCGGAGACCTCGCAGCTGCCGAGCCGAGGGTCCCCCGTCCCCTCCGGCTACCGCCTGTGCCCCGGCGGGCCCGGTTCCCTCCTCCCGGGGGGGCGGCGCGGCAGCCCTACCCGTCCCCGATCTCCCAGGCGCGGTGCCGCGGCTCGCCGGCAGCGGCTCGGCCGGCACCCGGCAAGGCAACGGGAAGGCAGATGCGGGCCGGCCTCCCCTTCTGCCAGAGCGCCGGTCCCGGCCCGCCCGCGGCTCCGCGTCGCTTCTCCCAGGCAAGCCCCGGCGGGGAAACCCCGGCGGAGCCACCCGGCACGGCCGGGGCGAGGGCAAGAGGCGGCAGCTTCTCTGTGCGCCGAGCTTCCCCAAGGGTGCCTCTGGGTCTTCCTTTTCTTCTTGCTTTTTTTTTGTTTGTTGGTTTGGTTTTTGGTGGTTTGTTTTTGGTTTTTTTTAGCTACTGAGTTAATGAATTAATTGCCACTCGTGCCGGGGATGGCAAAAGCTCCCGAGGCAAACGGCAGCTTTCCATTCCTCGCACAGGCGCACCCTGCAAAGCCGAGCCGGGCTGCGGCCGCCCCGCCGGGCAGCGCAGGGCCCGCCGGCCGCGCACGTCGGGGAGCTTCCCGCTCGCCGCTCCCGCTCCACGCCGGCATCGCCCCGGCCGCCGGGGGCAGGGGGAAACGAGGTGGGAGGAACGACGGGCAGGAGCCCTACGGGGGCCCGCTCGCAGGGAGGGGACGGATCTGGGAGTAGCGCTTGTGCCCGACACGGCACGTACGGACACACACCGACAGAGCCTGGGAGTGTGCGGTGTGCCCGCGCCCGCACGGGCGCACACAGAGGCACCTGCTTCTCTTGTCTTCTTAATTCGCGCTGGTTAAGTAATTAGGAGACGCGGGATCCGCGCAGGAATTGCGGCACGAACAGGGGAAACGGGGCCGAACAGGGGAATCACCCGAGCGAGCGGGCGGGTTATCCGGGATGGCCGAGAGCGGCTCCTCCGACGGGCCGGCGCTGGCGGGAGTGCGGAGCGCACAGGCGAGCGGGGCGCGGCCGTCGATCCAAATTGATGCCGAACGGCCCAGGCCCGGGGTGTCACGGGGAAGGAGAAGGAAGGGGAATAAAAACACCCTGAGAGATCTTCCTCCCCGGAGCGGCGGCCTGCGGAGGGCGCGCGGGACAAAGCGCAGGCGGTCCGGGCGGGAGGGGAAGGGAGGGGAGACGGCGGCTAGCACCGCGCCGGGCTGCGCTCCCACCGCGCCGGCCTGCGCGCCCTGCCCTGCCCTGGGGACGCTCCCCCTGGCTCCCGTATCCCGCAGCGCCGGGCCGGGCCCCGCCGCCGGCGCCGCCACCCGGGATCGTGTCGCGGCGGAGCCCCGCGCGCGGACGCCGCTATTTTCAAACACCGGCGGCTGCGCCGCGCAGCGCCCGCGGGGGAGGGAGGGGGCGCTGCCGGGGGGAAAACCCGGCGCGGAACGCCCCCCCCCCCCGCCTCCGCACCCCCGGCGGGGCCAGCCCGGGATTAAGGACGGGCCGGGCGGGGATCGGGGCCGCCGTCGGGGGGGAGAGCGGGGCGAGGCGTGCCGTCGGGGCTCCGCCACCGCCCACCCCGTCCGCCCCCCGACGGCTGCCCCGCGCGGGGCGTGTCGGGGCGTGGCGCGGCGCGTCGGGTGGGGTGTGCGGGAGCGCAGCGCGGCGTCTCGGGGCGGGCGCCGATCCGGGTGGATCCGATCCGGGGTTTGCCGGGCGCCGTCTTGTCGGCGTCCGCCCGGCCTCCGCCGGCAGCCAATCAGGGGGCGGCTGCCCGCACGTGGAGCCGAGGGGACTCAAGAGCGCCGCGGCCGCCGCTCACTCCCCCCGTGACGGGCGTCCCGGCGGCCACAGGGCAGCGCCGCGGGGGCCTCCGCCGCAGCCCGCCCCGGCCCCACGGCACGGCCCCGCCGCCGCCGCTGCCGCTCCCGCCGCCATGAGCGGCCCCTACCCAGAGGAGAGCTGCGCCGAGCGGCCCGAGTGCAAAAGTAAATCGCCAACTTTGCTGTCCTCCTACTGCATCGACAGCATCCTGGGCCGGCGCAGCCCCTGCAAGGTGCGGCTGCTGGGCGCCGCGCCCAGCCTGCCCGCCATCGCCGCCCGCCCCGACACCGACAAGGCCGTGCAAGGTAAGCCCCGCCGTCCGCCCCGTCCCGCTCCCTTTCCCCGGCGTCGGGCAGGGCCGGTTGATCCCCCCCCCTCCTCTTCCCACACCCCCACCTGTCCCCGGGCAGCTCCCGCGGCTCGGACCCGGCCCCGCTCCCCGCCCGCCCCGGCCAGGCGCCGCCTCAGAGCCGCCGCTGCCGTTATCCCGTTACCCGGCTTGTTAGAGACCGCCGGGGAGCGCGGCTAGAGCCGTGCCCGAAATTTAGCCCGGTTAATTCCGCGCAGGTCGGGTACCGCCGCCTCGGGCTGCTCTCGCTTTCGATATGTGCGTAATTGTTTTCAGCTAAAATAAATCGGTGCGAGCCGCCATCCGTGCGGGAGAAGGCTCGCTCGTTCGCCCTCAACCCGTAACGGATCCCGGCGAAAGAACCGGGGGCCGCGCCTGGCAGCGGGCAGGGAGGGAATAACGGGGCGCCGGCAGCCGCCGCCCCCGGCCCGAAGTTGGGAGCAGCCCCTCCGGGGCCGGGGGAAGCCCGGCGGGGCAACTCCCAGGGACGGCCTCCCTCCCGCTTTCCCCCGTTTCCCCGGCGTTCGCAGCCCGGCGGGTTTCTTTCCTCCAAAACCAAAAGGAAAGTTGGGGGGCGAGGGGAGGCGATACGAAGGGGCAAACACAAAAATAAAATATTTTTTTAAAAAAGCGGAGGAGCCCCGGGCAGGGTCATCGGGGCCGGCGCTGCCCCGCCGTGCGGGACCGGACCCGGCGGCGGCCGCTGCCGCGGAGGTGCCGGCGCGGGCCCGGGGCTGCCCGAGCCCCCCGCAGCCTGTCCCGCCGCTGAGCGGGGCGCCGGGCCTGGCTCTGCGGCCGGCAGGAATTTCTTCCCAGGCCGGCAGCAGCGGCGCGGGCAGGGGCCTGTCTGAGGGTACGGGATGGGAGTGGGGGGTCTTATCTCGGTGTGGGGTGGAAAACGGCGCCCGAAGGGGGGCGTCAGGGTTGAGGTCTTGCCCTGGGCTCTTCGCGCTGATCCCACTGACCGTGTCTCTCTTTCTCTCCCCCACCCTTCTTCTCTTCCCTCCGCACCCCTCTCCCCCAACTCCCGTCCGACCGCTGCGGACGCCTCCCTATCCCCCGCCTCCCGGCACAGGGTCCCCCAAGGGCAGCCCCCCCTTCGAGCCGGCCGAGCTGCACCTGCCCCCCAAACTGCGCCGGCTCTACGGGCCGGGCGGGGGCCGGCTGCTGCCGCCGGGGGCGGCGGGGCCGCGGGGTGACCGTCCGGAGGGGCGGCCGGAGGGGGGCGCCGGCCCCGTGCCCGCCGCCGCCCCGTGGGACACGCTGAAGATCAGCCAGGCCCCCCAGGTCAGCATCAGCCGCAGCAAGAGCTACCGTGAAAACGCGCCCTTCGCGGCGCCGCCGCCCGCCCGGGACGAGCTGGGCAGCCCCGCCACGCACGTCGAGGAACGGCCGGGCCCCGCCGCCCCGGCCGCCGAGGAGGAGGAAGAGGAGGAGGACGAAGAGATGCTGGAGGAGGAGGACGAGGAGGAAGAGGAGCTGGAGGACGACGAGGAGGAGGAGCTGCTGGGCGAGGACGGCGGGGGGCTGCTGAAGGAAGCCCGCCGGGGCGCCACCGCGGCCCCTGGGGCGGAGGGCGGGGATCTGTCCCCCAAGGAGGAGCTGCTGCTGCACCCCGAGGACGGCGAGGGCAAGGACGGCGAGGAGAGCGTCTGCCTCTCGGCCGGCAGCGACTCCGAGGAGGGGCTGCTCAAGAGGAAGCAGCGCCGCTACCGCACCACCTTCACCAGCTACCAGCTGGAGGAGCTGGAGAGGGCCTTCCAGAAAACCCACTACCCCGACGTCTTCACCAGGTACCGGCGCCGGGGCCCCGGCCGAGCGCGGAGCGGGCGAGCCCCACGAGGGGACGGGACGGGGCCGCGGTGTGCTGCACCCCCCGTGTCCAAACCGTGTGACTCCAGCCCCGGATACCCCCGGGCTGGGAGGGGGACGGGGGAGCAGGTCCGAGCTCCGGGGGGACCCAGGGCAGGCAGCGCCGGGCAGGCTCGCCTGGAAGCGGCTGCCGGGGGTTATTTTTACACGTTGCCCTCCTCCCCCCTCGCTACGGCCGCCGCCGGGATCGGTTACGCGCTCCCCGTGGGGCTGGACCCTGGCCCGGCCCGGGGAAGCCCCGGCAGGGGCAGAGATCAAAGCGCCGCTGCCTAAAAATACCGTCCCGGCACGTCGGGGCCTCTCGCTGCCCGGAGCCGCCCCCGAGGGGCCCGGCGGGGCCCGGCCCGGCTCTGCCCGTACTTTCGGGGGCATTTCCCGTTGAAAACGGGAGCCCTGTGGGTCGGGTCTGGCCGGCGGCTGCTCCGCGGGAAGCGCAGGCAGGGAGGAGGCAGAGCCGCCTGCCCGCTCCCGCGCTGCCTGAAAATAACCCCCCCCTCCTTTAGCCCCGAGGAGGGTTTGAGCCCCCAGAGCCCGCACTTTTCCATCAAGGAGACATCGCCCCCAGTTTCTCGTTTGTTTCCCGGGGGAGCTGGGGGTGCCCGTGGGGGCGTTATGTGCCCCCCGCCCTCCGTGCCGCGCATCGCCCGCGGGGCTCACCTCGGGGCGCCGCCTGGCCGCGGGAGGAGGGGGGGGGGGGTGCTATATGGAAATACCGCGCTTTTTTTGGTTGGTGTTTTTACGGTTTTGGCTTTTCCTCCGGGGCTTCTTATGCCCGGCGGCGACGGGGCCCCGGCTAAGCTGGGAAACGCTCCTCTTTTTAGGTACGGAGCTGATGAGCGGTTTTCTGTTAGATTTCCTTAATGATTTCCGATTTGCCTTAATTGTGGCAATGCAAACCGCAGCGTGTGGCGGCTCGGCTCCCCCCCCCGTTGCGGCGGGGACCGGCTGACTTTGGCGGGGAGGGGCGAGTGGGTGCCAAAACTCGGGAGTCCCGACGGGCGGCCGGGCTGAGGACGACGGGCAAGCGGTGTCCGCCCGGCCCCGCTCCCCCCGGGCACCGGGATTTCGCGCCCGTTCGGCGGCGGGGGGCGCAGAGCCGCGGGCTGGGGGGCGGCCGGTGCCCCGGGCTGACGGCGGCGTGTGTGTCTCCCCCAGGGAGGAGCTGGCCATGAGGCTCGATCTGACCGAAGCCCGAGTGCAGGTGAGTGGCGGCGGCGGCGGGACCGGGGCCGGGACCGGGGCGTCCCTCGGCGGCGCCCAGGGTGAGGCCGGGGGTACGTTGGGGGGTGTCCCCGGCCCTCCCCGGCCCTGGCAGGGCCGAGCCATGGGCTGGCGAAACCCCGTGTGATTAAAAGCCCCACGGGGCTTCGGTTGTTAGCGAGACCCGCTCGGCCGCAAGCCGGGTATTTGGCTGCCATCAAATCTCCAATCGGGCTTCATAAAAGCCCACTTAGTGCTAGAACAAACAGGGCCATTTGAAGGCGAAATGTTGTTTGATTTCCTCTCCGCCTGCACAAGGAGCTGGCTAATGCTATTTGATTTCCCATTTTTGATAGCAATAAGCCTGCATTGATCTAATAGTGAGTGAGTGCAATGCTATTAAAGGTGTTTGCCGCCCCATACCAGAGTGCATTTCCCAACCCGGGTCTCATAACCAAAGAGACGATAAACATTGGGATGCCCTGATTGCCAACAGAAAACAGATGTCTCTGGGTTTGAAGCTGAGCAAATCACTTTACAGTTAAAATCGGGCGCTGATAAAGCATAATAAATTCCATATGGCTCATTTAATACACAACAGCTTCTTGCATTAGAGGGGCTAATGATGAGATTTGTCCCCTCCTTTCTGTTGACACATTTCTCCATTGTCAAACAGAGATGTGACAGCAAATCAGTATTTTCAGCTCAGGGGAACAAGTCGTGGGAAAGTTAAATAACTTTTAAAAAAGAAAGACACCCCCTTTCTCTCTCCTCTATTCACCGGAGTAGATGTAATTAAGGGAATATGAATTATGAGAGTCCCTTCGTTTACCTTTGGGTGTACTCAGACTTATTAATTCAATAAGGGGGAATTGCAGCGAGGACAGCTTGCTAATTGAGTTTTAGCTGGGAGAGACGCTCCCTTCGTGCCAGGCTGTTGGCTTCCCCGCGAACGCGATGCCTCTTCCCGCGTGGGTACCCAGATAGGCGCGCGTGGAGATCGGTTCTCGCCGTGCTGCTGCGTGGAGGGACCCGCAGCGCTGCTGCCTTTCCCGCTTCCCGGAGAGAAGGGATCTCCCGCTGAGGTTACAAAGCCGACCCTGACAGGGAAAACTCAGCCCACACCAGCCCCCAAAAATTGACGAACGCGTGTCCCTCTCAAAGTCTCTCTCCGTAGCTGCGTGTGATGCCTCGCACTTTGTCATTAAGCGAATATTTTTTTTCCTTTGAAATGCGAAATTATATTTTTTTTCTTTCCCTCCACTCTCTCCTGTTTTAAGCCCGTGATAGTTCACGATTTTCGCTTCGGGGGAGGGGAAAAGAGGACGCCGCGGCATCGCCGTCCTTTCCCTAACTAACTTTTGTAAAACAGATCCTAAAAGGGCAGCCTGGGAACGTATATTTGCTACTTCCGTTGCCTCGCGAATTATTTCTTCGTTTCAGACGTTAGTGAAATCACGATTATTATTTTTTTTCTCGCTCTAAATCTCAAGGAGGGGGAAAAAAAAAAAAGAGGGGTGGGAAAAAAGTCCACGATGCCCAAACGATATAATTTGTAAATATTCCCTTCACCGAAAAATAATTAAAAAAAAAAAGCCTCTCAGCTCCCCGTGTGGGTCTGCGTGCGGAATAAAAGAAAAATCCGCTTAGTCCCGTCGGGAAATCGTTTTCCCGCTGTTCCAGCGCAGCGACAGCGCTGCCGCCAAGCGCCCTCCGCGCCGGCAGCTGCCCGCAGCCCCGACCGGCCGGCACATGGCGGGGTGGGGGGTGTGTGGGGTGTTAAACCCGGGGTGGGGGCCGGGGAGGGCCCCACCGAAAGCCGCCTGCGCGTCCCCGGGGTGGGTCGGCCCCTGCCGGGGCTGCGACGCGGCGCTGACACGCGTGTCCCCCGGCGGCTGCCGGGGCGCGGCGACGGAGCGGGCGCCGTCGGGGCGGTGCGTGGCTCCCGCGGGGCTCGGCCTCGCCGAGGCCGCGGGCCGGCGTTATTAAAACCGTGTTTGTTTTTTGTTTTTTTTTTTGTTTGTTTGTTTTTTCTTTTTTTTTTTTGTTTTTTTTTTTTTTGTTTTCTTTTGGCTTTCAGGTATGGTTCCAGAACCGTAGGGCTAAGTGGCGGAAGAGGGAAAAGGCTGGGGCTCAGACACACCCCCCAGGTTTGCCTTTCCCTGGTCCCCTGTCAGCAACTCACCCCCTCAGTCCATACCTTGATGCTAGTCCTTTCCCTCCTCACCACCCAGCTCTAGACTCCGCCTGGACCGCCGCCGCCGCCGCCGCCGCGGCCGCCGCCTTCCCCAGCCTGCCGCCGCCGCCCCCCGGCTCCGCGGCCCTGCCCCCCGCCGGGACCCCGCTCGGCCTCGGCACCTTCCTGGGCGCCGCCGTGTTCCGCCACCCCGCCTTCATCAGCCCCGCCTTCGGCAGGTACCGCCCGCCCACGCGTGAACCGGCGCCGCGCGGGGGGGACCCACGGGGCAGGGGGGAGGACGGACGCACACACACAGGACAGACAACCGCCTCGGGGGGTGGTGGGGACACACAGCGGCCTCGGGGACGCCGCGGTCGCCCGTGGAGCCGCGTGGCGTCGCTCACACGCACACACACGCTCCCGTCCCGGCCCCACGCGGGACCCGTCGGTCCCGCCGTTCGAACCGGGAGTGCTGGCGGCCGATTGGGCGCCGCGCGGGTCACGTGTTGCCACCCCCGGCCTCTCATTGGGCGAAAGGGGCTCTCACGCCCCCCCCATCCCACCCTACTGCCCCCCTCCCCACCGCCGCGTGTCCGGCGGGTCCCCCGTGGGGGCGGCCGGTCCGCGGGCACCGCGGCCGTGGGCGGCGGCGGCGTTTGCGGGGAGCCCGGGCGGCCCCGCGGCCCCGCGCAGGGGGGCAAGGGTGGAGCGGTGTCCCCGCGGAACAGGCCCGCGGAAATCGGCGTCCCCACGCAGAAACAAAACTGGCGTGGGTTGCCCTGCGTGCACGCGTGGCCTCTGCTTCGCTCGGGGCGCGGGGGAGGGGTGGGGGCCGTGATTGCCGGTATCTGGCGTTTGGGGGTGACCTGAAGCCGTGACATCCCGGGCGCCGGCCGCGCCCCGTGGGGTCCGCCACGGGCAGGTTTTTTTATTCGTGGGCGTGAGTGGGTCTGAGAAGCTGCGAGAGGCCGGGCCGAGCTTCCGCGGGCGCCGCGCTCCGACCTTGCGCGCTCCCACGCTGAGCGTCCGCGGCCAAAGTGGGGGAACCCCCCTGAGGCCGCCCCGTCGGGGCGCGGAGCGGGGCGCAGGTCCCGGCCCGCCGGCGCAGGCGGCGGGGACAGAAGTCCGGTTAAGGGACAGGGGGAGGAGCACAGCCCCGGTAGGACCGGGGCTGGGGGTGTCCCCTTATTTTTCCAGCGCCAGCTGAGGAGAAATCCCCCACACACGCAGCCGCTCCCCCCAGCTGCACCCACGGCGTCCGCCGCCCCGACAGCAGCGAGCCGGGGAGAACCAGCCTCGGCCGTTTTCTTATTCCCCTCGGTTTTTTAAAAATTTTTTTCCTCCCAAAATCTTTGACCCTCCGGCGTCGGGGTTATTTTTCCCAGCGAGTCTTTGTCCCCCCCTCCCCCCGCCCGGCGGGGAAGGGGGCGAGGTGTGGGGGGGGTGTCCGGGCGGAGCCGGCCTGCCCCAGCGCGACGGTGACGGCCCCGTTTCTCTTCGCTTCCCTTTGCAGGCTCTTTTCCACCATGTCCCCCCTGGGCAGCGCTTCCAGCGCCGCCGCCCTGCTGCGGCAGCCGGCGCCGGCCGCCGAGGGGGCGGTGGGTTCGGCGGGACTGGGGGAGCCGGCCAGCGCCGCCGCCGACCGGCGGGCATCCAGCATCGCCGCCCTGCGGCTGAAGGCCAAGGAACACGCCGCCCAGCTCACCCAGCTCAACATCCTCCCCGGGAACAGCACGGGGAAAGAGGTGTGCTAAGGCACGGCTGCCGGCCGCGGGGGTCGGGGGTGGGCTGGGGGTGGGGGTGGATTTTGGTTTGGGTTTGGTTTTTTTTTAGGGGGGGAGCGGAGAGAGAAAAGAGAGAGGGAGAAAAGAGGAGAGTCAATACACGGATAATGGTCACCTCAGACAGCACGAATCAAGACCAAACGGGGGGGGTGGAAAAATAATCATAAATAATAATGATAATTACAAAAAAAAAAAAAAAAAGGACCAGCAGCTGAGACTGGGGTAGGTTCTCGAGTTAGGAACTTGGAGACAGCGAGCGCCTTTCGCATCAGCCCTCACACGATTTAACCGACACTTGCAAGCTCCTGAATGAGTAACTCCTTGGCTGGTACATTTCTGAAATGTACGACGGTTTCGTTTCCTCTCTGGGCACTAAGCGCGGGGAAAAAAGAGAAAAAAAAAAAGAAAAAGCCCTAATAAAAGTTATTATATATTAGCGTTACATACACTAAATATTTTTCCTTCTGTTTATCTGGCAAGAAAAAAAATAAATGAAGAAACAAATAGAATTGTACTTAAGAAAGAAAAGAAAAAAAACGAAAGAAAAGCAAAAGGAGGGGGGGAAAGCTACCCACATCTTCTTAAAATAACATCCTAGGATGTTTGTGAAGTTGGTCCGTTAGGAGCACTGGAGAACTATTTTACATGTTGATGCAGCGAGCTGCATACGCTAACCAAGGATGCTTCCAGTGCAGACTGAAAGTACATTTGATGCTGTAAGATAACCAGTGCACTTAAGGGAAAGGGTATATCTTTTTCTTGTTATATTCTTTATCACTACACCAACCAAGGTTTTTATATCAAACCAAAGGGAAATACACTGCTAGAATATGGACTGTTTAAGTCACTAAACTGTGATTATTGATTCTGTACATACCATTGTTATAAAAAAGAACAGAGCTTTGTATATTTGAAATGTTATAAAACAATTGCACTCAGTGTAGTGTTGTAAAAGTTTGTCATTCTGTAGATTCTTACTGTGTTGTAGATATAATAGGGTTCCTAGACAAATATTTATGTACAAACCCTTTATTTAACTTATTAACTGTAGAGGTTTCTGAAACCCTCAAGAGGCGATGGTACAGTACTTTTTTCGTGTAATGTCGTTATTGTTAATACTTTTCCTTGCTATCCGGTGGAGAAGTGCCACGTTCAGAAAATAAACAAAAATATATGTTTAACAAAAAAAAAAAAAAAAGGAGGAACAAAAGAAAAAAGAAAAAGCCCGGTCCTTGCGGGGGCTGCGGGGCCACGCTGCGGGCGGCCGGGGCCGGGGGCTGAGCCCCGCCGGGGCGGCCGGGGGCTGCGTACCGCCGCCCCCCGCCGCCGTGGACTCCCCCCTTCCACGGGGCGTGGGGGGGCCACGGGTGGCTTGGGCGGGAGCGATTGACAGAGCCGGGGCGGGGGCGGGGGGGGGGCGAGATGCCACGGCCCCGTTTGCAAGGGGATTTGCGGACGGCGGGGGCCGGGGGTGGGGGGCACCCGTGGCTGTGCCCGTCCGCGCTCTGCCGTGGGCACCGTGGTCCCGTCCCCCCCCTGCCCTGAGGAGGGTGCCGAGGTCGCCTCTCGGTGCCAGCGACCCCACACCGCGGGCAGCCGCCCCACGCACCCCCGGGCGGGCATGGGGCAGCCCCTGGTTCCGCCGCTGCCGAAAGCCAGGGACGGGGGGGGGAAAAAAAGCCAAAGATTTGGGTTTGCGCGTGGCTTGTCCCCTCCCGCACCCCCTACACCCCTCCCGGGGCGGGGGCAGGAAAGTTTCTCCGGGCCTGTTCCTTATCTCTGTCCTTCCTCGTTCTCCCCGGGACGAACTGCCGTTTATTTCCCTTTTTATTTTTCCCGTTTTTTTTTTTTTTTTTTTTAATTTTATTGTTGGTTGGTTGGTTTTTTAGCTTTTTTTTTTGAGGGGGGGGGCGGGGCGCAGCTCTCTCGTGTGCCTCTTCCACGGAGCAGGAGCAAAAATGCGTGAACCGCCCCCCCCTCCCCACGCAGGGAAGGCAGCCGCTGCCCGTAACCCCCCCGGCCCCGGCCCCGACCAAGCCCCGTTCCCCCCGGCCAAGCCCCGGTACCCCCGAGGGCGGCGGGCGTGGGGCCGGGCCGCCCGAGTGCCTTCATGGGTTGTTGCGGGGTGGATTTTCTGGGGCGATTTCGTCTAATCGCGGCATCGCTCCACAACGGCAGCCCGGGGACTGGGTACCGAAGAACCCGTGTCCCCCCCCTGAGCGGACCGAGGGGGCCCGTCCCGTCCCGCCGCCCCACGGGAGCCGCCGTCCGCAGCAGCCACCGCCCGTGGGAGCCCGCCGCGACCCTTCCCCGCAGCTCCCCGCTTCCACCCACGGCGTTTCACATCCTTCACCACCCCCCCGCCCGCCCCCAGCCGTATTTTTGAGTGCTAAAACCCACCATAGGCGCGGGAAAAAAAAATTATGGGAAAAATAAGGCTTGTTCCCCGGACGTTATTACCAGTGCAGCCTGAAATATACATTTTTGCCTTAAAGAAAAGGGAATCATTATCAAGCCATTACGCATTAAGAAATGTCATTCAGTCATTTTTTATTCATTGCGCTGAAATCTTCGTAAAAGCCCGAATCATACTTCTGCAAGCAGCAATTTTGTTAATCCAGGGGGTTATTACTCTGGTCCCTTATTAGGATCTATACTGCTGCCAAGCAATCCTATAACCTTCTCAAAAGAAGTTTACCTCCGTGTTATAAAACCAGTAGTGGTATTTATACTGTGCAATAATTAGTGTATTACTTGAATCCACTAACAGGTTCATTTTATCTCCGCACAAAACCCCTAGTCTGCTTATAGAAAGCTTGTGCCTCCTTTGGCGCTGTTAAAGTGGTGAAAGAGTGAATGAAGGCTGGTAGCACTTTCTCCTTTCGCCGTGCCTTAATTCCCATCTCTTTTTGCTCTCATCCAATTAGTGCAGTGTATTAAGCGGTTTATCATCTCATAGTCAGCTATTGAGAGAAACAAGGCGAACACTTTGCAATAGAGCCTGCTCTCCTTTGACACCCTCAGGTACTTACATATTCCACTGTGCTATGAATAATAGAGGAAGAATAGAGCGCTAATTCCCTCATCAAAGAATGCCTTGTCTGCTGCTTTGCTCAACAACACCATTCTGATCAAAAGAAAAGCAATAAAGCTTAGCATAACAAAACGAAACCTACTTATTAGCTTAGTGGTTAAATTAATGCAGAGCCGCTGCTATTCAAAACCAAGGTTTGAAAACAGCCTCCAACAACCTGATAATGCTGCCTTCGGGATGAAGGAATTTTAAGCTGAAATTTGAAGCTGGCACAGATGAGTTAATCTATTAAACTGCTATAAGGAGGGTGCGGGAGAATTATTCAATTAAGGCACATTTAAGGTGCCTCGGCAGAAGACGGGGAAGGAGGCGAGAGGGAAGATGTGCTCCCGCTCGGCGTGAGGGGGGAAGAAAAAAAAAAGTGCCTTTGAGGGGGGAAAAGAGGGGGGATTTTGGCACCGCGACAAAACGTGTTTGCGGATGGGGATTGTTTTTCATATCACACATGTCATCAGCGAAACCTGGCTACCGTCTCCATATATCAACACTCCGCTTCCCCGACTGCAAATAAATACAAATAAACACAAACCTTAATTTTAACAGCCTGGGAGGAGGGCGGGGGGGGGGGACACGACAGGAATGAGGGGCAAGAGGAGGGGAAAGGAAGGGGAAGGCGATCGGGGTCAGATCGGTCTCAAAACGCACAGCTCCGAACTTCCGTCTCTTCCCCAAATTATTGACGGCGCTGCATTTACCAGCTCCATTTAACATTAAATGCCATAACGATGATTTCGCGTTTCCCAGCCCGTCTCCGGGGCCAGGCTGCGGCACGCTGCCCAGGGCTGATTAGAGAGCGGGGGGGGGCGGAGGGGGAAAGCCACTTTACTCCTTGCCAAGACTTCAGCTCTGATCTGACCAACTCTGCTGAGAGGAATCAAAAATTGCCTTAATTCGGGGAAAAAGCCCCCGATTGCTATTCCCACCCCCCACCCCGGACGGCGTCTGGCTGGGGTTGCGGGGGGGGTGTCCCGGCTTCTGCCCCCCGCCGCTGGCGGGAGGGAAGAGCCCCCTCGCAGGGCTACTACTGTCTGCCGCGGCGCCCCGCACAATCATTCCACAACACTCTCATTTAATCTAAACATCCCTAAACTTGCAAATTAACAGGCTCTTCAGCTGTAATTATACAGATACATACAAGTGCCACGGGGTCAGGTTATGCCGTATCTATCCATTTTATTTGTATACCTAACGTTTGGAGGAGAAGGTCACACTTTTCACTTTCCTAAGGCATTCTACCCGGTTAATATCAGTAATATCTTCATAATCCTAATACGCTTGGACACAAAAAAATCGAAAAAAAGACCAAAACCCCTGGGATCTTTCAAAGTGCTGCGACATCAACAACGTGTCATCCAGGCAGCAACACCTTCTCTCCAGGACAAGCCTCCAAATAAAAGTCTCTTTTAGAATAACCCAACTAAAGGCGTTGGGACGGAGCACCGGCTCGCCAGGGCTGGGACAACACCAACACAAAACCAGGGATCAAGCAGGAGCAATTTCTCATGTACTGCGACTCAACGTTGAGTAAAAATGGAAGCGTTTAGCCCCAAAAGTTGCTCAGAAGACAACCGTGTATTTAGGAGTATTCGAACAGCCATGACCCATACTGACACACAGCGTCTTCCGGTGCCACCTGGGGACAAATGAACGTCATACAATACTCGTAACACGGACAGACAGACATATCCCTTCGCTACCCAACACGTTCGTGCTGATGCTCTTACTTTTTCTCCCTTTGTTAATGGCCAGCCATCCTAAAAACGGACAGGCGAGCACTTCTGTAAAACCAGGAAAAGTCTGGAGCATTAAGACCTCGCATATTCTGTATTCTCAACAGTCAGAGAAACGATCATATCAAATAATCTTTTACTAGAAAACTTTATTTATTTTTTTTTCCTTCAAGTGGTAAGAAAACTTTACATTTTACACTGTTAAGGATTTAAAAGAAAATTTTTATAACCTTACATTAATATATCACATTGCAAACTTACCAATAAACATGAGTACAACAATATTTTGTGTACAAAAGCATATACCAAAATTTATGCTCTTTTCTTGTCATATCTGCTTGTCATTTTATTAAAAGTAAATGAAAAATACAATTTGTTTATAAAACCTTAAAAACTTCCAGTACAGTAATTATTACAGAACAGCAATAACAATTCTCCTCTTTCCCTTCCCCCATTATTGATTACAATGCCATCCAAAACGTATTTTTCCCCGTTGGTTGCTTATTTTCAAACAGTTTGCATGGAAAGAAATGAAATACATTTATGTCCCACGTCTGTACTAAATGGGTTTTGTACATGTGCATGTCTCTACATCTGCATAAGAAACTTCCAACATGGCAAAATAACATGCCTAAAGGCGCACGGAATGACTTTTAATAAAAAGATGGTCTCTATTTTTAGCACCTCCAGGTTTCAGTCGTTCTTTACACCTTTAATAAATTTGAAAGTAAAGCGTCCCTACCTCTGTTCAGAAGGTATTAGGACATTTAAAGGCATTTAGGTTTAGTATTGTTTTTAATTGGTATGTTTATGATCAGGAAGAAGATAAACTGTGAAAAGGCAAAACATTAGTGCTCCTACTGAGACCTCTACTAACCTCTCTTCCTGAGAGCACCTCTACTAAATACCCTGGAGCAAAGTCTAGGATCACTTACATTCCAGCAACTCTCACTGGGAATTATCCAATTAAAGCAGCAATTCCCCCACCCCCTTTTTTCCCTCATAGGTCTACATACACAACAAAATACATTGCAAAAATCAACTACTCCGTATTTTAATAACCCTGGCTTCTCGACGAAGAAAAGAACAGAAGATAAAACCACCTCGAATATTTCATGTCCACGTGAATCATACATCCCATTTTCATCATCCGTTTTTCCTTCCCCAAAGAGACCAGATTATTAAAACACCACTGTGCATACTGGAATAGAGTATTGCTTAAGAGATCATTACTGTTAAACAAGGAACTAGCCTCTTGTCTCCCTCCATTTTTAATCAATCACTGTCTTTCATTATTGGACTCTCCCACAGCTCTTCCTATACTGACGGTAAAGAGTTTGCCAAGGTTCACTTCTGAGTAGCCACTCGTGGACAGACATTTGTCTATGGTGCTCTTCAGTCTTTTGTAGGCCTCGGAGACTTCCTTCCTGAGTGGCTTCTTCTTCAAATACTCTAAAAGAACGAAGGGAAAAAAAAAACAAACAGAGAAACATTAAATGACCATAAAAAGACAGTACTTTCGCATTCACTGCTACTGCGAATCATGGTATTTTCAAAGGTGAATGCTGTAGCTAGCAAAGATGACATTTACGGCAAGCTCCCCCATGCCCGCAGCGCTGCACCAGCCCAGTTAGAGGCCATGTCAACCTGCACGTGGTGGCGGGGGCTGAAGCTCCCTCAGCCCCAGCACCGCGGGCACAGCGGCTCCTGCCAGGAGCTGGCAAGAAGTCTCTCACTTGCCCGGTCATGTCGTCCAACTAGAGTGAAATGGGGGTTCACTAAGTCACAGCAGAGAAAATATGCAATAGCGGGTGCCTTAACTTAGTAAGAACTACGCAGAGTCCCCAGGGGTTTGACGTAGGGAGAGATTCTGCACAAGTTCGGCTTCAGACGGGAAGGAAACCATGCTTGGATTCTCTCATTAGCTGCTGCTGATACTGGCACTGGCACAACCTGGGACAGACTCATCACCCCTCTCGCGCATTCTTGCCCGCACCTTGTGTGCAGGACGGGAATCGTGATGCTCAGTACTATGGAGGCACTAGAAGGAAATGGGCAGTAGCACAAACAGGGGAAATTCCTTGCTATCCTACCCTAAAACAGAGAGGAGATGCCTGGTATCTCAACCAGGAGACATCAGGTTCACCTGACGCATGAATGAAGAGAGCCATTCCCAAAGGCTTGATCAACAATATCTGTGAAGAAATGTCTAGAGTGCAAGACATCTACGCACTTGTACGTTTGTGTGTGTGTAAACTCACATGCACGCACATGAGTTTGTACATATTTCAGCAGCGAAGCCCAAACTGTTCTATTTTAATTTTTTTTTGTTAAATTTTATGCCATAAAAAAAAAATCTAGGGATTTTGTTTGGGTGGTTGTCCTGCTTTTGCTTTACAAAGGCTATGGACAAAGACTAAAAGAGCAAAATATTCTACTGACACCTATCAACGCCAACTTGATGCAGACCCGGTGCAGTTGTGCTGCTCCTTTCCAACCAAATCCATGTTCTAGAAACACCAGCTCCTACCCGAAAGCCTGCGCCTGCAGTTACACCTTGGAACAGGCAGCGCTGGATACCCTGCATTACTGAGCACACAAGAAGGATGTATTGTCAAACAAGGTGCCCTCCCAGACAGTTTCTACCCAGTTAGGCTGGAGGGACTCCAGGTCAAGCAGAACTACGAGAGCACAGCACGGGTACTTAAAGGTCGAGCTTTCAAGCCATTTTGTCGCAGCGTAAGCGTGTGTCTTGTGAGCAACCAACACAATCCTTCCATTGCCCATTAGCTTTGCCTAAAAGCTGTTGCCTCATTTCTTCCCGTCACCTTTGCAACGTTGGCACTGCCCTCCTCACGCTTCGGACATGTAACACAGGAGCCTCCGTCCCCTTTCGAACGGCTTTTACTACGTGGCACAAGTTAAGATGAAAAACCAGTCGCCTCTAAAACAGCCGAGTTCATTTGAGAGGAGAAGGGTCTGGAGGAGAGGGACACGCTTGTTTTTGAGTCCACCTGTGCGAGGGAAGAGGTGACTGACCCCTGTGATGACTCACTTCTGCAATGTGACCGAGACGAAGATGTCCCATCGGACACACCTTCGTCTCAGCAGCCGAGCCAAGGGCTGCCACACGAGGAGATAAGCAGGGAAGGGAGGCATGGGAACAGAAACAGCTATTACGATTTTGGGTTTGCCAATTCCTCCTCCCTGAGGATTCACGAATATTTTTGCAGAGCCTCAGGTGTTTTAAGATGAGCTCAGCAGATTAACTACTGGATACAATACAAACAGTAACATTTTTTATCGAGCAATTGCCACCTGCTTATGTTTTCCATGTTATTCACAAAGTTCCACTGAACTCAATTGCTCTGCGTGATGCTATCAAATCTTTAAAAATTAAATTAAAATTTAAATTAGCGATGCCAGTTTGAGTAACTGAATACGCTGATTAAAAGCCCTTTGGTAAGCACCTTTCATGCATCCTTGTGAAGAAGATATGCGTTCTGCTCTCGTATTCAGATTCGGGTATATATAGCGCAAACTTTGGGCAGTGAGCAAACAGAGGAAGATGTCTAGTTGAAGATAGCACATTCTCACCAGTATCTGGTCAGTAATGGCATTATGCCTATGAGCAGAATTAAGATTTCCTTTTTTCCTACACCACCAATACAATAAAAACTTTGATTACATGAATCTGTTCGGTAACAGACTGAAGTCACCATGGCATAAACACGTTTAATGATCCTGAAATTATTTAAAAGTCGGGTTTAATTAAACAAACCTTGAAAATTGTAATAACCAGATCTATAAAACCACCAAACCCACTTTGCTACAAATTCAACACTAACTAGTTTACGCATTCTCAAGATAAATGACATACTAAGCAGGTTCACTTGCCACCGCTCACACGTGAGCAAAACCATGCTTTTTATATACCAAGGAACCGTGGAAAACACCATCCTCATAGCTCAAAACTAGGCTAAAATAGTTTAAAGCTTCCTGGAGCTCAGGAGGGACCAAGGTGAAAGGCATCGCTGCGCAGAAACAGCTGGCGCATGTGAACAGAGCAGGAAGGCACATTAATCACGAGAACAACGAGGCAAACAATAAACCAGGGCTGAAAGTAGGGAGTAAAAATACAGTTTGAATTCAGGCTCCAGCCGTCCCGCCAACAGAGTGCCCCGCTCCCCTCCCCCCCCCAACATTAAATCTAAACTTTAATTATACGCCATAACCTTTCTGCCAATACGCTTCCAACATTTCTTCGATGCAATTACCCTCGTAGAGGCAAGCAGGAAAGGGTGGACTGAAAAAAATGGGAGAAATATGAGGGGCCTCGTTGAAGTAATGAGGCCAATTTTAAGTTTCAATTATAAGAGAATGGGAGCCGGGAGCTCCGGGAGGAGAGGCAGGCAGCGGCTGCGGCACAGCCACACCATGCATTTGAATGA